>NC_062286.1:38725497-39334546 GCF_902655055.1 Lutra lutra | reverse complement strand
ATTTGATTCTTTATCTCAGGGTCTTGAGTTCAGGTTCCAAGTTAGGCATAGAGCCTACTTAAAAAAAAAAAAAAGAAAGAAAGAAAAGCTCTCATGTTTTTATTTGTTCATTCATTCCTCAAAACTTTATTGATTATTATAATCTGCTGGGCCTTGGGGAGAGACTGTGAGTTCCCTCAAGGAGTTTCCCCAAGGAGTTCACTGTATAAGATAAGAGGAAAGGCTGGATACAAATCCCTGTAAGACCACACTAGGAGAGCCATCAAAGAGCTATGTGTAGGCTCAGCTGTGGCCCATCCCTGGGGCAATGTCTTTGCATGCAAAATTTACGGGACACATAAAATATATTTGAGGGACCCAGAATCAGCTCAGCATTGGACTGCATTTCCTGTCCCACCACCAGCATTATGTTATTACCCAAAATCAGCAAATGGCAGCACAATCTTGATCTCAGCAATGTAGTACAAACTTCAAACAACGACATATAAAAGTCGACGTATAAAAGTCAGGAGTTTTCAAATAAAAATCAAAACATCTACCTTCTTTTAAAAACCTGGCAGGGCTGGCATATTCTGGCATATAATTTTCAGGTGGGGGGGGGGCCTGGTGTCTGCTCCCTCTCACAGGTGCAAAATGGGCAAGAAGATCCTGAACTGGATGGGATTGATGAACTGGCTGATGGGCTCAAAGGCTGTATTCTACTCTTCCCTTTATTTCGTATGTTTAGATGTCCACAATCAAAGGTTAAGCAAATATTGGGGGGTATGCATTCTCCAACTGGCCCTAGTCCCCACCGTACTCTATTGTCATTGGGCACAATGTTAGTTACCATACACTAGGCTTAAGCTACTCTTTTTCTTAGTAGTATTAAAAGGCAACCAAACTCTTTCCCACACTTCACTTGTCTGCCTCATCTTCCTCATCCGTGCAAGGACCCTGCTGGCATCTGAGTACTGTCTCTCAAAAAAGCCTTAAGTCAGGGCGCCTGGGTGGCTCAGTGGGTTAAAGCCTCTGCCTTCGGCTCAGGTCATGATCTAAGGGTCCTGGGATCAAGACCTGCATCGAGATCTCTGCTCAGCGGGGAGTCTGCTTCTCTTCCTACTTGTGATCTCTGTCTGTCAAACAAATAAATAAAGTCTTAAAAAAAAAAAAAAAGAAAAAGCAAGATCAGCTCTTATTTTAAAAAAAAAGCCTTAAGCTGAGGGCACAGCCTGGTGGCCAATGGCCACACTTGGCCCATACATGTGTTTTTGTTTGGCCCAAAGAATGTTCCTCACTAGGAGTTCAATGATGAGCGTCACTTCCCAATTATCTCCAGTCTTTACCTCCTACGACGTTATTATCTGGCCTAGTAATGTTTTTTTGTTCCTCATTTGCCTCTGGAGCTTTGAATTTTATTTGAATTTTAAAATCTAAGACAGGAGGGACAGTGGTTTTATTCTGTATGTATGCTGGCTTGTAGATTGGCACTGCCAGCCTTCGGGAGTCTTGAAACCCTGTCTGTCCACCACACTTTCCATGTAGTGGCTTTTGTGAAAGTCTTCCTATTTGGGGAGTTGTGCTTTTGTTTGTTTTTTTTTTTTTTAAGATTTTATTTATTTACCTGACAGACAGAGATCACAAGTAGGCAAAGAGGCAGGCAGAGAGAGGGGGGAAGGGAAGCAGGCTCCCGGCCAAGCAGAGAGCCCAATGCTGGGCTCGATCTCACGACCCTGTGATCATGACCTGAGCGGAAATCAAGAGTTGGACGCTTAACTGACGAGCCACCCAGGCACTCCAGAAGCAGGTAACTCATTCTGTGACTGAATATAGCTTATACTACTAAAAAAAACAAAAACAAAAACAAAACCAGCAAGAAGTACATGATTACTTTGAAAAATTCACAAGTTTTCTGTCAGAGAAAGAAATGCAGCCCAAAATAGGCTTAGGACATTATTATATTTCTATCAAGTTGATGACAAACATTTAAAAGGATAGTATTCCGTGACTATAAGAAAACAAGTACACATATATATTGCTCCTGTAGCCGCAAATTGGTTGGATAAGTAACTAGCAAATGTTACAAGAGCTGTGGTCACAATTCTATTTGGAAAATAAACTTCCAAGGAAATAACCAAAAAACGAAAGGTACAAAGCTATTCCCACTAGTGCCATTTACAAGATAGAGACAAATGTAAACAAACACCCACTGCCAAAACTAAATAATAAACAGAAAACTCTAGCTTATTAACAGGATAACAAACTACAAATTCTTCAAATGGTAAGGATGTCACCTATGGTCAATACATAATGAGCCAGGGAGAGAGAAGAATAAGTGACAAAAACTAAATGAAACCGAGAACAGTCTCACACTGATTTCATATGAATAAGTGTGATCATTGGAAAAGGTCAGAAGAGAATATGCAGAGGTACCCAGTGTTTGGGTTTGAAGTTCATCTGTACTACAAATGAACAATTTCAAAGGGAAAGGTAGACTCGGATTGGGGAGGTAGATGAAGACGTTGATAGTGTTTTCATGGTAGAGGTGAGGGGACAGAAGACAGAAGATGCGTAGGGACGAGCAGCCCATCAGCCTGGGGGAGTGCAGAAGAGTTTCAGGGAACACTGCTAGCACTGAAACATCCAGAAGCTAACAGTCACTGTTACTTATACAAACTAGGGTGGAATTTCTTAGGGTATAAGGTAAGAATTAACCATTTCCCTCTCTTGCTTTTCATAAATTTGCTAACAGTCTCTATCAAAGGTGCTGATGGTGTAGATAGGAGGGAACAGTGAATTCAGCCACTGGCAGGAGAATGCCATAGAGAGGACTCAGAAAACCGCAGAGGAGGTGACATTTGAAGTGGGCCCTGGAGGATAAGCCGCAATGTGTCAAGAAGACCAGAGGAAAGGGTGACGTAGGGAGAAGGAGCACCCTGGGCAAAGGCACAGGAATCTAGTGTTTGGGAAGCGCTAACAGGCAGAAAGTGAGCGGGTTTGGAACTACAAGTTTTTAGCACAGAAAGATTTGCTGAATACCCACAATCTACTCCATGTAGTTCATGACTACTTGCACCCCATAAAGCCAACCAAGGATAAAAATAATATAAACAAATACACTAAAGCTTGAACCATAGCACCCCCTGGCATGTAAAACAACTACAGACTCTCTTTGTTTGTTCTTTGTTTCTATGAGTGTGTCTTGTCAGCCCAACACAGCTGTAAACACATTTCTTGGGAAGAGTGCCTGGTGCCCAATAGTTTGTGCAGTGCATAACCTACACAACTGTTCCTACACACCCTGATTATGGTTAGTATTAAATGTGGAGATTAAAAGGATGTCCTGGCTCTGCGATGCTCTTGCTCTAGAGTCTTTGCCTAAGTTCTCTGATCAATCTGTTCCTAAGAGATATAAGAAAACATCCCTCTTCTCAGAATGATCTGACGCTATCCCACCGTCTTTTAAGTAGACTGCTATTGATTATTTAATTCGTTAGATAACTTCTTTAACAAGCATTATTTGAGTAACAAATATGGGCCAGGCTCTGTGCCCAAGCAAGAGAAAAAAATCAGACCAACAACAAGAAAGTAAGATATGAGCTCGTCCTCATGGGGCCTAGAAAATGAAAGTGAAAAGGGTCAAATATCTCTCTCCTTTATTTTCTACTTGGAATAATACACAGACTTCCCATAGCCTTTTTAGATTTCTCACTTTAGGTAGTATCCATTCAGTCCTCTTTTTTATCTACAAAATGAGGATAGAGATGTGAATGATCTCTATTTCATTAGTAACGGGCTATATAACCAAAAAACAACAAAGCAGGGGATGGAGACAGCTCATGATCAAATGAACTCGGAAAGTGGGTCAAGTCATACTCCATCTTAGAGATTTAAGTTCAGGTTCACTAATTAAAGGGTCTGCAAAAGAACTTTTCACCTTTGGCTAATCCAGGATTTCCAAAACTTATCTGACCACAGAGCCACTTTTTTAAAAAACTTTATTTATTTATTTAAAAGACAGAAAGCAAGAGCAGGGTGAGGGGCAGAGGGAGAGGGAGAAGCAGACTCCCTGCCGAGCAGGGAGCCCAATATGGGGCTCAATCCCAGGATCCTGGGATGGTGACTTGAGCCAAAGACAGACACTTAACTGACTGAACCACTCAGGTGTCCCACAACTATTTTTTGTCATAGATTTTCTTTCTTTCTTTTTTTTTTTTTTTCATGGATTTTCCAACACTACATTTAAGGAATCATTCTCAGAGTGTGAGCAAGTCATGGACATTCTGCATCGGAGTCATCTGAGGGCACATTATCAAAATCCCAAAATCTCTGAAGCCCAGAGAGTTCAAGGGCTTCAGGTAACATTGTAGGTCATTAATGCTTTACAGGCAATAGTGAGTTAATGGCTGGCAGGACTGGTAACCAGTCACAGAGCTGTGCAGAACTGAGTGCAGGCAGTGTCCCAAGGAGACTCCGGGCTGGGAACAGTAGGACAGAATTAGACATCAGTCACCTTAGTTCTGGTCCTGGTGATCCCTTGGATTCAGTATGATGTGACAGAAGCCTCTTCCCTCCAAGACCATCTGTGAAATTCCAGGTTTGGGATTAGACTCATAGGCATTGTGGAAATGTATGAAGACATTTTTTTTTGGTCAGTGATCAGGGCTCACTACTGACATGGAGTATGTAGGCACCGTGAGTGCTAGAGGTCGGTGGTTACAGGGTATTTTCTTACCTTGAGTCGTCTTAGCTATTGCATGATTTTATGATGTTCCTCTGGACATTCAGATAAGAGGAGAAAATCCTACTACCACTTATCTAGTCAAGAAGTGCACATAAACGGTTTAACATGCACTGAAGTTTCCACGAATGCAACTACAATCTTCAAGAGAAGATTATACTGTGTGCAGTTAGAATCTTACCAAGAACTTGACCGCCATTTTGGAAAATCACATCACCGATGGTAACAGTATTCATAGGCTTTAATTAAATTGCTACTGTTACATGCCTTGCAGCTGTCACATTCACGTTGACTCTATAGTGCAAGCATTCAATGACTTCATTATATCATCTACAGCAAGGCTCCTTGACATGTCAGTGTGTCTCTTGATAAGGACCATGCGCCAGGGCATATATCAATAATCTCACTTTCTTCATCAGGAAAGTCTTGCCATGAAAAAAAAAATGTCAATTAAACTAAATAGTGTGCTTAGTGATATAGTCGATTTTCATTTCTAGTATCAGTTTAATGTCACTGAAGACCTGTAACAGTTTATTTCAGGTGTGTCATATGATCTTTCCATTCATAGATATAAATAAACCTTATTATCAATGTATTTTATTTCAGGAAGGGAAAGGGGATTTACAGATATTGGCTGTAAAAAAGGAAAATTGGGTCCAACATATTTGATGATCATTGGGCGAAATATTTGCCAAGGGCAGTGTTGGTTGATGGGCTCTCGTTTGCCCACAGCACCATCAACTGCCTCACTCAGTTCTCTGAGAAGACAATTGAGGACTTCTCAGTCTTGCCTAAAGTGAGTGCTGGTCAGCTGCCACTTTGGGACACCGCTTTCAACCAGAACACAAGCCCCACCTATGGAGAAAGACAGGAGCACCTGCTAAGGATCTCAGCGGTCTTTTTCAGACTTTTAAAAAACTCATTTCTGTGTGTTTTGAGTTTTGCAACTCTGTCCCTTGACCCATCTGAATGGCTGCCCCCAAGCCACAGAAAGAGTTGGTCCTGCTCCATCGGGGCGCAATTCAATGCCTTCTCCCCTGCAAAACCAGGACAGTTACCTCCTCCACTGCTCTAGCCCCTAGATGTGTACTAGATGGTTGATGAGAGTAAAATTTCTTTGCTTCACAGTTCAGTGCAACTCAGTCCAGCAGGAGTTAAAGCTGGCTTCTTGTCTCTGCTGGGGAGCCAAGCGGGATGGGGCTCCTCCTGTGACGGACGGACGCAGATGCCGCCATGCTTTGTTGATTACAGTCTCCCACACCAAGGAAGCTTTGACTAGGTTTGACATAATCAGCTCACAGCCTCTGCCTGCACTCTTTCACAAACAGGCCATTTTCACATCTTTTTCATGGAATCCGACAAGCGGAAAAATAATTAATGTTACCTCAGCCCAACAATGACCCTGGCTCTGATTCAAAAAGAAGGCATGTTGCATAAACTGCCCTTTAATTGAGGGTTGGGGGCAGACCCCACATACTCCTGTATCGGTTCTGCCTCCCTGGCCAAGGCTGATTAAGGCTTTCCTAAGATTGGGGATCCATGGTCACTGAGAACTACTCAGTTTCAGGTTCAAAGAGTTTCTGTGAAAGAATTCTGTTCACGGTATTTAGCAAGCACAGACCTGTTGTGCCTGTCAGAGAATTCCAGATGGTACCGTTGGTTGTTCCCATTTTATTGATAAAGACAAAGTGACTGGCTCTTTGCAGAAGGTCCAGCATTAGATTTCGGTATGTTTCTTTCCTTTCTTTTGAAAAAGAAAATACAAATGTATTTTAGTATAGACGTCTACACAATTATTTACACTGTTGTGAGTGGTACAGCCATTCAAGTAGTAAAATGGTGGAGGCACTTTGGTACAGAATCCAGCAGACCCTCAAATGGTGGGGTACAGAGTTACCTGCTGACCCAGCAATTCCACTCCTAGGAATTCTCCCAAGAGAGTTGAAAATAGATGTCCACAAAAATGCTTGTATGTGAATGTTCGTGGCAGCATTATCCATAGTGGCACGAAAGTGGAAACAACCCAAATGTCTCTCAACCGACAAGTGGATAAACAGAAGTGGTATAGTCATATGATAGAATATTATTTGGTATGAAAATGGAATGAAATATATGATGTAATATGAATGAATCTTGAAAACATTATGCTAAGAAGCCAGTCACACATAAGCAACATTTACTACATGACTCCATGTATATGAAATGCCCAGAATGGGCAAATATAGAGAGATAGAAAGTAAATTAGTGATTGCTTAGGGCTGGGGAGAATGCAGGGCTGGGGACTAGATGGCTAAGGGGAGCAGGGTTTCTTTCCGACATGATGAAAATACATTCTAAAATTGTGATGTTTGTTGTGCAACTCTATAAATATACTAAAAGGCATTGAATTGTAAACTTTTTCAAAAAAGTGTGTAATTTGCTAATCTTCTTCCAGAAAAATGATTGTCGAATCGCGGGCCAAGGAACCTGGTAATTTTCAAGATCTTTCAAGATGTCTGTGAATCCATACCTTTCTAACTATACATCCATGTGAGGCTGGATTTTTCTTTTCGTCTTCTTCTTCCTCTTTTTTTTTTGTAGTGTCATTTTACATTTTAATAGCATAAGGAAATATTGTATATATAGGAATGCATGTAAGACATTTATAAAGTATAAAAATAGACACTTATAAGGTATAACAATCTTCAGTGACATATGAATTATAAATAAATAAAGAAGCATATAACCAAAAGAAATATTTGTGGCTGTCACTCATGAACATTACATTTTAACTTCTAATGTAAGCTGGGTGTTTATAGAATTTCGTTTACTTTGAAAAAAACCTCCTCAGCTATATTTTGGGTTTTACTTTCCATGCAATGATTTCTGACAATAAAGAAGAACTGCCTTTTGTGTACACAAATGTCCTTCACGAAGGGTTAAACAAACGGGCTTCAAGTCCTGAAATAACCAATAATGACTTTTTAGGTAATCTTATTTTCTCTCTGTTTGGGTGGGGTTTTTATGGCCATGTTCGTCTAGCATCTTTTATTTAAAAACTTGAACCATATTCTCCTAGGACAGAAATAAAGGCTATTTGAGGTATATCATATTCATCTGTTATTCTCCAAAGGTCCTCCTTGCCAACAATGACCATTTGCTCCAGGAAAATGTCCAGAGTGGATTTTTCTTTATATATTCAGCAACACAGTGTAGCACCATTGACTGAATAGAGAAGCAGATGTGAGACTCGAGCTATTTTTGATCAAGCCATAGAAAAGATTTTCAAACATAGAAAAAAAACCTCCACATGGTCACTAGAAAATCTGGAAAAATATGGAAAAGTAGAAGACAGTAAGTAACTTTAGTGATTTGACCAACCACAGATGACTACTGCTTGCATTTCGGCACATTTCCTCTCGGTCTTTTTTTCTCACTCCTTGAGTTCTGAGTCTTGGGAAGGGGTGAAGCTCTAGAAAGAGCTCTGTTGAGCGAGCCCCTTCCGTCCCTTGGTCCTTGGTTCTCTGCAAAGTAAAGTGGCTAATACCCACCTCACGCTGGGGGTTCGGTGAAGAGGAATCCTGATTATACTCCCTCAAGGCCATGTTTACTTACTGATTACAAAAGTAGCGTGTGGTCATTATAAAAGAAAATACTCTGTGTTTGTGTGTGTGCGCACACACAAACGCAGGTACACACGCATGAGCATGTGTGTGTATCGTGAATATAAAAAGCAGGAAACGGGATGAGCTGGGGTATTGGATCAAGGTGGCAGATGAGAACACACATACCTTAAAATGACAGAAAAGTGATCTACATAGAAAAAAAAGTTTATCGTAGGAATGAGAACAGATGTCATTGGCAGACCAGAGATCATGAGGAATTCCCAGAAGACAGAATGAAGAAAGGAAACAGATGAAATAAGGACAAATAAATGAGAGGAGAAACTCCAAACAGGCTCAGGCAAAGCTGTAAGTGAGGAAAAACAAATACGCAGACACACCAAACTCCGAGTCAGATAATGAAGATTCACCATCTTATTTTCGCAGTTCCTAAATCCAAAAGCTCTCAAAACAGAAAGTGGGTTTTTTCCCCATAAGTCTGGCACAAACTCGTTTGCAGCAAAACCTGGCCAGAAATGATATGAAACTATTTTTAGACTTTATCCGTCTCACTTTGTGTGAATATTCATTAATTTCTTTGCAAAAAAAAAAAAAAAATAATGTATCTGGTTATAGGGTGCTGCATCAGGTCCTGCTAGGAGTGTTTTGAAATATTCAGTAAGTACAATGAACTATCTTTTTAAAATCTAAAAAATTCAGAATTCCAAAACATGGCTGAGATCGTAGAGATCTGGATAAAGACTGTGAATTTGTCCTTGTGTTGGAAGAGGGCCGTGAGAGAAAGTAAGGACTGGTTTCCTATTAAGAGGAGAATAAGTAAGTTGTAGTATATTCCAGTGCAAGTAAAGATTGGAAAGGAAGAAATAAACTGTCCCTATTGCAGAGAACATGATTGTCTGGAAAAACTCCAAGAGCTCTACCAAAAAAACCCCCCAAAATCATGAAAAACAAAAACCACCACCATGATCTAGAACTAGTGAGTTTAGCAGATTCTCATGATTCAAAGTCAACACAAAAAAAGCAATCACGTTAACAACAATGCTACCAATGAGCAATTGAAAACAGAAATTAAAGCACAATAATGTAGCCGATCTATATAAAAACTACAAAATGCTGATGAAGTAAGTAAAAAAAAAAAAGCTGAATAAATGGAGACAAACTATGCTCATTAATTAAAAGACCCAACATAGTAAAAATGGCAATTAACCCTAAATTAATCTATCCAAGTGCCAGCAAGATTCTTCGTAGATATAGACAAACTAATCCTGAAATTTATATGAAAAGACAAAGAAACTAGAATAGCTAAAACAATTTTGAAAAAGAATAAAGTGGACAAATCACACTACCTGCTTTTAAGACTTACTTACACACCTACAGTGATTAAGACAGGGCAGCGTTGGTAAAGGGATAGACGCTTAGGTCATAGAACAGAGTGGAGTCTAGAAATAGATGGGCACAAAGTTTTGCCAGCTGATTTTTGACAAAGGTGCAAAAGCAAGTCAATGGAAGAAGGATAATCTTGATAGTAAATGGTGCTGAAACTACCGGATATTTGTAGAACCTTGACCTCAGTCTCATAACTTATAAAAAAAAATTAGCTCAAAATAGATCATAAGACTTAAATGCCAAACTTAAAACTATACAACTTTTAGAAGAAAACAGTAGAACATCTTCATCCCCTGGGGTCAGGTGAAGCATTTTGAGACAAGGCTATGATTCTGTTTATACAATAATTCTTGCAGTGACAAAATGGCAGTGATGGAAAAGAGATTAACTGTTGTTAGAGTCGTAGTCCTATCCCGGTTGTGCTGATGGCTATTGTAATTTAAATCTACACGGAATGAAATTTCATATAGCTGCTTACACACGCACACAAGATTGCATATAAAACTGGTGAGATCCAGGGGCACCTGGGTGGCTCAGTGGGTTAAAGCCTCTGCCTTCAGCTCAGGTCATGATCCCAGGGTCCTGGGATCGAACCCTGCATTGGGCTCTCTGCTCAGCGGGGAGCCTTCTTCCTCCTCTCTCTCTCTCTGCCTACTTATGATCTCGGTCTGTCAAATAAATAAACAAAATCTTAAAAAAAAAAACTGGTGAGATCCAAATAAGGTCAGTACCTGAGTTTATTCTATTACACTAACCTTAGCTTTCAGGCTTTGATGATGTACGCCACTTATGTAAAATATTATCAGTGTGGAGAGCTAAGTCAATGGTACACTGGAGCTCTCTCTGTTTTTTTTTTTTCACAGCTTTTTCAGCGTCTGAAACAATTTTAAAATTTAATATAAAGTTATTAAAAGAAAAGCAATGAAATGATCATTGCAAAACTTCAGAAAGTGGTTATCTAAGGACAGATGCCAAAAAAAAGAATAACAAATATGAAAATAGATGTAGGTTACCAGTTATGTTGTAGTTCTGGGTTTGCTGGTATACCTGTGGCTCTTCATTGCCTTGCAATGCTTTCCACAGATGGAAGTGTGGGTGTAGGTATTGATCGATATTGATCGAGATTTTCATAGATGTCAATGTAGGTATGGAAACAGGGAGAGAGACAGAGATCTTACGCGTTACTTCCCTGCCCATCAAGACAATATTCTTTTGGGAGAATTAGGTTTTATCACATCACTGACATATGTTCTTTCTGAAATAGACACTAATTCTGCATATGGATGTGCCTTCCTTCCCACAATGCTTCTGCTGAAACCACTGGCTGTGGAGTCAGACAGTGCCTTGTTCACCTGTACTCACACAGCACTGCTCCTGACCAAGGGATGTTTCGTTTTATAGCAAATGAGGCCAGCAATGGGCTTATGAACATAGAATTCCCTTGTCTTACCGTGCTCCCTGTCATTCAAAAGCAGAGGCTTCACAGAACAATTGGCGGCCTTTTGAGGACTCAGTTGTGTCATCAGCATGGGTGACATTTCTGGCAGAGCTAGGGCCAGGTGTGCTCTAAATCGGTGATTGAGCCCCATGCTGCCCTTTCTTCCACAGTCAGGGTTCACAGGCCAGGGGATCAAGAAGTGGAAATGGCAGGGGCTCCTCTCACTATTATCCCTCGTGACCCATAAACAGTGTTCGGCTTCCCACCTCCCACCTCCACTTCCCACCCCATGACTTTGGGCCCCGCTGGCCGAGAGCTCTTCGTAGTCGCCAAGGAGGAGTTCCACAGGGGACACGACACGGGAGGGGGTCCACAAAAGTGGAAGCTGGGCCTGCCCCCTGGCCGTGGTGGCTCTTCACTCCAGTGATCAACAAGCAAAGGGGTCGGTCGCTGTACTGTTTGGGGTGATTGATCCTGACTCTCAAGAGAAAATCAGGCTGCATCCACACAATGGAGGTCAGGAGGAATATGTCTGGAATGTGGGGGCTTCCCTGGGGCTGTGATAAAATTCAATGGAAAACTACAGCAGCCCAGTTCAGGCAGGACTCTGCTATTGGCTCAGGTCCTTCAGGAAGAAAGGATCAGGCCACCCCACCAGGCTAGAAGCCTGGGCCAGCCAAGATCTCTGCGAGGGCAGAAGGACTATGGAATGAGCTGTGGATGAACCGCCACCCAACCTGGCCAAAGACTAAGAGAAGTTGAACTAGCTGCTGGCCCCAAGGTTGCCAAGTTTTTCTGGACAAACACAATGCTAAAATCTCCTAGCACAGTGGTTCTCCAATTCTGGTATGCGTCTGAATCATGGGGGAAAGCTTTTTTTAAAAATGCTGGGTCTAGAGTCCTCTGCTAAGCTTCCCGCTCAGAACCTTCCAGGTGCAGTGAGGACACCTCATAGTTAGTTCCCAAGATGATTCTGACACACCACTGCATCCAAGACCATTGTATTGGGAGGTGGGTATGTGGGGGAGCATTCCTGCATGGCCACTTTGTTCCCCAGCTGCCCAATATAATGATTCCTGTGATATTCCAAATAAGTGACGCCCCTTGGAGCATAGCCCTGTAGATGATAAGATGTACGAAACTCCAAAGTTTTGAAACTCACAATCTGCCCCCACTCAGTCCTCATGTATTTTGCTTCAAATAGTAAAATAGAAAAATTTAAATTAGTAAATAGAAAAATTTAAATAGAAATTTAAATTTATGTTAGTAAATAGAAAAATTTAAATAGAAATACCTTACCCACTGGTCAAGGTACTCTTTTATCTTGCTTATGATTTTCAAGCTTTCAATAGACATTTAACTGTTTTCTGACGTGGAGATTTTGTGAGACGATAAGAAGAGATCTCAGCTGTGGATATGCAGATTGAAACACGATTAAGAAGGAAGCATGAGGAGATCTCTTCTTTGTGCTCAGTTGCTAGCTCCAAGAATCCGGGTGCCATGACATCGTATCCTATCAAGGCCCATAAGGATAAGACCTTCTCATCCCTGGAGGCAAGAGGCTGGGTTTCTATCCTGAAAGGTGGAATCATTTCTGGCACCCTAGGCTGGTGAAAAGGTCCCGTCCCTTTGCTCAAAGATACTGTTACTCCCAGAGTCGGTGTCCTGTTTTGTTCACGTCTTTCTTTAAATAATGGTAATAAATTTGTGATATTCATCGTCAACTTCTCTACTGACCAGTGGTGGCCTTTTCAACATGCAAATCTGGTTAGGGCTGCTTTCCGGGAGGGTTCAACTTTCACCTGCAAAAAGACCCTCCTCTGTGTCTTCCCATCTCTGGCAACTTTCCTCGATTTAATCAAAAGTGCCATACTCTTGAAATTCCCTGGCGCCTGACTCCACCATCCAAGGTGACTGGCCACTTGGCTGATGATTCAACCCCATCTTTGTGGTTGTAGGTGGTAAATCAATAGCAAAAATGGGGGGCACCTGGGTGGCTCAGTCATTAACTGTCTGCCTTTGGCTTGGGTCATGATCCTGGAGCCCTGGGATCAAGCCCTGCATTGGGCTCCCTGCTCGGTGGGAAGCCTTCTCCCTCTCCTACCTCCCCCCGACCCCTGCTTGTGTTCCCTCTCTCGCTGTGTCTTTCTCTGTCAAATAAATAAATAAAAATCTTTTTAAAAATAGCAAAAATAGTAATATACAAAGCACAGAACTTCCTCTGACATTAGCACCCCAGAGGGGTGGAATTGTCTCCATTTTAAAGAAGAGAAAACTGAAACCAAAGGCCCCACACAATCCAAAAGCAGAAAAGACAGGGTTAGAACCAAGGACTGCCTGCTCCCCAGTCCACTCATCTCAGTGTCCCCACTAAGATGTTTATCCCTGGCTCAAACTCCCCCAGCACCCCCCCACACACCACCATATGTGTCATATCTGATATCTCTGGAAAATACAATCTTTTCTGTTTTGTTCTGTTCACTGGAGTCCATACTTTGTTCAGGTTTTTTAAGTTTTTACCTCATGCTATTTTAAGGAAAATACAATTTCTTAAGTCATTGTTTCCCAAATCGGGTCGATGATAAGAATTTATCAAATGAAAAATACAACCTCTGGGGCGCCTGGGTGGCTCAGTGGGTTGGGCCGCTGCCTTCGGCTCGGGTCATGATCCCAGGTCTGGGTTCGAGCCCCGCATCTGGCTTGCTGCTCGGCGGGGGGCCTGCTTCCTCCTCTCTCTCTGCCGGCCTCTCTGCTTACTTGTGGTTTCTCTCTGTCAAATGAATAAATAAAATCTTTAAAAAAAAAAAATACAACCTCTGAAATCCCAGCCCAGAGCACTGAATTTGAGTCATTAGCACAGCGCCCAGGGAAGCTGCATTTGGAATCGGGCATCCCCATTTGTGAATGATCATCATAATCAGAGGGATTTCTACCCGCTCGAGAGTTGGACAAGGTAAATTATTGGGGGGGTGGGGTCCTTAAGTAGCTCACAAGTCCCACCGGATACAATCCTCCAGGGAACACCCTAGAAGGAAACAGGGGAAATGAAAACATAGAGTGCAAGTTTCCCACCCTGAAGCTTGATCTTGGCTAAAGTTCCACAAATGACTAAATAATGGCCTTTTCTTTGAATGAGAATTGTAGAGTCATGCTACTTGAGTTGGCATCCTGGCTCCTCAACTTCTCAACCTTGTGAGCTGGGACAGGTTACCTAATCTCTCTGGGCCCCCACTTTCCCATCAATGAAATGGGGTAATATTTGTAACTTCCACCAAAGATGCTATAAGAAGAAAATAACATGAGACTTAAAATAGTGTTCAGTACATAGTAAGTATTCAACAGATGTTATTTGTTATTATGGTCTTAGATAATAATATCAAATGGTAATAATGTTACTACTCAAGCTCCAGTTTGTAGAACTCTCAGAGCACAAAAGGACTTTCACCTCTTCATTTTCTTAACCGACCATATACGAACTTTTAAAATATGTCTGATTGTGTCCAGTGCTTTATCTGTAATTTTAAAATTTTTATTTTGAAGTTATTTAGATCCACGGAAAGTGGCCAACACAGTACAGAGAGGCCTGTGTAGGGTTCCTATAGCGTCCCCGAATAGCATCCTACATACATAAACATAATACCATTTTTTGTCAAGATGAAACTTTCCAGAAAAAGAAACTGAAGCTAGTCAAGCAACTTGCCTAAAGACAGACAAACTCAAGGTCTTCAACGAAAGAATAATACTGCTCTTAATTTTGGGGGACTGGAGGGAGTAGGGGCCAGAGAAGAAATGATCAGAAGATAGGGAATTCTCCTTTTGAAGAGGACCGAGCACTCTCACTGATAAAATATCTCACCTTTTTGGACATAGCTACCTATTTTAACCCATTTAATTCCTGCAAACACCCTTAAGAGGGAGCAGGGCAGGTAATTCCAATTTAGCATAAGAGGAAAGTAACATTTAAACAATTTGGCTCAAGTCACATGGCAGACTCAGATACAGTTGCCTTAAAAAGCATTCAGAAAAATGGTTATCTAAACAGGGACTGAGTCAAGGGTTCCATTCCGTACCCTCCAAGCTACCACCGGGAAATAAACGAGCCAGGAGTTGTCATCTCTCAATGAACAGTTTGCTTGGGAGGAGAGCAGAACCGCTGGTGGGCTGGATATCTGGAGACCCTTCCCTGTTTCCTCCTAAACTCCTTTCAAATGATAACAAGCAGCCTTGTAATGAGACACAGACACCTGAACTGCTTTCACCCTGGAAGGCAAGGCACAGGGACCGCAGGAAAGAGAAGTAACGCTGGCCTTTCAGCTGCCCAAACCCCTCCCAAGAAGCCTTTCTGTTGGAAAGCATAAAAGTGAATTTGGCTCCCTCTTAAAAACCCATGGGCCAAACTGGATTTACTCTCTGAGTGCAGGAAACTTTACCAAGATTATGGAAACAGAAAAGAATTCGAGATGAACACATACTGTACATTTCAGTACAGGTGACAGGACAATTAGAAATCTAGTTAAGCTATAGAAAATCTCCATAAATCTGGGAGGGATTTAGGTCTTGGTGTGCTTTGGTGTAACCCATCATCAGACGCATGTTGTACTCGGTCCCCGTGCATACAGACTCCCCAGGTGCGGGGAAGATGATGTAAAGGGGAAGAATAAAGAAGTGATTTTTCTCTGATCCACCTTTTGTGTGGGGCAAACAATTAGGTGGCACCGGTGCCTATGAGTGGAACTGAGTGAGTCCCTGAATGTTGCTCTGTTTTGCAAGTTTTGCATGTTCCTTTTAAAAATAACTAATAAGAACAGTCCCATGGGATTGAAAAACAGCTAAGAGGGAAGTAACAAAAATGCTCAAAACCAAAGACTAACCTTGTCGTAGTTTCTTTGGCTACCTTATTGGCGTATTCTCCAAAATAAAATAATAATAATACATTTTTAATTAAGCAGAGGTCTACCTAGCTGTAAAAGCTATTCTCTTTCAATGATGCCAAATCAAGGACTCTACCTTATGTATGATCTCAACCAATAGTCGGCACACTTTTCCTGTAAAGTGCCCAAAAGTAAACCTTTCAGGGGCACCTCGGTGGCTCAGTCATTAAGCGTCTGCCTTTGGCTCCAGTCATGATCCCAGGGTCCTGAGATCAAGCCCCGCATTGGGCTCCCTGCTCCACGGGGAGCCTGCATCTCCCTCTCCCACTGCCCCTGCTTGTGCTCCCTCTCTCACTGTGTCTCTCTCTGTCAAATAAATAAATAAAATTTAAAAAAAAAAAAAAGTAAGTCAACATTTCAGGCTCGAAGGAGCCCATGGTCTGTGTGCACTGCTCAGCTCTGCAGCGGGAGCCCTACCGCAGCTTTGGACGATAGGCAAATGAAAATCAATAAAACTTAGCTTAAATGCTGGAACTTTGGATTTCACAGAATGGTCATGTGTCACGAACAAGTATTCTGATTTTTTCCAGCATGTAAATGTGAAGAAACCATTCTTGTTCTCAGGCTGTATAAAAATCGGCCTCCGGTGGGATCTGGCCGGAGGGCTGTAGTCCACTAACACTTGATCTAGACCTACTCCACCTCTCAAATCTCTATGCAGCGATTCCCTACAAGGCTCAGGAACGTAGAGGCAACCCAGGTTTGTGGACGGGTCTGATCCCCAGTTTGCTGGGGCCATGGTCCTTTCTTCCAGACGTTCTGACCTCCTGTGCCATCCATTGGGCTTGAACTCTTGTGATAGGATTCCCCTTCCACTCTATGATTACTGTTTCTAAGCGTAGGTAAAACGTAACACACACTTAAGGGTGTCTTGTAAAGCAGCTTTAACCAGTGGACCCCAAAATGGCTTCCCAGCCTCTCTAGAGGTCATACTGGGCACCCCCCCAACCCTGCATTTTGGGCAGGGTGATGATGTTTGCCTGAGCTAGAACAGGCTGAAAGAGGTCCTTTCTCTGACAAAGAGAGTTCAGGAGAAGAAAACCCCCTGCCCTTTTTATCAGGGATTTCTGTTGGGTGGAATGAAAGACTGCCTTAGGGTACTTTGGGAATTAGATGTTTATCTGCTAGAGCAGTTTCCCCAACGAGAGGCCGGAAAACAAACCTTGAATGGAAGAGAATGGAGTTTCCTTGCAGGGAGAGTTTTGCAAATCTTTCCAAATTCCAGCCAAGCCCTGGAGATTCAGCCCTGTGCCTTACACCTGGAATAGTCCCAACCCTGGGGAGTCTGGGCTGGTAGCACAGACTTCCCTGTACCCCCAAGGTCAAGCCTAGGACAGGAAGAGAGTTTTGCTTTGTCTGGGTGGGGGACCACCAGTGAGAGGGAGGCCCTGGATAGGGAGGCAATGAAAAAAAAAAAACTTTCAAGCGACTGTCAGTCTAAAGAGGGGCAAATGTAAAGGCAAGACCCAGAAAGTACTGGTGATAGGGCCTCCAGTGACTAGGGAAGCCACAAATATACCAGAAGTATATGCTTCCGGAGTAACAAGTCCAAATTCCTCTGTGTTAGGGTGGAGCTCATGGCCGCATTCCCTCCCACAGAATGCTGGGATGCTTGTGCCTCTGGTCTAGACAGAATGAGAGTGAAGTAGGGAGAAGGAAGGTCAAGGTAGGGTGAACTGAAGATGGGGGTAGGGGATGGGGCTGGGGGTTGAAGGGGTAAGGAGTCCTGGGGATGGGGGTGGGAGGCTGAAGGGGTAGGGGAGACTTCCAACAAGGCAGTTCCATCCAGGCTCTGATATTGGCCCCACCAGCCCCTGAGACTTTCTCTGTGTGATTTTGCCAGAAGTGAGGGATTTGGTTTGGTTGGTTGATTGGGTGCTGTCTAGTTGTTCCACTAGTAGAAAGCGTTTAAAGCCTCAAAAGTAAGCCAAACTGTGCGGTCCTTTCTCCATGCAAAGGTCTGGCAGGCAATCAGGAGTAGGAGTTCATTGTTCTGACAGGAACCAATTACCAACGGTTAGCACAGGGCAGGCAGAAGCCCAGAGGGAAAAGGGTCCTCTCTCCCTTGAAGCCTGAAGAAACCGAATTCAGGAGCAGAAGCTTTTAACCCAGTAAGGCTTCCTAAGGAGCTGTCAGGAAGCAAAGATGAAGCCCCGAGAGACGGGAAATAAATATTATGATTTTCATTTTGCCAAAGATGAAACTGAGACCCTGAGTTGAAGTGGCAGGACTGAAGTAGGATCGATAAACAGGGAGAGAAAGGAAAGAAGACGGATTTGTGAATTTGTCCTCATGGTCCAATGTAAAAATGAAACAGAACAAAACAGCAAAGAAGAAAAATAATTAATAAGGTGACAGAAATAAAATCAAACCTGTATGAAGATGAATGTGGGTGTGAGAAGCTCACCTACAAAAGAACAAGGTTTTCAGAATGTTTAGGATACGAAATCTGTGGTATGCTGTGAGAAAGTCATAACTTAAAGAAAAACTGTCTTCCAAAGGTTATGGTTGCGGAAGGCAGATCCACAGACACCATGAAGTGCTGCTGGGAAAAGATCAAGGTTTTAGGGGTGCCTGGGTGGCTCAGTGGGTTAAAGCCTCTGCCTTCAGCTCAGGTCTTGATCTCAGGGTCCTGGGATCGAGCCCCACATCTGGCTCCCTGAGAGCCTGCTTCCTCTCTCTCTCTCTCTGCCTGCCTCTCTGCCTACTTGTGATCTGTCAATTAAATAAATAAAATCTTTAAAAAAAAGATCAAGGTTTTATGTGAATAGCAGATGCCATCTGCACACATCCTAAAGTGGCTTCTGAAATAATTTCGTAGAAGTGGAATTTCTGGATCAAAAATAAGTGTAGTTTAAATTTTGATATGGATACGGCCATTGGAATTGCTAAATAGTAGAACAAATTTATGTTGGTACTGGTAATGTACGAGACTAATGCATCACCAGTGTTGAAATTATCGATCTTTTTCAATTTAATACGAATAAAAAACACACCAGTATTTGTTTTCATTTGCATGCCCCTGACTGCTAACGAGGCTGAATATCTTTTTTTTTTTTTAAAGATTTTATTTATTTACTTGACAGACAGAGATCACAAGTAGGCAGAGAGGCAGGCAGAGAGAGAGGTGGAGGCAGGCTCCCTGCTGAGCAGAGAGCCCGATGTGGGGCTCAATCCCAGGACCCTGGGATCATGACGTGAGCTGAAGGCAGAGGCTTAACCCACTGAGCCACCCAGGCGCCCCGAGGCTGAATATCTTTATGTAGGTAGTAGCATCTTGTATGTCTTCTGGGAATTGCCTGCTCTGTATTTGTTTTTGGTGGATTTGTTGCTCAAAATATATGGAAAGCACTAACTTTTCATATGCAACTATTTCCAAGGTTATGAAAATATCTTCCTACATCATCTTGTAATATTTCAAACTTTTGTATTTGTTTTCATTAATTTCCTTTTTAACTCATCTGGACTTTATTTTTATATATGTCATACATAAGAGTTTAAATTTATGTTTCTTCATGGAATTCAGTGGCTCTAACTCTTTGTTTTGAGTGTTTTCCCTTTTCCCACTGGTTTGAAATGCCATTTTTTTTTTTTTTAGATTTTATTTTTTATTCATTTATTTGCCAGAGAGAGAGGGAGAGAGAGTGAGCACAGGCAGACAGAATGGCAGGCAGAGGCAGAGGGAGAAGCAGGCTCCCTGCCGAGCAAGGAGCCCGATGTGGGACTCGATCCCAGGACGCTGGGATCATGACCTGAGCTGAAGGCAGCCGCCTAACCAACTGAGCCACCCAGGCGTCCCTGAAATGCCATTTTGATGATATTTTAAATTCTAGTGTGTGGATGGGTCCCTTTGTAGAATCTCCAAACTGTCTCCTTGATTCATTCATATTTTCCTGCACCTTGATGCTTACTGTTTTGGAGTCTGTAAATGTTATGTCTTAATAACTGGCCAGGGGTGGGTGGAAATACATGTATCTTCTTTCCAAAATTGTCTCATATATTTCCTACTCCAGATAAGCATTGGAATTCATTGCTTGCATTACAAAATTCTTTTGGGACTTCAACTGGCATTGCATTAAATTTATTGATTTTCTCGGGGGAACAGTGACATCTTTATATAGTGAGTTTTCTTACTTAAGAAAATAGTATTTTTTTACGACATTCAGTAATATTTTCTGGATTTTAATAAAAATATTTACATATAATGTGGAGCCTGCCTTTTCTGTGTCAAGTTATTCCTAGGAATTTTATAGATTTTTATTGTTATTGAGAATGGACTCTTCATTTTTATTTTCTAACTGATTATTATTCTAGTTAGGAAAGCCATGACTTTTTCATGTGTAAATCTTATATCTGATTGTGATCATGTTACTGAACTATTTCATTAGTTGTTGTTTTTTTTAAGATTTTATTTATTTATTTGAGAGAGAGAGAGAGCAAGAGCACAAGCAGGGGGAGTGGCAGGGGGAGAAGGAGACTCCTAGCTGAGCAGGGAGCCCAACTGGGGGCTGGACCCCAGGACCCTAGGATCATGACCTGAGCCAAAGGCAGACACTCAACGGACTGAGCCACCTGGGAGCCCCATTTCATTAATTTTAATAGATTTTTAGATGATTCTCTTGTATTGTTTAGAGAGTACTATTGCCCATCAATAAAACAGCAAATCTCTTTCTCTCCTTTTTCAATATTTATGCCTCCTGTTTATTGTTCTTACTGACTAGTTAACTCCAGTTCGATGCTGAATAGTATAGGTAGCAGTGTAAACTTCTTCCTCATTCCCGTCTTTAATGGGAATGCTTTAAAAGTATTGTTGTGGGATGCCTGGGTGGCTAAGTGGGTTGAGCCTCTGCATTCAGCTCAGGTCATGATCTCAGGGTCCTAGGATCGAGCCCCACATCGGGCTCTCTGCTCAGCAGCGAGCCTGCTTCCCCTTCTCTCTCTGCCTGCCTCTTTGCTTACTTGTGATGTCTCTCTCTGTGTCAAGTAAATAAATAAAATCTTTAAAAAAAAAATACTGCTGTTAGTTCCCGGTAAAATCATATTCTTTTTTTATTTTTTATTTTTTTATTTTATTTATTTGGGGGGGCATGGGTGGCTCAGTGGGTTAAAGCCTCTGCCTTCAGCTCGGGTCATGATCCCAGGACCCAGAGGCTTTAACCCACTGAGCCACCCAGGTGCCCCAAAATCATGTTCTTAAACTAAGGAATGTTTCTTTTATTCTTAGCTCAATGAGAAATACTTTTGTTGATGTTCACTGATTTTTTTAGCTTTAATAAGATCTAAGTGACTTTCTTTTTAGAAGATTATCTATTTATTTATTTGACAGAGAGAGAGAGAGCGCGCACGAGAGAGCACAAGCAGGGGGAGCAGCAGAGGGAAAGAGAGAAGCAGGCTTTTCGGCTGAGCAGGGAGCCTGATGCGGGACTCGATCTCACGACCTGGGATCATGACCTGAGCTGAAGGCAGATGCTTAACCAACTGAGCCACCCAGGCACCCAAGCACTAAGTGATTTTAAGAATACATGATTTTTCAGCATATGCTTCATTTTATTGTCCTTTAATAGTCAGCTACATTAATAGATTTTTTGATGATGATAAACTTGACTAACTAGAATAAATCGTATCGTGCCATCATATATGCTCTTTTAACACTGAATTCAGCCCACTAATAACCTATTTAAGACCTAACTGAGAATGTAAAAGGTTTGAGTTTTTCTCGTTGATTGCAAGCTAACAAGTTAGCTTGTCATAGCATCGCACAAGCTGACAGAATACACCAGACTCCTGGGCCAGAGAAAAAGGACTTAAGTGTCATGTTCCCATTGGCTTCCCTTGTCCCACAAACCCCACAGGGACAACACAGGTGGATGCTATACACACAGGTAACTTGCTTCACAGCCAAGAAACTCTGGGCTTCCCTTTTATAAAGGGAAATAAGCAAAACTACTGGAGGGAGACATTATTTTCATCATACGTGACAGTAAGCAAAACTGCTCTCTGTTCTGGAGGGAGGTTCTATTGGTATCTTCCAAGGTTATTCAATGTACAAACATCTTTGAAAATACAGTCTGAAGCAGAAGTCATTAGCACTTCCATTTGCAAGACATGTAGAAACCCAAGAGCTCCTCAGAGTCCATTTCCCAGCAGACATTGGTCTGCACTGGCATTTATTTGTAAGTGAAATTTGGGTACGGTTTTCTTTTGGAGCTAACCCTATTAAGAGGTATCAGGATCTTGACTTCATGGAACAAATGAGTAAGTTTTCACATTTGTGCATGTTTAAAAGGAAGATGGGGTCATATGGTCTAAAACATTGGTAGAGCTTATGCATAAATCTATCTTGGCCTAGTGCCTTTCACTGATGCAGATTTTTGACTACTATTCAAATTTCTTCTATGAGTATTTGTCCATGCAGGGCTTCTACCTCTTTTGTGTCAGTTTCATTAACTGATATATTCCTAGAAATTTTTCCATTTCATCTTGATTTAAGTGTTTACTATAATACAGCATTCATGATGCAGGAATTTACTCTTTTATGTTACTTTAAAAAAATTTTTTTAAATATTTTTAAAGATTTTATTTATTTATTTGACACAGAGAGAGCACAAGTAGGCAGAGTGGTAGACAGAGGGAGTGGAAGAGGGAGAAACAGGCTCCCCACTGAGCAGAGAGCCTGATGCGAGGCTTGATCCCAGGACCCTGAGATCATAACTTGAGCTGAAGACAGATGCCCAGTGGACTGAGCCACCCAGGCAACCCTATGTTACTTTTTAAATGGGAACATTGTAGAACTTTATCTTCTGGGCAGAACATAATTTTAAATCTGGCTTAATTTACTAATAAGGATACAGTTAAAGAGACTTTTCACTCAGTGTATTTGCTCGGACAGACGACTGAAACTGTAATAATTTACTAGGGAGACTCACATAAACCTGGATTAATTCTAACCCACACTAAATAATATTGAGATACCAGAGACCTGTGACACAAGAAAGATGCAAGATTGATTATACTTTTCATATTCATGTTTAGCTTTCCAAGTTAGGTGAGTATAAAAAGTGAAGGGCTTGGATAATAGTAGTATATTATTATAAACTTAATCTGATCATTGATAACAGTATTCTAGATATTTCTACTAGAGAAAATCAATATAGCCTTTGATATCTGATATGGAAGTATTTATTGCATAATATTTTTCTTTATTCTCTAAACAGAAAATTAGAAATGATTCATTTTCTTCTGTAAGGGATAGCTATGGACCTTTACAATTCTACCTAGAATATATATGCTAATTCTCTAAGCACACAGTGCAGGTATTATGGGTTGCTAACTGTACCATTTTACCATCTCACAGGACATCATGCTAGTATTCTCCCTTAGTGACATAACAATAATGAAAAGCAAGAAGTAGCTATTCATACCTGTTTTTATAAGATATGCCTATGGGAGAAAGCAAAAAAATAAGTCTTCAAAAACATATAGGGCCACTATCTAGTGAAGTTTCCAGAGTATGTAATCTGTACCATGACAAAATATCTACTTCAAAGTGAGAAACAAATCTGAGTAATTTGCACCCTCTATAACTAAAAAAAAAGCCCAGTGCTTGATGGGTCAACATATGGTTCAACCCCACTCCAAGGGAACCTACAATCTGACATCTTTGAGTGGAGCTCAGAGAAAGAGAAAGCTCTCTAGTTTACCCCAAAGTGGATCATGAGTAGCTCTACTCCTCATATATCTCAATATATGCATATTACTCGATGTGTCCGAAGCAGATTAGAACTTAAAACAAGCGGTTGCGGGAGGATGCTTGAAGTGACTAAAATTTTAGAACAAAAGTGTGTTCCACTCTGTATGTAATTTTTCTTGTAAGATGCAGCTCCTGAACAAGGGTGAAGTTTGGGAAACACTTAATACCCAATCATGGAGTATCCGTTGATGATGGGAACTGAGCCACCCACCATGACTGAGTGCTATCAGTTTGAACTTACCCAAGTGTTAGGGTTAGGGTTAGGGTTAGTGTGAGCGTTAGGCTTGCTCACAACAACCCTTCAAGTTGTGATGAAAGACACAGAGCAGGGATTTGGCAGGGAGTGGGCCTTGTGAAGTGGGCTTCTTGTGGAGGCAAAAGAAGCTACATGGGTCCAAGTACATACCCTCTAAGTGGGAGCAACATGGCCTCAAGGGAAGTTGATTAAGGAGAAAAAAAAAAAAAAACTTAGGCCTGATTTTCAAAGGGCTACACACAATACTACAGCATCACCCAGAAACATCTGATTTCATCCTTATACCTCCACACAGGAGGAGTCCTGAAAGATGGTAGAGAAAGGGAATTCTCCCAAAAGAAAAAACCTTCAAGAAATAGATCTCTTGGTCGGCTTTGCCTGAAGAAGAGACGATAGGAGAGGAGAATCTTATTGATTCTTTTCTTTTACTTTTTTCTTCTTATTTTTTTAAAGATTTATTTATTTACTTACTTACTTATTTGACAGACAGAGATCACAAGTAGGCAGAGAGGCAGGCAGAGAGAGAGAGAGAGAGAGAGGGAGGCAGGCTCCCCGCTGAGCAGAGAGCCTGATGTGGGGCTCGATCCCAGGACCCTGGGATCATGACCTGAGCCAAAGGCAGAGGCTTTAACCCACTGAGTCACCAAGGCACCCCTGATTCTTTTTTTTTTTTTAGGTTTTTTGATGATTTATTTATTTGAGAGAAGGCGAGAGAACATGTGGGGGGATGGGCAGTGAGTGGTGAGGCCGGAGTGGGGGGGTGGTTAGGGAAGGGAGAGAATTTCAAGCAGATTCCCACTAATTGCAGAGCGAGGAGCCTGATGTGGGGCTCAATCTCACAACCCTGAGATCATGACCTGAGCCAAAGCCAAGAGTCAGGCACTCAACCAAATGGGCCACCCAGGTGCCCTAACCTTACTGATTCTTGATAACTGACTACACAGACAGTGGGCATAGTAGGATCAGTCCTAGTGGCTCCTAAGACAGATTTTGGTAGTGAGGCCCTAAGTGTTGGGGAGTGAAGAGGGCACAAACTAGAATCTTTGTCCTTAAACATCAATTTTATTATGTTCTAAGGACCACAGCTGTTTAGACTTACCTAACATCACTTTCTTTGTTCCCACCTTCTTTGAGATTTCTTCACAGATGTTCTCTTTTTTACTGAAGTAAGTCATAGAGATGTTCTTTAGGTTCTCTGGCCATGCCTCCCTCAACCTTGATTTACATAGAAATGCTTCCTTTTGCCCTTGTACTTGAACGATGGTAGGTTTTCAGGACACAGGTATTACATGGACAGTTGTCCATGTCTCCCTGGAGACATCTCAACCCTCCAAGGATGTTATTTCATGTCTTTTGGCTTCTGTTATCAGCTGTCTGAGTGAGTGTCTCTTCTCTGGGGAGGGTCTCGCACTAGCCCCTTCTTCTGCTTTACCCGTCTCCATAGCCAGCACCATGAGTATAGACAAATCCAGGCTCCTGATTCACACAGAAACCAACCAGTGCTCCTACTTAGGCACAACTGTGGTGCCCTAGGCTGTGCCCTGTGGGGACCTAGCCATGGGTTGGGACCTATCCATGGTCCCTACCACCATCTGTACCTACAGGACACACTTACAGATCTGCAAGCCCCGCTCAAAATGTTGGAGATTAATGTGTTTTGTAATCCTGAATCTTTCAAATTTTAGAAAGGAATAGCATGCCTATATGGCACATCAAACACCACCATAAGTGGTCCCAGGGCAACCCCTGCAACCCTGTCCTCTCAGCTATGTGGCTATTCTCACCCTTGTGTCTCCAACCCAGAGCACAGGGCCTAATGCAGAGTAGCTGCTAAGAAATATTTATTAAATTATTAAATTAAATCTCTCACCCACATTCTGACACCTTCCAGATTTACAAAGCCAGCCTGGCCCTGTCCCCTAATCTCAACCTAAGGGCTCCAGCTTCTGCTGGAAAGTTCCTCTTGGGTGACCTACAGACAGTCCCTCCTCTCCTGGAATGTCCTGATCCGGTGAACCTCTCACCCCATTACTTCAGGCAGAACCCCAACAGTCGTCTAGTAGTCTTCCTTCTCCCCCAACCACCACTTTCAGGATATCACAAAACCTCCCCTTTCTACTTCCTAAGTGTCTCTAAGACCTACCACTGTTTTCTTCCCTGTACTCCCTGCCCTACTTCACATTGCCATCATCTCTTGCTTGTTTTTCTACAGTAGTTTTCTAGAGGGGTCTCTCTTAGAGGATCTTGTCCTTCTAGAGGATTCTCCAAAAGAACTCTATTTGAAATACAAACATCATTCTTTCTTTTTTTTTTAAGATTGTATTCGCTCATTTGAGACCTGGAGATACAGAGAGAGAGAAAGAGAGCATGAGCAGGTGGGGAGGAGCCAAGGGAGAGGGAGGAGCAGACTCCCTGCTGAGCCAGAAGCCTGAGAATGGGGGGCTCCATCCCAGGACCTAGAGATCATGACCCGAACCCAAGGCAGACACCACCTAAGCCACCCAGGTGCCCCACAAACATCATCCTTTTTTTTTTTTTTTTAAGATTTTATTGTTTTATTCATTCATATGAAAGAGAGAGAAAGCACAAGTAGGGGAAGCAGCAGGGACAGGGAGAAGCAGGCTCATTGCTGAGCAGGGAGCCTGATGTGGGACTCCATCCCAGGACCCTGGGATCATGACCTGAGCTGAAGGCAGCCACTTAACCGACTGAGCCACCCCACAAACATCAGTCTTAAGATGAAATTTGACTCATCCCTATCTGTTCTGCTCTGCCCGATTCTACTCTATGGAGGGGCTTTATCAGACTCTAGGTTCACCTTGTGCCTCCTCCACTGCCCTTCCTGGCCTGAAACTGCTGAGTGCCACCTGCTTCCAAGTGCAGCTTCTCTCTGTTCCCTGTGGGAGTCCTGGCCTCTCATTTTCAGGCCCCCACTCTGCTTCCACGCCCCACCCCCGCCACACCTGTTTCTTCCCTCTCTGTTCTCTTCACATCAGTAACTCCTACTCAGGTCAGGGTTGGGACCTGAGATTCCCAGGGCACCCTACACTTCTCTGATCAAGGCACTTGTCACCCCGCTGTTCTCCCCTCTGCTTCTTCTCCTCCAGTAGAATGTAAGTGGAGATCTTGATTTTAGCGTGTTTCCTAACAGGTATAGGAAGTGGTTAATGAAAACCGCTAAGCAGAGGAAGGGACACTAAATTTGAAATGAACTGTGATGCTGACTTTGGAGGAATCTTAGCACCTAAGATGCTGGGAAGAAGGGTTATTGGCCATGCAAGTGCCAGCCCCGCTATGATTTCATCAATGGTAGTAACCCTATAATGGTAGGACAAGTATGCCATTCTCAGTAGTTCCTGATCCAAGAACCTAGATACAGCAGGACATCAGCCCATAACCTGAGCAGATGGGGGAAGTTGCTGCTGTTCTGTGGCTGACATTGCTATTGTCCGTGGCAATCATTGTCGTTAATCCCATTGAAGGAAGGTTTTATAAAGTCTGCAGAAGTAGCAATTCTTTGGCACTTAACACCAGTATGCAAGGAGGGGTGCAGGGTAACCATGGCTATGGGTGTTTTCCCCTTTCCCAAGCCCAGTAAAGGGGAGACCTTGAAAGTCTTCTGGCTGAAAGGAGAGCTGCGGATAGCCGATGCCGCTGATCAAAGACTACAGGTGTTTGGCTGAGACTCAGAACGCAGGGGAGGTAGGAACGCAAGGAGGGGGAAGTGATGGGGAAGGCTGCATTCTAAATCCAGGCTGAACATAGCAAAAATTCTTGGGGCTTTGCCCATTTAAAACTGAAGGAGAAAGACAACTTTTCCTATTTTATGTACCGACTGATGCCACGATGGGGAAGTGAGGTATATCATAAATCAGTTCTGGGAAAGTGGTTGCTCTGTGCCTTGGTTTTCCCAAACAGCAAGGAGGAACAATGTGCTTTTCTCATAAGAATAGTAAGACAATCATTTCACTCGGACATAGGCTTTCTTTTTTAAAACAGGAGGAGACAGACATGAATGGGGTCAACTGAGAATGTCCATGCCAGTCCCTGTTCCTCTGCTCACCCCTCATCCCCAGGAATAATCTTATTCACATAATGCTTTTGTTTTATTTTTTAAATCAAAGATTTAGTTAAGGTGGGAAGAATGTACAAAAGGCAGCCTGAGAGGATGGGGAGGGTTAGATGCTCAGGGACAGCTGCTCTGAAGACTGGCCTTTGAGAAGAAACCTGGCAAGATCTGGGACATTAAGCTTTTAGACCCTAAAGACCCTAAAACAGAAGCGTCTGGAATGTCTGAGGGGTTCCAAGCAGTGAATGGCTAGAGCCAAGTAAAAGGGAAGATGGGGAGAGTGGAGGGAGCTAGCTCTTGCCGGGCCACAGAGTTTGCTAGAGTTTGTTGGAGTTCGCTAGTCATAGAAGTTCTGGAAAGGTTCTAAGCAGGAAAGCAGTATAATCATTATCTATTGTTTAAAAGATGACTCCGGCTGCCAAGTAAAGAATGAGCTCAGAACAGCAGGGATGAAGGCAATGGTAACAGCAGGGAGCTAGGGGCTGAGGCCAGGAGACCAGTTAGGAGGCTGCTGTGCCTTCTGGGCACAGACCTGGTACCACAGGTGAACCGGTGTGAGGTCATGGGCTGGAAACCAGTTTTGAATACGAGAGCCGGCTCTTGTTCCAGGCTTGGTTGTGGGCTGTGAGGCAAACAGAGGAAGCAAAAGACTTGGTGGTTGTTCAGTACACTTACGCACTGACTGACCCGTGAACTGGGGCCCCTGAAGATGTGCCTTCCCCTTTCTAGTAAGACTTCGTCCACTCCCGGCGGCCAGCTGCTTGCCGTGCTTCGTAAGCTGTGTGGCCCTTCTGGAACATGAGGCTAATAATACACCCCCCTCTGAGGCCATTGGGCAAACAAGTGGATAATTATGGCCCTCAGACTTTCTGAGGAGAGACAAGAGGAAGCTCTGGAAGTGGATCCTGAGGCCCTTCTGGAGGCTCTCGTGGGTGAGCACACAGATACAATACGAAATAGATACATTAGTCCTCTCAGGGGCGTGAAGCGGGGGTTTTGCAGAGGAGAAGGCTGAGGCCCCAGGAGTGTGTGTTTCTGGCCTCCGTCACACAGTGCCTGTGGGCTGGCCCAGGAAAGGAGAATTGGAGGAGGCCAGCTACAGAATGGAGTCAGTTGGTTTCATCCTTGGAGATGAAAAGGAAGGAGATCCTCTTGCTTGTGAATGCCCCCCCTTCCTGACCCCAGCGTGGAGCAGAAGGATCCCTGAGGCTGTGCTTTGCTTAATGCATATCAGGAGGGTAAACCGGGGAGGAGAAAACCCCACCACTGGACCACAGGTGCTGCAGCTGCTTCTGTCAGTCTAGAGGCACCCCTGCTTTGAGAAACAGCTGGGTCCTTGTCTTCTAGCATATGCCACAGGACGGCGAAGGAGGGCAGGGCTGACAGACTCTCAGGCAGGACAGGGGGAACTGTCGGCGGCTCTTCCCGAAGGTTAAGCTGCGCTATTTCCCTCTGGGGGGAAATTGAGGGGGGTGGCCGGCAGTCTGGTGGGAGAAAGCAGGCTGACCTTGTGCATTACCACTCCCGCACCCCCTCATTCCTCCCCTGCACCCCCCCTGCCCCACCTCTGCTCTAGCCTGCCTGTGGCTACACATTTGCTAAGGGTGCGGGTGGGTCTGAATCCTCTGGATATTTTCAGTGCCCAGCATGGGGCCTGGTGCCCAAAGGGATTTGCTGAGTCTCTGTCCGAGGTTCCAAACCAGCGTCTCCAACGTCTGGCTTCTCTGGGCAGCTTCAGAGCCCAAGATCTGGCTGGGCCTCTGACCTAGCTGCCAGCTTCCTTCCCACTGCGAACCTTTTTCCCCAGATGGGAAAACCAACCTCAGGGAGCATCCAGAGGAAATGCCTTGAGGGAACGTCACTGAGGGGGGCAGGAGCCTGGCTTCTAAGCCCCCAAATCTGCAACCAACAAGTGTGGCCTTGGGCGAGTTGCTTAACCACTCTGTGCCTCTCCTTTCTCATCTCCAAAATGCAGAGACAATAGAGCAGTGTAAGGGCAGGTGGGTCCTGACATCGGGCGACTTGATTTTGAATCTCCGTTCCACCACCTGTCTGCAGTGGCTACTTAGATTTTTGGCCATGGCCCAATTATACAAACTGTGTGAAGGGTGAAATGGATACTAACAGTGTCTACTTGGGGCGCCCGGCTGGCTCAGTCGGGAGAGCGTGCGACTTTTGATCTCGGGGTCATGAGTTTGAGCCCCATATGGGGGATAGACTTAGAATAAAAAACAAAAACAAAACAGTGACTACCTCATAGAGTTGTTGTGTTAAGATACCTGTTTTATACTTAATATATATCTTTATATATTTTAGGACAATTCCCGGCACCTAGTAAGTGAGTTATTATTATTGTAATGTTTGCCTTTTTTAAAATAATAAAAGGCTGCTCTCCAGGCCTCCCGGGGGTTTGGTGAGGATCCCCTGACATCTTGAATAAAAAAGCAGGGAGGAATTCGGTAGGTAGCTGGTCTTTTTGACCTTTTTTGTTTTCAAATCTGACAGGAAATTCCTTCCTTCTCCAGCGATGCCCGCCACCCAGCCACGCGCCCCAGCTGACTGCTTTCCATGACAAAAGGCAAGGCCTTGTTGGCGACCGGTTCTCTGCCCCAGAAACCAGCAAATCCCTGCCTCAGGTAAACCACTGGGAGTTTCTTCTTCATTAACAATCTCAGGGTTTTGCTACTACAGCAGCTAAAGAAAACAAAAAACCGGTTACATGCTGCACACAGCCTCTTTCCAAGTTTTGGGTGGTTGCAGGGAGGAAGAGGAGCACAGTTTCAGTGACATTCCTCATGGCCCGACCTTGACCCAGTTTGCCCTGGGACTTGACAGTGCCCTGGGAGCTGGAGAAGTTGGGGTGCAAAGGCTCATAGTTCTCGAAGCCTCTGGGTGCCCCCTTTCCTAGTAAATTTAAGAATGGGATAAAATGGGGGGCACCTAGGTGCCTCAGTTGGTGAAGCATCCAGCTTTTGATCTTAGCTCAGGTCTTGATCTCAGGTCTGTGAGTTCAAGCCCCGCCTTGGGCTTTGTGCTGGGTGTGGAGCCTACTTTAAAAAAAAAAAAAAAAAGGGGATAAAGGTTCTCAAAGTATTTAGAAGGAAACCTAAATCCGGTTTCTTGGTTTTTAAAACTCTTCTCTGCCCCGTCTTATCCTGGAAGGTACGTGAGATTTCAGAAGGCTTGCAAAGCACATGCTTTCAGTTATACGTGTGCCCAAAGGGCCTCGGCCTGGGCTGCAGCTCGCCATCAGCCCCCGGTCCCCTGGCCAACCCAGAGAATGAAGGACACTCCTGTAGATCCCACATCTTTCCCTCTGCACTGTCCCGAACAACGGGAAGTGAAATCTAGCTCAGATCCAGAATTTCTGACCTGGTTCCCAGGCAGAATGTGTCACAGATGCAGGAAATCGGTGCCAGTTGGGGGGCGCTGGTGCAGACTTTGACCTGGAAACATTACCCGCACAGGCAGCTTCATTCCTCTGCCCTCTGCCTCCGTCCCATGCCCAGCAGGAGGCAGCTCCCTGATGGGAGACTGGTCCTGGGAGTGGAGACGGGGGACCCCGGCTGCCCTCTCTAGTGGTTCAGAGAGAGATTGGAGGGGTTCTTCTTTTTGTCTTTGTTCTCATAAACACCATTGTTCTGGCATTTAGTGTCAACCGCTCAGATATAGGTATTTCCAAACACAAAGTCACTCAAGTTCTTTTTACGTGTCTTTCTTTCCAAGAAATCATATGCCTGTCTCCATCATCCTCCCATCCCACCTACCCCTGCCGAAAAAATAACCCAGGTGGTTTGTTGACCCATAGTACTCTAGCCTAGTAGTAAGTAGAAATAGATGCCAAGAAGGAAGCTACCCTAAGAATCCATGATCAGCAACGCAAATATGGAAGTAAATCTACCTCCAATGTGACAGGGCAAACCGGTCTGTTTTGAGAAATGCCTCTGGTCCCAGGTTGCTCCTGCTCAGGACTGATTTTCTTGAGGGCAAAAGGCATCCCATAGGACAGAAACTGTCCTATGGCAGAGACCCGGTGGCCCAATTCATTCGTGGCTCAACAATGCCCTGAATGAGTAAGGGAGCAGGTTTCCTCGTTGGCAAATTGTAGGTGTCAGTCTAGATCAGGGGTTCTCCAGCAGGGTTGATTTTGCCCCACCCCTCCTCATCGGAGGACATTTGTCAATGTCTAGAGATACTTTTGGTTGTCTCATGTGGCCCCAGCCAGGAGGAGAGGGGGTGCTTCGAGGATCAAACAGGTGGAGACCAGGGACACTGAATGTCCTGATGCACAGAATAACCTCTTCAACCCCATTACCCACCCCCCAATACCACATGCTGAGGCCAAGAAACCCTGGTCTAGAAACCTCAGCTTTCAGGATTCCTCTAGAAGGAGCCCAGTTCAACAGTTTCCTATTTCCTTGGAAATAATGGGTTACCTGTGGTCCTCAAGGGGGCCAATGCACCCAAGGCTGCAGAGGCCCACCTGTGGACCGTTGCCAGGTGTTGAGACCTCAGAGCAGCATTTCATTCTGGAAGAGAAGTCTGTGCACTTAGTTTGATTGAAGACAGACTGTTACTCTTCTAAAAATCAATCTGCTCATCGGCCTACAGACCATCCCTAAGGAGTAACTGTTTGGTTCCAGCCTTTCAGATGTGGGCAGGTGGGACAAATCCGGCAAAAACCCGTTTGCTTTCACGCTCAACAAAATCCTTGTCATGGCTTCAGTGCCAGGCCCCTCACACCTCTCTTCTTTTAGGAGAAGCTTAAGATAGAAAAACAAATGCCTAAAAGTGGCCAGAAATCATCCCACTTAGAGTTTATTTCATGTGATTTTCAGCATGCAGTGTACTTTCTTGGGAAAAAAAAAGTTTTGTCCCAGTTCACATTATAAATTAATTTACAAATATAGAATTGTGTTAGAAGCAATATTTATAAAAGTCCATACGATTTTTCACATAGAAAAATATCCACAGAAGTTGGGTTTTGTACACACAATCTGGGGGTAGGTAGTCTCTTTGGTTGTCTTTCTCTGTAATTTTTAAAAAGTAATGGTGATGTTATTTATACCTCGATAAACTGTTTAAAAAATAATTTTTGTATTGTGTATTTCAAAATAAAAATTTAAGAATAATGCTGTGAGTCTCAGAAAAGAATACACAGGGAAAAGTTGAAATTTTTTTTACAATGTACGTGTGGTCCTTTTTCTAAATAAAAAAAAAAAAAAAAAAAAAAAAATCCCCAAAGCAACAATGTTCCTATCAAAGACCCAACAACATGGTACAAAGGCAATTCAGGACATTCTATTAATCTTAATGGAGGCTGTTCCAATAAATCAACAATCATCCCCATTTTAATTAGCACCTCTTAGATAAGTTCAAACAATGGCTGAGCTCTGGCTGGGCCCTGGGAGGGTGACCATGAACACCATTCAAATGAAGATACCTCTTGAGAAATAAAAGGGAGTGCCAAAAATAAATTATATTAATAATTTTTCGACAACAAATGTTTTATTAAGAAACTATAAAAATGCCACTTAAAATACTACTTTTAGTAAAATTCTAATATTTTGTTTTAAAAATGAGAAATCCAGGACACATGCTAAAAGGGCTAAGACATCAAGTTAATGAGGACCATGGTCACCCTGGACCTCAGGCACATGGTGGAAGGCAGAGGTGGTGCCTATCCTTGCTGCTCAGCTCAAGTGATACTTATTTCAACCAGAAATCTTTGGTTAAATGAGACCTAGTTCATTCCTACCCCTAGACGCTATGTCTGCCTATGGACAATGGCACCTTCTTTTTTTTAGAACCAGAACAGACCCTCCAGTACTAGCTCTGGAGCCAGACTGCCTGGACCGGATCCGGCTCCACAACTTACTGTGTGACCTTGGGGGAGTCACCTGACATCTGAACGTGAGGGGTAGTAACCATACCTAGCTCCCAAGGTTGTTGTGAGGATTAAATGACCTAATACAACCTCGAGTGTCCATCTGAAACAGCGCTGGGCACCCACGGCTCTCGGGGGCAGCTTCCCGGCTATTAGTTAGTATCTACTGGGGCCCAGGCACGGAGCAGAAGTGGAGGTGACACCTGAGCTGGATAGAGCTCAGAGGACCTGTGCTGCGGTAGGACCCAGCACAGGATTTAAACTTTAATTCGTGGCCAAAAACTGCAAATGGAGGTTTCCTATAAACATCCAGATATCTGACTTCTCTAGACAAATGAGGACGCTGCCAGGCAGGAAAGTAACAAACGGCCCACAGCAGCCTTTTGCTGGTCCGCCGGAGCACCCCTTACCTGCTTCAAGGGACCAACTGCTACCTCCTTCCTACTGGATCAGCTTCATTCTTTTGCTCTTTGGCCGGCCCTTGGACACATCTGAGCTCATAACCCTGCGCTACATTGACAAAGAGAACAGACATGGTCCCTGCCCTGTCCCGAATAGAGTGAGGTGGCTTTCTCTCCAGAGAAACCTGTAAAAGCGCACGGGGCTGCGGGAAGAGTTATCTACTGCTCCCATCGGGCCACAGGAGCACCTGGGCCTCCAGAGGAATGCAGAAGCCCACTTCCTGTCTCATGAAATCTGCATGTCACGAGACCTCGGGTGTGCATATTCAAGTCCGGAGGGCGGCTGTCCCAGGCTGTCCTAGACCTCGGAGCCCTCGCGGGGGTAGATGAGGCTGTTGACCATGCTGAAGTTGTAGAAGGAGCTGCTGAACGGGCTGCTCTGACCCCCGCCGCTGCTGGCAGGGAAGGGGCTGTAGTAGGAGGACCTCTGGCTGCTGCTGCCGTTGCTGGCACCGTTGCTCAGTGGCAAGCTGTCTGGTGGGGCTTCCGGGACAGAGCTGGCGGGGAATGTGCTGCTGGAGGCCAAGGGGCCCCCCTGGATCCCTAGGTGGCGGCCGGTGGGGACCGCCCGCGGGGTGCTCCCGCTGCTGCTGACGCTCAGGGTGCTCAGGCTGCTGAAGAAGGTGTTGAGGCAAGGGGCGGAGGAGAGCAGGGACCCTCCAGGGGAGGAGGCAGTACTCTTGGTGCCCTCGGGGGACTCTGGGGACTGGGGCGGCCTTAGCAATGCAGGGGGGCTGTCTCCTTCGGGCTTCCCACCCAAGCCGGACCCCAGTCCCGAGGAGAGCCCTTCTTCCGATTTTGCGGTCCCTGCGGCCATCGTGGAGGTGCTGCTGGCTTCGGAGCGGCGCTTGCGCTTCCGACGGAAGTTCCCATTGTCAAACATTTTCTCACAGTTCGGATCCAGGGTCCAGTAATTCCCTTTCCCTGTGGAGAGGAGAAAGGCACGCAAGTCAGAGAAGCGCCCAGCTCAGGCCCATGCAGTCAGCTTCAGTTCTGCAAGGAGCAGCACAGACTCTCATAAATTTGGACCAAGATGAAGATTATCCTTTCGGGGAGACCTTGCTCCTCACCTTCTACAAGAAATCCAGAACAAAGGTGCTCTGGCCATTTCCACCTCCCCGGCAGTGTCTGCTACCTAAATCTTAAGACCTAATTCTAGGCCCAAGACACTTTTAATTACCCAACGCCTTCCCCTCTGGATCCATACGCTGTACCCTTGCAAAATCTTGGCGCTGCTTAAATTTGAACCTACATTTCTTTATTTATAGAAGTAGGCATAAGGATAATGCCCATTTCATAAACTAATGCGAGGGTTAAGTGCTGTCTCCACAGAGAAGCTGGTACACAGTTAGCAGTGAAAATCACTATCTGTTATCATTGTTATTGGCTGAAAGGTACACTATTTGTCCCTAAGACAAACAAAACACACACACACTCCCACTGGAAAAAGCAACCTCAAATGCCCAATCATTTGTCTTGCCAAACAAAAATTACAAAAGTTACCACTGAGCTATCACTCTTTTTAACAACTTGGGTAACATTGTTCATGGTACAGGAAGCTCCTGCAGTCTACATGCCTCACTCCCCCACCTTGAGCAACAGAGGCCCTGTATCCCTCACCCTGCAGACCTCAGATCAGAGGCTCAGGTAATGCATGCAGAGCCAGTCTTCTGCTTAAAAAACTTCCCCCACTACCTAGTACAACTGAGGTAAAAAAAGACCTGTCACTTGGAGGATTTTCTCTCAGTAACTTTTATCATTTCCAGTAAATAGAATCTTTGACATGTGAAAGCACTGCTCAGCACTTATCCCATCAAGTGCTTTTACATGGACAACTTCTGCTGCCCCTCACAGCTCTGTGGAGGCACTATCAGTGCCTCCATTTTTCAGATGGTGAAACTGAGGGGCAGACGGGTTAGTAACCTGCAGTATTCCCAGTTGGCAATGGGGATTTAAGGGATTTAAGCAGGCTGACTCTAGACTCAGCATTCTTACCTAACCACAGTGTTAGGTTGCCTGCACAAACCAGCACACCCCTCCAAGCCCATTAACTTCATTAACACATTTTTTGCAAATAGTTGCAAAAAGAAAAAATTCTTATTCATACAACTACCATCTAGATAGTAATACCTGCACCTATAAGGATATCTGATATTGGGCCCCTAAGTCCCAAAGGCTTTGTTTGACAAGACACTAGCTAAAGACACCAACTTTTTAGAAAGTCTAAAAGAATATACATGACAATGTGATAATCTCGGGTGATTCAGAGGCCAGACTGGGAAGCTGCACCTTCCAGAACTGTACGTCCTGTCCAATACAGTAACCACTTGCCACACATGGCTGTCGGGCACTTGAAAAGTGGGTAGTCCAAAATGCCAAGTGTAATTAAACACACACAGGTTTCTGAATACTTAATACAAAAAAAAAAAAAGGCATCTCAGTAAAAATTTTTATATTTGGTTTATGTTGAAACAGTAGTTTGGGTGATTTAAAAATAGTAAAAATAATTTCATCAGTTTCTTTTTACCTTTTTAAATGTGGCTACCAGAAAATTTGCCATCACACGTGATTTATAATGTATTTCCACTGGAAAGCTCCCCTCTAGAATACATTGGGGGCGGGGGGGGGGGGAGGGGGGAGGGAACACTCCAGAGCATTTTACACAAAATCCTGGATCTCTGTAGCATGCAACTGAAACCATTTCATTTCTCTTTTGCCCATCACACCTCTGTCCCCTACCTGGTTGCCAGAGCCTTCTGAAAACCTCAAGTATAATCGTGTTTCCCTTCTTTTTGGGTCCACCCCACTCCTTCTCAGGTAGAAGAAAACCACTCACAGCACTCCACTGTAACCCAGCCCTCCCCAGCAGAGGGCTTTGATCAGAACGCAGCAAATTTGGGGTTTTCATTTTTACATTTGGAAACGGTAAGGCACCAAAACCACAATTTGCAGGACCCCAGCTAAAGCTCTCTGATTCCTCTTGGCCCTCTGTCCCAATGCCTGTGTCACTACCCTCATAACATTTCTCACAAGGTAGGCGCTTGTTTCATGAAGGACACCGCTGATCAAGTCTTAGGAACCTGGGGCAGGATGAAGGGCATCCAGGGACAGCCTGAAAGGCCTGCTGTTGCTCGGTCTCTCACCACCTCTTCCGTGCAATGGGATGTGATTCTCAGCTCACCTGAATCCCTTTACAGTTGTCCCTTATCTAAGATCGCACGCGGGTTCTTATTGCTAACCTACCTCCCTGTGCCTTGGACCGTCCCTTCAATAGGCATGATGAACATCACCCAGGGGTGGCTTCCCGTCTGAAGATACGGTCTTTTTCCTTCTTCTCTAACTGGCCAGCCTCCGCGCTCGCGCGCGTGTGTGTATGTGAGAGCGTGTATGTGTGTGGGGGGGCTGTAGGTGTAAGGGGCGAGCTCCACCCCCACCGGCTCCCCGCTCTGAGGACCCTCTGATGGTTCCCTTTGTCCTCCGGCTTGCCCTCACCCCGGCCAGACGAGGTCGGAGGTTCGGGTGGTGGTTCCCCACCCCGGCTCCCATCCCCAGTTAGAGAGGACTCTGCGTGGAGCTTCAAGTCAAGCCCCACGCCAACGCGACCCTTGCCCGCGCGCCGCTGCCCCCCACTCCTGGGCCGGGCAGCACCTGTCCGGCGCCCTCACCTGGGTCGTCCTCGTCGCGGGGCACCTTCTTGAAGCAGTCGTTGAGCGACAGGTTGTGGCGGATGGAGTTCTGCCAGCCGGCCTTGCTGCGCTGGTAGAAGGGGAAGCTGTCGGCCACGAACTGATAGATGTGGCTGAGCGTGAGCTTGCGCTCGGGCGCGCTCTGAATGGCCATGGCGATGAGCGCCGAGTACGAGTAGGGCGGCCGCACCATCTTCATCAGGTCCTCGCGGCTGGCCATGGACAGCCAGCCCAGCTCCCCGGGCGCCGCGGGCCCCGCGGGAGAGGCGGGCGCGGCGGGCGCGGGTTGAGCGAAGGCCCGCTGCGCGCAGCCGAAGGTGCCGGCGGCGGGGGGCGGCTGCAGGAAGGGCCCGGCGGCGCCCCCGGGGGGCGGGGGAGGCGGCGGCGGGGCGCCCAGGTACGCCGCGGCGGCGGCGGCAGCGGCGGCGGCGGGCGGGCCGCCCACACCCGGCCCGTTGAGCCACAGGTAGGGGTTGGCGGCGGCGGCGGGCGGCGCGGCGTAGTCTGCCAGCCCGTAGGGCGCCCTGGCGGCCGGAGGGGCGCCCTGGGCGGCGGCGGCGGCGGCGGCAGGGGGGGGCAGGCCGGGCTGCGAGTAGACACTGAAGTTGTCGCCGCAGTAGAGAGCCATGTCGGTGGCCGTCGGCGGGTGCGGCGCGGCGGCGGCGGCGAGAGGGGAGCGGGGCAGGTCTCGCCGCTCGGGCGAGAGCATCCCTTTGGGGGCCCACCCCACGGCCCCGCCTCGGCCCTCGCAGGGCGACCGGTGCTCGGGGTGGGGGTGGGGGGGTCGGCGGCGGCGCGCGGAACGCCTGCGGTTCGGCTTCTTATAACCGTCTGCAGCGCGGCTCCTCCCGGGCGGGCCCGGGGCTGGGCGGCGGCCCGCGGGCTGGGGCTCTCCACGCCCCCGCCACGCCCCACCTGCCCGCGCAGCCCGGCGGAGCGCGCCCCAGCCCTCGCGCCGCCCGCTCGCCCCCGGAGCCCCCCCGCTCCTCCCCCGGAGTCCCCCGCCCCGCCCCCGGAGCCCCTTCTCGGCCGGCGCAGGGAGCCCGGGAGCCGGGGGGAGGCCGGCGCCTCCAGGTTGAAGGCGAAAGGCACCTCATTCCCAGCCGACGCGTTCTTCGCTCAGGAGAAGAAAGGAAAAAACGAATGTTGAAACCCAGAGAAGAGAACCCAAACGGTACAACTGTTTTCCAAAAAGTCCCCCAGAGGAGTTTGGGTGGCCGCACAGACCACCTGCCTGGCCCCCTGCGATTTTCTACCTCAAGCTTCTGCACCTTTTGCCATTGAGTTACTGGATTCCCGGCCAGTCCCAACAGATCGTCTTCTAGCCCAAAATAATAGAAGCAATTACCAACTCTCTGGGGTATACGGTAGATTTTATTACCGGGCATCCTAGGAGTGTCCCCTTCTCCCTAGGGGATTCTGTGACGGGAGGGACTGAAATCGGTTTTTAATTTTTCTAACCGTGTCTCTAAACACATAACTATACGTTCGTTCACATTCGGCAAGTATTTGTTCGTTTTAAGTCCGGTTTGTGCAGTCCTTTGGTGTGATTTGTTTTCTTCAAAAACAGAAGGGCGTGTGTTTTCAGAGACATTTAAATAAGTGGGTTCGGAATTAGCATTTTAAAGCCAACTGTAATTTAAACTGTGCCAGAAGGGCTCATTTACAAAAATGGTCTCAACGAATTATGGCACAGGACTTGCTTTCTACTTTTCTAAGTTTTGAAATGCGGTTCCTCCCTGGAAAAACAAGCGAAACAGGTAAAATACTGTGGCGACCCCACGTGCCCCGCAATCGTTATTTATTCTCTCCGAACAATAATAAGAAAATTGTTTCTCTTACAGTTTAAAATTATTCCTAAATGTGTTCTTAACAGGTGACAAGTCTGAGAATTTCACTTAAGCGAGAAGAGAAGGGGGGAAAGCGCTTTTCTGTTTGCCAACTGCAGACGGAGAGTTAAGAATATTTACTAATTCGGAAATCCACCCCCCCACTCCGCATTTATTTTCGTGTTATAAATTTAGTTATGTACTTTACAGAAAACTATTATCTTCTGTTACCTCATTCCTTAAAAAATGACATCTAGAGATATTTAACTAGTAAATCGTGATACCTAAAATGCAAACCACGGTTCAAATGTAACTATTTTTCTTATCTTTTCTGGAACCAGAAAAGAATTATTCTCACCTCAAAATTTAGGGCGCTGTTTCTTTCAATCTCTTGGCAAATGCTATAGAATGGAATAGTGTTTGTTTAAGGGTCTAAATTTTCTTTATGTAGATAAGCACGGTGTTGTGGACTTTTTTCCCCCTCCTTCCCAAATAGTCTCAAACAAGGTGGTTTTGTGACTTCTCTTAGGATGTTAATAATGATGACAACTATAACCCATGAAATTTGAAAGCAATTTTTTAATAAGTTATAATGCCCCAATTTAACGTTTGTTCTTAAGTTTAAAGGTCTAAATATAAAAGAGAAAGTCCAAAAGAAAAGCTAGGAACCGAGATGGCAATAAATTAGAAAAAATTTCTAATTTATTTCATATACTGATATCATTACGCCTATCACACCTTCCCTTATTTTTTAACAAATTGCTTGTGTATACATACTTTGCAGTTTTTGAGGATTGTTGTTTTGTTGTTTGTCTAATTCTTAACCCAGTAGCTCCAAATTATTCTGAGTAAGAGGCCATGATTGCAGATTATTGTTTTTTGCTTTGATTAAAGGTTCTAACTACTAGTTATTTTTGTTTCTTAACTACAGTATTATCTTTAGCGGACTTTAGTTTTACTTAAAAATGACAGAGCCACCTAGCGGCTCTTTGCCTCTGTTACAGCAGACATCTGGCAAGGATTTGTAAGGTGGACACCCCCTCTAGGGTTTGGAAGTTTTACTTTTCTGTTTTCAATCACGTCTTAATTAGATAAGCTTAAAACTATTATTGGTCAATAGCCTGGGGCTTTTCAATGTCAAAGTTAAAATAATTTTTAATCTCTATTTTTTAAAAAAGGATTTATTTATTTGAGAGAGAGTGGGGGAGGGGCAAGGGAGAGGGAGAATCTCAAGCAGTTGCCCACTGAGTGAGAATCCGACTCTGGATTCAATCCCATGACCCTAGAGATCATGACCTGAGCCGAAAACAGGAGTCCGAGGCTTAACCAACTGAGCCACCCACGTGCCCCAATCCCAATTTTTTTAAATTAAATTTTAAACATTTAGTGTACTTAAAAAAAAATCAACAGGATAAAAAATGTGCTTGAAATGCAAGCTCCCCATAATAAGACTTTGTCACATTGCCTTTTCACAAAAAGATGAGTCAAGGCTATTGATTAATGCTTCTTTGCCAAGGTGAAATAGGGAGGTGATCACATGTTTCCATCACTGGCAAATAAAATGCTTGGGGAAAATATGATAAGAGGTAAACTCTGGTGCCAGTGGAGATGAAAAAGGAAACAGAGGAGGTGAGCAAAGAACTCAAGAAAACTCAAATTGTAACTAGAGAATATAGTTTTGGGAATCATGGAGAGAGGATAATACTACCACATAAGCCAAAATATAGAAGATTAATTAGTGCATTTATTATTTTGGTGATTTAAGAAAGGATGTTGAGGGGCATCTGGGTGGCTCAGTCAGTTAAGAGTCTGCCTTCAGTTCAGGTCATGATTTTAGGATCCTGGGATTGAGCCCCACATCATAGGGCTCCCTGAGGCCTTCTCAAATGAAAGCTGCACACCCCCCCACACTTCCTTCCTGGGGGCTCAGGGGGTGTTCAGTCCCTGCTCTCACACATTAGCAGGTGGCTCATCCCACCCTTTGCCCCCTCATTTCCAATCACCCAACTCCTGCTCCCCAAATCTGTCACCCACTCTCCTGGGTATTCTGGAGGATAGGGACTGTGTTATTCCCTGCTCCCTTTCTTCCAGTTCTAACAATTAAGGAACACGGACCAAATACCTAACTTTGTGTTAAGCCCCTTACCTGCAACATCTCACTGAATTCTCATAGCCATCCTGTGAAATAAGAAAGAAACCATATTTTATGGTTGAAGCCACAGAGAGAAAAGTTAAGTAATTTACCTGTGGTCTCCCAGCTTCTAAGAGTGCAGCTGAGGGGCCCTCTGAGAATCGCGCTCAACGTAACTGCCTCCTGCATTATTTCCCCAGAGCCTGGTCCAGTGCCTGACTTTGGGGCATGCTCAATTATCGTGTGCTGCTTGAATAAATTGAAGAGTTAAAAACCGTTAGATGGTATCAGCTCTATACACCATAGGTGGTGTAATCCCTGGAACATTAAATGGTGCCACCTCTTACCCTCTCTCTTTACAGGGGCTCTCTCATCAAAGGCAACCACTTGCCAGCAGTGTCTTATGCTCTCCTCCAGAAAACATTTCGAGGTACTTACTGGTCCAGCTCTGTATGCATTTAAAAATGTCCAAGAATGGAATCTGTGTTACTCACTTGGCTCTGCACTTTCTCCTTGCATTAATATATTTTGAAGAACCTTCAAAAACAGCCCATATTTCCATATGTCTACCTCGTTTTGTTCATTTGGTGTTCCCTTTCCTAGGATATTCAGTGGGGACCCACCAGTATGGCTGTGTAGAAGGTTTCTAGCCTGTGTCTGTTCTAAATTGGGGGTGCCCCTCTGGACCTGTTAGGCAATATATTGAAAGTAACCTACTTTTGATGGATCTCTGGATTATTTCTTCTTTTTTTTAAGTAAGCTCTGCACCCAACATGGGGCTTGAATTCAGAACCCCGAAATTAAAAGTTATATACTCTACTGACTGAGCCAGCCAGGTGCCTCAGGATTATTACCTTTAAAAAAAAAAAAAAAAGATGACTTAATTTACTTGTGATAGTAAATTCCTTGCTGGGATTTGCTGGGTCACAGGATATGTACCTTTAAATGTTTGATTCTGACAAATTGCTCTGCCACAAGGTGGCCCAGTTTATACCAGCCCTAGGTTCCCCACGGATGCCTACTTCCTTTCACCTTGGCTAAGGCTGGATTTGTTCAGTTCTTTTGATTTTTGCCAATCTTAAAAAGCACAGAGACATATTTTGAAAAAAATGTTTTTTTTCCCTTATGAATGAATTTAAGTACCTAGTCATTTTATTTTTTCTTTTTAAGGTTTTATTTATTTGAGAGAGTGAGCAAGCAAGAGCCAAAGGGAGGGACCGAGGCAGAGAGAGAAGCAGGCTCCCTGCTGAGCAGGGAGTCAGGTGTGGGACTCAAGCCCAGGACCCCCAGATCATGACCCGAGTGGAAGATAGATGCTTAACCGACTGAGCCACGCAGGTGCCCCTTTAATTTCTTTTATATGAATTGCCTGTCGTGATCTTTCACCCATGTTTCTACATTTTTAAAAAGTGAATGTTTCTGAGCTCCTTGCAATTAAGGACATGAACCCTTTTTACTCCAAGGTGTTGCAAAACATTTCTTCGTTAAAACTAGCTCTTCTCTCGGTGTATGCCATAACACATTGTCCTGGTTTTCTTTCTTTCTCTTCTGTATCTACCAAAAGGACAAGTTTCTCATCTCATTCTTTGAATATGGTTTTTTGTTCCCTCAGATTCCGAACCTTGGCCCTCTTCTTTTCCTCTATACATCCTTCATGGGTTGTCACATCTAATCCCATGGCTTTAATCACTGGGGTAGACATGTTGTAGCTGTTATTGCCTGTTTGGCAACTCTATTAAAAAAACACCCCTCCATTACTTGAGGGGCCTTGAGGTTTGCATGGGATGGACTATTGGGCAGGGGTGGGCCGTTGGGCTGGAAACTCAGACGTAGTCCTCGCCAACATTATTTTTTTCCTACACTAATGATTTGTTTGAGGTGGGTGAGTGATTTGAGGTAAGTCATTTAAGACTTTCTTAGAACTTCTACTGGGATTATCAGGAAGAAGCTCCTTTCTTCACATGGATTGGTTGCTATAATCCTGAAATGGCTATCTTTGATATTATAAGGGAGACTTTGCCTGAGAATGTAGGTGACACCAAGTAAACCTGAGTGACAGAAAGGAAAGACTCATCCTGGATCCAAGATTTGAATCCCTTTACCCGGGATCCTCCGTCATCCCCTTGGTTTCTTTAGCCAACAGATTTTCTTGTAGATTCAGCAAGTTAAGATGGTGTTATAGGCTGAATTGTGTTCCCCCCAAATTATTATGTTGATATTCTAACCTCTGGTACCTCAGAATGTGACTGGAGATAGGGTCTTCAAAGAGGTCATTAAGGTGGACCTTAATCCAACATATTTAGTGTCTTTACAGAAGAGGGGCGTTTAGGACACAGACATGTATACACAGAGGACAGACCATGTGAAGACACTGGAAGAAAATGATCATCTACAAGCCCAGAAGAGAGGCCCTCAGAGGAAACCAACCCTGCTGATACCTTCATCTTAGACTTCTAACCTCCAGAACTATGAGGAAAGAAGTTTCTGGTAGTTAAGCCACTCAGTCTGTAGTATTTTGTTTTGGCTGCCCTAGCAACTGATACAGGTGAGTTTTTAATCCCTTTCAAAAGTAATTGCTGGGAAAAAAAAAAAGTAAGTGCTGGTGGGGCACATGGGTGGCTCAGTGGATTAAAACCTCTGCCTTTGGCTCAGGTCATGATCTTGGGGTCCTGGGATCGAGCCCTGCATCAGGCTCTCTGCTCAGTGGGGAGCCTGCTTCTCCCTCTCTGCCTGCCTCTCTGCCTACTTGTGATCTCTGTCTGTCAAATAAATAAGTAAAATCTTTTAAAAAAAAGTTATTGCTGGTGATTTGCTAATTTCTCATATGAGCTCCTCGTCCAGTGATCAACTCCTACTGGACCCGTCCTCTTCATTTTTTTATAAGTCACCTCAAATCCAACATCTAAGCAGGACATCCCAATTCTCCTAAAATCTACTTCCTCTGTATTCCATATCTCTGTGATGCCCTCTACCCCATTGACCTATTACCTCAACCAGAAACCAGAGGTTCCTCTGCCTCATTGACTGAAACTTGCCATGGTCACTCTTGACTCTGTCCTGGTGGCAACACCAAGGGTTAAACCACCATTTTCCCTCTCCTGATTATTGCAGTTGGCTCCTCACTGATCTCCCGAGTTCCTTTTGTCGCTTTCCAATTCTCCCTCCACATCCCCCTCTTAATGATTTTTTAAAAATGGCAAATCCAGTCATGACACTCCCCTGCTTTCAACTCTACTGCTCTTAGGATCCAAGCTCCATAGAATGGCAGATGTGATCCGAGGAGAGGTAACTCCCATTGTTAGCCAGCCTGTCTCCCTCGTCTACCCTCCATGCTCGCTCTGATCTCTCTTCTAAGAAAGCTCAGTGACCCCCCAAATCCGGTCATTCTGATATCTTCTTCATGTTTCTCTGTATCACGTATGCTCGACTCCTTAACGTTTTCTTTTTATTTTTTTTTAAAGATTTTATTTATTTATTTATTTGACAGACAGAGATCACACGTAGGCAGAGAGGCAGGTAGGGAGAGGGAGAAGCAGGCTCCCCGCTGAGCAGAGAGCCCGATGTAGGGCTCGATCCCAGGACTCTGGGATCACGACCTGAGTCGAAGGCAGAGGCTTTAACCCACTGAGCCACCCAGGCGCCCCTGCAGTTTTCTCTTAATTGATTCAACTTTTGAAATTAAATTCCAATAGAGAAGGTGGGTGGGGGAGGGTAAAATAGGTAATGGGAATTAAGGAATGCTCTTGTCCTGATGAGCACCTGGTGATAGTACAGAAATGAATCACTGTATTTACACCTGAAACGAATCTGACATTGCAGGTTAAGTGTCCTGGAACACAAATTAATTAATTAATTAAATTCCACCATTTGAAAAGGCAACCATATAGCACTGCTGTAGAAATTATATTCTAAATTTTAATATTATACAGAGAGAGAGAGAGAGAGAATCTCGGTCGTATACAGAAGGTAAACAATTTAAATGGATCATTAATATTACTAATAAAATTGGTCCCTTAAGTAATGGTGATAAATTTTAAGAAAATTTTAAATAAAAATATAAACAATGTAGGGCCACCTGGCTGGCTCAGTCAGAACAGGGTGGGGACTCTTGATCTCAGGGGTAATGAGTTCCAACCGCACACTGGGTGTAGAGAGTACTAAAATAAATAAATAAATAAATAAATAAACTTAAAAGAACATAAATAAAGTAATATAAGTAAGGGTAAATATAATTTCATTAACATAAACCTAAATCTGAAAATAAATTCCTCAATAAGAACATCACTGCTTATAATCAGTTTAGTAACAAAGTGATGTTCAGTTTAATAATTTTTTTTTTAAATCAAGATTAACACAAAGTTCTACATTATTTAAAAAAATATGTTTTGGGGGGGCACCTGGTTGGCTCAGCGGGTTAAAAGCCTCTGCCTTCTGCTCTGGTCATAATCCCAGGGTCCTGGGATCGAGCCCCAGGGCAGGCTGTCTGCTCAGCAGGGAGCCTGCTTCCCTTCCTCTCTCTCTGCCTGCCTCTCTGCCTACTTGGGATCTCTCTCTGTCAAATAAAAAAATAAAAAATTAATAAATAAATATGTTTTTGAACTTTTTTTAACCAACATAAAGAATTGCAGCTTACATGTGTTTACATGGGATTGGAAAAAGGTATTAAATTGCTCCATGTGATAGGTTTGGCCAACTTTTATTTTAAAATGTTTGATTCAGGAAAGCATCTGAAATAATCCTTAGGATCTATTGTAAATTTAGGAAGGTATTAGCCAAGATAATATCCAAAAAGGAACAGAGAAAGGATTTCTTGTGCCATGATTACTGTCACTGGACAATGTTACGAAGTATTTTTATCAACCTTGTCCAAGTGCTTTTTTCATGCCCTGCAAAATACTTTCAGCGAGTATTTCAGGTTAATTTGTAACGAGGTTCATTTATGAGTTCCAGAAATATATATTGGGCGTGACAGACCCTGGCTCTGGCTCCAGACAGGATACATCATGAATCCTTGCACCCACACAGTGTCAGAGAGTGGAAAGTGCCCACTCTGTATGACCCAGAGGACTAAGGAACCCAGAAGACCGGGGCTACAAGCTTACAGTTCTCAAGGTCACTTTATCTTGCCTTGAAATACTGAAATAAGCATGTCTTTTAAGGATAAATTAGGCTTTCAAGTGAGCAAAACTTATCTATAAGATATGCTAATTCGTCAACCCTCGCCCAACCATGCATATGATGTCTAGGAAGATAGAAGGGCTCTTCTAGGAGGACTTAATTCTTCTCTTATCTTGAAAGGTCAGCTGTGGGGGCACCTGGGTGGCTCAGTCCCTAAGCATCTACCTTGGGCGCAGGTCATGATCCCAGAGTTCTGGGATCGAGTCCGGAACCAGGCCCCTTGCTCAGTGGGGAGACTGCTTCAGTCTCTCCTCCAGCTCATGCTCTCCTTCGCCACCTCTCTCTGTCTCTCAAATAACTACAGTCTTTTTAAAAAATGATAAAAAAAAAAAAAAAAAGGAAAAGAAAAGACAACTGTGGAGCAAAAGTATGAAGCAGTTGTCACTGCCCAACATTTTATAAAATTGAAATGGTTGAGAATTCAGTGACCTATGTTTAACTAATTAATAATTTTTTTTAAAAAGATTTTATTTATTTATTTGACAGAGAGAGATCACAAGTAGGCAGAGAGGCAGGCAGAGGGGGAGGGGGAAGCAGGCCCCCTGCCGAGCAGAGAGCCCAATGTAGGGCTCTATCCCAGGACCCTGAGATCATGACCTTAGCTGCAGGCAGAGGCTTAACCCATTGAGCCATGCAGGCGCCCCTAACAAAATTAATAATTTTAAGTGCCTCCTGGAATATCCTGCCTATGTTCTGTGATCAAGCTCTCTCCAATGCACACAACAATAGATAGTCTTGGCTCTCCAGCCTGAGCGAAAGGAGTCCATTCTCCTTTCGAAGGAGCATGGCCCTAGCACCCTCTCATTGTTTGCCCAATGCATTGCTCCTAAGCCTGTCTTGGTTTGCCATGAATGAACCAATAAGTTTAAAAACCAGTTCTCTTTGTCACATGTGTCACAGGTCAAGATGCAACCATGGTCTTAATTTTCAACCTGTGTTGGCCTTTCATATAAGAAGCACTCTGTAGATAGTTTTTGATGGTGATGATGATGATGATGAGGTTGATGTTATGATAACCTTCACCCTGTGGCTGCTCCTGAATCTTTTTGGGTTGACCCCACCCAGTCAGGTCTGAGATTGGAGAAGCGGGACTTACCTAATTTTCTAACCAGTGCTTCCAAGTCCTGCATCCAAGTCCCCTAGACAGCTTGTTAAAATGCAGATTCCTTGGCTCCGCCCACATGGAGTCTGAACCCCTAGGGCAGGGTGCCTGCAGGCCCTGTGCTTTTTGATCTCCATTCTCAGTGATCTTGATGTTTGAGTTTGGGAGCATAATTACCTATCCGGAACTTTAAAAATGAGGAAAAATGCTGTTGTGTAGGTACACATAAATGGTAAAGCAACGATTCACAAGTTGGAGAGATCAGTGAGAGGTAACAGAATCCATCAGTCTTGTTGAAATAATAGGAGTCCTGCCCTTGTCTCATTTGGAGATGACATGGAGAGCCAGGACCAGCAGGGATGCGCCTGTAGCATCCTTCAGGAGTGGAAAGGCAGCCGGGGCAGTTGGGAGCCACGCTAAGGAGCAAAGAATATACCAGTTCTGGAAAAATCAAGGAACACTTCACATGAACACGTTACCTATCCGGTAGGTAGGTAACTACCTAGTTTGAGGGGGAAGGGAAGTCTATCTTAAATGGAGACTTGGGAGATGAAAATGGAATGAACTTGAATTCAGAGAGCACACATCATTGTGGGGTGCTACTTAGTTCTGCCCTTCTAAGGCAGAACTTCCCGCAAACCTCTGACAGAAGGCCTCAGAAGCGTTTTTGGCAATGGAGCAGAATGATTCAGTTCTCTGGTTTCCGTGGTCAGAGAGACCTGGGCTCCCATTCCAGCTTTGCTGTGTATTAAGCTGAGGAAGTAGTACCACCAGCTAAATACTATTTGAATCTCTGAATCTTGATTTTTCTCATGTATGAAATATGGACGGCAATACCTAAATTGTTTGAAGGATTAAATATGACAATGTGTGTAAAGCACTAAGCATTCTGTAAATGATGGCTTTTATCTTAGGAATGGATAAACCTGGAAATGAAGTGTATTGCCTTTGTTCATGGATAACTCACAGGTCAGAAACACAAGATGAAGATAAACAGACACTTTCTTGCTAAAAAAAAAAAATTAAAATATGTGATTTCCCCCGTAGAGCATTGTTTGGACCAATCTTATTGTACGAGAGCATTTGGCAGAATGGTTGCAAATGAAACATCAGACATTTCAGTATATAACATACAAAACTTCTTAATTTGGCAAAAAATTAATGAAGTGCCAACGATGGGCCAGACCCTGGAGAAAAGAGAGTTTCTGCCCTCAAGTTGCCCCCAGCTACAGAAGAACAAAAAAGGAAAGTAGTTAGGCTGGAAGTAGCTTCTGTGGGAGTTGTAACAATTTTGTCTTTTAAGATATTAGTAATTTTCTCATCAGTTTCTAGGAGTTCCATCCATTATGGGGAGATTGAGGCTTTTGTCTCTAATATGAGTTACAGTATTCCCCCTCCCACCCCGATACTCTTTCTTTGACTTTGTTTCAGTGTTTTGTTTTGTTTTGTTTTATCATGAGGGTATCATTGTCATCCCAGCAAATATTAGTATCTTCTTTAAGAGCTTCTAGATTTTGTGTCATAGCTGTCAGGCCTTCCAGTTCTGAGATTATAAAATAATTCTCCCGTGTTTTATTTTATTTTATTTATTTTTAAGATTTTATTTATTTGCCAGAGAGAGAGAGAGAGAGAGAGAGCATGAGCAAGGGGAGGGGCAGAGGAAGAGGCAGAAGCAGACTCCCCGCTGAGCACGGAGCCCGATGTGGGACTGGATCTTAGGACCCTGGGATCATGAACTGAGTTGAAGGTCACTGACAGAGTCACGCAGGCATCCCTCATGTTTTCTACTAGTACTTTAACAATTCCATTTTTTATATTCAAAACTTTGACCTATTTTCATTATCTGGATGAGAGATGAAGATCCAACTTGATTTTCTCCAGAAGGTCACCTGGATATCCCAACATCATTTAGTGAATGGTCTCCTTAATTTATATGGGTTCGTAGATAATATAAAACAATCTGATGTTGCATTCTGAGATGAAAGAGTCATTGGTATTTAATAATAATGTGCTTCTTCCTCTCCCTCTTCCTCTTCTCCTGCTTGTGCGTGTTCTCTCAAATAAATAAATAAAATCTTAAAAATAGATATATAGGGACACCTGGGTGGCTCAGTCCTTTAAGCGGCTACCTTCGGCTCAGGTCATGATCCCAGTATCCTGGGATCGAGTCCCGCATCGGGCTCCTTGCTCTGAGGGGAGCCTGCTTCTCCCTCTGCCTCTGCCTGCCACTCTGCCTGCCTGTGCTCTCTTTCTCTCTCACTCTGACTAATAAATAAATAAAATCTCTTAAAAAATAGAAATATAAAATAAAACAAAATAATTTTTTAAACTAACAACCCCTGAGTCTTTAACAAAAGATTAAATTACGTTGGGTAGTCTTTGTTAAGAGGCAAGGGGAGTGAATGCTTTTTATGGCATACTTTTAAGCACTCGTATTAACATTTTTTGTGGTTATTCCTTAAAGCAATAATTTCAAAAGTTTGCATCTTATCTCCCACTAGCCAAGATAAATAAGTTGGTAAGTAAAGTTAAAATAAATATGAAAACCTCAGAGAAAGCCTCTCTGGAGTGACGAGCCAGTGTCTGGCCAGATGGCATGTCCATCCAGGACCAGCTGGCTAGTCATTCACACGACTGCAGTTATCCTACATCAGAAACCCTGAGTATGTAAAACATTTTTTTTTGGAATTCAATGATTAGTTCTGAACTTCAGGGTCAGAAGAAGCCTCATGCTAGTTAGCAGTCCCATCAACAGTGTGAGAGACTCTTTCCTCTCACCCTTATTCAAGATTCAATATAACCAAAGTGTACTATTGTCATCGATGAAAGTTAGCTCCTTTATTGTTTTCACATTCACTTCTTTAATTAGGAGTAAGTTTGTCTGTTTTTTCATATGTGTATTCTTTTGGGGGGTGGGGCGTACAGTGTACCTTGCAAATTTTGTTGGATTGTGTGATTTTTTGTTATTTTTTAGAATCTTTGCACTAATCCCATCTTAGACAAATCACAGCCTCTCCAAGCGTGTTTTCTCATCTGGAGAAGGGAAGCAGTAATGCTGATGTGAATGATAACTACTGGACTGGGCACCTATGTCAGGTACTTTGCTAAGTAAGCATCAGCTCAGGTCAGGGCCCCTAGTTCATAGGGCACCTTTGTGCCAGTAAGCAAAGGCAGCTCTTCCCTGTGCTGGCTCAGCCTGGCCAACTCTTCTGAGCAACACTGTCTCATCTAATTTTCATAAATAATCCTAGGAAGAAGGTACCATTATCCTTATTTCAGTTAACTTCCCCAAAGCCACACAGCGAGTCAGCAGGGAATTTGGAACCCCGTGATTAATCCCTGCTCCTACCTCCCAAGGTTATAGTTACTATTGATCAGCAGTCTCATAAAGCAGTCAGCACAGTACCTGACAAGTGGTAAACAGCCGCTAAAGTATGTGTAATGTTAGCCTTTGTCCTGTCACATGTTGTAGATACTGTTTTCCATTGAAAACATTGAATTTGGCTTGTGGTGTCTGCTAACCAACATTTTTATAAGATCAGACTTATTGTTTAAGTATGATTTTGGTTATGCCTTTTGTTTTGGTTGGCATTATAAGGACAAAATAATTGGGTAAGACAACCACTCATGTGAGTGGGACATGTGAGGGGACAGGCTAACTTAGAGCCCCCAATACAAGATGGCATTTGCCTTCTCAGCCATGGACCAGTCCTGATATGGGACATGGCTCTGCAGCCCAGGCTTCCCAGGTCCCAGCCACCTGGGTGCTTTCTGGGCACTTAGAACAGAACATAGGAAGGGGATAGGGAGAGGAACTGGAAAACATGGCATCTCCCTTAAAGGAAGCTGTCTTCATTTCCAGTTAAATCCCATTGGAATTTAGGTGGACACACCTGGCATGGGAGGAAACTAGAAAATGTAGTCTCAGCTGGGTGGCCTGAGCTCCCCAGTAACAAGGGGTGCAGTGGGCAGGGGCAGGGCTTTTGTACAAAAAGCCAGGAGACAGTGCCCGAGTACAAGCCACTGTCCGTAGCCCACCTCCCCAAACCTGATGGCCTCATATGGGAAATTCCTGCCTTCCTGAACTTACTTCTGGATAACTTTGGCTCAGTAAAGAATTTCAGTTCTTGTGGATGCAGTTTTGGGGGTTTTTTGTCGTTTTTTTTTTTTTTTTCCCCAAGCTCTTTTTGTTGGGGATAATTATAAGAAGTAACTCTGAGTTAAGAAAAGAGAAATAAACTCCTTGCCTCCTGAGGGTCTTGGCAAATTCTCCTTCCTGGGTCTGGACCACTTTCCAGTCTTTCAGCCAGTTAATTGCTACCTGCTCTTCAGATGCCAGCTCACGGCCCCATCCTCCCAAAAGGGGCCCTGGATCCTTCTCTTCACTCCCTCACCAAATAGATGAGGGTTTCTTTATAATCGGCTCCTATTACTTTGTATTCACAGTTTTTTCACGGTTGGTAAGTAGGATGCTTTACCGTGACTGTTCGGTAGACAGGGCCCTGGTGGCCAGGGACTGTGGCTTTGCAGGAGGCAGGGGGTCACCTCCAGGACAGAGCCTAGGACCAGGCACAGAATAGATGCTCAATAAATGTTTGCTGGATGAATGACCCAATGTTGAGAGGAAGGCAGATGGATTCCAAAAGAAAGGGAGGAGGCCGGCGGAGATGGTGGTATCTACCTTAGCCTATCGGCAGTGGCCAGTCAGAGTGGAGGAGCTGCACCTGGGGAAGGGGCAGGCGGAGCCAGGATCGGCCTGACAGACAGACATCAGAAGCTGTCTATATCAAGGATTGAGAAGATGAAAGCCTTTGCAGGGCAGGGTGGTGGGGGGCGAGAAATACCTGCTCAACTCTGGTGCAGGGGTTTTGGCCTCTGACCCTTTAAAAGAGATACCCGCCTTTAAGAGCTGATCGTTGAATTAATGAAATGTTACGTGTTGGAATTTCCCTGCCTTTTCCGTGAAATAAAATTACATGTTCCGTAACTTCATTCATTTTTCTGGAGTGAAGTTCGATCCTCTGTCGGACACCTACTTAAACAATTTGCGTTTCAATCTGAAAGCGATACTGACACTTGAGGAAGATCTGTATCAGGAGTGGGGGTAAAACAAAAGTAATGGGGATTTCATCCTTTCCTCTTGTCGGTGCACTTTTGGACGTTAAGAGTGACATTGACAAGTGTCCTAACCAGGAGGGTATATAGCGTACTGACCATCAAATTAAACTGCAGAGCCCCTGTTTCATCTTGGACAGGTATGGGCTACATTATCTATATTGCCTTCATCAACCTCTCTTTTTTTATAACCTAGATTGGTCAAAATTTCTACCTCTTTTGTAGGAATGGTAAGTCAACCAAAAGCAAAGATAACAGGGGGGAAAAAAAAAAAAAAACCCAGTTTGGAAAGCATGCGGAAAAGGCAGTTGACACTGAGTCACTTACAGGATGGAATCTCAGGGAGGGAGCAAAAATGCGCCTTTGGTCGACTTTTATTTATTTTTTTTAATTAGAATGTTTGCACTTAATTCCATTTGGAACATGAAAGCACTCCACAGCCTCCCTGCCTGCTGCCTAGGCTTCTCCTGTCAGATGATTTCAGCTTCAAGGAGGCGAAGAAACAAAAAAGCTGGAATGGATGGGTCATCGGTTCCTCCAACCCTCACTCCGTTCCACTACATAATCAAGGCGCCCTTGGTTCCTGCAGAAATTATTAGAAGATGAAGATGTGACTCTAACTTCCCCATATGAACACATCTACTCGGTTTTATTGCCCGGAATCAGTTCATTTTTACCGCTGACATTATTTACGAGGAGTACTTGGAGGAAAGGTGAAAAGGAGATTGGTAACATCAGCCTGATTCATCCGAGGACGCTTTTGTACCCTCTGTGGGGTTGTAAGTGCCTCACAACATTTGAATTGCAGCTGCTTCAAAAGAAGCAGCATCCCTCCTTCCAAGCATGTGAGGACGCATCTCGGTGTCACTATGTCTTCAAGTCTCACGTGGCCAAAGAGTTAGATCTGAAGAAGAGAGAAATAATTTCAAGTTTAAAGAAAGCGACGGGGCAGAGCAGGAGGACGAGGGCTAGAAGCCCCAGCCTCCGACGACTGACACACAAAAGTTGTCTTTCCGTGAGCAGCTTAATGCATTTTCAGAAGAAACTCACATCAGAGACTTGGCTGGATCCACACCTCTAGACTTGAAGGAAGGGGAGATGAAGTCCGCTCTATGCTTTTCACAAAGCTCAGAAGAACCTGGCGGGAGCCCAACACCTTTGTCAGGTGCACTTTCTCTATTGTTCCCCAAATGGCGAGGGATTAAGATGAGGGGGTTGGAGTGGCAATTTTTTCATGACTCTTCCTAAGCCAGAAGAGACACTTTTCTTAGAGAGCTGTGGGAAGGAATGCAGACTGCTGAGTGCTTTGGGAAGCTTGTTTCCAAACACCTGGAGTGTGTGTGTAATCCATACTTTAAAACAGCTGACTTCTGCTTCCTCAAAACCCCCTCCTCGCCCCTCCCTTTCCTTCATGCTGCTCTGCCTCCAGCCTGCAAAGCCTTGCTCTTTGGATTTTGGGAATAAAAGGAGCCCCACACTCACCAGTGCTGCAAAGAGGGATCTGGTTTCCTCTATGTATGTGAACGGGGAAGCTCTGCCGCCCTCCATCCCAACCGCAGAGCTTCCAGGCAAGAGGAAGAGTTGGATTTTCAAAATGATGTGTGCCTAGCCTCTCATAGTGCCCAGGACGGCAGTTCATGCAAATGTTTATGTAAATATTTATGCAAATGCAGATCTCAGGCTTCTGGGAAGTTAGGAGACCTCTGGTCTTTTTTTTTTTTTTCTTTTTAGTTTTTTAAGATTTTAGTTATTGATTTGACAGACATCACAAGTAGGCAGAGAGGCAGGCAGAGAGAGAGAGAGAGGAGGAAGCAGGCTCCCTGCTGAGCGGAGAGCCCAATGCGGGGCTCCATCCCAGGACCCGACCTGAGCCAAAGGCAGAGGCTTTAACCCACTGAGCCACCCAGGCGCCCCGGGAGACCTCTGGTCTTGATATGATTATTTATCAACCCCTTTGAGTCCTCAGAGAAAAGCCCTCTAGAAATACAGAGAACAGAAGCTGGCTTCTCCAACTGCACCTGGCCACACTTTTTGTTGGTTGATTCATTCCCCTAGAAGCCCCGAGAGCCAGATTACCGTGCTCCACAAGCAGCATTTTAAATTTTTAAATTTCAGGAATTTCTCCCCTTTCCATTTGGGGTCAGCAGGCTAGGCACTAAAATAAATCTCCTGTACAGCTGCCTTCTCTCTAAGCCCTAAGAAATCGTAGCTGCCAACAGGGATGCTCTGAGACCGAAAGCTGCCTAAAAACACTTCAAGCTTCTCAGAAACAAAAATGGTTCTGTAAGTAGTAGCATGTAAGGAATCAGCCCTGCTCCAGAGAGAAGGAAAAGCAGCAAGACAACCCCGGACTGGTCAGCTCTACTCTGTCCACCGAGTGCAAAAAAGCCTGGTGCTCCGCGGCTCATGAAGCTTTGGAGTCCCAACATGTGCAGTGCCCAAGGCAGCAGGCATGGGCGCTCCCCTGGGGGCAGCCCCTTCCCTCCACAATTAGCAGGTTACCGGGGCCTGGATCACAACTGCTGTGTCCCCTGCTCTGACATGGAGCCTCGCACGTTGACCACTTGCTGAGTAAAGTCTGCCCGGTGTGCCTTGTGATTAATCGGGGGAGAGGGCTAGATGACACCGTACCCCCGAAACTGTGTTCATTTAGCTTCCTAAAAATCTGCTTTTGGGAAAGGTAAGGTGTATTTATTTCTAATCTTGAGCTTATCCTTGAAGGAATCTGTAATTGATGATGGCACTGAAGGTGGCAATTTGCCTCTATTCTGCTATTTTCCCCTATGAAATATGCATGATGGCTTATTGGATGATGGCCTGCACAGTGGCAGGTCGTGGGCTTTCTGTAGGAAATAGGCATGTTCAGATGTGTGGGGAAATTGCATATTCTCAGCCATTTCTACCCTCCTGATCCTCCCCTATAAATCCTGTGTCTCTTTTGCTGTAAGATTTTTACAAAAAATGGGGAAAATTGAAACCATTTTTCAGCCAGATCATTCCAGGTTTGCATTTTAAAGCAGATTTCGAAATACATATTTTCAGTAAAATAAATCAGCTGTACTCATTTAACTCACTACTTTGTAATATATTCCACTGCACAAATGAGATTAATCCTAGGTAGTAAATTTTAAAATGCATAAGAAAGGGGCACCTGGGTAGCTCAGGCTCAGCTGGTTAAGAGTCTGACCCTTGATTTCGGCTCAGGTCAGGATCTCAGGATCTTGAGATTGAGCTCTACGTTGGGCTCTGAGCTCAGCTCAGAGTCTGCCTGAGAGTCTCTCTCTCCCTCTGTCCCTCCCCACACACTTTGTCTCTCTCAAATAAATAAAATCTTTAAAAAATAAAATGCATGGGAAGAAATAATTGAAGACTAAATACTGCAGGGCTTTGCCATGGTTTACGTTTGGAACCCTGAGATCCTAGGAACTGGATGCAGTAGTGTTACAGAATTCAAATCCAATTGTTAATTGAATTGGAAAAACAACTACTTGGAAGGTGAAAAGTCATTGCCAGAAAAAAAAAATAGTAACACGCAATCCAGTGTTTCTCTCTTACCAAGCAGAGATAATGAGAGTATAGCTGACCCTTGAGCAATATGGCTTTGAACTGTGCAGGTCCACTTACATGAGGATTTTTCCCAGTAAATATATTTATTCCTTCTTATGATTTCCATAATAACATTTTCTTCTCTGTCGCTTTCTTTATTGTAAGAATACAGTATATAATGCATGTAACAGACAGTATGTGTTGATTATGTATGTTACTGGTAAGGCTAATCAACTGTAAGCTCTTAGTAGTTACAATTGGGGGGAGTCAAAATTATTCATGGATTTTGACTGTTCAGGAGGGTCGGCACCCCACATTATTCAAGGGTCAACTGTATTTCTCTTTTTCTCTCTTTTTAAAGATTTTATTTATTCATTTGACAGAAAGAGAGAGAGGGAAAGAGCACAAGCACGGGGAGCAGCAGGAAAAAGAGCCTGATGCAGGACTCGATCCCATGACCCTGGATCATGACCTGAGCCAATAGCAGAGCTTAACCAACTGAGCCACCCAGGCACCCCTTGCCGGTATATTTCAACTGACCCAGTATCTCCAGACTACAGACAAATTCAGGGAGGAGTTATAGGTAAACACCAACTCATTATTTATGCAAAGCCTAAGCAAGAGCTCTAACATGGTCCTGCCACCTGTCCCTGGGCAGCTCTAACAGCACAGAGCGGGAGGGCAAGAGAGGGAAGCAAGCCAGCTTGCTCTGTACGGGGAACAGCATTTCCCTAGAGATGTCTGAAGGAACAACCAACTTAGTGAAGCACCATCTCTAAATCACAAAAGGAAAAAAAAAAAAGGAAGCAAACTGAGTAAATTAACAGTGTTAGATGGGGTAAGGTCCAACGTTCTCCAAGAGGTCACCCCTGCAGAAAAATGCAAAAGAAAACTCAAAAGTAATGCAGAAACAGTTATGGGATCAGTCATCCTTCAGTAGAAATGTTCCTCTCTTAAAAATGATGATGGGGTGGGGCACCTGGGTGACTCAGTCGGTTAAGCGTCCAACTCTTATCTCAGTTCAGGTCTTGATCTCGGGTTTGATACCCGTGTTGGGTGTGGAGCCTACTTAAAAAAAAATGTGAATAGAGGAGAAAAAAATGAGGATGAGGAATCTCTTACAGGGGACATAGGAACACCTTCTCCCTGAGCATGACATGTGGCCAGTATTTTAGTATTTTTATGGGCTGTGTTAGCAGACTGGGAGCAGACTTGGGCTTGACGTAGGGTATGTCTTTTACTATGAAAATGCATTAATATATCACACCTTGTGTTAATAAAAACAATAATGAAAAAAAGGTAAATAAAACTCACAGTCCTAAAGGCAAATCCGAAACATGGATAAACGTAACAGGCAATTCTGGACTAACCACACCTCAAGAGCAAGCAACAGAGAATACTAAAACATAGTTTATTTACTTTTTTCTTCCTGTGGGAGTTTGTGTCCAAATGTGCCATGGATTCCCGTGAAATGATAGTAATATCTGCGTATCAGTGGTCAAAGCCATCTCCATGCAGTACAAGCTAAAACGTGGCCCATTCCGTCGGAGCAGTGCAAACGGCCCCAGCTTGAGGGTGGAAGTAGTTTAAATAATTTCCAAAAAGCGTAGATGCAGAATCACTGTACAGATGGTTGGGGGACTCGGGATGAAACCCATCCTCTGTCATCACAAAGCTTTGTTTGGGGAAGCTTGAGTCCACTGGTTCACATCATAGGACCAGTAACAGTATCTACTGCTGTCCCTGTTGCTGCAAACATTTATATGGGTTTTTACAGAAGAGGAACATTTTGCTATCCCATTTGCACTTCCAGACAACCGTTCATGATTGATGACCATTTTAATCTGGAAATACACACACACACACATACACACTCACACATATAAACACACACACCAGTTTACCAGAAAGGTTAGAAAGTGAAGTGGAATGAACTTCCCAGAAACTAGAACAAAAATACAAAATGAAAAATAGGAGAGGATAAGAAAATTAGAGTAGTAAGAAAGAAGTCTAACATCCAATAATATGAATTCCAAAAATTGTCAGGAAAATGGGAGGAAGGAAGGAATAAAGAAATATGTCCCAGTTTTGAAGCCTCAGCGATCTAAATGACAAGGGTCACTTGAGCAGCCAGGACATTGGACAATAAATGGCCCACCAGGGCACACCATCACAGAATTTTAGCATTAGGAATAGAAATAATATTAATAATATAAATATAACATTAATATATAATATTAGAATATATATTAGAATATATAATATATTATACATAATATATTATATATAAATATATATTATATAAACAAATATATTAATTATATTAATAATATAAATGAGTAATATTCTGAAAGCTAATAGAATAAAAGTTAGAAGTCACACACAAAGGATTTTATCAGACTGCAGTAATAACTGGTCAGTAGAGGGAGATCCATAGAAGTGTCTTCAAAATTCACAGGGATAGTCAGAAAAAGGAGAAACAAGCCAAGGACCCATTCACTGATGAATGGATAAATCAAAATGGTATAGGGCTACAAGGGTACCTTGTTTGGCAGTAAAAAGGAATGAAGCAGTTACATGCTTCAACGTGGATGAGCCTTGCAAGCATGATGCTCAGGGGCACCTGGGTGGCTCAGATGGTTAAGCATCTGCCTTTTGTTCAGGTCATGATTCCAGGGTCCTGGTAGCGAGTACTGCATCTGGCTCCCTGCTTGGCAGGGGGCCTGCTTCTCCTCCCTTTGCTGCTCCCCCTGCTTGTCCTCTTCCACTCTCTCTCTCAAGTAAATAAAATCTTAAAAAAAAAAAAAAAAGCATGATGCTCACGAGACAGTTGCAATGACGACATATTGTAGGATTCCATTTATTGGGGCGGCGGGGGGGGGGGATGGGGAACGACCGCTAATGGATAGGGGTTTCTTTGGGGGAAATGAAAATGCTTTCCCCTGGATTTTCAGGGTCATTCACTGTTCCAGTTTGATCATTTGATTATTATACTCATTTGATCTACTCATTTGACGATGATACCTTTGTTGTTCTGCAAGCTAAAACCTCTTCAAGAATCATCAGACTAAATGCTAGTCACTCCTTGAAATGGCTACACTTTATTATTAATGAACACATCAGTTATCAGTTAATCCCTCATTAGAGTTTAGCTGCCTGGTAGCATGTGAGAACCTCCCAGGTCCAAGATGGCCAAGATGGTCAAAGATGCTTGTACCTACTCACCTGTCCTTCAAAGGCCAATGATGTGCGGTGGGAAGGAGTCTTCAGAGTGGCTGAGAAATGAAATGGTAGGGAAAGCACTCAGCTCTCCCTCCAGCGGAGGCAACAAAGAGGACAATGTTTCTTTTCTCTGTACTTGCAAAGACATTTGAATCATGTATCCACCCATCATTTTGCTTGCCACCACCTGGAAGCAGATACTGTGCCAGAGGCGGGAATAGAGCGAGAATAAGCTATCAGCTGCCTCCTGGGGAGCTCTCGATCTCTTGAGAAAAGTAGGGGGATGCTTGAAACACGGTTCCTTATACTTTTGTTCCTCCTATTTCTGCCAAACTTGGTCTATCCCAGTAAGAGCTGATTGCCCTTCCTCGACTCTACCCCTTTGGTGTCATTAATTGAAAATGAAGGCAACTTCTCATTGCGTAGTAAAATCCGTGGCATGGAAGGATTACATGGCCGTGCTCTGTGCCCCCAGTTGTTTGGGATGACACGTCCCGGTAGGGTGGCTGAGTCTGCATCAGTCAACAAGTATTTCTCAAGCTGCTTCTGTGCGCCACTTTCACGGAACAAGAAAGACGAGGTCCCTTCACTTTGGCTAGGGGAGGAGGGAGGTAAAGTGGGGGCTCCCTTCGATAGAATGAGCGAGGGCAGTCCTCTCTTGGGGATGAGAATGAGACAGCCAGGCTATGAGATGGAGAACAAGTATTTCCAACCACACTGCGCAGGGGGCAGGCATTATCAGTCCTGCTCTGCAGGGGAGGAGGCCGATCCTTAGAGGATGACGAAATAGATTTTTCGCTGGCAAAATAGATTTTCAACCCCACTCTCTCCCCCTCCACCCTAGCCATTCTCTGTCTCCCATCCCCGTGTCAGCTGGCCGTGAAACAGCAGGGGACCATGAAGTCCGATTGGAGAGGGAAACAGACCCAAGTTGAATGGTAAAGGACAAGAAGGAAGTAGAGGTGGCCCTGAGGAACAGGATGGGGCTGAAAGTAGGGGTCTCCTCGCTTCTCTGCTGCTCTTTGGTCACCTTCCCGAAGCACGGCACCTCTCCAAAGGGTGGAGACTTACTCTTGCCCCAAGAGAAGGCTCGAATAAAACATTTTGCTCATCTTCAAGCCTTTGAGAAGTGTGTGGGAATCTCTCCCACCCAAGCTGGCCAGCCAAGAATGCTTGTATCTCCTTGCCCGTCCTTCAAACGCCAATGGCAGGTGGTGGAAACTAGTCTTTTCAGATGGTCAAGGAGGGAGGAGGGAGGGGAAACACACCCCTCTCTGAGCAGGAGGTAACAGATAGGAAGGGCTCCCATGTTGTGCCTGCAAACACGAACACACATTCATAAAAAGCTGGGCTTTCACAAAGCATGAGGCCTTCAGTCTGTCATCAGCCAGGCTGGGAAACTGGGGTCCCACCTGAGCCATCCTTCTTCTTCTGGACACTTCACCAACCGGACCTCTGAGAACCATAAATAAAGATCACCGCGAATGGCTTTTCTGTCTGACCCTTTAACCTGAAATAAAAATAAAGCTTGGAGAATGTAATCCCGACTCAAGTCTCCTTTGTGGGCTCCTCCTTCCCTTACCTGTTGACAGGTGCCTGCCGGACCTCACAGTTACCTTTGATTTAGCTGTAATGGCATCTCCACACTTAGCCAAGGTCTGCCCTGTAATCCTTTCCAAAGCTTAAGTCAATTTATATGGTAACCTGAGAGCCATTTCTGCTTCCAGATGATGTCACTGTCTGTTAACACATACTGGAATGATCGCTAAACTCTGGCTTAGGGCAACAGAACAGATCACTCTCGAAGCCAGAGCTGGGTTAAAACAAATGTTTGACGAATTTTCAAAATAAAAAAGAAGCTTCATTCCCATGGGCCTTTTTGTAAGCTCCTACGATATTGCAATACTTCTTTTCAGAGAACGGAGAGTGGTTTTTCTGAATCAAAAATCTGCACCTGGGAAATTGCTATGTATTTATGGAGATAAAGGGGGCAAATTTGAAACTGGAGCAGAGAATTACAGGCATACTGATCAAAACCTCCAAATGAATTTTAAAACACTTATTTTTCTCCATTTGAACCTTGGAATGAGTTTGCATTAATAAACGTTATCCCTAGCATCTGTTTATTTGAGCACAGTTCTGGTTACAAAAGGGTTTTCTTTGTTCCGAGTTTATTTGGGATCCTAGGGTAAACCATGTAACAATTTCTTTGTGTAAATGGTATCTGCTAACCACAGCAAACTTAGGCCCATTTTGTTATAGGATAGATGGACTATATTGATGAAGTGATGAAGAGATTTGCCTTCATGTATACCTGTTCACATTTCGCTTTAAATGTATGAAAATGATTAAAGAGTTACTTTGGGGAGTGCCTAGGTGGCTCAGTTGATTGAGCGGCTGCCTTCGGCTTATGTCATGATCTCAGGGTCCTGGGATCGAGCCCCACATCAGGCTCCCTGCTCAGTGGGGGGCCTGCTTCTCCCTGTATCTCTGCCACTCCCCCTGCTTGTACTTGCTCTCTCTAGATCTCTGTCAAATAAATAAACAGAATCTTAACAACGATTTTTTTAAAAAAAGAGTCTTAGGCTTTAAATGTTAGGAATACCTCTAATTCCAAAATATCAATGCTCTCCTTCTCTGCTGTATTGTTTTCCTATTGCTGCTATAATAAGTTGCTACAAACTTAGTGATGTAGAGTAATATAAATTTATTTTCTTATAGTGCTGGGAGTCAGAAATCTGAAATCAAGGTGTCATCAGGGCTATGTTCCTTCCAGAGTTTTCAGGGGGAGAATCCGTTTCCTTGCCTTCCCCAGCTTCTAGTGGTCACCTGCTTTCCTAGGCTCCCGATCCCTTCCCTCCGAGTTCTAAGCATGTCACTCCAACCTCTGCTTCTATCCTCGCTGCTTTTTCTGACTCTGATCCTCCTCCCGTCCCCCTTCCAGGCACCCTGTGATTCCTCTGGGCCCACCCAAATAATCCGAGATAATCTCGAATCTCAAGAGCCTTAACTTAATCACACCTGCAAATCCCCCTTTACCCTGTAAGTAGCATATTCCCAAATTCGGGGGATTAGAACCCCAGGCATCTTTGAAGGGGCATTATCCAACCTACCACACCCACTTCCACAAGTATTTCCAAACCAGGAGGCTGGAAGTTGGGCTTCCAGAAGGATCGCCCAGATGCTGATGAAGAGCTGTGGACACACCCTGGGAGCACCACTCCAGGAGAGAGCTTGTTTTCTGCAACAGGGTCATGGCTGTTTTGTGCGGGGGGCAGGGTAAAAGGACATTGGACTTGGTAGGGCTATACTCAAGACCATTTAACCTCTCTGAGTGCAGTTTCCGCATGTATCAAAGGGAAATAACCACATACACTTGTCACGGACTCAAGGGGTGAATGATGCCGGTGCTAAAAATGCTTTGTCCACTATAAAGACTTTGTAAGCACCTACTCCAGCAGGACTCATTTTAAGGTATAAGTTCTGTCACCAAGAGGTCACTGGAGGAAGAAGAGACTTTTGAGATCAGGCATTCCAAACCTTCAGGACAGATGTTACAGCTGGGGCTCATGTCACTTCATCAGTCACACTCGGTCACACTGTATAGCTCACTCCCGGATGGGCCATGATTGGTCCGGTGTTCTTCCCATTACAACCCAATGAAATGGTAATGTGTCCCACTCAGTACCTGCTGAGCCCTCCACCAGGCTTCTGTCCCCAGGTGTGTTCTGAGTCCCCCTCCGTGGTCACTGCTGACCAGACTTCTGCCCCCACCCCTGCAGCGTTGATGAGGCCAAATGAAGAGCCACAGGTGGCAGCCCCTGTCTTTATTCTCTTGAATCTGTATCTTTCTTCTCTGTTTCTCACACCTGATGTCCATTCAATCCTCTCTTCTCCAACATCTATTCCACATGTCTTAAACCCTTACTGGTTTCTTGTTTTTCACCATCTTCTAGTTTCTTTTTTTTTTTTCTTTTTTTTTTTTTTTAGATTTTTATTTTTATTTATTTATTTGACAGAGAGAGATCACAAGTAGACGGAGAGGCAGGCAGAGAGAGAGAGAGAGGGAAGCAGGCTTCTTGCTGAGCAGAGAGCCCGATGTGGGACTCGATCCCAGGACCCTGAGATCATGACCTGAGCCGAAGGCAGCGGCTTAACCCACTGAGCCACCCAGGCGCCCCCATCTTCTAGTTTCTTAAGGCAGAAGCTGGTATCATTGATTCAGATAGGTGGCATGATGGCAAATAAGATGCGTTGTTAAATTTTTAATTTCAGATAAATACTTTTTTTAAGTGTAAGCATATCTCAAACATTTCATGGGGCATGTCTCTACTAAATAAAATTTCAGCGTTGATTTGAACTTCAAAGTCAGCCAAATGTCCTGTATTTTTAGTAACAAACGATAGAAGTGACCCCTGAAGGTCTAGTCTTTATGCTGTATTTTTATTTGCTAAGTCTGGCAACCCTATCTTAAGACCTTTCTTCATTTCTAATATATAAGTATTTAATGTTATAACTTTCTCTCTAAGCTTGATCTGCATCACACAAATTTCGATGTGATCTTTTCATTTTCATTTAGTTTAAAGTCCTTTTTAATTTCCCTTTTTATTTCATCTTCAGTTATTTAAAAGTATGTTATTTAGTTTTCAAATATTGGGAGATTTACTAGAGATATTTGACTTGATTTCTATTTTAATTCCACTGTGGTCAGAGTACAAGCTTTGCCTGATTTTAATCCTTTTAAAATTATTGAAACTCGTTTATGGCCCAAAATATAGTCCACCATGGTAAATGGTTCACATGGATTTGAAAAGAAAACACATTCTACTATCATTGGTTGGAGTGTTCTAAAATGTCAGTTGGTCAAGTTGGTGGATCATACTGACCAAGTCTTCTTACTGATTTTCAGTCTACTTGTTCTGTTGAATATGTTTAGAGGCATACTGAAATCTCCAACTTTAACTGCAGAGTCATCTCTTTCTCCTTGTAGTTCTCTCGATTTTTGTTTCTGTTTTGAAGCTCTGAAATTAGATGAATAAACACTTAGGATTGTCCTGTCTTCTTGATGAATTGACCATTTCATCATTATGACATGATTCTCTTGGAATCTAGAATCTTCATTGTCTAATATTAATATAACCATACTAACTTTAAAAAAAAATTTTTTTTAATTTACTTATTTACTTGCGGGGTGCCTGGGTGGCCCAGTGGGTTGGGCCTCTGCCTTTGGCTCAGGACATGATCCTGGGGTCCTGGGATCGAGTCCCGCATCGGGCTCTCTGCTCCGTGGGGAGCCTGCTTCCTCCTCTCTCTCTCTCTCTGCCTACTTGTGATCTCTCTCTGTCAAATAAATAAATAAAATCTTTTAAAAAAATTTACTTATTTATTTGAGAGAGAAAGAGTGTGCACGCTCAGCGGGAGGGGCAGAGGAAGAGGAGAGGCAGAGAATCTTAAGCAGACTCTGCCCTGAGCACAGAGCCCAACATGGAGCTTGATCTCACAAACCCTGAGATCATGACTTGAGCTGAAACCAAGAGTCAGATGCTTAAACTGACTGGGCAACCAGGTGCCCCTCAACCTTTTCTTTTTAGTGTTAGCATGGTGTATATTTTTCCATACTTTTAATTTATTGCATATTTATTTAAATAGGTTAAAAATGGGTTTAAAATTTTAAAATGGGTTTCTTATAGGCAACATCTAGTTGCCTTTTATTTGGTCTGAAAGTCTCTGACTTTTAATTGTGATGTTTAAGAGTTTTCCCATATTTACATGTCAGACATTTAAAGTAGCTCTTTTGCCGGAAAGAAGGAATACCAATATACCATACATGGAGCAGAAGGGCTGGCCTTAAGGGCTATAAAAAAAATAAGTAAAATGTTTTCAAGACCCACATTTCATTCTTGATGTATTTATTTCCTTGCATTTGTTCTTAAAGTTAAATCAACCCAAAACTATGTCTGTTTGTTTTTTTGAAGATTTTATTTATTTATTTATTTATTTATTTGAGGGGGAGAGGGGAGAAGCACATGCGGAAGCAGGGGGAGAAACAGAGGGAAAGAGAGGGAGAAGCAGACTCCCCACTGAGCAAGGAGTCCGATGTGGGGCTCGATCCCAGAACCCTGGGGTCATGATCTAAACCAAAGGCAGTCACTAAACCAAGTGAGCCACCCAGGTGCCCCGGCCACCAGGTTTTCAAATTTAGGTTCCTGGGACCCACTCCCAATGAGTCTGATCCAGGTCTGGTCCTGGAGCCTGTGCTTCATGACCCAAACTGACCCCCCACCCCACCTGCCGTCACTGTGGTAACACCACCAATGCAGGAAGCTCGCATCACAACTAGAGGAATACTGCATGGAAAGCAGCCAGGCTCACTGAATGTACCATTTTTCTTTGAGGGGGTTATCAAAAATAGTGAGTGATTGATTATATTGGAGTTTGCCTTCCCATTCCCAGCTGTGGCACAGAGTGAGCCAGTTTCCTTTTAACTCAAGCCAATTTCCATGGACATAAGTTGAGCCCTTTAGGGAAGCAAATTTATTCTTCAAGGCTAGATCTCCATCCTTTGGCAGAATCTGTGTTACTGAGAAATGGAAGAGAAGAAGGCAGCTACTCAAATGAAATCCGAGTTATATGAAGACAAAAGGTATTGATGATTTATTTAATTGCAACAATAAGAGCATATGTATCATGGAAGAGTATCCCGCATTTGCCATTTTGAAACTTGTTGTTGTTGCTGTTGCTGGGGGTAGGGGTGTTAGAGTTTTTTTGCTCAGGCAGATTTTCCCCTCTGGAGTGTTCCTTCCCACCTCTCCCCTATCATGGCTCACCTGAATCTTGCCCAATCTTCAGGGCCAGCTCCAATAAGTCCTTTCCTACAATTCTGCTTCTCAGACTTACTGTAAAGCTAGAATTGATTATGCAGATTGGTCATTTGGTAAATTGATTTTCAGTCACTTGGTCTGCTGGGTCCATGACTTGACAACAATTCCACTTCGGAAGCCAGATGTCAAATGAGGAGAAGAAATGACGACCTGGGCCCATAAATTAGGGAAAGTGAGTATTGGTTCCCTGGATGCTAGGATGGATGAGAGCAGGTGCTGAGAAGGAGCAGCAGGTCGGAGGAGAGAGTCCCACCAAATGCAGGGCACTAGAGTAGAAGAAATTTTCTTCCTTGTGCGAGTAAACGTGTATGTAAATAAATTCAATTCGCTTGTATTTAACATTCTAGCCGCAAAAAAATCATTCAGTCTCTCCCATACTGGGAGGTCTCTCACGCAGTCTCGGCCAGTTTGGCACAAGAGTCAGGCACATGAGCAGCCCTTGCAGTGAAAATCTGGGGGCACCCAGAGGAGGCTTCTGGGAAAGATCTCATAGGAGTAGGGTGGCCTCTAGAAGAAGAACAGGCATTTCTGATGGGGATTTTTATGGGGATGGTGGAAGCGGAAGATGAGGTTGCAAAGGCAGGAGGTTGGGCTGGTACCGGACCAAGAAGGGCCATAGATGTCAGAAGTTTGAAAGTCATAAGCCAGGATCTTTCAGGATGACAGTGGGACCTCTTCAACTCATCCAGGGCCTCAGCGGAGCGGTGCAGGGACACAGACACAATCTCTTGCATTGGACAGCAATTCAATTTGCAGTTGATTTTGGTTGCGGTTGTTTTAATGCTCATCGAGGTTTCTAGGCCGTCTCCCCAATGATGGGCAGTGATCCGTGCACAAACCAATCACCGCAAGAAGATAGATCACCCAGAGAAGGGGCTCTGTTTACCCACAAACACCTTGACAACTCGCCGTGATGGAAAAGGAGACACCGGCAAAATGTCAGGTAGAATAGGCAACAGTCAAACTGGCAAATGCTTTCCTTACCTCCCTCAACTTTGGTCTTTCTGTGGCCGTGTTTCTGCAGCCTGTGATGGCTCCATATTCTACGGGAATGACCCCAGTGCAGAGATCTTTTCCAAGGGTTGCTTTCTGCACATGTTTATGTGCTATCGAAAATGATCTCTCTGTGGTGTCACCCCAGCTGCCATCTAAAACTATGCCTGAGTCCCTTTTTGTCCTCATGTAATTCCTTTGTCTTACAAATAATATAGCTGCTCAATGTTCAATAGTAAAGGACTTCTTGTGGTGGTGGTTTGAATCTATTCCTGATATTAGGGTGCTTCTCATGAAAATATAAAATAAGAAAGACTCTGGAAGACAATACTAGACAGAATGGATGTATGTTTTAAACATTGGCTCAGATGATGAGTGAGTTGTTTCTCTTATTATTATGCCCAAGATGGGGCTCGAACTCATGATTCCGAGATCAAGAATTGCATGCTCTACCAACTGAGCCAGCTAGGCGCCCCTGAATTGTTTCTTTCAAAATAAAGTTTACACAATGAAGTATTATAAACTAACACAAGTACAATACAGAAAACTCAGGAAACCCTCAAATGTTGAAAGAAAAGAAAGAATATGTAGTTGCACCAATCTAATACATCTGTTGTTAGCATTTGCTGATTTCCTTTCAGACTTTTAAAAACATTATTTTTATTAACATATAGTGTATTATTTGCCCCAGGGGTACAGGTCTGTGAATCATCAGGCTTACACACTTCACAGCACTCACCATAGCACATACCCTCCCCAATGTCCATCACCCAGCCACACTATCCCTAACCCCCGCCCCCCAGCAATCCTCAGTTTGTTTTGTGAGATTAAGAGTCTCTTATGGTTTGTCTCCCTCCTGATCCCGTCTTGTTTCATTTTTTCCTTCCATACCCCCCAGAGTTCCCCTGCCCTGCCCCTCAAATTCCTCATATCAGAGAGATCCTATGATAATTGTCTTTCTCTGATTGACTTTTCCACTCAGTATAATACCCTCTAGGTCCATCCACATCATTGCAAATGCAAGATTTTATTTCTTTTGATGGCTGCATGGTATTCCATGGTATATGTATTTGCGTGTCATCCTTGTGCAGGGGCCATGCTAATCTTCTCTGTATCGTTCCAATTTTAGTATATGTGCTGCCGAAGCGAGCACTCCATGGTATATGTATATCACCTCTTCTTTATCCATTCACCTGTTGATGGACATCTAGGCTCTTTCCATAGTTTGGCTATTGTGGACATTGCTGCTATAAACATTAGGGTTCACATGCCCCTTAGGATCACTACATTTGTATCTTTAGGGTAAATACCCAGTAGTGCAATTGCTGGATTGTAGGGTAGTTCTATTTTCAACTTTTTGAGGAACCTCCATGCTGTTTTCCAGAGTGGCTGCACCAGCTTGCATTCCCACCAACAGTGTAGGAGGGTTCCCCTTTCACCGCATCCTCACCAACACCTGTTGTTTCCTGACTTTTTTAATTTTAGCCATTCTGACTGGTGTGAGGTGGTATCTAATTGTGGTTTTGATTTGTATTTCCCTGATGCCGAGTGATGTGGAGCACTTTTTCATGTGTCTGTTGGCCATCTGGATGTCTTCTTTGCAGAAATATCTGTTCATGTCCTCTGCCCATTTCTTGATTGGATTATTTGTTCTTTGGGTGTTGAGTTTGATAAATTCTTTATAGATTTTGGACAGTAGCCCTTTATCTGATATCTTCTCCCATTCTTCAGACTTCTTTTAACACACAGTTTTGACATCTTTCTTAAATAAGAAAATAAGCTTCCGTCAAAAGTGTCAAGGGAGCCCCTAGAATTCCTGAGAATTACTTTTTATTTATTTTTATTTTTATTATTTTTTTAAAGATTTTATTTATTTATTTGACAGAGAGAGATCACAAGCAGGCAGAGAGGCAGTCAGAGAGAGAGGAGGAAGCAGGCTCCCTGCTGAGCAGAGAGCCCGATGCAGGGCTCGATCCCAGGACCCTGAGATCATGACCTGAGCTGAAGGCAGCGGCCTAACCCACTGAGCCACCCAGGCGCCCCTGAGAATTACTTTTTAAATGAGAGAAACGCGCTTAGCCTAATGTCATCGAACTTCTAGGTAGGCCAGTAGAAACATTTTGCCACCCAAAGCCTTAAGACAAAAATGAATTTAGGCCATTATTTCCTTAATCAACATTGAACCCTTCTTCTGTGGTCTGCACAGTGTCAGGCTCAAGCTAAGTTAAAAACTACCCAATTCTCCAGATAGCTGGGTATGAAAACCAAGAAGGTGTGCTGAGTCAAAGCTCACAAGCACTGGAATTCGGACATGTTCATTAGTCAAAGCCTAGTTGACAAGAGGATTTGCGTGAGGACAGGGACAATGACCAAGTCTGGAAGACAAATGAATATTTTCAATTAAAAAAAAATTAGTATGTGGTTAATGCTCCAGGATATAATAGGATTACATGCTGAAGGGCAGGACCGAATTGTCCCTTCAGGTGAACTTCCTTCAGCTTCTGGATAAAGTGAGTGGCAGAAGGATGTCTTAGCGGGAAGCAAACTGCCTTCAGGGGAACCTTGTTGCTTGTCGTGAAGAGGGAACTGCGTGGAGACAACGTGAAGAGGGAACTGCGTGGAGACAATGCAGCCCAGCGAGAAGTCATCAACTTTACTTCTCCCCCCAGCTACTCTGGACATGAATAATATCACTTGCACTTAATGAATGACACCTGAAATCCAGAGAGCTCCAGGAATGCCTGCGAGCCCACAACCCAGAGAAGGCTGAAGCCAGGATTCAAACAGTCCTTGCTATTCTTGAAAAAAAAGAAATGGCCTCATCTCTTTGAGTCAAGGGCTTGCACTGTTGGCAGGCTGGAGAAGGTACCTGTCACCCTATCAGGTTCCCAAAAAAACCTGTATCTACAAATCAAAGAGCACTATCTCCACATCTTAGTCAGCTACGTCCACAGTGAAAAGCTAATCAGTGTCACCTTCAAATCACAATGGCAAATATTTTATTTCCCAATTCCACAGGATAAGAAACAGAAACCTCAAGTTCTAGAGAGCTAGTGTTTTTGTCTACAGGCACCTGCTTCTGAAGGATAGTAGTGACACCTCTGCTCATTTCCACGATGTCTGATGTATAAAATCAGGTTAAAAGTATTCCGGGCTTAGCCAAACTGGGGAAAAGTTTCCTGGCATAGCCGCTCTGGTTCCACAGTGTTTTATCTTCGCTCTGGCTAATCACTTTGAAATTAGTGGGGTTTGGGGGACTTGCAGTTGGGGGGTGGCATAAAGATGCACAAAGGGAGAATTTCACATTTTACTGCCTTGCCAATGAATGGTATGAAGTCATAGGAGGGAAACAAACAAAAAGATAAAGCTTATCTCATCTTCAGAGGAGAAAAATCATTGGAGATCTTCATGAGCCTTTCCCTCAGCCTCCCAAGCCAGAGAAAAAGCCCTCTTTTGCATAACTGTGCTTATCTGTAGGATCTTCAATTTGTGGTCATATTCATGGAAGAATGGACAAAGGAGCAGCGGGCTGTAACTGAAGGGTTACACAAAAGGCCATTCCTTTTAATTAATATTATGATGATTATTTTCAGTAGTATGGAGACATTGCATGTAGATTCTGGTATGAAAAGATTGAACCACACTTTAAAAAAAAAAAAATCAGAGAAGTCTCAAAAAACCCCACAGTATGCTCCAGAGCACACAAATCTCATGGTATTTCAGAAAGTGCTGACTTCATTTTGAGCCTCTTCAAGCCTTGGAAAGAGCCCACTAATTCCAAGGCAGGCTCATTAAGGAACACAGAGGGTAGATTTTCAGGAGAGAGGAAGTGAGACGGGATGTCTGGGGAAAAGCAAACACTTCACACTTCAAGGTGGACTGAAATTTCTCTCTTGCCCTACCCCTCTTCTCCCATGACCCCTAAGACGCTTGATGTACCTTAGCTGAAGTACAGATCAAAGGCAGACGGTGACTCTTGACACAAACTGAAACCATCCAGTTGTTTAATTATCTCTTGATGCAAAAGGCTGGGTCTTGCTTTGCTTGTCTGTCAAGGTAGGCAGGTGGTTGGTTAGGACCGTGGCATTTATTTTCCGGGAGAGGCTTATGTTACCTAACAGCACAAAAGCAGGCCAGTGATAGAAAATCTTGGACTTAATTATACATTTTGGGAGGATTGAATTCATGACTCATTTCGGAACCAATAAAATATTTTTAAGCATATGAAACGTAAGCATTACACTTAAAGATTTTACTTATTATTTGACAGTGAAATAGAGACAGAGAAGGAGAGCACAAGCAGGTGGAGTGGCAGGCAGAAGGAGAGGGAGAAGCAGGCTCCCAGCTGAGCAGAGAGCCTGCCATGGGGCTAGATCTGAGGACCTGAACAGACATTTTTCTAAAGAAGACATGCAGATAGCCAACAGACACATGAAAAAATGCTCAACGTCACTTATCATCAGGGAGATGCAAAGTAAAACCCAATGAGATATCAGAATGGCTAAAATAAAAAACCCAAGGACGCCTGGGTGGCTCAGTGGGTTGAGGCCTCTGCCTTCGGCTCGGGTCATGGTCCCGGGGTCCTGGGATCGAGCCCCACATCGGGCTCTCTGCTCAGCGGGAAGCCTGCTTCTCCCTCTCTCTCTCTCTGCCTGCCTCTCTGCCTACTTGTGGTTTCTGTCTGTCAAATAAAAAATAAATAAAATCTTAAAAAATAAAATAAAATAAAATAAAAAACACAATAAATAACAAATGTTGGCGAGGATGTGGAGAGAAAGGAACCCTCCTGCACTGTTGGTAGTAATGTAGCTTGGTGCAGCTGCTGTGGAAAACAGTATGGAGGTCCCTCAAAAAATTAAAAATAAAGTTACCATATGATCCAGTAATTCCACTACTGGATATTTACCCAAAGAAAATAAAAACACTATTTCCAAAAGGTAATATGCACCCCAAGTTTTATTGCAGCATTATTTACAAGAGCCAAGATAGCCAAGATAGGACCAAGCAAGTGTCCATCCATAGACGAGTGGATAAAGAAGAAATGGTATAGTTGTATGATGGAATATTATGCAGTCATTAAAAGAATGAAATCTTGCCATTTGCAACAACATGGATAGATCTAGAGGGTATAATGCTAAGTGAGATAAGTCAGTCAGAGAAAGACAAACACCATACGATTTCATTCATGTGTAGAATTTAAATAATAAAACAAATGAACAAACAAACAAAAGACAAACAAAAAACCAAACTTTTAAATATACAGAACAAACTGGGGGTTGCCAGAGAGGGGGTGGGTGGGGATAGGTGAAACAGATGAAGGGGATGAAGAGTACACTTAACCATGGTGAGCACTGAGAAATGTAGAGAATTGTTGAGTCATTATATCGTGCACCTGAAACTAATATAACATTATGTTAATTATACTTGAGTTAAAAAAATTTACTGAGACAAAAAAAAAAAAGATGCTAACTGCATATGTAGGTTTTTTTAAAAAAGGTCTACAATTGGGGCACCTGGGTGGCTCAGTGGGTTAAAGCCCCTGCCTTTGGCTCAGGTCATGATCCCTGGGATCAAGCCCCGCATCGGACTCTCTGCTTAGCAGGGAGCCTGCTTCCTCCTCTCTCTTTCCCTGCCTGCCTCTCTGCCTACTTGTGATCTCTATCAGATAAATAAATAAAATCTTTTAAAAAAAAGAATTAAAAAAAAGGTCTACAATTAAATTGGTCAAATTCCTTACTTACTACAACATGAAACTAGAATGTTCTCTGCGAGTTCTGTTTGAACATCCCCTTTCCCTGGGTTAACTTCAAGTTTTAGGAACATGAGGAATTTTAGTAAAGGCAGCCCTGTTCAAGGATAAAGTGAACATTTCCACTTGCAAAGGGTGGGAAGATGCTTTATAAACATGGGTCCAAGTCCAGATTGAGGCCAAGGAGGCAATGTGATAGCTGAAAAAGAGTGGACAGGCTCCTTTCTACCTGTGTGATCTTGGGTTTCAATTTCCTTATCTGTAAAATTGGTGTTCTGATATATTCTGGGGTTGTTGTGAGTATTAATGTTAATACACATGGAGTAGGAAGCACATGATCACTTTCTAAGTGAACTTGAGTAAAGATTATAACAACAGCATATTAAAGTTGTATCATATTATACCATATTATGGTTCACCAATTAGTGCCCTGATTTTAAAATGCAGGCCTGGTAAATTTGGGAATCACAAGAGTTGTGCTATCACATCAAATTTTGACCTACCAATGAGATATTATGCCGGAAGTAAAGTGTGTGTGAGGCACTTTTAAATCCAGAGTCTCCTGAAAATAGTAACCAGAAGAAACAACTCCATGATCAACCATTTGTATTTCTCTTAGAAGAACAGGTGTGGAACCCATCCCAACTGCCCCCTGCAATGCATCTGCTTTTTATAGCTCTGGAACTGTAGCAATACTGAACGCATACTGCAGGAAATCTACAAGCCAGGTCAAAGGCAAGTTTAAATTAAAAATTAAAGGTCTTTACATCAGCTGCGGTATCAGTTTAGCCAAGTGATGTAGCTAAAGTTTTGTTTATGTTTTGTGAGATCCAAGGGTTTGTTATAGTAACATTTGTTTGAAACGCAAAATATAAAGAATTGAAAACTGCTCTGTGATTAAAAAAACAAAAAGGCAACGGTGCCAGCTCACAAGACAATATACCATGATATGTGTGTGGGGGCAGGGAGAGCCAGAGAGAGCATTAGTTATAAAATACAAATCAGGGCGCCTGGGTGGCTCAGTGGGTTAAGCCTCTGCCTTCGGCTCAAGTCATGATCTCAGGGTCCTGGGATCGAGGCCCACATCGGGCTCTCTGCTCAGCGGGGAGCCTGCTTTCTCCTCTCTCTCTCAATGCCTGCCTCTCTGCATACTTGTGATCTCTCTCTCTGTTTCAAATAAATAAATAAAATCTTAAAAAAAAAAAAATACAAATCAGGGGCGCCTGGGTGGCTCAGTGGGTTAAGCCTCTGCCTTCGGCTCAGGACATGATCTCCAGGTCCTGGAATCGAGCCCTGCATGGGCTCTCTGCTCGGCAAGGAGCCTGCTTCCTCCTCTCTCTCTGCCTGCCTCTCTGCCTACTTGTGATCTCTGTCTATCAAATAAATAAAATCTTAAAAAAAAAAAATACAAATCAGAGGAGGAACATGTGCTTCACAAAGGATTCTCCAAAAAGTGATTTATCACTGGAGTCCGTAGATGGGCCTCTAGGACTCTCGAAACTCCTTAGAGGTGTAGGTATGAGTTTTTGCATGTAAATATCCATGTTTCTGGAGAAAGTGTCTATGGCTTTAATCTGATTATTACAAAAAAATAATAATAAAGAAATGGGGAGGGTAGGCAGTAATGGTTGCTTTAATATTGAAACTTTATTTTATATTTAATGTTTTTAAAGTTAAAAAAATTTTTTTAAGTAATCTCTATACCCAATATGGAGCTTGAACTCACAACCCTGAGATCTACAAACCAGGGCAAGTGTCACACGCTCTACCAACTGAGCCAATCAGGTGTCCCTCAATATTGAAATTTTTAAAAACATTTCAAGTGAGTTTTGTTACCTATTCATGGGAAATGTTAACACTGACTGTAAATAGCCCTCGTATTATGGTTCATCAATGAACACCTTAATTTTAAATGCAAGTCAAGGGAATTGGGAAACCATGTGAGTTGTGATTTCATATCAAATTTGAACCACCCATTGGATATAATATTGTAAGTGAAAAAGAGAAAAATAACAAAAGTAAGGTCATAATGGTTTCTGTTACTGCTGGTCATCTGTAAGATGCTATTTGCAGAACAGACCTGCTTTTCTCAGGGAGTGGTAGGGTGAGGGATCAAGACCACACCGAGATTAAGCCCTGCCTCTGTTACTGTTGTGTGATTCTGGACAGTGACTTGACCTTGCTAGGATCAGGATTGCTGGTTCTCCCGGGAGAACACTGTGAGGATTAAACAGGCATGCATTTGGATTCTTAGAACAGTTTTGGGCTCAGAGGAAATACTCGAGGTTGTCTGCTGTGGTCCTACAAAGCATCAGATAGGAAAACCTCAGGCAGGACATCTCCCGGAGAAACAACAGGGTTATTTTCCCCTTAATATCTCCCGTGAGCATCCGGGTCTGTGAAGCTGGGCATTATAAATTGTTTTAGGTCAAACAAATAAAATTCACTAAGTGGTATGTAAAATAGAAATGTCCCCTCTGGCGTGGGTACCCCCATGAGGAGTCCTGGAAATATGCCTCATAGCTGAGTTCCTCCGGCTCCGGACCAGGAAAACCAGCCAGCACGGAGCTGGGAGCTGCTTATGAACGCCAGCTAGCAGAACCCCATCACTGAACTGAATTCCGCCGGAGTGGTGTGGTAGGCCATGAAGCAGAGGAAAGTCAACCAAGTTTGACACTTGGTGTGGCACTTCATTACCTTTGTGACTTACGGCAACTCTTTAAACTCTCTGGGCCTCGATGTCCTCATCTGTAGGATGGGTGTGATAGTGGGACCTCTCCCGCTTAGTGCTCTCACAAGGGTGAAAGGAGATAAGCCTTCCAGGGCGTTTTGCACAGTGTCTGGCACCTACCACATAGTAAATATTAAGTTGTGTGAGGTTAAAAAAGCACTTACTGCATGCCTGGCCCGATGCTGATTTTTTTTTTTTTTAAAGATCTTATTTATTTAATTGACAGAGAGAGACACAATGAGAGAGGGAACACAGCAGAGGGAGCAGGAGAGGGAGAAGCAGGCTTTCCTTCTAGCAGGAAGCCCTCGATGTGGAACTCAATCCCAGGACCCTGAGATCTTGACCTGAGCTGAAGGCAGACACTCAATGGCTGAGCCACCCAGTCACCCCAAAGATACTGAATTTTTAAATCTGAATTAGCTCTTTTAAAGTATTTCTGAAATAAGTGCTAGTAATATTCCTATTTTATAGATGAGGAATCTGGGCACAAAGTGTTTGAGAAAGCGGCCCAAGACCAAGCAGCTAGAGAAGCAAGAAGGCAGATTCATCTCCAAGGATCCCCACTGTACCCACTGCCCTCTGGGCCAGGTCTTTGTTAGATCTGGAGTCCTCTGCGCCTGCCACTGGCCTTGAGCTCCCAAGTCCCTCCACACTCGTGGTGGTGGGAAAGGCGGATGGCGAGCAAATCACTTGGCCCAGAAAACTTAGGTCCTTAGGTCACTCAGATCCCACAAAATGTACCAAATGGACACAAAACAGAGACGTCTTGGGTTTGTCCAGCATCTTCTATACACGGGGATAAAAAATCTGTGCATACGGTCTTTGTCTGTTGGAGGAACCTGGAGGAAAGCACTGCTTTAAGCCGTGGTGGGGGGATGCTGTTGAGAGGGTCTGAGCACTCAGAGAAAAAGGATCACCTGCCGCTGGAGGGGCGGGCCTCACTTCAAGGTCTGGTTTGCCTAAGGCAGGATCTGAAGGAAGTTTTAAAGAAGTTGCCTCATAATTGCAAGATGACTCCCCACCCTGTTCTGCAGCCGCAGCCACCGAGGCTCTGCTTTCTTTGTTGGCCCAATCAGTGTCCTTTGAGTTAACAGTAGGGGGCATGGCCTTTGTGACCCTCCCCAGCCCAACAATCCTATCTATCCGGCTATTAGTGGCGGTATCAGAGTAAATGCCTTCTTCCCTCGCTGGAGCCCTTCATTTGACCACACGGGTGGGCCTTGTCATTTTAATGAGCTCAAGGCACTGGGAGCTGGAGACCGGCTGTCCAGGACAGCCAGCGTTGTAACAGCATTCCATCTTAGCTGTTCACACCTCCCGGTCTTACGAGCAGAAATGAGGTGTCCTGCACACCCACTGATGGCTTGAATCGCATTCAAGTTATTTTTCTGGAAATACATATGGAAATAAACTTGATATTTCAGACTTTATAAGGGTCCAACTAAGCAAAGGGAATAGCAAAGCGGAAAGGCTGTCAGTGAGGCAAGACGGTGGTAAAGTCTTGTGCAAATATTTGTAATATTGAAGTGTACATAAGGGTGTCCTGGATGTCTCTCCCTCCAGCCTCAGGGCGGGATTGGCTTTAAAGGATGTGAAGAGGGCACCTGGGTGGCTCAGTCGTTAAGCGTCTGCCTTCAGCTCGGGTCATGGTCCCAGGGTCCTGGGATAGAGTCCCGCATCGGGCTCCCTGTTCAGTGGGGAGCCTGCTTCTCCCTCTGCCTGCTTCTCCCTCTGCCTGCTTCTCTCTCTGTGTCAAATAAATAAATATTAAAAAAAAAAAAGGATGTGAAGAATGGGCTGTATTCAAAAGCTGCCTAAGGTGTTAGAAGGAACTTGAGAAATCTTTGAATTCAAACGTTCACTTGGAGGTGTCATGCCCCTCAGACTGACTATGGCCAATGCATGCTTGGGGAATCAACTAGAGAGAAATTCAAGGAGGCAATATGCTAAAATCAGGTATAAATTAAAATAATAAAATAAAATAAGGGTATCAGCTACCTGGGTGGGGATTAGGAAGAAACTTGGAAGACTGGGTGATTTGCAGGGTTCTATTTCTTGACCTGGGTAGAGGATATAGCCATATTAAAATAATTCATTAAATGGTATGTGTATCTCTCTCTTTTTTTTTTTTAAGATTTTATTTATTTATTTGACACACAGAGAGAGATCACAAGTAGGCAGAGAGGCAGGCAGAGAGAGAGGAGGAAGCCAGCTCCCCGCTGAGCAGAGAGTCCAATGGGGGGCTCGATCCCAGGACCCTGAGATCATGACCTGAGCCAAAAGCAGAGGCTTTAACCCACTGAGCCACCCAGGCCCCCCGGTATGTGTATCTTTTAAGCATTTTTCTTATGTGGACTTTTTTACAATGACCAAAAAAGGAAGATACTACCCACACAAGCCTAAGCCTCCCTCCGCTCTCTACCGTTTCAGTAATCCTTGGCAGCACTGTTGAAGACCTAAGGCCTGAACATTATTTTTGACTCTGTTTCCTTGCCTTTCCTTTGATACCTCCGTCCATCCCATCAGCAGCCCAGAAAGTTCTCTATCCTAGCTCCCGTCCTCAGCACCTCCCCTGCTCCCACCTGTCCAATTCCGCCAAGTCTTGCGTGAATAGCTGGGTTTTCTCATCCACTCTTTCTTCCCATACAGACATTGAACTTCTAAAAATACCTTCCATTTAAAATGATTATAGATTCATAGGAAGTTGTAAACAGTGGAGAGAGGTCTCACGTGTTAATGTCTTCTCTAACTACATTGTACCGTCAACACCAGGAAGATGGTATGGGTATAATCCACGGGGCTTGTTTGGATTTTACCAGTCTTTTTATTTCTTTTAAGATTTTATTTGTTTGGGGGTGCCTGGGTGGCCCAGTCTTTAAGTGTCTGCCTTTAGCTCGGGTCATGATCCCAGTATCCTGGGTTCAACCCCTGTGTCAGGCTCCTTGCTTGGTGGGAGCCTGCTTCTCCCTCTCCCACTCTCCCTGCTTGTGTTCCCTCTCTTGCAGTCTCTTTCTCTGTCAAATAAATAAATAAAATCTTTTTTTTAAAGATTTTATTTATTTATTTGACAGAGAGAGTGAGAGAACACAAGAAGGGGGAACAGCAGGCAGAGGGAGAAGCAGGCTCTGTGCCGAGCATGGAGCCCCCATGTGGGACTCGATCCCAGGACCCCAGGATCATGACATGAGCCAAGGCAGACACTTATGCAACTGAGCCACCCAGGCACCCCTGAATTTTACCAGTCTTATTTGCTCTCATCTGTGTGTGGAGTGTGCGTGTGTGAGTGGGCCGGTGGGTCTCTATGTAACTGTATTACGAGGGTAGATTCATGTAACCGTGTAACCACACCGCAGTCAAGATACAGAACTGACCCGTCACCACAGACATCTTCCCCATGCTTTCCCCTACAGTCCCGGCCAGGCTTCGGCCCCTTCACCTTGTGCCTAAGCCGTGGCAACCACGATTCTTCTCCATCTCTAGAATTCTTTTTGAGAATGTCGTACACATGGAATCATGCAGTATGTCACCTTTGACATTGGCTTTTTCTTTTTCACCCTTGGAGATCGATTCATGGTGCTGTGTGTATCTGTAATTGGGGGTGGTCCAGCAGTCTACACTTCACAAGCCCTCTAGGTAATCGTGACGCACGCAGAGGTTCAAGAATGGTGCTCGGAAGTATCAGATCACACCTGGGGAGCTGGGGATGGAGGCTATCTTACCCAGACTGCATTATCCGTTATGTAGTGGCAGAAGGACAGAAGGGTCATGGGGCGGCAACCCCAGTGGCCTTACCTTTAGTGGTTACAACTACCATGGTAGCCAGCTTTTACTGAATATTTATTATAGTACCGTATGTGCACAATCTCATTTGATCCTCACCACAACCTCACTCACAACCACCAGTGAGGTAGGTACTATCATTATCTGTGACAGTTGAGGAAACTGAGGTCCCGTGCAGGTAAGTAGAACTATTTAAGGCTTCATAGCAAAATATCAGGGCTGGAGTTTCAGACCATGTGCTAATAAATCTCCACCTGCCACGACACATGACAAATATTGCGACCCAGGAAGTTCAGGTGTGTTAGGAGCACAGGAGAGGCACCTGACATGCTCTAGTAGGGGAGGGGTCACAGAGGGCTTCCTGAAAGAAGTGGCAAGCTGGAGAGGAGCTTGCTAGCTAGGTAAAGAGGAGGAGGAAGAGTGTGCAGAGGCCTGGAGACCAGAGATGGCTTGCCATGCCTGAGGGACTGGCTTCCCTGTGATGTTGGAGGTAGGAGGCAAGGAGGGGTGACAGGGAGGTGGGCAGAGGCAACACCTAGAAGGACCCTGGGGACCAAATGAAGAGGTTCAGTTTTATCCTATAGATAGTAGGGAACACAGGGAGTTCTAACCCCAAGGGATGAATACTTGGGACAAGTTCTTTAAAAAGATGATCTCGTTTGCAACATAGAGAATTGAGCAAAAGCAGAAAAGCTAATTCGAAACCCTTACAGGCAGGGGTCCATCTCTATAAAAATGACAGTGGCTGGAAAAAGGGTATGGAGAAAAACTTGAGGACTTGGTGATTAACTGGGTGGCTGTTGATTGTCTGGCTTGTCTAATGTGTGACCTTCTTCCCAAAGATGAGAAAGAGAAGTTTTGGGGGAGTGAAGCTCAGTTTTTGACCTGATAGATTTACTAAGCATTTCAATGAATTGTATATGTAGGGTTTTTATTATTATTATTATTCAGTATAATTAACATACAGTGTTTTATTAGTTCCAGGTGCACAATATAATGACTCAACAATTCTCTACATTTCTCAGTGCTCACCATGGTAAGTGTAGTCTTCATCCCCTTCATCTGTTTTACCCATCCCCCACCCACCCCTCTCTGGCAACCCCCAGTTTGTTCTGTACATTTAAGAGCTAGGTTTTTTGGGTCACCTGGGTGCCTCAGTGGGTTAAAGCCTCTGCCTTCGGCTCAGGTCATGGTCTCAGGGTCCTGGGATGGAGCTCCGCATCAGGCTCTCTGCTCGGCGGGGAGCCTGCTTCCTCCTCTCTCTCTGCCTGCCTCTCTGCCTACTTGTGATCTCTCTCTCTCTGTCAAATAAATAAATAGATGTTTAAAAAAAAAAAGAGCTAGGTTTTTTGTCTCTTTTTCCTTTGTTCATTTGTTTTGTTTTGTTTTTAAATTCCACACATGAATGAAATCATTTGTCTTTGTCTTTCTCTGACTGACTTATTTCACTTAGCATTTAGAGCTCTAGAGCATCTATATTTAGAGCTTTAGAGCATCTAGACCTATCCATGTTGTTGCAAATGGCAAGATTTCATTCCTTTTATGACTGCATAATATTCCATTGTACAAATATACCATCTCTTCTTTGTCCACTCATCTATGGGTGGACACTTGGTCCTATTTTGGCTACCTTGGCTATTGTAAAAAAATGCTGCAATAAACCTTGGGGAACATATACCTTTTTGAATTAGTGTTTTTATTTTCTTTGGGTAAATACCCAGTAGTGGAATTGCTAGATCATATGGTGATTTTATTTTTAATTTTTTGAGGGACGTACACACTTTTCCACAGTGACTGTGCTGAGTTGCATTCCTACCAACAGTACGGGAGGGTTCCTTTTTCTCCACATCCTTGCCAACACTTTTTCTTTATCATGATTTTGATTTTAGCCATTCTGACAGGTGTAAAGTGATATCTCATCATGATTTTACTTTGCATCTCCCTGGTGGTGAGTGATGCTAAACATTTTTTCATGAGTCTTTTGACCATCTGCATGTCTTCTTTGGGAAAATGGCTGTTGAGGTCTTCTGTCCATTTTTAATCAGATTATTTGTCTTTATATATTTTATATATTAATCCTGTATCATATATTCATTTGCAGATATCTGTAGTGAAAAAAGTTGAAGATGAAACAAACAAATGGGAAGATATTTTATTCTCATGGATTAGAAAAATCAATGTTGTTAGAATGTCCATACTACCCAAAGCAATCTACAGATTTAATGCAATCTCTATCAAAATACCAACAGCATTTTTTTTAACAGAACCAGAACAAGTAATCTTAACATTCGAATGGAACCCCAGGAGGCCCTGAATAGCCAAAGCAATCTTGAAAAAGAACAAAGCTGCAGGTATCACAATCCCAGATTTCAAGGTATACTACAAAGCTGGTACCGGCACAAAAGTAGATACATAGATCAATGGAACAGAATATATAACCCAGAAATGAACCCAGATTATATTCAATCAGTCTTCTACAAAGCAGGCAAGAATATGCAGTGGGGAAAATCTCTTCAAAAAATGCTTCTGGGAAAACTGGACAGCAACATGCAAAAGAATGAGACTAGACCACTTTCTTACACCATACATAAAAATAAACTCAAATGGATTAAAGACCTAAATGTGAAACACGAAATCGTAAAAGTCCTAGAAGAAAACATAGGCAGGAATTTCTTTGATATTGCCATAGAAATATTTTTCTAGATATGTCTCCTCTGGCAAGGGAAACAAGAGCAAAATATGTAGATTTTAAAAAATTCAATTAGCCAAAATATAGTAAGTACATCATTAGTTTCAAATGTAGGTTTCAATAATTCATCAGTTGCATATAACACCCAGTGCTCATCACATCCTGCTTTCAGGATTTTCTCTTTATCTCTGAAATTTGCAAGCTTCACTATTATATGTTGGGGTACTGATCTACTTTTACTGATTTTGAGGGGGTGTTCTCTCTACCTCTTTCACCTGAATATCTGTCTCCTTCCCCAGATTAGGGAAGTTCTCATTATGATTTACTCAAATATAGCTTCTGTCCCTCTCTCCTTCTTCTTCCTCTGGGATCCCAATAATTCTAATATTGTTTCACTTTATGGTATCACTGATTCCTCAAAGCTTCCCTTCATGGCCATTTGTTGTTTTTCTCTCTTTTTGTGAGCTTCCTTCCTTTCCACCATCTTGTCTTCTATGTCACTGACTCTCTCTTCTGCCTCATTTACACTGTTAGAGCATCCAACTTAGACTGAATCTCAGTTAAGGCATTTTTAATCTCAGTATGATTAGACTTTATTTCTGCAGTAAGAGATTCTCTAGTGTCTTTTATACTTTTTTCAAGCCCAGCCAGTAACTTTATAATCATTATCCTGAATTCCAGCTCTGATATTTTACTTATATCCATGTTGATTCAATCTGTGGCAGAGTATTACCTCTGGTTCTTTCCTTTGTTGTGAATTCTTCCTTCTAGTCATTTTGCCCAGGGAAGAATGGATTAATGAGAGAGCAAACTAAAAAATATCAACATGACCCAAGCAAAATATGCACTAGACAAATCCAAAGAGGTCAGAATCCAAAACAGTAAAGAAAAAGAAAGGAAAAGGGGGAAAAAGAGAGAATATAACCTCCCAGGTGGACAAAACAGGGTGATCCCCTTGGTCCTGGGTGTATTTTGGTCTGTTTGTTAGAAGACACTAAATCCCGAAATTGTAAAGGAAGCAAAACTTATATATATACAAAAATAAAATTGATTACAGTGGAAGGAAGCCAAAAGTGAAGAATATAATATAATCTGTAAATTGTATATGTAAAAATGAAAGCTTAAAAAAAGGTTTAAAAGCAAAGAGCTGATAAAATAAGAAACCAGTTGAAAAGAATGAAAAAGAAAAAAAAAAGGAAAATTTTAAACTGATAGATAAAAGAGTCATGAGAAAAAAACCTTGAATTTTATAAACTATTTTCCTCTAGTGCTGGAGTTTTGCATTTCTAGGTGCTCCATAAAGTTGGTATTCCCTTGATGGTCCAGCTGGTTTTCTAGAGGAGGGGCCTGTTACCCTGATTCTCAGGTGTCTTTGCTTGGGTGGAGTTGCACTGCCCCTTGCTAGGGAGCCGGGCTCAGTGCAAGTTGCTTCTGGTTGTTCTGGTTGCTTTTGTTCCCTGAAGGTTTTCCATGCCACTTTAGAGGAGGAAAGCAAAAATGGCTGCACCCCAGTCTCCAGCTCTGGAGCTGAAAGATCACAGCCCCCCTCTCTTTTGGTAAACCCTCAGAGAAGAACAGTCTTCACTTTTGTGTGTGCCAAACTCTGCAGACTCCTGCAGTGCACGCCTGCACTGATTCCCCCCAGGGGAAAGTGGAGAGTCACTGTGTTTCTGCCCTTTGCAGGACACCCACATGCAGTAGGAACACCTGATTGTGCTACAGTTTGTGGTTTATGGCAAACTGAGCTGAAAGCCCACTCGAGGGCTTGCTAACCATAGCCAGTTTCACTATCTGATGCCTGGGAACTCTGACAGCTCAGGCACCCCCATTCTTTCTGTGACCCTAGGGATCCTGAGACCACACTGTCCCATCCAGGATTCTGCCTCCACTTCACCACCTGAGCACCTTTCAGGTAGGGATGTATTTCCCTAGAGTAGACTTCTAGAAGTCCCGATTTTGCACTCCAGGATAGATCACTTTCTGGTATCCGGCTTATGGAGGCTCCCAGCCTCCCTCCCAATTACCTTCCCATATATCCCCTCCCCTCAGATTCAAGTCTCTGCACCTCCTACCTGGCAGAAAATGGTGGCTTGTCTATTTGCAGAATTCCAGCAATTCTTTTCTTACATGTCAGGTTGAATTCATAGGTGTTCCGAATGATTTGATAGTTATTTAGCTAAACTCAAGAGACCAGATGAAATAAGGTCTCCTACTCTTCCACCATCTTGCCTCCCTCAAAAATATGTAGTTTTAAAAAATATTTATTTTTTAAAATTATTTTTATTTAAAAAAATATTTTATTTATTTATTTGACAGAGAGAGAGATACAGCAAGAGAGGGAACACAAGCAGAGAGGGAGTGGGAGAGGGAGAAGCAGGCTTCCCACTGAGCAGGGGCTCAATCCCACGACCCTGAGATCTTGACCTGTGCCAAAGGCACACCCTTAATGGCTCAGGCACCCCCAAAATATATAGTTTTGTTTTGTTTTTTAAGATTTTTATTTATTTATTTGACAGACAGAGATTACAAGTAGGCAGAGAGTCAGGCAGAGAGAGAGAGAGGAGGAAGTAGGCTCCCTGCTGATCAGAAACCCTGATGCAGGGCTTGATCCCAGGACCCTGGGATCATGACCTGAGCTGAAGGCAGAGGCTTTAACCTACTGAGCCACCCGGGAGCCCCCAATATAGTTTTTTAAAAAAATAGGTTTGGAGTTTTTTTGGGGGGATATGACTATCTGTTGTTGTGCTTTTACTGTGTACCAGATAGAAATATATATATATATATTTCTATATATAGAAATAAAGATATATTTCTAATGCATTCAGTTACTCTATAAGGCAGGCATTCTTTTTTTTTAAAATTCTTTATTAAAATTTAATTTAATTAACATGTAGTGTATTAGTAGTTCCAGAGTAGAATTTAGTGATTCATCAGTTGTATATAACACCCAGTGCTCATTACATCACATGCCTTCCTTAATGCCCACTGCCCAGTTCTCCCATCCCCCACCCACCTCCTCTCCAGCAACCCTGTTTGTTTCCTAGTTAAGAGTCTCTTAGGGGGGCGCCTGGGTGGCTCAGTGGGTTAAGCCGCTGCCTTCGGCTCAGGTCATGATCTCAGGGTCCTGGGATCGAGTCCCACATCGGGCTCTCTGCTCAGCAAGAAGCCTGCTTCCCTCTCTCTCTCTCTCTCTGCCTGCCTCTCCGTCTACTTGTGATCTCTCTCTGTCAAATAAATAAATAAAATCTTTAAAAAAAAAAAAAAGAGTCTCTTAGGGTTTGTCTCCCTCTCTGCTTTTGTCTTCTTTTATTTTTCCTTCTCCTTCCTTATGTTCATCTGTTTTAGTTCTTAAATTCCACATATGAGGGAAATGATATGGGATTTGTCTTTCTCTGACTGACTTATTTCACTTAGCATAATACCCTCTAGTTCTATCCATGTCCTTGCAAATGGCAAGGGTTCATTCTTTTTGAGGGCTGAGTAATATTCCATTGTGTATGTATACTGTATCTTCTTTATCCATTCATCCATCTGTTGATGGACGTCCAGGCTCTTTCCATAATTTGGCTATTGTGGACACTGCTTCTTTAAACATTGGGGTGCATGTGCCCCTTGAAATTACTATGTTTATATCCTTTGGATAAATACCTAGTAGTGTAATTGCTGGGTCATAAGGTAGCTCTTTTAACTTTTTGAGGAGCCTCCATGCTGCTTTCCAGAGTGGCTGCACCAGTTGAGGCAGACATTCTTATCTGCAAGAGGTTGCAGAGCTCAAGAGCCTGCCTGGGAATCACATGCAGACAGGGTAGGAGGCTGAGCTGATCCTAAATCTGCATTCCATGCAGGGAGTCATGCTGCTTCCCCAAACCACAGCCATCACCAGGGCCTACTCTGGGTCAAGTGTGTTCATGAGTTATTGCTAATCATTTCTGTGGTTATACTTATGTGATTAGTTATATCTATAAAACCCATACCAGAAAGTAGAAAGGGTAGAGTGTGTCCTTTGTTCACTAATACATGCCCAATGCCAGGCATATATCAGGTGCTCAATAAATTTTTGTAGAAAGGAAAGAATGAAGAGAAGGAGGGAGGAAATGGTGAAGGTTCTGGGTGTTGTTACACCATAGGTGACGAATCGGTTTTAACCAGTGAAGCAGTCATGCTCAAGGTTCTGGTAGAAAGAGTAGGGAAAACAAAATTCTATCTGTTATGTACTACATGTTACAAATGAATGCAAACAGAAAATTTCTGGGAACTGAAGATAAGTTCTTTTTTTTCCATCAAGTTTTAAAACTTTTTTATTTTTATTTTTTTTTATTTTTATTTTTTAAAGATTTTATTTATTTATTTGACAGAGAGATCACAAGTAGATGGAGAGGCAGGCAGAGAGAGAGAGAGAGGGAAGCAGGCTCCCTGCTGAGCAGAGAGCCCGATGCGGGACTCGATCCCAGGACCCTGAGATCATGACTCGAGCCGAAGGCAGCAGCCTAACCCACTGAGCCACCCAGGCGCCCTAGTTTTAAAACTTTTTTTAAACAAATTCTTGTATATAGCTCTGAGCTGTTTCACTGTCTCATGTTTGATAATTAAGTGTATCAGTAAATGGCATGTATTCTACACAAAATGCCTCGAAGTCTTCTTATTTCTTGTCCTAAATGTTGTTGTTTCTGGTGTTATGTCTGAGATCGCTGGAATATAACAGAGGTGCCCACTTAAATCAAGATTCATCTGTTTTTTAATTATTCTCTACACCAGGGGAATGGAATGGATATAGGGTCACTTGACTGCTTGCAAAAATGCTTCACAAAAAGACATAATCAGTCATAATGGGATCCTGAAATATTTGCCTATGGGCAAAATATCACTAAGGTCTTCCTCAGTTGTCCCCAAACTTCAGGGCACAAAATAATTCCCTGAGAGTGAGTTTCACATGCTGATCCCCACGCCTGACCCCATTCCCCCAACAAATTCTGATTTGGAAGATACGCGGTGAGGTCTTTTTCTTAGCAATCACTTCGGGAGGTCCAAGGACCACACTTTAAGATCCACTAAGTCATCTAGAAAGTGTTTGTAACCAGAAAAGTCTTTCTCAACCTCCCACTGCCAGGTTGCCGTATGAGGTGTGAAGGGGCTGACCTCAGATTGACTGGCCCATCTGTCAGCGCGATTCCTAGGAAAGATGTTCCTCTCGGCACTTCATTCCAACGTGATGGCATGAAGGGAGATCCCCTCGCAGATTACACGGCCGGTGCCAGGTCAGGCAGCGAGGGACAGAGGTGTGACTTACTGGTCACCTTGCCCTTTCAACATCTAAATGGCCCGACCCACCACTGACCCCAGACTCACAGCCCAAAAGGCATTTGAAAGAACTTAGAAAAGTTGACAGAGGTCCAAGAAGATAAAATAAGGGCTGTTAATATGTGTCGGTAACTGTTGGCAGAGTAAGGTCTCTAAGGAACAATCTTCTAATTCTCTCGGGCAGAGAATCTTCCCCATTACCATCTTCATCTTCATCATCATCATCAACAATCACAATAATCAATAGTTATTGAGCACCCAGAGAGACCCTGGAGGTTATAAATTTCCATTATTTCCATTCCATTTCCATTCCATTTGCTCTTGGGCAAAGCATTTTATCCAGCTCTCTCCTAGGGTAACAAATCATTCTTCAGTATCGTCACAGAAATGGTTTCTCAGCCTTCCATTTCAGTTCATCTGAAGATGTATCTATTTTTCTTTAAATACTTACTAGTATTTCACAGTGTGGGTATTTAATCAGTTCCTACTGATAATAGAGTTGGCTTGTTGCCCGTATTTGTTACTCGAAGCGATGCCATGGTGAACGTGTCATGCCTGTCTTTGCAAATGTGAGCGATCATTGATGTAAGGGCAACATCTAAACACACAATTGCCGGGATACCTGGGTGGCTCAGTGGATTAAGCCTCTGCCTTTAGCTCAGGTTCTGATCTCCGAGTCCTGGGATTGAGCCCTGCATCCAGCTGCTCAGCAGGGAGCCTGCTTCCCCAACTCTCTCTGCCTGCTTGTGATCTCTCTGTCAAATAGATAAATAAAGTCTTAAAAAAAATTAAGACATAATTGCCAAAGGTCAAAAAGTACAGCCATTTTTTAATTTTTGGCAGATACCTCTGATAGCCTTCAGAAAGATTATGGCTGCTTATACCCATAACAAGAATGTGTGAGGAAGTGCCAGTTTTCCTCACACCAGGACTGGAAATTATATTGAAAGCTTTTTTTTGGCACTCTGGTAGATGGAAAATTGCATATGTTTGTTTGCATTCCTTTTGATTTGATTCCGATGATGTGTTTATGGGTCGTTTGTGTATTTCAATTTGGAGAAATGCCTGCTCTTCTATTAAACATGAAAAATTTTTAAATTATTAAACAAGCTAATTTTTTGGAAATGCGTCATTTAAAAAATAGAAGGCTTCATTTATTGAGACTATGTGGCCGCTGAGTACCTCACCCCTCTCTTACATCACATATTTTAAGTCTTATTGTAATAAAATAGAGAGAAGCTGATAATCTGGATGGATTTTTTTTTTAATGTTTTTGAGCATGACTGAAATAACAATAAAATAAAACAAATTAAGAATTGTAGTTTGCGGGGCACCTGGGTGGCTCAGTGGGTTAAAGTCTCTGCCTTCGGCTCAGGTCATGATCCCAGGGTGCTGGGATCAAGTCCCGCATCGGGCTCTCTGCTCAGCAGGGTGCCTGCTTCCCTTCCTCTCTCTCTGCCTGCCTCTGCCAAATTGTGATCTCTGTCAAATAAATAAATACAAATCTTTAAAAAAGAAGAAGAAGAAGAAGAAGAAGAAGAAGAAGAAGAAGAAGAAGAAGAAGAAGAAGAAGAAGAAGAAGAAGAAGAAGAATTGTAATTTGAGCTCTCTCCACTGGTCACCAGGCTGGACGTGGCCTTGTATCTTAGCATTGACTCTTCTTAACAATTCTTCCATGTTGGTAAGATTCTCATCCTTACTTCAGGAGAGAATTCATGCCCCTTTCTATGGGAGAGATAGAGAAACAAAAACAAAGGAGCCAAAGATGAGGACAGTGACATTTTCCCTGACCTGACAAATTTTTGGCTTCTGACTGGGAGAGGTAGTCTGGGAAATGGCTTGTGTGCTAAAACATCAGGATTTCCAGAGAGACGTCAATGACTTCCATCCAAAGACCATCAGGAATCTGCAGGGACTTGAACAAGTTGGGGTTCTGTCTAGTTGCAAAGAGGGAACTTCTAACAGGAAGCTGTTAGAAGAATAAGGTATCCAAAAAGTCTTTATTTCTAGGGTATTTAGCATGATTTGTTGTTACCTAGTTGTGTTCAAGGGATAAGACCAGCTTAGGGTTCCCCTACTACACCGCCATCTTTCCCATATGCTTTCAAAAAATTATTTATTATAGGATTTGGGTCTGTATTAGGTGATCTGAGGGTGGGCTCAAGGAAGCGGGGGTTTCCTTTAGATTGGACATTTTCAGGAAGCAGATGACTCTGTAATGGGCTATCTTAAGAATTCCTGTCTATCAGGCAGGAGGAATGTGTTCCGGCCTCAGAAGAAGCGGAGGCTCATTAGCTGGTGTAGGGCAGTGTTTGGTCATTTTTGGGTCTAGGACAGTGCTCCTGGTTTGTGTGTGTTCAAACATAATTATCCAGCTGTCTTGTTTTTCACATGACCCATTGTGATCTCCGTGGTCTTGTCCAACATGGCATTGTGTGAAAGGCTTTATTTCGACCAGAGAGCACCATGCCCTCAAAGTGAGAGCGAGCCTCTGGTTCAGGAGCCACTTTTCATTCCGGCATATAACTTGCCTTCTTTAGAACCCCATCCTCTTTCTCTCCAGGGGTTCCAAGCCATATGGCCCAGTGATTGAAAACATGAACTCCGGCCGCAGGCAGCTGGGGCTGAAATCCTGCCTCTGTCACTTAATACCTGTGTGGAACCGTAAGCAAGTTGCTAATCCTTTCTGTGCCTCATTTACCAGATGAAGAGCGTAGGGAGCATCTATAGGGTAGGGTTTTGGCGAAGCTGTCGGGACAAACCCCAGGACAGAGGATGTGTCCAGTCGTTAACGCTATCACCAAACATCCAGTCAGTTCTCCAGTGCCTGGCCAGTGGTAGGAGCCTCCAGTGGCTGTCATTTCTTTTGTGCCCTCCTCCTCCCTGTCTGTGCTGTGCCCTTCCCCGACACTGGTCTTCTTTAAAAAAAAAAAAAAAAGTCCCTTTCATCATGTCCTGTGGAGAGAGAATCTCCACACTCACTCTTATTTATTGACGGTGGGCTAGGGGCCAGGGGCCAGGCTGAGACCGGCATTTACAGGATTGTAGTCCATTCTCCTGCCAAGCAGGTGTTTTTAAATCCCCATTTTACCACTTGAGAAGGAAACTGAGGAGATAATATAAGGAACTTACACAAGGACACCTGGTTGGTAAGTGGCAGAGCTGGGTTCAAGTGCAAACTCATCAGACTCTCAAAGTCTTGGGGTCTGTACTCGGCCTGCCCTCTGAGCATCCATACTCCTTACACCCTCATGGAAGGTTTTCGGTGTGCGGCCCCCGCCGGACCTTTAGAAAGCCCCCAAACAAGCCAAGAACACGATTGGAGGGTCTAACATTTATCAGCCTAGTCTGGCAGGCTCAGGAGAGGCCAAAGGCAGTTTAAGACTTTCGGAGAAGTAAAGAAAACGCATACCTAAAGACAGACATGGAAATGGGATCCATTAAGAAATATAGCTCTGTGGGAGTGTCATAAATATTCAGAGAGAAGGGATGTGGGTGACCATGAGTGGGCAGGAAGTGGTTCCCACCAGAGGTCGAGGGTTGCCTGAACTTTCAGAGTTGGGCCAGATTTGGACAAAAGGAGGCTCTTCATTTAAGACTTGATTTCATCACGTCATCTCTGCCACATGTCTAGTCCCCTCTTACGCCTGATGGCCCTCAATTCTGGAACCCCTACCTGAGCTTGCTCACTCTCTCTTTGGGTGCTTCCTCCCTCCTCCCCCTCACCAGTCTGCTAAGTTCTAGATGGCAGGAACCCCGTGTTTTCCATCTTGTATTATCACCCTGACAATGTCCCCTTCTTCCCTCCGCACCCGGGGACACATGCAGCATCGAACGCCATGCCTTGCTCACCTAAGGCCACCGACAGTTGCCTGTTGAACAAATGAAGCAGAAGACCCTACATTCTTATCCCAGGTTCACAATTTCACAAGCTTTTCTGGTATCAGTTCTCGAATACTGAGCACACCGACCACCCACGTGCGCCCCATGCCGGGGCCTGATTGGCTCTCTGTGCTGGTACAAGTCCCTGGAAGGCTCTGGTCCTCACCTCCCTCCTCTATAAAGAGCTACGGATGGCCCGGCTATAGTTTTCTTGTAGGCAAGTGTAAGAACCATGAGAATCTCCAGGGAAGCTTGTCTAAAGGCAGATTCTGGGCTTGGCTCCTCCTCCCAGAGCTTCTGACACAGAAGGTAGCGGCAGAAATCTAGGTTTTATTTTATTTTATTTTTAAAGATTTTATTTATTTATTTGGCAGAGAGAGACACAGCGAGAGTGGAAACACAAGCAGGGGGAGTGGGAGGGGAAGGAGCATGATTCCCACCGAGCAGGGAGCCCGACATGGGGCTCGATCCCAGGACCCCAGGATCATGACCTGAGCTGAAGGCAGACGCTTAACCGCTGACCCACCCAGATGCCCCAGAAATCTAGGTTTTCATATGTATCCGGGGGACTCTGAAGCAGGTGCTCCCTGGGCTGCACAAGGTGACCCAGCTATGGCTATGAAGCTAGAATGGAAGAAGTTGACAGGCCCCGTGTTTGGGGCCAATGAAGGCATCTGTGTGAGGACAGACCCCTCCAAAACACAAACAGGTCTTAATTTTCAGAGTCGTCCACTTGAAAGCTAACAACCCGGTTGTGTGAGTCCCCAGGGGAAATCTAGAAGAGGAACCTGCAGGACAATCTAGCATCCGGCATCCCTCTCCAAGATGAGATTCTTCCGCTCGGCCCTCTTGCCCCCCTGAGCTATAGGGCAGGGGCTGATTCTGATTAAGTCCACGGATCTGTTTTTGTTTGTTTGTTTGTTCTCCATGTGAAGGGATGTCCATTTCTGCGCAGGGCCCTCCCAGCTAAGGCACCCTGTTTGGGAAAGGCAGCGTTTGCTAAGCCCTTTGGAGGCTCCTGGCTCCTGGAGAGGGATTGGTATCCCCATTGCTCTGGGAGGAGGCCTTTGTAGTGTCGACTTGCTGTTTGTGTTTCGGGCTCTAAGGGAAGGTTTGCTCCTAATTAAAGGCGTAAATGCTTTAATCCCTGGCCTGAGGGCTTCCCATAGCGCATTAGCCGTATTAGGAAGGAAATGGATTGTAATCCCTTTAATATAAGCCTGGAGGAACTCGAAGGCTTCTGGTTTGGGAAAAGAATTTCCTCCTGTGATTTAACAATATTAACATGCTGAATTTGCATAGACAGAAGCTTGGGGCCCAGCTTTCCCTCCAGAAAGAGACCAGCAGATTCTCTCTCAGATGAATGAATGTTGCAATAATTAAGCTCCTACAGCATACCAGACCCGATGCCAAGGCATTGTACATATTTTTCTCCTTTAGTTTTGGCTTCCAACCCTGTCCACATGTATTTTGTCACTAAGGAAATGAAGCTAGAGGGGTGATTATTCTCACCAGAGGAAGGGGACAAGGATCTCGGTGAGAGCCGTTGGTGTGCCCTGTGCTTTGTATATACCGTTCATGGATCGCTGTCCACACGATGTTTTCTGTGTGTGCTTTTAAACATATACCTCCCCCTAACCATGCTTTTAGAAATACACTCCTACCAGTTTTTATTGTGCAATGAATATAGTTTGTCTTTCCCTACACAATTTGAACCCAATGCGTGTATTTAGGCTTAAAAAGAAACAAACAGGATTTGCTTTCTGGTTTATTTTTCAACCCTGACAAATGTTGAAAAGATTCCCCTTGCATGCTGCTAAAGGAGACTGCGAGAACCATGAGAAACATAGCTGTGTTGCTTCAGAAAAAGAACATGGATCACACCACGAAAAGGTAAACGTTGGTACATGGGGGTTTTGCCATGCTTTGGGGTGAGCTTACAAAAGTTCCTAACAAGACTGATGAATCACAGACCTGTACCCCTGAAACAAATAATACATAAATGTTAATTAAAAAAAAAAAAGAATATCCTAGGAACATTAAAGAGTATTTTTAAAAGAAAAAAAAAGTTCCTAACGGTGCTTTAGTGTGGATGGAGGAAGTCTCCACGTTTCATTTCTCAGGAGGAAAGGAGGGCACTGAGGCTCGCCCAGTGGACCTGCCCACGACGTGTGGCCACAGGTGGCCCATCTGAGGTCCCTCCCGGCTCCTGCAGGCTGTTGCGTGGACGCCGCTGCATTCACTCTGAGATGGTGCAGAAACGTGACCGCGGTGAAATCGACAAGCACCGGAAACCAGAAAGAAGGCAGTGTAGGTAGACCCCTTCACTCTTTCCCTCCTGTGACCTGATTTCCCTTCCTGCTGCCCTTGAACACCCTTTTAGGGAGGCAGCAGAAAGTTCTCAGGACAGCCTCGCACTGCGTGGCCGTGTTGGAGGGAGGCTATGCTCCCCGAATACGGCAGACTCTCTCTGTTAGCTTCAAATATCCCCTATATCACCAGCAATTCCAGAGTGTCCGGAGCTTTCTTCCCCGGGGCTATAGATCCTCCTACCCAGGTGTGTACCCGGCTTCTCCACCTGGAAGCCAGGCCGCGCAAAGGCAGTATGGTGGTCTTACTCCTCAAGCTGGCTCCTCCGCCCCCATTTCCTACCTCACCAAAGGGCGACCAATCCCCAGCAGCTCATTCCAAAAATCTGGGAATCATCTCTCTGTCACGCCTCTGTCTCTCCCTTGCCCCTGCTGATTCCTGATAATGATTAGTCTGTAGGGTTTACTTCCAAAACACCTCCTTGAATCCACCCAGGCTTCTCCCTCCTTGTCGCTGCCATCTCCTCCAGCCTGTCCCAGCCACCATCATCATCAGCCAGTGGCCCGACTGCTGGGATCCTGCTTCGTCCTCCCCCCAGGCCATTGTCCACCAGTGATCTTTTTTTTTCTTTTTAAGATTTTATTTATTTGACAAAGATATAGCACAAATAGGCAGAGCAGCAGGCAGAGGAAGAGGGAGAAGCAGACTCTCCACTGAGCAGGGAGCCTGATGCAGGGCTTGATCCCATGACCCTGGGATCATGACCTGAGCCAAAGGCAGACGGTTAACTGACTGAGCCACCCAGGCGCCCCACCAGTGATCTCTGGTATGTTGCTTTATCCTGCTTAAACTCCCTGATATTTCCCATTATTTCCAGGATAAAACCCACCGATCCTCCTGTATCCCGCTGGACAAACCACCCCCACCCCCAGACTCACCTGGAGCCACATGTGTCCCTCTTGTTCTGCACTAACAGAACAGCCTCTGTCTTCCACACAAGACCAGGCTCCTTTTGGCCCTACAGCGGTCACACAGGCCAGAGCATCCTCCTGCCTCCCCAGCACTGAGGGATGATGTCACTACTTGATGCAAGTCTTCCCTCCAGGACCGGATCAGATCCTCGCACCCCATTTCTCTTCCATGACATTGTCACAGCTGTAATTAAAGACTCACTTGTGCAAGATATTTACCTGTCATCACCCTGTAACTTCATGAAGGCAGAGGCCACTCCGGGATTTCTTTGCTACCCTGATTACAGGGCCCTGTACCATGTATGGCAAGGAGCAGAAAGTCAGAAAATGCGAGTGAACCCTGGCCTGAAGAACACCAAGGACAATCACAGACATATCCGTTTGACTTTCTGCATCCACTTCCCGTGGATATCACGTACCCATTTTATAGCAGGTGATCACACTGACTTCTATTGAACTTGCATGTTTTATCCAAGGGCAAGAAGATAGCAAATATCAGGATTTAAAGTCAGGACTCCAAAAGCTACTTGGTAATGTTTTCCTGAAAATATATTCTTAAGGCACAAAAAAATCACTTGTTATGGCCCAGCTGTCCCTCTACTTTCATCTCTGCGGCCATTCTGTTCTTTACCCGTTCTTTGTCATTTCCAGGATTATTATATTCAAAAGCACTTCTTAAATCCCTACATGTAAGTGACAGTGCACTGGGATAAAAAGGTGACTAAAACCAAGTTCTTTACCTGAAGGATACCACAGTTGGTTAGGAGAAGGAACTACTTTAGCTCTCCAACCTTGAATTTGTTGGAACTACTTCAGCTGTAACTTACATAAACTCAACTAAAACCGGCTTCAGCAGGAAAAGGAATGTATTGGCACGCATAAACCACAAGGTCCGGATGTAGTTAAGCTTCAGGCATGGTTGTATCCAGGGGCTTAGTTAGTATCCTCATGATGCAGTCACTCTCTGTCTTCATCTCCTGGGTCTTCTTTCCTTTGCTGATTTTATTCATGGCCAGGCTTCATATAGCTCCAGGCTCCCACAGTTCTTAGTGACTACTATCTTAGAAAGAGAGAGACTGTGCCAGGTGCTGAGGGTGACACTTATCAGCCCACCTCCAGTCATGAGCCTCTCCTTGCATCAATTGGGTGGCCTGGGGGACAGACTATTCTAGAGACAATACATCCGTTTAGACCTGGAGGAGGGTCAGTACCACACAAATCACATCATCCCCACAGGGGAGAGAAATTGTTCTCCAAAGGGAAACTGGCATGCCACTACAGAAAGGCAAAAGTCAGAGATTCACAACCCCCTCGCTCTTGGCCTCTTGCCCTTTCCCACTCCTTTCCTGGGCCCCCCTCACTCCCCTTTGTTCCTATCTTACAGGCTTTGCACTTGCTGACATGTGCTGAGAAGCCCTATCTTCCAGATCATTCCATGACTGCTTCTGACACTTCAGACCTCCGCTGTAATGCCACCCTTTCTGAGAGGCCTTCTCGGACTCCCCTAAAGTGCCACTCAGTCATTCCCTCAGACTTCACTTTGTTTATTTGCTGGATCTAATAGAGCAGTTAAGCAATTATTACTTGTTTACTCTGTGTTTTGCTCTCATCGGAATGTAAACTCTGCAGTCAGGGGGATTCCCATCTATCTGGTTCACTTGTTGAATTCTGCAACATTAAGAACAGCACCCAACACGAAACAGTGCTCAATAAATATTAGTTGCATAAATGAAAGGCATCTGTGGTGGCACCCAGTGAGAGACCAAGGAGAGCTTCATGGAAGAGGGGGCCCTTAAAGTAAGTGAATGATTTTTATTGTGGTAAATATATATAACATAAAAATTTACCATTTTATCCATTTTATCAAAGCATAACAAATTAGTGCTTTAAATACATCAACAGGGGTGCTTGGGTAGCTCAGTGGGTTAAAGCCTCTGCCTTCAGCTCAGGTCATGATCCCAGGGTTCTGGGATCAAGCCCCGCATCGGGCTCTCTGCTCAGCAGGGAGCCTGCTTCCTCCTCTCTCTCTCTCTCCCTGCTTCTGATCTCTGTCTGTCAAATAAATAAATAAAATCTTAAAAAAAAAAATAAATACATTAACAATGTTGTGCAATCATCATCACCCCTATTCTTTTCCCAAAAGTTTTTATCTTCTTAAAACTCTACCCTTTCCTCCCAGTCCCCTGGCAACCACGGCTCTACTTCCTGTCTCTATGAACTTGAGGAGCTTAGGCACCTCATATAAGTGGAATATAGGGTCTTGTTTATTTTACTTACCATGTTTGCAAGGTTCCTTCATGTTGTAGCATGTGCTAAATTTCTTTTAAAACAGAATAATATTTGAACAAAGGAAAAAAAAAAGACCAAAAAAACAGACTTTTAACAATAGGGAACAAACAGCTGATTATCAGAGGGGCGGCAGATCGGGGGTGGGGGACCTAGGTGATGGGGATTAAGGAGGGCACTTGCCAGTGAGGAGCGCTGAGAAATGTAGATTGTCCACCTGAAACTAATCTAGCACCACATGTCAACCATACTGGAATTAGACATCTTTTAAACTTTTTTAAAAACAGAATAATGGACACGTGGGTGGCTCAGTTGGTTAAGTGTCTGCCTTGGCCAGGTCATGATCCCAGGGTCCTGGAATTGAGCCCCGTATCAGGCTTCCTGCTCAGCGGGGAGCCTGCTTCTCCATCTCCCACTCTCCCTGCTTGTGTTCCCTCTCTCGTCTCTTTCTCTATGTCAAATACAATAAAGTCTTAAAAAACAAAACAGAAGAGTATTTCATCATATGTAAACACCACATTTTGTTTATTCACTCACCAGTTGACGAATATTGAGGTTGTTTCTATCCCTTGGCCACTGTGAATGCTGCTGCTATGAACATGGTCGCACAGGTGCGTGTTCGAACCCCTGCTTTCACTTCTCTGGGGCACGCACTCAAAGGAGGAATTGCAGGATCATATGGCAATTCTATGTTGACGTTTAATTTTCTGAGCAACCACCATACTGTTTTCCACGGTGGCTGTACCAATTTACATTCCCAACAGCAGCACAGGAGGGCTCCAATTTCTCCATATCCTCATCAGTACTTATTTTATTTTTCATTTTTTGGATCACAACCAGCCTCAAGGGTGTGGAAGAGGGTGAAATTCTGACGGAGGAGGGACAAGCCAGCCTTTCAGGCAACAAAGACCCCGGCGGTGGTGGGGGAGGGGCGGGGGCTGGTTGTGGTGTGCAGTGAATTGAGTCACCCACTGTCTGATGTCAAAATCCATGTGGGGTTGGAGCACCTGGGTGGCTTGGTAGTTTAAAGCCTCTGCCTTTGGCTCAGGTCATGATTCCAGAGTCCTGGGATCGAGCCCTGCATCGGGCTCTCTGCTCAGTGGGGAGCCTGCTTCCCTTCCTCTCTCTCTCTGCCTGCCTCTCTGCCTACTTGTGATCTCTGTCAAATAAATAAACAAAAAATCTTAAAAAAAAAAAATCCATGTGGGGTTCTGTTGCCCTCCGTCTCCTGGAAACGACGGATTCTGTAGAGTATTGGCTAGCGCCCGCCTCCCTAAAACCTTCCAATGCCGCTGCTGGAGTTCATGTTGGCTCAGATGTTCTGAAACGCCAGCAGCTTGCCATGAGAAGGTGAGCCCGGGACCAGGGGACTGCCACACAGGAGGTGAGCCAGTCACCCCATCACAATGACCAGGGACTGTGACCAAAGCAGCCTGGGTCACGTAGGTGTGGGTTCATCTCCAGGACAGGTGTGGCAATGGGACACAGCAGTGGCTTCTTCATGCAGTGGCGGCACCTGGAGTGGGAAGGGCAGGACCATCGTCATCCTCTTGGTAGCAGGAGGGGTAGGTGCTGTTTTTCACTGAAGCCGGCCCCCAGCCCCAGGAGGGGAGCTGTCCATGCACAAAACGGAGGGGACACAGGGACAATTTGAGGTTTGGCAGCGGCCGTGCTGGGCCACAGCACATGGAATGGAGTGACGTTCAGGGCAGTGGTCCGTGGGAATGAAGTGGAGGACCGGACCAGAACTGGGAGCTCAGATTGCTCCCCAGGGGCCAGCTGTAAAGCTCCCCACTAACACTTCAGGGCTAGGGAGTAAGGGACAGGATTGGATGTATCTGCTGCTATTGCTTAGCTGGGAACGCAGAGCCTCACAAAATTTTCCCCCCTAGATGCCCCCAACCCCACTAGAAAACACGGTTTGTGCTTCTGACCCAGGGTGCCACTAAGTCCTAGGCCTGCTGCCTGCTTCCTCAGGGCAGCTCAGAGCCCTGGTTCAGGGGCACCTGAGAGTTCGAGTCCGCTCGATAGATGCTACCAACCACTGTTGATTATTTGCCTCAAAAAGGCTGTTGTTAAAGATTTATTAGCACACTACCCACCTTGTTTGAGAGGTGAATCTGCTGTTCTCCTCAGTTCTGATTCCTTCTGGGACCCGCTCCTGCCCCTTGGTCCCAGGACCCCTGCGCACCTGCCCATTGATCCATTTGGCTGCCTTCAAGCCCTGGCTGACTGAGTAACGTGCATGGGGCGTTAAGAGGACTGGGGCAGTTTGCTTGCTTGACATGGCTTTGGGGACAACGGCTGCTTCCCCTGGCCTGGTCGGAGGAAGCAGATCTAACCAGCTTGTCTGTGTCTAGGTTGTCTGCTATGGCAGGTGTGGTGTACCCCAGACAGGTGAGTGTTGTGGGTGTCTGTCCCCTGTGACCACCTCAAGGTCGAGCAGCTTTAGCAAACAGGCCCAGGTGCCATGGGGGTCCCTCTGGTCCTCATTCTGGAATGGGGTGTGTGTGTGGGGGGGTGTTAATAGGCAAAGAGGAAAGCAAGGATATACAATTTTCTGGGAGTTCATTTATTTATTATTTATTACTATTTATTATTTATTTCATTCATTTATCCAGCATGCATTTATAAGGCACCCTCAGCCCTGTGCTGGGCTTCAAGGCTGTAGAGATGCCAAAGGTTAGGTCCTGATCTAGTATACTTCATTCAATCAATACAATCCCCCTGCTAAGTGCTGTAACAAGGGAGGCAAAATGTGCTATGAAACAAGAGGAGAAAGAGTGTAATTTGGGGGAGGTGAGGAATAAAAGGATGGGATAGCTGTTGGGGGGAAGAAATTCACCTGGGTTTTAGAGGATGTGTAGGAGTTTGTCAGTCCGGGAGGAGTACCCCTAGTGTTTCCAGCAGGAGATAAGAGCACGTGTGTCTGTGAAAAGTTGAGTTTTGTGAGGCTGGAGTGCAGAGGGCATGGAGGGGTGTCAAGCGGGGTGAGCTGGCAAAGGTCAGTAGAAACCAGATCATGAGGGGCTCCAAATGCCGGGCCCAAAAGTTGGTCTGGGTCCTATGGACAATGAGAAGCCGTTGAATGCCTTTAGGTGGAAGAATGGCAAGATGGGATCTCTTGTTTTGTAATCTCCCTTGCCCTCCAGGCCCCTTTGGATTTAGACATATACAAGAGCTCCTACATGGTTGACTACCAACCCTACGGGAAGCACAAGTACTCCAGAGTCACACCACAAGAGGTAAGAAGTTACTCAGTCTTGTCTTCTGTTCAATGGCCCATGAAAATCACCTTCATTCCATCTTTATTATGTGTGGATATTGGGGGCACTTCTTTAGAACAGTATCTGATGCCGGGAGATCTGAAGAAATCTTTTATGTGTGTGCGTTGTGTGTATGTTTTAAAATATACATCAACCCGGGATGCCTGGGTGGCTCGTCTTTAAGCGTCTGCCTTCAGCTTGGGTCATGATCCCAGCGTCCTGCTCGGCAGGAAGGCTGCTTCTCCCTCTCCCACTCCCCCTGCTTGTGTTCTCTCTCTTGCTGTGTCTCTCTCTGTCAAATAAGTAAAATCTTAAAAAAAAAAATGTACATCAACCCTAAGTCATGAACACAAGAGTATAAATGATACACATTCACGGTTTAAATAGCATTGATGAAACAAACACCAGTGTGCCCATTATCAGTCCCCAGAATGAAAACATAGCACATTAGAAGTACCCTGGAGCCCCCCCTCCCTCCCCCTTAAGAGGTAGCTACTATTCTGAATTTGGGGTTAATCATTCCCTTGGTGTCTTTTAAAGACAATTGTGCTCTATAGGTATGTATCCCTATAAACTGTTGAGGTTTGCCTTTTTGAGCTCTGTTACACACTGGATCATTCTATTTGTACTCTTCTGTGGCTTTTGCTTTTTGCTGAATATTATGTTACTTATAGTATGTTATTCATTTTCTGCTGTGTCTTTTTACATTGCATGAACGTGCCACCATATACTTGTCCCCTCTCCTGTTGGACATCTAGGTTTTTACTGGGCTGGTGCTCCCACTGCCCCGTATTGCAATGAGGATTCCACAGCCTAAGGTTCAGGAGTCTGCTGCCCCAGGAGGGGAATTGCTTGTCCCAGGGAACATCGTTACTTGCCAAAGTGGCTGTGTCACTGGAGCGGGCGACGGTCCCTTCTTTGGCTCTCCAACCTTGCCATCAACTTGGTGTTGAAAGACTTTCCGATTTTGGCTAATTTGGTGGGTTTGAAATAATATCTTCTTGTGCTCTGGTTTAGCATCTTTTCATATGTTTATGGACATTCATTATTCTGGGAGATGTCTGTCATGTCTTTGGTCCCTGTTAGTGAGATGCTTGTCTTTTTTCTTCTTAATTTGTGGGAGTTCTGTAGATATTCTAGACATGTTTCATTTGTCAGTTATAGAAATGGCAACACTCTTCACGGGCTGTGGTTTGTCTTTTCCCTCCCTTTCAGCGAATAGAAATTTTTACTTTAATATAGTTGGATTAGCAGTCTTTCCCTTTATCATTTGCCCTTTTAAAGTCTTGTTCAAGAAATCCTTTCCCATCTCCAGGTAGCTCCACTAAAAATAAAAAGAAGATCTGTACAAACAAGGAACAATTTCTGGGATATAGTATTTAGTGGAAGCAAAATGCAGAGTGGGGTCATAATATGCATCTATTGAGGACAAGCCAGGGGGTATAAAACTCCATTATATGGTTTTTTTAAAAGATTTTATTTATTTATTTGACAGAGAGAGAGATCACAAGTAGGCAGAGAGGCAGGCAGAGAGAGAGGAGGAAGCAGGCTCCCCGACAAGCAGAGAGCCCGATGCGGGACTCGATCCCAGGACCCTGAGATCATGACCCGAACCGAAGGCAGAGGCTTAACCCACTGAGCCACCCAGGTGCCCCTCTATTATATGTTTATATGAACATAAACTGTGTCTAGAAAGATAGGAAAAAACTCTTACCTCAGTGAATATGTCTGGAGATGGGAATCAAGGGAGAATGAGAAGTGGGAAAGAGACAAACTTTTCACGAGAAACCCTTTTCTATTATTTCAGTATTTCCCTGGGTCATACATACCACCATTCAAAAACCAGTTTAAACTTATTAATGAAAGAGAAGTGTGCTCTGTCCTGGATGAGGCCAAGGAATCTTCGCCTTTCCCTATCTCAGCTATTCATTCCTGTGTGATTTATTTCCACAGCAAGCGAAGCTGGATGCCCAACTCCGGGAGAAAGAATTTTATAGGGCCATCCCCAGCTCTAAACCCAAGCTAGAGGATGGATACCCCGCCTTCAGAAGACTCCACATGACTGCCAAAGACCTGGGACAGCCCGGCTTCTTCCCCCGGCAGGACCAGGACCACGTGGCCACAGCGGAGGACGAGTGCAGGTTCACCAGTATCTGCCATTCCATGTACCCCGTTTCCCATGCCCTGTATCTGGCCCGGGGTACCCCTAACCGGGTCCGCCAAAGTGCCGGCTTTCCGTGCCTCCTGGAGCCGGAGCTCCAGCCTGCGCCGGAGGAGGGCAAGGGCTACTTTCTACTGCCTGGCTGCCTATGTCCGTATCACCATAAAGTCAAGTTCCCCGTCTTGAACCGATGGGGGCCCTTGATGCCATTTTACCAGTAGGAAGGGTGAGATCGCCCTCAGGGGCCCTAGGGACAGCCTCCCTCTCACAAAGGCAATCCTTGCACGGCACTTGGAGACTAGACAGGAGGGCTGAAAATAAAACCCTGGAAAGACAGCACTGAGGGTGCTTGTTCTACCTGGTTCCCTGGCCTGCGCTGGGACAGCATCCACCCCTTCCCACCACCTGCAGAGGGGAGGGGCGGATGGGGGTTGTGGAAGCGGGGAGGGAGGAAAACTGGTGTGTAGGGAGGCTGGAATTTGTGGGATATCTCATGACACCGAAGAGTCCTGGAAAGATTCTTGTTGTTTTGGGCATTTACTTACAAAATGGGACAAATGCAGTTTCCCACAGTTGTCTCAAGTTGAGTGAATGCTGTTGGGGAGCTTCCCTCGTGTGTTTTGTTGGCTCACCACACCCACCTTGTAGCAATCAGCAATAACCGTCTCGAGGGCACCTTTTATACTTTCCTTCTTGATCAGCGGAGCTTTGATCAACATATCCACATATGCGTGAGTTAGGGAGCCGGTGGAGCTGCGGAAGCAAGGAACCTGGGTGCAGTGGCTTGAACCACACCCTAGTTTCTTCCCCATCTAACAGTTCAGAGGTAGGCAGCCGAGGGGGTGGGGCACCACTGCTGTGGCTCCCATCTCTGTGTCCCTGGCGGCTACCATAAGCTAAATTGTGTCCCTCCTCCCCAAAATTCATTGGTTGAAGCCTTGACCCCCGATGTGACTGTATTTGGAGATAGAGCTTTTAGGAGGTAATTAAGGTCCAATGAGGTCAAAAGGGTGGGACCCTGTTCTGATAGGATTGGTGGCCACACACACACACACACACACACACACACAGGAACAGCCAAATGAGGGCACAGCAGGGAAGGCAGCCATCTGCAAGCCAGGAAGAGGGAAGAGAAGCCTCACCAGAGACCAGCCTCGGCCAGACCTTGATCGTGGACTTCCAGCCTCCAGAACTGTGAGAAAATAAATTCCAGTTGTTGAAGCCGCCAGCCTGTGATATTTTGTTACGGTAGTCCAAGCTAAGATAGTGACTCATTCAGTTATCGACATTTTCCTGTGAGCAGAAAGCAAGAAACACCCAGACGAATACAGGGGGATTCCCTTTTAGGGGTGCAAGACAGACATGATATTCCTCACTTTCAGTCCTGTCCTCTTGGCTAGAGTGCAGCACCTGGTCCCAACAAACTGCAAGGAAGGCTGTTAAACTTGCCTTTAAGCCACGGGTGCAGCAAAAAATGAGAAGTTTGTAGAATAGAAGGAGAGGATTATTCAGATGGAAGACTCTCCATTTTTTGCCACAACACATGAAAAGGCTTTTTCCGTGGGAATCACCCTACACACCAGGGCTCCCCTAGGAGATCTTGTTAAAATGCAGGTTCTGAGTCAGTTGGTCTTTTCCATTGAACTGATGGATCTCGATTTATGAAACTATTTCCTTACTGGGAGGAGGCAGTCATGCTTTTCCAATTTCTTTCCTGCAAATTAGGCAGCAATAACAATTTGTGAGCATATATCCTTACAAGCGATGCTTTTATTTCTGTAAGTCAGAGTCTTCCAAGTGCTGGGTTAAACGGGGTAGATGCTTGGTGCTCATGGATAACACCAGAACAGCCCCCTTCCTCCTTCCCATCTCCTCACCAGCGCATGGATATTAACAATCTTTTTGGTTTTTGTCAGTTTCATGAATTGGAAATGGTACCTCATCATGGCTTCGATCTGCGATTACTTGGCCGCTAGTGAGACACAGGATCTATTTTATCTAATTAGCCACTGGGTTTTTGAGTCACATTTTTGGCCCTGAATTATCTTTTGTCTTACCAATTTATAGGAATTTTTTTCATATGGTCCTGTTAGCTCTTTATCTAGCACGTGTTCCAAACATGTTCTGTCTTAACTTTTAAATACATGATTTAAAATATGTAATTTGAACATATTTTGTTATAACATAAAATTAATACTTTCAGTAGCAAATGATGCGTAGTGAAGAAAGGTGTGAAGAGGGGTGTCTGGGTGGCTCAGTGGGTTAAGCCTCTGCCTTGGGCTCCAGTCATTATCCCAGGGTTCTGGGATAGAGCCCGCATTGGGGCTCTCTGCTCAGCAGGGAGCCTGCTTCCCCCTCTCTCTCTGCCTGCCTCTTTGCCTACTTGTGATCCCTGTCTGTGGAATAAATAAAGAAAAATCTTAAAAAAAAAAAAAAAAGAAAGGTGTGAAGATGAAAAAGAAACCACCCCTAAACCCACTCAGTCAGTGAAGGCCACTGTTAATCTTTTTTTTTTTTTTTAAAGATTTTATTTATTTATCTGACAGAGAGAAATCACAAGTAGGCAGAGAGGCAGGCAGAGAGAGAGGAGGAAGCAGGCTCTCTGCTGAGCAGAAAGCCGGATGTGGGGCTTGAACCCAGGACCTGGGATCATGACCTGAGCCGAAGGCAGCGGCTTAACCCACTGAGCCACCCAGGCGCCCCCACTGTTAATCTTTTGATGCCCAGGGTGCCAGTTAACAGTCAGATCTTTGGGCTGCTGAGCCAGACAAAGGTGGGATTCCACCCATGCCCGAGTTTACATCTCAGCAGCTGAGGGGTATTCTAGAAAGTTATTTCATGTCTCTGATCAACCATGTCCTCCTCAGCAGAAGCACTAGTAACAGTCCTCCCTTTTGAGTGGACCCTGTTTGCACAGCATCTGAGATACGCTCAGTGTTCAGGGAGACCTTTCATAGGCATTGTTAAAGATCTCGTACTGAATATGTAATTTCAAATCCTGCTTGGTCTTTGTGGCACTAACTGTAAACATTGCCACTCAACCTCAAAACTTTATAAATATCCTTGCACAAAGGTACCATAATTACTGTTGTTAGACATTCAGGTTGTTGCCAATTATGTATTTTTCTCTTACAAATTAGGCTACAGAATAAACTTTTTTTCTGTACTTAGGTGGAAAAAGAAGCAAGGTTACTGCGTCCAAGTGTATGGGTATAGTCTCAATGAGTATTACCAACTCGCTTTCTAAACAGGCGTTATCTTTACTATTTAAGTAAACACCTTTCTTAGGTGTTATGATGGCATTTTGGTTATGTCAGAGAGACTTCATTTTGAAATATTTACAGGAGAGATGATGTCTGAAATTTACCTTAAAATGCTGTAGCAAGTGGCGCCTGCATGGCTCAGTGGGTTAAAGCCTCTGTCTTCGGCTCAGGTCATGATCCCAGGATCCTGGGATCCAGCCCCGCATTGGGCTCTCTGCTTGGCCAGGAGCTGGCTTCCCCCTCTCTCTCTGCCTCTCTGCCTACTTGTGATCTGTCTGTCAAATAAATAAATAAAATCTTTAAAATAAAATAAAATGCTGTAGCAAGAGGCGCCTGGGTGGCTCAGTCAGTTAAGCATCTCTCTGGCTCAGGTCATGATCCCAGAGTCCTGGGAGCGAGGCCTACATCAGGCTCCCTGCTCAGGAGGGAGCCTGCTTCTCCTTCTCCCTCTGCCTGCAGCTCTTCCTGCTTGTGCTCTCTCTGTCAAATAAATAAAATTTGTACTAAATAAATAAATAAATAAAATGATGTAGCAAAAACAGTGTTATTAGAACACGGGAATAAATAAAATAAGATCAGTGACAAAATAAAAGCTGTAGTTGATGATGGGTGCATAGAAGTCCATTATTCTACTCACTCCACTTTGGTGTATGTTTGAAATTTCCCATCATAGACATTAAAGCAGGAAGGAAAGGAGGAAAAAAGAGAAATGCATCCCTTTAGAGAAATGCTAGCTATTTATAAGATGTTTAATTTTTACTATCCTTGTCACCCTTGCTACTCTCAGTGAGAAAGAAAAAGAAGGAAGGAAGGAAAGAGGAAGGAAGGAAGGGAGGAGGAAGGAGGGAGGAGGGAAGGGTTAAAAGAGGAAGGGGGAGGGAGGGAGGGAAGAAGGGAAGGGAGAGAAGGAGGGAGGGAGGGAGGGATGGAGGAAGGAAAGAAGGGGAGGGGGGAAGGATTAAAAGTGGAAGGGTATGGATATAGGGAGGGAGGAAGGAGGGAAAGGAGGAAGGGAGGGATGGAGGCAGAAAAAGAAAGTCTGTTAGTTGCATAGTATAGTCTCTGGTCCCTGATGAGTCTGAATAATTTCACAAATGATTCTTATCTCTTCATCGCTTGTAAAATGCTTTCTTACTAGTGTGCGGTCCCTTCTCCCTTACATGTTACAACCCTTAGTGAATCTGTTTTATCCATGTCTTCCACAACGTCTGTAAGAGTGTCTATGACTGAAAGTTCACTACTTTTCAAATGTTTGTTGACAAATGACATTTTTTTGCAGTGCTGGGTCATGTGGATCATAGTTATTTCCACAAAATGATTTAGTTGAGGTAAAAACATTCCTAACAATACCCACTCTTTATAGAGCACTCACCCGAGGCCAGGCTCTGCGGCATACATCACACACATTATTTCGTCCTCACACACTGATGAAGAAACAGAGGGTCAGGGAAGTTAAGTACCCTCTCAAAGCCACACATGGCAAAGCCAGAATGTGAATCCCAGATTTATCTGGTCCTAGCCCCAATGGCTCAGTCATTTTTAGAATGTTGCATGCCATTTTTGTTCTACATAAATCATGGACAGCCCTTTCATATGATAGGTGTCTTGCTCCCTCCTGTCCAAGTTTCCTGGATTAATCATGGCTTTGGCGGGGGTGGGGGGTGGAGACAATGGCCCAACCTAGAAGATGGGCAGATTCAGAGCTCCCTCTAGATTCTGAATCCGAGGTGTTCAGGAGGTCACAGACCCCATCACAGACTTACAAGGGTTGCGACCGGCCTGGGTTAAGATCTGAAATGGGGCACACAGGTCCCATGGCTCCATGGGAGCCAAGGGACGCAGCAGGAAGGCTAGCTGGAATCTTGGCCCCTTGGGGCAGAGCACTGGGAGGGACTGGCTCCAGCCACGAGAATGAGTGGAGACCCCGACACGCCGCCCTCCAGACGCTGGCCACCCTGTCCACAGAAAGGCTCAAGGTGACCCTGAGCTGTGTCTGGGCTAGAGTCACTGAGGTCCAGAGAGCCCGCCTCCGAAATCTTTCTGGGGCTGGGCCCTCCACCAGTCCCCGCTGCAGCCTGCCTCCTCTGTCGGCATCCAGGAGCGCCCCCTGAAGGTTCTCCTCATATCTGCCCCCCCCTCCCGTCCCCGAGGAATCCGAGAGCGCATGATTCATCATTCCTCATCGCCTGCGTAACCGGCTCTGGGGCCCTTCTGGACGCCGGGCCTTTCCGAGCCGGCTCCCCGCGCACACTCATCGCCCACGTCTGCCCCTGTGCACTTGCTGGTTCTTCCTGTCCGCTAGAAAACCCTTTCTTCATCTTTGCCCCAGCGGAATTACTGTCTCCTTGGCAAAGCCTGTCCGGACTTTCAGCTTGTCCCTAAATTTGCCATTCCCGGGAGTCCCCAGGTCCTGTCATACCTACATCTCTCAGAGGGGTGCTGTAGGGATTACCGGACCCTCCACTTCGGGCCTGGCAGAGAAGCTCAACTCTTGCTCGAAGTTTTTCATTTTCACTTTTATTGTCTTTAAAATGAATCCGGTTTTATTTCTCTCAGAGAGTGTCTTAGTTATCTTTGCTGCTCCTGGAACCTGGCATACAGTAGAGGCTCAATAAATATTGAAGGAATGAAGGGGGTACCAGAGGAAGGGCTTTCCAAGGGGAAGCCCAGCAATCAGGAGGCCCCAGGCTTGACCTCCTGGCATTTTCTGTAGCAGCTCTCCTGGCTCTCACCCCAGGCAGCTTCCGGCTCCCTGCAGGGTGTGTGCCCACCAGGGGAAGCTCTCAGTACCCAGTGATGTCAGGTGAAGTTACCTCAGTGACATTCCTGAAGGTGGCCCACAGCTTTGCCCATTGAATTCTTCTCTTAACCAGATGGAGTCATCTTTGGGAAGACTGCCGGTCAGTGGAAACTCCAAATTTGGGTTTGGGCCACCCCCTGTATGTTCCCAGTCCCAACTCTGGCCTAGTGCAATAAATGTGTTTATTTATTTAAAAAGATTTTTAAAATATTTTATTTATTTATTTGAGAGAAAGAGGGAGAGAGAGAGAGAGAGAGAGAGAGAGCGTGAGCAAGCACAAGCAAGGGGAGAGGCAGGCAGAGGGAAAAGCAGGCTAAGGGAACCCCATACGGTACTCGATCCCAGGACCCCGGGATCAGAACCTGAGCTGAAGGCAGTTGCTTAACCGACTAAGCCACCCAGGTGCCCCCCAATAAATGTGTTTAATCAGTGGATTCAGGAGAAGCCTGCTTTGGTCAGTGGGCATTGTAATATTCTCAGAAGAAGATTCCTAGCTCCTTGTCCAGTTTATTCCTGGGGCAGAACATGGCTGCATGCCAAGAGCCACGCCATCTATCTTCACTCCTCTTGCAATTTTTTAAAAAAGATTTATTTGGCAGAAAGAACAAGAGACACAAGTAAGCAGAGCAACAGAGGGAGAGGGAGAAGCAGGCTCCCCACTGAGCAGGGAGCCCAATGCGGGGCTTGATCCCAGGACCCTGGGATCATGACCTGAGTCGAAGGTAGTTGCTTAACCAACTGAGGCACCCAGGCACCCCTCCTCTTGCATTTTTTAGGGTACCTGAAACATCTCAACATGAGGGAGAAAGCACAGACTTTGGAGCAAGTGCTGTAGTGTGGACCCCTGGTCCCATGGGGAGTCCCAGCCTGTGTCTGGCTCAGCACAGACCTTTTCTTACTAAAAACCTACCACAAACATGGAGTTAATACATCTGTCGACCCCATTTTATAGCTGAAGAGAATGAGGGCTCAGGTGATTCCCCTGAATGAATGTCACAGGATTTGGAGCTAGGCTTCTTCATTCATGAAATCTCACTTCCATAAAAACCTTCCATTTTATCATCTGTAGAAAGAGGGTAATTATGATCGTCTCACACGGCACAAACTAGAACGTGCACGAGTAGATTTTTTAAAAATTGCTTTAAGGTTAACAAAGTGCACCTTTCAATTATTCACATAGAAGACAAGGAGTTCACACCTGTTTTGCAGCACTTGCTTGTGGATTTGCCCCCACCCCAGCACCGTGCCCCACCCCAGCCTGAAGTCAACCTGAAGGGATGTTTTTGTCATTCCTTAGCCTGGGGAGGAGCCCTGATTCCTGAGTCTGAGGCTGCAGAAACAGGATTGGGAGGCTCCAAGATAATGCTGGCGGCCCTCACATGTGTATATTCTTCAGCGTTGACAAAACACAGCCATAGATGGTATCTCCCAGCAATCTCATTTCATCTCGTGACACAGGAAATCTTACCCCCATTTCACAGAGGGGACAAGTAGCTAAGGCTGAGTGGGGAGGCAGACCCCAGGCTCGCACTGCACGGTGCCTTTTCTAGATCAAGCAGCCATGTACCACAGATCACTAGCTCTGAAAGACTGCCTTGCGTTGGAGCGCTTTGGTAAAATGCTGATTCCTTGGCTCCACCAGGTTTGGATGGGGCGGGGGTGGGAGGCTCACTGGGTCTGGCGGAAACTCCAAGAATCTGTATTTTTACCCAGTTCACGTGGAGGTTGGGTCGCTGGTGCTCTGTGTATCACACTTTGAGAAGTGGCAGAAGAGGATGGGGAATTCTTGGAAGTCTTCAGGCAGACACCAGTAAATTGCTGCGGGCGATCAACAGAACTAGGAGTGGGTGTGGGAGGGGTTGGTGTGTGGGGCTCGGGGTAGATCAGAGCAGGTGCACAGGTTGAAATATCTCAAGAATGTCTGGGCCAAGTACCATGCCAGAATGTGTTTATTAATTTCCAAACATTAAAATATATAAATATATATATTCTACTTATGTGAAGTACCTCAAGTAGTCAAAACAGAGACGGAGAGTACAAGGTTGCCCACGGCTGGAGAGGGAGTGGGAGGCACAACAAAGTGAATGTACTTACTGCTACTGGTTATACACTTAAAAATGGGTGAAATAGGGGCGCCTGGATGGCTCAGTGGGTTAAAGCCTCTGCCTTCGGCTCAGGTCATGATCCCAGGGTCCTGGGATCTAGCCTCGAATCAGGCTCCCTGCTCGGCTAGGAGCCCGCTTCCTTCTCTCTCTCTCTCTGCCTGCCTCTCTGCTTACTTGTGATCTCTCTGTCTGTCAAATAAATAAATAAAATCTTTAAAAAAATGGGTGGAATAGGGACACCTAGGTGGCTCAGGTCATGATCCCAGGGTCCTGAGATCGAGTCCTGCCATTGGGGTCCCTGCTCAGTGGGGAGCCTGCTTCTTCCTCTCCCTCTCTCTGCCAACCCCTGCTTGTGTTCTCGCTTTCTGTCCAATAAATAAATAAAATCTTTAAAAAATGGGGTGAAATGGTAAATTTTATGTTATGTGTATAATTTATCACAAAAAAATATATATACACGTACAAAAGGGAACTTCTCTAAGTATGACCCCAAACCTGGAAACTATAAACTTAAAGAAATCAATACATTGCCTACATAATAACCAGAATTTCTGCATGGAAAAATTACCATACACAAAATCAAAAGGCAAAGAACAAACTGGGAAAATATTTGCAATACAAATGACAAAAGCATCTGAATTCCTTGTCTACCGAGAAGAAAAAAACCAACAATGCAGAAGAAAAAAAAATTACTTTTTAATTCAATCATTTGCTCTTTTAGCAAATATTTGTTTAACACATACGCACCCTACACAATTCTAAGTGATGGGAATGCAGCAACAAACAAACATACAAACATAATATTAAGATGAGGAGATTCAATACCAGTTGGGGGGAATGACAATCAACTAACCCAGGAAAGTATGTAATATGTTGGAAAAGAATGAGTGATACGGAGAAAAGGAGAGCGGGCGGGGCGTGGAGGGTAAGAGAGCTGTGCCGCAGGGCATAAGTTAAGTGGCTCGTCAGAGCCGGTCTCACTGTGAAGGTGATATTTGAGCAAAGCCCCGAGGGGGAGAGAAATCTTCTCACGGTGATGAGTGGGGCCAAATGACCAGGAAAGACCCCGAAGGGTCAGGCCTGGGAGGCCGTCAGGGCAGCAGAATGAGGTCTGGGAAGTCAAAGGCTCCCGCACAATTGTCTACAGATGGGGGAGTGGGTGCAAAGGCTCTTAGGGTCTTCTTTCACATGGGATGGGAGGCAGGAGCAGGGAATGAGGAAAGGGATGACATAACGCAATTTTTCGTTGTTGTTGTTTTTTTTTCCAAAGATTTTTATTTACATATTTGAGAGGGGGGAGTTGGGGAGAGATTCAGAGAGAGAGGGAGATGCAGACTCCCCGCTTAGCAGGGAGTCCCTCCTGGAGCTCCATCCCAGGACCCCGAGATCAAGACCTGAGCCAAAGGCAGACACTTAACCGAATGACCCACCCAGGTGCCCCCCAGTTTTTAGGTTTAGAGAGAGACTTTGGCCACTGGATTACTGAAAGACTGAGAGGGACAAAGGCAGAGGCAGAGAAATGGATTAGGATAATTGAGGCAGGAGGTGCTGGTCATTGGGACCAGAGCATCAGCTGTGGAGATAATAAGTGGTTGGTTTGGGGATGCCTTTGAAGGGACAGCCAACGGAATTTATTAACAGATTGGCTGGGGGGCACATGAAAGAAAGAGAAGCATCAAGAGGACTCTGTGTTTTGGACTTGGGCAAAGTGGAAAGGTGAGCTGCTTTTCTTTGAACTGGAGATGATAATAGTTGAAATGGGTTTGGGGGAAGATCAGTTTGGATTCCGCCACATTAAGTTAGCAATGCCTCTAGGACATCCAAGTGTAGATTTGAGGAGGCAATCAGCTACATGGAAGAGGTCAGGACCAGCTGGAGATAGAAACTTGGCAGTTAAGAGCTTATGGGTGATATTGAAAACCAGGAGACCTGACATCATTGCCAAGGTGTGGAAGTGGTCCAAGTACTGAGTCTGGAGCAGGTCAAGATTGAGAAGTCAGGGGGGTGGGGAAGAGCTTCGAGGAGGGAGGAAGTCTAGAGCAATGTGGTGTTCTGGAAACCAAGTGAAGAGAAGTGTCAGGGAGGAGGGAGCCATCATAGGATCCATGGGGTCAGCCGCTGCTCCAAGGCCAGGAGGCAAGACCTCCGAGGATTCCTGCTGGATGCTGGGAGGGTATGGATGAACTGGCAAGAACCCTGGGTGAGGGAAGAAGGCTGGCAAGAGAGAACGAGACAGAAGAATTGGAAGCACTGAGTGTAGAGAACTGTTGAAAAGCCTTGCGGTAAAGGGTGGTGGGGGGAGGGGAGCAGAAAAATGGGCAAAGACATGGAAAGTTCACAGACAAAGAAATACATGTAGCTTCTAAGCACATAGAAAGATGCTGTACTTCAAAATCAAATAACCAGAGATATGTCATTTTATACTTATTAGATTAGGGGAAGTTAAAAGTTGATACTATATTGTTGGAAGGGCAGAGAAGCCAACCATCATCCCTTGTTTTAGGACTTGAAATTGGCACAGCCTTACTGGTTGGCAAAAATGTACTTACGGGGGTGCCTGGGTGGCTCAGTGGGTAAAAACTTCTGCCTTTGGCTCAGGTTGTGATCCCAGGGTCCTGGAATCAAGCCCCACATTGGGCTCTCTGCTCAGCAGGGAGACTGCTTCCTCCTCTCTCTCTGCCTGCCTCTCTGCCTACTTGTGATCTCTGTCTGTGAAATAAATAAATAAATGAATAAATCTTAAAAAAAAAAAAAAAGGTACTTACGCTCCACTCCTTAATTCTACTCCTTGGAATGTCCCAATGCATAAAGTCCCACAGATATTCAGTGACTTTGTACAGGTATATTCACATTATTATTTATAACATTTATAATAAAACCCTGGAAGAAATCCAGATGTCCATCACCAAGCCCCATGGTGCAGCCATAAATGGAACACAAGCCTCTTTATGTAGATAAGGCAGGATCGTTCTGGACCAGCAAACAAGGAAAGCAAGGGCATATGATCTCTGGTTTGTGATGAAAGGGGGTACCTACATACATGCCTGTGTGAGTCTGAGAGACTTCTAGGCACACACACAAGAAAACAGGGGTGACCCTGGAAGGGCGGACTAGGGTTCAAAGGTGGAGACATAGTTTACATTCTATCCTTTTGCACTATTGGAAATTTTGCCCATGAACATGTGTTGTGTTAAGAATTCACTTTAGGGGTGCCTGGGTGGCTCAGTGGGTTAGGCCTCTGCCTTCGGCTCAGGTCATGATCTCAGGGTCCTGGGATCGAGCCCTGCAACGGGCTCTCTGCTCCTCGGGGAGCCTGCTTCTCCCCCTCTTTCTCTGCCTGCCTCTCTGCCTACTTGTGATCTCTCTGTCAAATAAATAAATAAAATATTTTTTTAAAAAAAGAATTCACTTTAAAATAAAAACTTCTACATTGAGGTCATATCGTGCAGAGTCAGAGGGGACTTTCAGGTGACCTAACCCAGGGGTTCCCACAGCCTAAGTTCATGGTCAGCCGGCATCAGAATCACCTCAGCACTGTGAAGATGCAGAGGTGATGTGCAGAGTCGCATATCGTGGCCCCATCGGGTGACATGGAAAATAGCTCCCGAGGCCATTCTGAAACACAGGCATGCTGTGGGCACTGTGCTCACCGCCGTGTACAGTTCCCCAGAGAAACTGAGGGCCTACAAGGGTCAAACGCTGCTCTGGGGGTTGGTTTCCCCACTGAGAACAGTCAGGCAAGAGGATCCTGGGGAGCATCCCTATCAGTAAGAAGAGACCCTTGACAAAACAATGTAACAGTTTGCACGAACTGTCTTACAGAAGATAACTAAAGCCCTTAACAACCCTAGGAGGGCAGGCACTATTCCTATCCCCATTTTACAGATGAGAAAACAGAGGCGCAGAAAAGTCACAAGGAAGTGAATGGCTAAGCTCGGATTTGGACCCAGCAGTCTAGCTCTTAAGGCTATAAACATGATGAAAAGAAAAAGAAAAGGATTCAGACAGCGTGGAAGAGCACGTCTGGCGTGGTGGTTGAAGCAGACCTCCCCACGACCTGATAGACAGTAGAAGCTCCGCGGGCTGAGAGACTCAGTGGCAAACACGAGGCTGTCTGATGTAGAAGATGGCTGGGTGTGCTCACGGGACAGAAGCAGGCCAGGGCCCAGCGAGAAGGACAGACTGAGGGAACATCTGATCACCTTAAAGCAGCATTCCTCTCCTGGTGTGAGCACTCTTGAGGTGGCAGTGCTGTTCTTTCGGAAATTCTTCCTTGGGCTGAGCTTCGCTGATTTCCCCCAACAGCCATTTTTCTCTTCTGTATTAAGAGAACCCCTAAGTCTTTTCAGTGGGGCCATGGCCACCTGGGCAAAAGACTGCATTTCCCAGCTTCCATGGCATAAAATGAAGCCACCTAAGTTTCAGCCAAGGGGCCCTAAGCAGAAGTGATGTGTGCATCTTCTCCTCCTCCATCCTGGAGCTTAGGCAGATCGTGAGCCAGATGAACTTTGTGGGTGGGAAGACAAGAGAGAAGGAGTTTGGATACCTGTGGTACATGGCAGTTCCATCAGCTCTGGAAAGTCTCACGGGAGAAAAACAAACCACCACTCAACCCTGACTGAACATTAGACTCACCTAGAGGAGCTTTAAAAAAAAATATTGATTGCCTGTTCCCTCTTCCTCAACTCCTGATTTAATCAGCCTGAGGTATGGCTTGAGCATTAGATATTTTTAAAAGTTCCCAGCCACGGTTGAGAACCGATGGTTTATAACACCTAAACCTGCACCTGCATCCTAACTAATCCCAGCTCGGATGGGTTTGGGCTCTTTTTTTTTTTTTTTTTTTTAGATTTTATTTATTTGCCAGAGAAGAGAGACAGCAAGAGAGGGAGCACAAGCAGGGGGAATGGGAGAGAGAAGCAGGCTTCCTGCTGAGCAGGGAGCCAGATGTGGGGCTTGACCCCAGGACCCTGAGATCATGACATGAGCCGAAAGCCGACACTCAATGACTGAGCCACCCAGGCGCCCCTTGGATGAATTTGGGCTCTTAAACACCTGTGCCCAGGGACACCTGGGTGGCTCAGTGAGTTAAGCCTCTGCCTTGGGCTCAGTTCACGACCTCAGGGTCCTGGGATAGAGCCCCACATTGGGCTCGCTGCTCAGCAGGGAGCCTGCTTCCTCCTCTCTCTCTGCCTGCCTCTCTGCCTACTTGTGATTTCTCTCTCTCTCTCTTTCTCTGTCAAATAAATAAATAAATAAATCTTTAAAAAAAAAAAAAAACAACACCTGTGCCCAGGGGACAGTCACATTGCTTTTGCTGGATGGTTCTTGAAATCTGAAGTCAGGTGACACGCCTCCCCCTAAAGTCATCTTATTCGCCCTTCACTGGGCTGAGGGCTGATCAGGAGGAGAGTCAGACACCGTAATCCTGATATCTAATCTAGGAAGCAGGGGTTTTGGAGGAGGGGAGGGTTCGTGTGCACAGAGGGAGGAGAGAAGAGGTGATGAGCAGAGAAGCTGGGGAGCTGGGCAGCCCGAGGGAAGGCGAGGGGACCCATCATTATTCCCGAGCAGGGTGATCACAGGGTGGTTATTCAGGGTTAAGGCTTGGCTGGTCAGCTGGTGGAGGGCCTTGTATGCCCAGCTCATGAATTCCAATTTTAAACTAAGGATGACCAGGAACCTTCAGAGGAGAGTAAGCAGGAAATAAATCGCATGGCCAGATTTGTGCTATAAAACATTCTGTCCCATCAGTGTGAAAATTGAGATGGGGAGCAGTTCTGAGGTCCAGTGAAAGGAGATATATAGTGAAAGGAGAATGCAACCTACTTGGGTCTGAAGTTTTGCCAGAGGCCTCACATTGTCAATTTACTTTAAGCTTTAATCATCCTAGTGTTCTGAGTGAATGCCCTTATACTGTTTCCAGCTTGGTTCTCCCGCAACCTGCGTTGGCCCAGATTTTAGGGATCTGGAGGAGGGTTATAGCTTCCTCTAGAACAGCCCATTCCCCTCAGGAGTTGCTCTAGAGAGATTAGCAGAATGGCCCTACCGCTTTTTGTCCTGTTGGTGCAGCACAGAGTTCCAGCATGTTCTCTCAGCAGTCAGGCTTGAGCTGTAGGCTACAGGAAGAAAGCTGAAGTATATCTAAAACCACGCACAATCTCTATCACAAATATTAATGTGCATATGGACAACTTGGGGCTCCTGGATTCTGGAATGTGGATTCTGACCCAGCAGGTCTGCGGTGGAACCTGAGACTCTGCATTTCTGCTGATGTTCCCAGCCCAGCAGCCACACAAGGCCTGCTCTTCTCAGCCTTGACTGCACTGGGGAGCCACCTGGGAGCTTTAACAACTCCCAGTACCTGGGCCCCTCACCCAGTAGTTGAGTTCTAGGGCTGGAGTGTAGCCTGGCTGTTGGCATTTTTTAAAAGAGGATCCAGTTTTTAAAAATTGCTATCAAGATTGAGAAGAGGTGCTTTAGAATCACCTAGGGAGCTTTTTAAAAATGTAGATTTTAGGGTAAGGGATCCTGGAGATACCCCTGGCAGGTGAATGATACTTACACTTGGAAGCTCCCAGCACCGACCCCCTTCCCCTGCTCCCCGCTCGCCCCCCACCAATGAGGATGCCTGATGGCAGTGATTCACAAGAAGAGGTGTGAGGGGTGCTGATTCTCAAAATTAGCAAGCGCCCCATGGGACCCCAGGCTCCTACAGCCGCAGGGCAACAAGGAGTAAACCACATTTAAAGAAATAATCCCCTTACTTGTCTTTCCCACTAAGGTTAACAGATCGGTGTGATTATTTCTGTAAACAGATCCCAGAAGTAAAATTGCTGCATGAAGAAGAACCAGCTCAGATGAAGGCAGACACCGACCAAAAAAGTCATTGAAATGCATCCCAGGTAAATCTTTTTTCCATCTAGTGTTGGAGAAAACGAGATCCCGTTGTGGTTTTCATTTGTATTTTGCTGATGAGTAGCTACGTTGAATTCTTTTCATTCATTCATTCATTCATTCATTTAAACCTACTTATGACTCACCTCTGATTTGCCTGATTAAACTCAACGGGGGTAACTCCTTAGACTTAGTAACTCCCAGTTTCCTCCCGTATAAAACGGGGGCGGTCACATCTCCCAAGGTCGCTGTGAGGCTTAGGTGCGATTTCATGAATGCGCAGTGCCCGCTACAGAACTGGGTACGAGGCAGGCGGCCCAGAAACGCGTGCCTTGGAAAGCCACCAGGGGCCGGTGCTCCCGCTATGCCGGCGGCCGCAGTCCCGGGCCGCAGCTGCTCCGCTGGGGGGCGGCGGCGGGCAGAGGTCCCAGGTCGGGAGACCCGCGGCTCCCGCCACCTCCTCGGGCTCCCGCGCAGCCTCTTCCCCCGCCGCACGCCGCCCCCCCCCCCGCCCCGCCACCGCGCTCGCTGCCCAGCCCGCGCTCCGGCCGCGGCCGCACGAAGGGACCCCAAACCCCGAGCCCTAGAGGGGGAACCGGGAGCCCCAGCCTTCCCTCGGTGTCTTGTCGCCCCCGCGTGGCCAGTGTGAGCGCCTCTTCCTCCCGGGGCCCGTTGCGCCCCGACATTTCCTGGCGCCGCTCCCGCCTGCGCGCGAGCCAGACGTCCCCGGCCCAGCCCGGAGAATCCCGGGCGCGTCCACACGTCTTTGATCTCCAGACCCTCTGGCCACGCTGCGCCCCGGCTCCCTGCGGAGGCAATCGAGGGCAGACTCGCAGGCTGCCCGGTTGATCGGCCCCTTGGGGTCAAAGTCCTGAAGAAGGCAGGAGTTAGCAAACCCGGCCCCACAGGCAGTCCCAGACTCCTTAGGTTAACAAAGGACGCTCCTTGGTTGCTTTAATAATAACCAGACTTTCACATCTGCATAACACGGTATCCCCACGTGATCAAATGCCAGCCTCTCTAGTCCTTGTCCCAGCATATTCAGTATCTACATTTCTGTGCAACGGTTTATCTTTCCTTCTTGACCTCCTGTTTCCTTCCTTTCTGCTCCCTGAGTACCCAACAGTAATTAGCCAGCGTTTCTCTCTGTATCTTTCCCTCGGGTCTTATAATCATCGAATTGCATATAGGCACGTATCTGCGTGACTCTAACCCATACTTCTGTCATCCGGTCCTCACCGTAAGTCTTGCCCAATTAAGCCCATTTTGGAGTTCAGGACACCGAGGTCGTGATTTATCTATTTACTGAGTGCTTACTACTTCCCAGGTTCTGCGCTAAACCTTATTATATCTCTTACCTGAATCTTCACCACTTGTTATTTGCTGTTGAAACAGTGCAAGGGAAATTGTAAACAAGTAAATAGGCATGTGGCCAGCAGCGATGCCAAAACCGGGTGAGGTCTTGTCACCTGCCACTCCTCCATATGCCCTCTGGATTGAAGGGAACTCGGGGAGGTGGAATTGTTATGCTAAGAAGGTGGTGGGATGATGAGGGCCTTATTACGAGCTCCCCGCTGTTACTCTAGTTATTTTGATAATTGTGTTCCTTCCTCACATGCAAAACAGCAACGTAAAGATCTGAGTTGCAGAGGTCCTAGCAGAATTAAGTGAGACCATGTTAAATCCTTCTAGATTATAGAGCGGGGTACAACGATGAGATCAATGAATATACTGTAAATGCTGCCTATTGGTTTCCTTTTTCTTGTCTTGTTCATTTGATATTATTAGTCCTGAACGTAGTGCATCCGTTGGAAGAAAAACAATACTGTTATGAAGTTAATTGAAGTGAATAATCTCCCCTCCCCCCTCCTCCAACCCCCACCTTCTGAATTAACCAGGGTGGCATTGCGGAAGGTGCGGATACTTCTAAACTTTACGCCTATGGAAATACTTCTTTACTCTGATACAGAGGCTGTTACATTTGGTAGCACTCCTGCCACTCCCACCTCTCTGCCACCTGCAGATTTGTCATTCATCTGCTTAATAGATAGTTCATAATTCCACTTATGCTGCTGACTCGTCAGCATATGTCTATAGTATGAATGTATCATATCCTTACTTAGGTAGCCATGATCCTGAGTATTTCTTCAAATGGAGACAGAGAACATCTTTTCCGCTTCATTTCTTCTCTGTATCAAACTCTCTCCCTGCCTCTGGGCAGCTGTGTGACCTTTCTGGATAGTGAACATTTTCCCAGAGTCCTCCTGGAGGCCCCTGAGCCCTGTGCCAGCGAATGACACTGTTCTTTCTCCTCTTCCCGCCTGCATTCTTGCTCCTAGCAGGACAGGAACCGATCCCAAAGTTGCTGCTGTCCTGACAATGTTCTCTGGGTGCTTTTTAAAAGTGCATGTCCTTTCAGATGGAGGCAGATGGGGAGCCATGCCCTGAAGAACCCCCTTTGGAGAAATCCTTCAGGATGCAATATTTCAGAGCAGTGGCAAAGTATCCTCCTTTGGGCTGTTGGGGGCCAGTGCCACGGGTATGGCTGGACAAAGGACATCTCCCGGCTCCCACTGACCTGGCTCCGGGGCCTCTTACTCTCACTGGTTCTCGATCTCCAGCTAATTCTCCCTCCAGTCAATCCTCTTCCTCATTGCCACAGTAATACTGGCAATCTTCCAATTATCATGATGTCCTTTTTCAGCTCAGCAACTTGCAATGACTTCCGGTTTCCTCCAGAATAAAGCCCCAGCTTTTTACCATGGAGTCCTGGGAAACTCGTCATATTTCAAAGGGCACCTCTGTGCCCATCCTCGTTCTTCTGGATTCTATCCAAGGTCTTGCACCCGAAATCGGGGAGCCAGCTTCTCCTTCACCTGTGTTCAGTTACTGCCGGGGTCCTGGCTTTTCTGCCTCAAAAATGATCCTCAAAATCATCTATTCTCTCCACTCCCACTATGGAGAGCTCTCTTCTCCCTTCCTCCCCTTCCTCACAGACCTTTCCCCCCTGGGCTGTTCCTGCTGCCTTCCCTCATCTTTTCTTAATGAGCCTCTACTGCTTCCCAAAAAGGGGGGGGGTGTGCTCAGGGAGGGCTTAGGGATGCCAGGACTTGTTGGAAGCAGTCGGGCACATATTGCCCCATGTTTATTGTTTTAAGTCAGTTGTCCACTTGAATTTAAAACCCGCTTATGGCAAAAGCATCATGAGACGTAATGTGGTTGAATTTTTATTTTTTTTTAAAGATTTTTTTTTTTTTTTAAATTTATTTATTTGTCAGAGAGAGAGGGAGAGAGAGCAAGCACAGGCAGACAGAATGGCAGGCAGAGGCAGAGGGAGAAGCAGGCTCCCCGCCGAGCAAGGAGCCCAATGTGGGACTCGATCCCAGGACGCTGGGATCACGACCTGAGCCGAAGGCAGCTGCTTAACCAACTGAGCCACCCAGGCGTCCCAATAATGTGGTTGAATTTTATCGTATTTGGTAGGTTTTTGTCAGTCACCTGTGGATACACGTTGTGTTGTTTTCATAATGTGTTGTCTGTCTGGAGGAGGGGAATACCTTTACAGGTGAAAGAATGTTTGTTTATCCCAGACCCCACCTATTTGGGGGGGGATGGTGTGAAGAGGAGTCCCCTGGGGGCAGCCACCGTCGTCGTTGCACGGGTAGAATCTGGATAAGGAAGTGTCCTTAAGCAGTGCCTCATAAATTTAGCTATGGAAGGAGCAAATTGTCCCCAGAGGTGGACCAGAAAACATCCAGCATTTTCTGCTTAGTCCTTGACTTTTCCAGGAGTAGGACCAAGTACCTCTATGGCCCGTGGTTAGATTGGAAACTTGTTCCATGTCCACGTTCTTGTAGAAATAGAATTGCTTTTGGTGCAAACGCATCTAGAGAAAAGTTATGTGTGAGAAACAATATGGAAAAAGAAAACCACCCCCAGCATCGTAAATGTCTGCTTTTCAGCCTACCTCTGGGAGGCAGAGGGCAGAGTGGGTAGCTGGCTTTCAAAGTTCTCACGGTCCTCCCGACCTTGGGACCAGCACTCTCTTCAGTACTGTCTCCTTCCACGAAGGCGGAGCCTGGAAACTGGAAGCTGTGCCGGCTTTTTCTCCTGGCACCCTGTCAGTAGGCCTGCGGGGCTCTCCCACCGCATTCCACCCCCTGTGGACCTGGCTGGAGGTGCTGGATGCCAAGCCCCACAGTGACAGCTGAGGAACGAGACAAAGGGGGCCCCCTATCAGGCAGAGCCCCATTGTGCCAAGTGTCCCAGGCTGTTGTTCCTCTCATTTAAATTAAAGTCTAAGGCTTCATTCCTTTAGGAAACTTCCAGGGTGTGAGACTTCTGTTTTTAGCATTAGGATTGTTCAACTCTCTTTTCCCCCATTTTTGCCAAATCTTTATTGCAGTGACCGGTTCATTTCTTTCCCTCCTCATCTGGCCACTTTCCGAGGGCTGCGGCTGATGTTCTCCGAATTCAGCCCCCAGGCTTTATCATCAGGCAACCAAGCTTTAGGCTACATGTCAGGGTGACAGAAGGTGCGCCCCTACCCTCCAGGGCCTTTGCTAGTAAGAAGGCTGATCGGCACCAGAGGACAGGATCATCTGCAGCTGACTGATGGTAAGTGTTATTAAGCACAATGTGCTAGGAGAGGCAAACGTGGAGGCAAGGGGGCTCGGAAAAGTACCTGAAAAGCAACAACCCGAAAGGTGTGGAGTCAGGAGACAGGGTTCTGGGGGAGAATGCAGGGGACTCTGTCCTGGCTATGCTGAGGACCTGCTAGGGCCCGCTGGCCCAGCCCCTCCATTTCCCATGCCTGCTTTCCTGCTGGTAGCCAGCAAAGGTGCACACAGAATGAAAGTGAAAGAAGGCCTGGGGTGCCTGGGTGGCTCTGTCAAGTTGAGGTGAAGCGGCTGACTTTAGTAGCTTTTGGCTCAGGTCGTGAAATGGCGTCCTGCCTTGGGCTCCAGGCTCAGCGGGGGTTTCCTTGAGATTCTCTCTCTCCTTCTTCCTCTGCCCCTCCCCCTGCTCACATTCTCTAGAAAATAAAATAAATAAATAAATCTTAAAAAAGGTGGGGGGGGGCAGATTTTGTCATAAAAGAAATTTGCAAATCCTTAGACAGCTTGGTACAAGAGAGTAGGCAAAACCCTGACTGGAAACTGGAATATCTGTGTTTGGGTCCCAGTTCCGCTCTGGCTTTGTGGTCCTGGGCACATCGTAGCATCCTTTCTGGGACCTGAGTTTCACCAGAAGGGTAATAATGACACCTGCCATGGCCAGCTTCAGGGTTGTGACTGAGAGAGTCTGCAGCTGGGACCGAGTGGCAGGCCGGGAAGAGAGTGATTGGATCCCTTCCCAGAGTGAAGAGGAAAGGGGTAATGGGACCTGAGGCTGACCATGAGATGAAGAAGAGAGAGGGAGATGGGCCGGCCAGGAGCCAAGTGGAACCCCGGCAGGAAGACCACATCCAAGCTGTACCTGCAAAGCAGGGTCTGAGTAGAGGGCACAGACACCTGTGACGTATTTTTCCAGCTTACACACTGCTCATGACCTTTGCGGGGCAGGCATGACTTGTGTGTAAAATGGTAGTAATCGTGCATTTTCATCTCGAAAGTTGTGTCGGGCTGGTGAGTGCCTCGCCGGCCCATCAGGCCACATGCCTCCACGGGGGATGTGCCAGACATGCTGTGATGTCAGCACGGCTGGCATTGTCCCAGCCCTGGTCTCTGCAAGGTCTCCCTTCGGGGCGGGGTCCTCTTTCTGTCCCCAGTTCGGGGCATAGAGTAGGCACCAAGCAAACATCTCCTGGTTATGAGTCCAGTGACTTTTGAAAAAGTCTTTGGGAAAGAACAGAGAAGACACATCTGCTTGGAATAGGTGAGGAAAAGTTTTCTTGAAAGTAGGGCTATGACCCTTCTGAGACCCGTGATCCCGTTTTGTAAATTTGAAAAACTACCACTTGGGGCTAATTCCCCAAAATAAGCATCAACTATAAATATTTTTTTAAAGTTTTATTAAATCATTTAGACTTGAAAGAAGTCACAATACTTAATGCACTTAAGTGTGCTCTGTACACCACCAACCCAAATGGATTGAGTTCAGAATTTTTATAAATAAAAAATAAACATATTTACAGTGAAAAATAAAAACATGTTAGCAAGTTAGAGGATGAAACTGTTATCTATGATCAGTTTTGGGAAAGTAACTACCTACAGGATTACACATAAACATTTAAGATTTCATTAGGTTTAAAAAGTTCATAATTGAAGAAGTTAGTTGTAATATATGATTCATGTCTTATTACGGCTTTTTACTTCCCCAAACCAGAACTTTTGGCCAATTTACACAAAAAGCTTCATTTTCCCTTTATTGGAGGTAAAAGTACAAAAAAGGTCTTCAATTCTCCCTAGAACCATCTAAGGAATAAAGCTATTTAATGCTGCAAATATCACTATAAAACTAGCTATGGACATAAACCATTATACAATTTGTGCTACTCGTCCTCCAAAATAGTGCGGATTCTTTCTTCCTTTACACACCAGGACAAAAATGGAGTCAGCTTTTTTGGAAATTAGTTTCAAAATCATGATTTCAAAAAGATGATTTCAAAATCATCATCTTGCCTCTAGAAAGCATATTTCTAGAACAATGTAGTTACCACATGTAGGAACTTTCTTCTGTGCTATAAAAATATTTCCCTTTTAATTCTCTTTTTTGTTTCAGGGATTGTTTCTACCTCCCCAGGCAAAGGTCAGGGCTATCAAGCTTGGCCAGCCAGTTTCAAGAGACCATTGAAGAAAAAGGACCACATATGATTTACGGATAGCCCTCCCTTGGAGTTCAGCAGTTCAAAGTTGGCTCAAATTAGGTCATGCCCCCAAATCCAATTTAAATATGACTTAGAAAAAGCAGTCCAAAATAAAATTGAGCAAAGAACAAAATTTTCAAGTTCACAATTTTGGAGAGCCACATTCCCCGGAAAGTATTCTGTGTCATCTGCTAGGGGTGCGAGCGTAAGTTAAGGCTAATTGCTTGGCAAAGGGCTCTAGGAGCTGCTGGACTGTCTTGAATGTTTTGTTCCTGATGAACTCATGGAGCGAGACCTCTGTCTGAGTACTGTTTTTCCTGGAAGCTCCAAGTCTTCAAATACAGCATTTTCAATGATGGTGGTAGCTTCTGGCCGTTCCATGGGGGATGGAGAGAGCATGTCTTGAACCATCACATACTGAAATATAATAAGCGTTTTGAAATGAAAGGCCAGGTTTAGACCATGAAATAGTCCGCTAAATCAGGAGTCAGATAGTTTTTCTCTAAATGTATTAAGTTTGCGGGCCAGTTTCTGATGTAGCTTCTCAACTTTGCCATTAAAGTACAAAAGCAGCCATAGAAAATAAGTAAACAAATGGGTACGGCTGTGCCCCAATGAAACTTTATTATATAATTAGACAACAGGCTGCATTTGGCCTGTGGGACATAGTTTGTCAACCCCTGCTCCAAATAAACATAGACCATTTTGTGGTAATTGGCTGTTTTTTCTAACATATAACGGTCTTAAATCATGTCCTTTTAACACAGACATAATCTGACTTTAAAAATAATTCCATCTTATAACTGTGTTATATAACTTAAAACAAATCTATAATCATGTGAATGTACAATTATCTCAATAAAAATTTTAATTAAAAATAATCATACCAGAGATCAGTACTTAACCTCTTGCCTTGATTTTTTTTTTTTTTTTTGAGCCCTTCTTAATGTAACATATATTCTTATAAGCCTCCCTGGAAACTGAGTCATCAGTTTTGCAAAATATGTAACAAAGTAATTTTTAGTAAAACATATTTCATCTTAGCTTAGCGTACCTCTGTATTATAAAGTACTTTTTTTAAAAAATATTTTACTTTTTTTTAAGTAGACTCCACACCCAATGAGGGCTTAAACTCACAACCCTGAGATCAAGAGTTGCTCACTCTACTGACTGAGCCAACCAAGAGCCCCTATAAAGTTCATTTTTCTAATGCAATCCTTTATTATACTTATAATCCTGAAAGATTTAGACTGTTCCCAACTTGATAATTAACAGGCAGTCTAACTTACTTCAATTTAATTATTTAAGAAAATTCAAGATGGATTTATGTGTAAATTATAAAATGATGTGTTTGTGGACCAAATATATTATGGAATAAAAATGACAAAAGTAACAAAAACAAACTTCAAAAGCTCATTATACACAATTTTTGCCATCAAGACCAGTTCAATTTACTCTTCTGAGCCATTTTACTGCGTCATTCCGAGCGCTTTAACTCCAGTCAATGGACAGTAGTGAAAACCCCTCCTTTGTAAAGAAAGAAGCCCGTTTTTAAGATCCTTCCCAAATTCACTAAAATAGAGAAATCAGTGGCATAGCCACAGCAGCGGCTCGATTCCCCTGAATGTGCTAGGAGTTCAACCTACTGAAGCAAAAGGATACTACAACCTACACATCACCCAGATGGGACCACAGAGCACCCCGACAAGGAGCCTGCCAAGGACCCTGGGCCCAGATTCCCATCTGTGATTTTAGCAAGTTGCGTGCTCTTGGGATCAGGTCCCTCTCCTCCCTACACCTCTGGCTTCCTCATCTGTAAAATGGGAAACTGATGAATTAACTGCTAAGAATCCTTGAAGTTCTAAATTTGATTCTCAAGAAAATAAAAGATTAGAATCATACAAACCTCACGAGGATATTTCTGAGTAAATAGTGGTGGAAATTTGAGATTTCTTACATCAGTTAAGATCTACAAAGAAAGAAAAGTGTTATTTTTAAATGTTTTGGTATGTGGATCCATTTATTTAAAAGTATTTTTTGATACTCTAATGGAATGATGAAGAAGAAAGGTTGAATATTAAACAGATGGAAAACTTATCAACAGCTTTTCCTGACCTCATAATCTACACACAGTGTTTCCTGAGCACAGATCTACATGCCACCAAATCATCAAAATCCAGAAAACAATTCAGATATACTTATGCTTGAATTGTACATATTATACTGATGCCTGGATTTTAACTGAGAATGGACTGATTTGTGTAAAAAAAAATAACTTATTCATGAGTATACAATTTGTGCCCTTAAGTGAGTAATTTTTTCTATTAGTATCTAGCCTCTTTGTATTGTATATGAAAGAATATATGCTTTCTTCCCCTTTTTCTCTCTCTCTCTCTTTTTTTAAATAATCTCTCTGCCCAACATGGAACTCAAACTCATGATCCTAAGATCAAGACTCACATGTTCTTCTGACTGAACCAGCCAGGCACCCCTCTTTTTCCTCTTCTTCTTTTTTGAGTTAAACACACACACACATAGACACAGACAGAGACACACACACCCCTCAAATCAATTGTGCTAATTACTGAGTATAAAACTAAGCTTTTGAAAGTTCATTAGGAAATCTTCATATATATTATCAATCTCTTTATGTTCCAGATGAAAGAGACAATACTTAAAGCATATAAATACACATAACTGAGATTCTCAGAGAAAATACTGAATCCATGTAAAAAGAATGAAATGTTATAAAAAGGAACAATCTTGGGCATTAAAACTGGATTGTTAAAATACAAAATTAGGAAATTGGAATACATTAAGGAACTCTTGCAAAGAACAGTACACAGAGAGACAAACAGATGGGAAGTAGGAGAAAAAAAGATTAGGCATTTATAGGATTAAGTCAGGGTTCCAGAAAAATAAAACAGAAAAAGTGGAGAAGAATTTATCAAAAACTAACACAAGAAATTTATTAGAACCGAGAGTCACATCTTCTACCTGAAGGGACCTACCTGTTTAAGTACAATAAATGGGAAGGGGGGAGACCAATGAAAGGACTAAATGTAATAATGGCACTGATAAAGGGAGAGACCTAAGAGCTTCCAGAAGGGAAAACAAAACAGTTCCAAAGATCTCATGTCAAAGAATGAGGCACCAGCTCTTCAACAGCATGAGTTTAGGGGAGGGGCAGAGGCAGAGGGACAATCAGACTCCACGCTGGGCAGGGAACCCAATGCGGAGCTCGATCCCAGGGCCCTGAGATTATGGCGTGAGTTGAAGGCAGATGCTTAACTGACTGAGCCACCCAAGGGCCCCTCTATGTTTGACATTCTAAGTAACAGTTGGACTGCTTCCATAGCAGCTGTACCATTTTACATTCGTACCGGCAATGTATGGGGCTTCCAATTTTCTATGTCCTTGCCAACACCACTTCTTTTCTGTTTTGTTTCGTTACAGCTGTCCTAAACGCCGTGAAGTAGCATCTCATTGTGGTTTTGATTTGTATTTCCCTAATGAATAATGATGTTGTGCTTACTGGCCATTTGTGTATCTTCTTTGGAGAAATGTCTAGTCAAGTCCTTTGATCATTTTTTAATTGGGTTGTTTGTCTTTTTGTTGAGTCATAATAGTTCTTTTTATGTTCTGGATTACTAGGCTTTATCAGGTATGTGGTTCACGAATGCTTTTTCCCATTCTGTATGTTGTATTTTTATTTTCTTGATAGGGTTCTTTGATGCACTTGTAGCTACATAAATTTTGATGCTGTATGATTCTGATTCTTTACATATATAGGACCCGTTTCATATCCTTCTAGAAGCTTTTAGAATATTCTGATATTTAGTCATTCTGGTTTTAAAATTTTCTTCTTTTTTTTTCCCATTTATTGGATGGAGCACCTGGTAGATCCCTTTGGTTAGAACATATGAACCCTTCGGTCCTATATGAAAACTACATCCTCTTCTGCTATGGACAGGAGTCAACAGATAAGAAGTAAAATTGATACAGAAATGGTGATAAGGGCATAAACTTTGAAAATATTGGAGGTATATACCTGGGACAATGGTTAGAAATGTTGAGAGTGACCACCTATGAACAATGGGGAAAATGTGACTGACCTCCTTTTCAAAGACTTTCAGGAGTCTTCCTCAAAAGCCATGGTCATGGTTTATTTTGAGAGAAAAAAACCCCAACTAATTATGTTTAGTTTGTCAGTTTTTAAGTGTATGAGTGTATGATCACTTGCCTTCTAGAAAATTCTTTTCTGACCAATGACTACCATGTCACTTCCTCTCCAGCTCCATTACCCTGAGGTTCCCCTCGCTTTGCACTTATTACAAATTTACTGAGTGCAGGATATTGTATGAAGTGACAACAAGGAACAAGTAATTTTTGAAGACTGAGCTTGAAATGGAAGCAAACAGTCTACAAACCCTCCCTATAATGCTCACATGAACTCTTCCACTTGCAGTGAACTACTCTGCTGGTATTAAGAATGACTAACTCTTCTTTTAAAATGCTTTCTTTTGTAAATTTAAGAATATTTTCTTTTTCTACCTGTTTGAATGGGGGGATGGAACTTACCCTGACTCTCTCCATCTGAGTGCCGAATGGGTACAGCAATTCAAACAGAATGAGGCCTAAAGAAAAGATGTCCACTTTATGAGAGTAGTTGTTTCCATGAATCTGAAATACCACACAAAGAGGAAATATTAGAAAAAAATTAAGAGAGATCATACAAATATGGTAACACTGCATTAGTGAAACCCAAAGTTTGACCTAGTTACTTCCTGGGTTTAGATGTAACTGTTCAGGTAAAAAAACGTTAGTAAAGAGTTAATGATCTCTGCAGCCTCTTTTCTTTAACTCACTACAGCAAGAGTAATTAAACTACTCAGCATTACAGAAGGAAAGCCCAGGTACTGCTCAGAGATATGCATCAGTAAAATAGGCCCCGCAGAAACCTGGAGCCTTGCAATGCTAAAAAAGTTTGTGGGAGCCAGTAAAAGCGGCTCCACTGCCCCGGAGGTGAAGATTTTCAAAGCCAACACTATCTAAAGCAGATCTCTCATTTCTAATCATCTTAGACCTCACCCATTTTTATGAGAAAATCTTCATTACTCCAAACCACTCATCAACTGCGGTTAGCCCTCATTAACACACTTAATTATGGACTACTTTGCATTCTTAGTTGTATTTTACATGTGTCTATTTCTTATTGTTCACAACCAGATTATAAAGTCCTGGAGGGAAGGAAATGCCTCTTTTGTGTTCCCATCATCCCGCACTGGGCTAAGTATAGAGAAGGCCCTCAATAAAAACTTACTTGTTAAAATGAACAGAAGAATTACAGCCCAACTACTCTATTAAACAAAGCCTCATTCAGATTAAAAGTGACCTCCTGGGACTTAGAAGAACTCTTTTATTTGTGAAAATTACCCTAGGCACAGAACTTCATATTTGGCAAACGTTAGAGAAGGGCGTCACTTTGAAACCACTCCAAAGAGGCATTTCTTAATGGGGGGACTCCAAGCCCTCCTCCACCACCTACCTCCACCACCTCCTGTCTAAAGGGTAGTTGACACCCGTCTCCTTGGCTCCTTCTGCCAGCCAGCCCACCTCTGTGTGCACAGAGTATCAGATCCAAAGTTTCAATGACCACATCAACGGCATGACCTTCCCCTCCTTTCCTTACCTCTTGTCCTTGGGGTTTGAGAAATATTCTAAGGAAGTATGCTCAAAGACAGAGCTTACAGAGGTACGGTGAAAAGCACACCCTCATACAGTATTTGGAAAATCTAAACTAGCACACCTTCATGAAAAGCAACTTGGCAATAAACGCTGACTTCCATTTAATAGTCCTATTTAATCTCATCTGCCCAAAGGTAGTGGAAAAGGGGATAGAGATTAGTACATAGGGAGAGTTATTTAGGTGATACTCTTAAGGGCAAAGTTTATAAGTAACTAAAAATGTCCAAATCAAATGTTGAATACATTCCTCAAAAGAGAGAATACTGCACACCAAAAACTATTCTCTAAAAACATGATATAATGTAGGAAAGGCTTGATTTTAATATTTTATCCAAAGTTTTCAGGACTAGAATCCCAATTTTGTTTTCCGAAATAAGGTATGTGTAAACACATGTTGTAAGATGTGTATACATATACTAGAAGGAAATAATGATGACTGGTAATGCTTTAGAGATGTTTTTAAGTAAGGGATTTTTCTTTTTTTCCTTACACATTCCTATATTCCCTACATAGAGAATAGATTATATATAGTGAGAAGAAGTATTTTATTTTAAAAGATTTTATTTATTTATTTGACTGAGAGAGATCACAAGTAGGCAGAGAGGGAGGCAGAGAGGTGGGGGAAGCAGGCTCCCTGCTGAGCAGAAAGCCAGGTGATGCAATGCAGGACTCCATCCCAGGACCCTGGGATCATGACCTGAGCCGAAGGCAGAGGCTTAACCCATTGAGCCACCCAGGCGCCCCTAGAGCAAATAGTAATAGATGAAATCCCATATGAAAAACTCTTGGGTTCCCAATCATGTTTACAAGTATAAACAGGTATGGAGACCAAAAAGTTTGAGAACTGCTAATATAGAAACATACATAAGCTTGTGAGCATCATTAGCTGGGCTGGGCATGCTTCTCTGATGCTCCCAGGATGCCCTGCTCCCACCACTCTTCCAGGCTCTGTCCTGTTCACAGCACTTTTCCTTTGGAGACTAAGCATCCCCACAAGGCAACATATCCCAGCCCATCTACCTCTATTTCCTGCCATGGTACATTCTAGAAGTTGCTTGTGATTATTAGAACGAGCAGCTCAGTACAGGACCTCTGGCTCTAGCTGGCTCTTTTCTACATAGTTTACACAAGAAGAATTGGTGTTAAATTTGGGAGAGAGGCATTCAAAGTCTTTTTCTAAATTCGGGTTGCTGTCAGGTTCTGGTTCAGGGGTGAGTGCATGTTTTATGCACTGTGTTTTTCTTAATCCATCCCCAGTTCAGGATCTAGAAATTGCACCCTAGCTGTGCTACTTGTGAACCCTACTACCAGTTTTCATAATTTTCAGATTTTATCTTACTGGGTATTTTAAGAAAAATGTGGATGTGGATGGAGATTTACGGGGCACATCTAGCTTGGAGCCACGCTAACCGAAGATCCATTGTTAATTCAGAAGGAAAAGAAAAAACTTGCCTGCTCTGGGCTCATATACAGCTTGGTCCCCACTTGTCCTGTGTGTCTGGCATATGCTGGCATCGGGGTCAGAACCATCTGCTCTTCCTCGTCCTGGTCCATTTCGGTCACTAATCCAAAGTCTCCAACCTTGACCACATTGTCCACTGTAAAGAATATATTGGAAGGCTGGAAAAAAATAAGACAGACAAAAGCATGATAGGTGTGCATGGAGAAGGAGAGGAAGTGAAGAGAATAATTGAAATAACTACAGAAGAGAAATACAAGAAACCAGATGTTCTCAAGCATTAAACAGACTAATTGGAAAATAAAAGCAAGCCTTCAATGCTGAGTAAGTATTGTTAGAGTAAGGAAAAGGGAAGGGTAGCAGAGGAAATGCACATTTATTGAACATCTATTTAAACTCTTACAGATTCACATTCTCTAGGGCCCAGTCCTCAATCTCAGTATTCTTTATACTCTCCTTTGGCAAGCTTTTTATGTTTATAACCGAAGCCATGATATAATAGTAGTAATAATAGTAAATGCACACAGAGCACTGGTCATGTGCCACGAGCTGTTTTAAGCAGTTTACTACCATTAATTCATGTAATACTTACAACCCTATTAGTCTCTTAGACCCTCATTTTACAGCTGTGAAAACTGAGGCCCAGAGAAGTTAAGTGCCCAAGGGTATCCACCTAGCAAGTGGTAGAGCAGGATTCAAACCCAAGTGGTCTGGCTCCAGAAGAAAAAGACTTCTGGTTCACTGCCACAGAACCAGCATTCAGTGAAGTCCTTGCCCTACGGTAGCTCATCACTTCTATTTGATGAATGAATGAAACAAACTGGCCTTTTGTTTGTGTCTGAGGGTGGGAAGTAGGTTACCAAGGGGAATAAGAGCTCCTCACTACAACCTTGTGCTGACTCTTTTATACCTGTATGCTTTTTATACCTGTATATCCTGAGTTCTACACTCTCATATGTAACTGTTTATATGACATATCCAGCCAGATTTCTCATGGGCCCTCAAACCTCCCTGCATGAAATAGATCATCTTTCCTTCAGCACCTACTCTAACTGTGGCTAACATAACCACCATCCAGAGCCCTTAAAATAAAGAAAAAGAGAGCCATTCGGCTCATGAAACGGAATTTCATCTGGCTTCAAATATTGCCAGACAAAAACCATTTTATTCCCAAACTCCAAAATACGATTCTACAGTGCTGGCTTTGAAGCAATTAAGTTATTGCATATAACCAAAATCTATAGTAATAACCTGCTCTCCCATAGATGATCTTATGTGAGAGAAAACACAAGACTGTGATGCCTTAAATTTCACATTCCCTCCTCTCCCCTACCTTCTGGTGTCAGTTGTTAGTTACTAAACACCGTAATAGATTTTTTGGGGTGTGGGGGGTTCTCCAGCATCTACCCCCTGTGCTTCCACCAGAAATACCCTGACTTGATTTTGAGAACTCCCTTTTCCCCAACTGTGCAGCAACCTCATGCTTCAGCTGGACGTTATCCCGAGGTTACATCCAGAGGTTAGAGAAGTCCATCAGCACGATTCCATCCCCTGGCCAGGAGACTGATTTAGAGGTGGGTATATGTCCTTGGCTTAGCAGTTAGAAGGAAACCCAGGACTTCTGATTGATACTGGGGGAGAGAGATACTTTTTTCCCATGCCCTTTTCTCTCCATACCTATCTACCCAACCACCTCTAGAGACTTATAATGTGTAGCCCTGAGAATTGCTGGCAGCTATCCTAGGCCAGTGAAGGGAGAGCATGCCTGAAAATGGAAATAAGAGACAGTGATGGGGCAGGGGACAGCTTCCGTCTACATCACTTGATCCTAGATAAAGGATCCTGGACAGATGAGTTATATGGACCAATAAATTTCCTTTGGGCTGCAAGCAAAAGATTATTCAAATAAAATGATATGGGTATATAGACTATGTCAGGCATTTTGACAGGAATGTAACAGGGGAACAAAATAAACACAGAAACACAGAACTGAAGGGTAAATAATACAAGTGTGATGAGAATTTAAATAAGAAATACCAGGCTCTATGAGGACTCAACGTACTTAAGGAACTGTGAAAGGCCCAGCGTGAAGCCCAGCTAGAGTGAAGGGGAGAGACTGGAAGGAAGTCTGGAGAATCAGAGGCTGGAGAGTGCCAATGACAACGACTGAACAAGGTACAAAAGGGGGAGGGCCAGAAGGTTTAACATGGAGCTCAGAGACTTGGGTCAGAGCGAAGAGAATGCAGAGCTATTCAAACTGGGAACAGAAATCTTAGAGGTAATTTTTCTGATACCCTAGAATTTGTTAAAAATAATGTATCTTTAAAAAGGAATCAAACTTTTTGGTTTCTAGAAAAACTAGGGGAAAATTAATTTTCTTCCTAGAATTTTTTTGGTACAGAGACAAACACAGAAAAAGATCTGTATAGACAATGTTGTAGCATTTGACAAGTATTCACTAATAGCTCATTAACATGATAAAATCAGCAGAAGGATACTCATTATCAGTGAAAATATAATTACATTGTCTTCCAACTTGGCATTTTGTATGTATAGTAAGGGCTAAGTGCAAAATGAATGTGTAAATCAGTTAATAGGTTCTCACCAAATGATAAATGTTTACTATAGTCATATAGCTAGCACCCTCTCATGCTAGTATCTGGCTTTCTGGAAGTTAGTTGTTTTCTCTTTTCCAACCAAAAGAAATCATCTCTGAACCTTTCCTTCAGTGCAGAATAATACCTGTCAGTCAGTTTAGGCCCACATCAAAATCACGGAAGCACAGTGATTATGTAATAATTCAATAACAATTACTCTGGAAAATAGGAACTAATTCTAATTCTTGTCCCCCTTATTCCAAACGCAAGGATTAGAAGATATACAGCTGATATGAGAAAACAATGTCCAAGTAGCTACTTTGGTGCCTGAAACAAAAGTTTTTGGTTACATGAAACAAAACTGAAAATACTTCAATAATTTAAGCTACTTCCATCAGAAAGGTACTTATATATTCACTGTACATTTACTGATGATCACTATGAGCATACGAAATACGGGAGAAATTAGTCAAGTCAGAGTTCCATACAATTGTTTCAGAAACACATACCCAGGAAATATTGAGTATTTTAGTAAGAATCTTATATAATTTAGCATCACATTGCCACAATATTCAATATTGTATATACTGAAAACAGAATCAAAGGCTTTAGAGCTGCAAACAGTAACCTGGCTATTTGCTTTCTTTCTCCATCCAGCTTTGCATGCCCTTCCCCACGGCCTAAATAGTTCAAGAATAGGAGCAAAAAGCCTGGCGATTTGCCCCAGTTCAGAGCTGGCTACTGAAGGAAACTATGTGTCTGTTTCCACTTGGGTCCCCTTCACCACTCTACCTTGGGGCCCTCAGGAACTTACATCAGGGTTACCCAAAGCCCTAGGAAAAACAGAGTCTATCTGCTGCTCATGGTGGCTTTGTCTTTTTTAGCTGGAGGACGGGGAATACTTATGATAAAATGAACATGAACCCATCACAGGAGAGAAGACATGCTCTGCCTCAAGTTTTCAAACCACGAGACTTCCTTCTGCAGAAGGTTCCTCGGGCCAATTCCCCGGGCCTCTGCTCCCCTCTCTGATACCCTTCCTCTCCTTTGCTCTTCAGGGCCCTTCGGTTAAAATCTGACAACTACCGAAAGTACTGCTCTCAATCACAGAGGGTCAGACCGAACCCCTCGGGTGATGTTCCACGAGTACAGACCTTGAGGTCCCTGTGCATGAGCCCTTTACTGTGCAGAAACTCCACGGCCTCCGCGATCTGCAGGAAGATGAGCAGACACGCGTTCCTCTCCCTCTCCTCTAGGGTGCACCGGCTGTTCAGCCAGTCTTTGAGGTTTTCCTTTCTGCAGAGTTGCATCTGAATGTAAAGATACACCTTCGGGGAACTGGGCTGGAGTTTTTCCGTGGTGTTTTTAGTGAGATCTAAACTTAAAGTGGTGGGTCTGGGAGGAGAAACAGAGAACGTAGGTTCAGAAGAAGACTGGCTACTGGAAGGCTGGAGGGCAGTTAGTTTATTAGTGCAGTGGTTGCCCAGATGCAGTTGCTTCGTTCTGAGCTCTTCTTTACTGGACGCGTTATCACAGCCAGAATCTTCAAATACTATAGAAGAGGATGTTCTCTCCCTTGACCTTTCATAAGGAGAAGTTCCAGAAGGACACAGTTCGAAGGAGTGACCCTCGTCATGGCCGTCCAGAGTACCATCTCCCGCGTCGCAGTCCGTAAGGCAGCTGTCCCGGAGGTTGCACGCGGCGTCCGCGGACTCACTGCTGTCCCCGTGGTCCGTTCCTAAAAATTCCAGCGGAGAGAACTGGCTCTCGGAAGAACTCGTCTGGCCACAGGAAATCCCTACTGAAAAAGACCTCCTTTGTGAAGAAGGAGCTATGATTTCAATATGCTCCTTTGTAGAGAAAGGATCCATTCGACATATCTTAACTGATGGGGCGTCCATTGGACTAGGAGAGCTGAGTGGCCAGTCTGTGCTGAAGGTGGGACAGACACAAAGGGAAGAGAGGGCATATGTGCTGATTAAATGATCTGAACCGCAATCTTTATTCCAAAAGCTTTATCTATAAGAAAGGCAGTACCAAATGACATACAACACACAGAAGAAATAAAAAACATACTATGGGAGACAAAGAACATTATATGCCTTTCATTGCTTCTGGAAAATTTCAACTGGAAAGCTTAATTTTAGACTTGAAACAGTTACGTGGGACTGTCATGCCGGAGCAGCCAGAGCCTTTATGCAAAAGACAGAGCCCTGAGAGACAGCCAAGGACAGGACTCCTCAGGGGCCACAGTTCCGAAGCCCTTGTCTGAATTAGGGCAGCAGTGACCAGGGCCATGGGGCCACCTCACTTGGATCTTCCGTGGCTTGGCTACTGACTGTGTCTGTAAATGTCATCTGGACAAGTTACTACATGTGGGTCTAGGGCTGTGTTCAGTATTTTAGGAGGAATTTTACTGCCAATTATTTGGTAAACAGCCTATATGCAGCCTGCTTCCTCTCTGTTCTCACTTACTCATTTTTAAAAGAGCCTTCCTTCCTATAGCGGAGCATACTTAATACGGGCATTATCTGTAGGTGGCCCAAGTTTAAGTATTTTTAGCTGCAAATAGCTTTAAGCTAGTTTTTTTTTTTAATTGTGTCAAGGTAGTCACCGTAAAATATATCATTAGTTTTTGATGCAGTGTTTCAAGATGGTTTGCTTTAAATTAGTTTAATAGTTTTAAAGGAGTTGTAAACTGGTAACTACTGAGAAACTGAAAATTGGAAATAAAAAAATGGTGACAAAAGCAGACAGAAGGGGCGCCTGGGTGGCTCAGTGGGTTAAGCCGCTGCCTTCGGCTCAGGTCATGATCTCAGAGTCCTGGGATCGAGCCCCGCATCGGGCTCTCTGCTCAGCGGGGAGCCTGCTTCCTCCTCTCTCTCTGCCTGCCTCTCTGCCTGCTTGTGACCTCTCTGTCAAATAAATAAATAAAATCTTTAAAAAAAAAAAAAAAAAAAAAGGCAGACAGAACCTCTTAAAGAGAAAAGCCACTGTAAATCCCTTAGCAATTTACAATTCATACAGCCCTATCTACGAATAATTTTTAAAATTCATAGTCTAAAATATAAACTTTTCTTGATTTTAAGTAAACTTTTCAATTAACAAGTGGCTCTAGAATGTTCCAAAACAGGGGCGCCTGGGTGGCTCAGTGGGTTAAGCCGCTGCCTTCGGCTCAGGTCATGATCCCAGGTCCTGGGTTCGAGCCCCGCATCGGGCTTTCTACTCAGCAGGGAGCCTGCTTCCTCCTCTCTCTCTGCCTGCCTCTCTGCTTACTTGTGATTTCTCTCTGTCAAATAAATAAATAAAATCTTAAAAAAAAAAAAAAAAAAAAGAATGTTCCAAAACATGACAGAGAACATTTTTTTCTTAAAACAAATAAGCAAAACTCATCTCTAGTTATAGAGATGATATTTTGTTCACATAAGCAAAAAAACTAGCTTAAGAAAAAGTACTAGACTTTAAGTCTATGTCTAACCAAGTTACCTTTCATCTTTCAGCCAAATTTCATCCATTTTTTCTTGCCACTTTTCTGGTGGGGCTTCCAACCAAGCATTGAAATACCTAACAATCCCTGGATGGTCAAGCTTGGCTAAGGCTTTAACTTCCCGCATTACCTTTTCCCGAGCCAACTCCCTGAAATACAGAGAAAAAGACAACACCGAAGGTCACTCTTACTGGAAAAAGTAATCATATTTTTGGTGAGAAATAAGAAAATAAAATTCTCTCTTGAATCTAAAACTAGAAACAGATGACTTAGCCCTAGTGGCACAATTCTAAAAAGCCATACAGTAAGTTTTAAAAACTTGTATTTTAGGATTTTTTTTTTCTTCTTTTAGAAATAAGTGCTATGAACACATTGCCTCATTCAAAAAAAAACTTTCCTGGATGACTAAAAATGAACGACTACAGACCATTAAAGATATAAAGACCACTTAATGTTTGTCAATTCAATAGGCAGATGAATAGGTATAAGTGAACTATTCAAAAACGAGAGCTCAGGAGGACAGCTCAGGAGGATGGAGAATGACCATACTTGGTACATATGTAACTGGTGCATATTGCCATCCAAAAAACCTGTATTAGCATGTTTATTTGTTCAAAGCAAGCCTCAAATACTGAATATCACAGGCAATGAAGTCTAGTTAGAAAAGCACCCAGATCTGATTTTCTGCTTTGATAGTTTTTCTGGTGGATCTAATCTCACATTTCTAGGGATCCCACTAACTCTTCTCTATATCCCCTTCAAGTGCTTTTCCTTGAGCCTTTGTCAGGTCATTTTGTGTAGTGCCATCCCTCTGCTACACTCTGTCAAGTGAGTGACAGCCTACTCTTGAATACCCAGCACAAATGTCACTACCTCCAAAAAGCGTGCCTTCTTCAATTTCAGTTACATCTGCACTTTTTCAAGAGAAGCTATTTACTATCCTAAGCCCCCAGGTCACAACCATTGTTGCACTGCAGTTATTTGCGTATATATCCAAAAGCCTCAAAGAGTCATTCGTTCTTGGAAGCAATAGCTTTGCTTAATTTCCTATGTGGTGCCTGCATATATGAATACTTAAAGTACTCAAAAATTATATACCAAGGAAAAGAATTAGTCCCAAGGAGAATTAGTACATAAAATCCTCCCAGTCTTGTGTCCCTGTCTGACAGACTGATTAACTACCAGTTACAAAGGCAACAAAGCAATCAGTGCACATATAATCAAGAATCAATAGGAACTTAACGGGCGCCTGGGTGGCTCAGTCAGTTAAGCATTTGCCTTCGGCTCAGGTCATGATCAGGGTCCTGAGATTGAGCCCCATATCAGGTTCCCTGCTTAGTGGGGAGTATGCTTCTCCCTCTCCCTCTGCCCCTTCTCCTTGCTCTTGCTCTCTCTCCCTCACTCTCTCTCAAATGAATAAATAAAAAATCTTTTTAAAAAATCAATAGGAGCTTTCTAAAATAGATGGAGAATGCATTACTCAAAGCCCATCATCTTAAGCATGAAACTGTTCTGAGTTAGAAATGCTACTTCTAGGAATCTATCCTATGAAAACAGATGTGGTCAAAAATTTATATAAAAGATGGACACTACAAAGTTGTTTTTAACTGCAACAAATTTGAAACCCAAATATTTAACAAGAAAGAGTTAAACAAAATATTTCCCAGATATCAACTGGACTATTTATCCAGCCATAAAATACTTTCAGTTTATTTTAGCATGTATACTCTTAGCCTATCATTGGCATGGAAATTGCCAAGGATACAATAAAGGAAGCAACAGATTAAGCTGTACTGTATTGTTAACTATGCTACTAACTATAAATTTATGATCAGAAAAAAATAAAAGGAAATACCCAAAAATGGTAATAGCATTACTAGAAAGAGAAGACACAGATGATTTTTAATACTTTTCCCTATTTTCCACAATACATGGGTTATTTTTAAATGGTGCTACATAGTAAATATGAGAGTCATCATAATCCACTTTGGAAAAGTCCTGAGTGTTTAAGAATCAAAAACAAGGGCATATTTTTTTAAGTCGAGGCAAAGCAATCTAAATACATCACCCCTTTTCAAAGGCTGGTCACCTGGTGGCGCTTAGAAGCTAAGGTTCAGAAGGTCAGAAACGATGTTTTCTATAGGATGTACAGACTATAGCAAGAGGGACATATTGCCTATGAGATGAGCAATATGGCGCAAGTTCCAAGCCCACTAACAACACCCTCCTTACCTGTTGGGGAGGCGGATTCTCTTGATAGCATAATTGCAGTCATCTACTTTGTTTCTGGCTTCAAAGACGACTCCAAATCCACCACGACCCATGCACTGAACTGGTTCAAAATCTGTTAGATAGCTTAAAAAGAAAAAAAAAAAAAGGAAATTTCATAAGGTAATAGTTCAATCTTACTTTATGATAGATATATAAAGAGTACATAGACTCAGTAAGCCTCATAAAACTTATTTGAATAGATTGTAGTTTAAATTCTACTACTAGCATTCTTTGTTCTTCTGTTTAAATAAATGAAGCAAACCCATTCTAACTTCTTTCTAGGAAATTTATAAAAAATAAAAAAGCTACTGTTTATTGGGAATTGCTTATTAATCACTTGTTTTTATAGCAACTGTACTACTGTTCTAACCTGTCCAGCATTTTCCATCACCTATCAAAATATTCTATCCTTCATTCTCTAAACTTCTGCCTTCTGTTGCATTCTGCACTCAATTAGAAAAACACAGCTGAGGGGCATCTGGATGGCTCAGTCAGTTAAGAATCCTGCTCTTGGCTTCGGCTCAGGTGCTGATCTCAGGATCCTGGGATCAAGCTCATGTCAGGCTTTGCATTCAGTAGGGAACCTGCTTGAGGACTCCCTCTTTCTCTCCCTCTGTCTGTCCCCCCACTTCTCATTGCCGTCTGTTGCATGCACACTCTTTCTCAAATAAATAAATAAATCTTAAAAAAAAAAGAAAAGAAAAAGCACAGCTTAATTTTATGTCAGTCTCTACAAATTTTATAGAAAAAATGTAATCAATCCTATTAAGTATTTTTTTTTCTTTTAGCCAGAAATCTTTCTAGGAACCAAAGCTGTGTGAAACCCGCTGGGTGGCTTCATGAGTCAGTGTGCTCACCACCAGAGGAATTCAGACAGAAGCTAACTCCGCATCTGTGACTTACAGGCTGACACACACATTGTAGCCTCGTCTCCCTTCCGCGCCTGACTTCTTCACTCGGCGCTCCAGATTCCAGCCCACTGCACCAGGCTCTCTCCCAGCTTTGGGGCTTTTGCTTCTGAGATGCTCTACTGAGATGGCCTATTTCTTTGTACTTAATGAACCTCTATTTTCCCTTCATTGTGGAACCTTCCTAGACCTGTCTCAATGTTCTCACAGCACTTTGCACATAGTTTTTTGAACTATTTAAACATAATCTCAATAGCTTGCAGCTCTTTGTACATAGCTCGCTCTCCCCGCTGCCTCTGTATTGTGGGGGCCTTGAGTGCAGGAAGGCATTCGTGCTTCTTTTTGTATTTCCAGAGCTTGGCCTTACCTGTCAAGTGGAAGGTCTAACAAATCTCAGTCAGATAATATATGAAAAAATAAATGAACGCATGCACACTCTAGAAATTGCTCTTCTAGCCATATGGGGGAGAGTTGAATTCAATTATCTTTACTGTCTCTCAAAAGGCTAAGTTTATTACTTTAGGATTTGCACACTCATATTCATTTAGTAGTTGGCTCAGCTGGTTACAGCACAGAGCTGAGGAGAAGCAATCGATCCCAATCCTCTGTGGGCCAATTACCTTCACAGAGAATGAAGAACGATAATCTGTGTCCCTAAAAATAGCTAGTCAGGGAACTTCGGTACAGATCCATCTCCCCAACTACAAAGCTCATGAAATTCACATCCTACTCCTGCAGGCCCAATTGCATTATTGTCTTATAATAAAGAAAATGAATACGCCTTCTGAAAAGAGAGACATCTTATATATATGATTATAGACTCTATAAAATGAAAGTATCATCTTGCCAAAGGTCCCAACTCAGGATGACCAAGTTAAGACTTGAATTCATGACTGAACCCAGAGCTCAGGTTCTTCATGATGCCCACCATATAGCAGGCATTCAATAAACATTAGGCATTAGCATAGAGCCACCTGGATTTGAAAAACAATCAGCTGTACTCACCACATTGAATAAAGTAAAAGGAAAACTAAATCGAATTCAATTGCAGAGTACATTATTCCAGTTCTCCTCACAAGAGCCTTATAGATGTAAGTTTATTCACTCCACCTACTCCTCCCTGTCTTTCCCTAACTCTTCCTTACTCACAATTTAAGGTTCAATGAAAATGTGACCTCGTATATGATGCCCTCTTGAATCATTACAACCAGTGACTAAGTCACTTAGTTTGCCTCTTTCTTCTTAGCTGTTTGTTTAGTCCAGTATTATCTTCCCTCATAGACTTTAAGCCCCTCTGGCACAGGCCCAGTCTTTTTATTTCTCCCAAAGCCAGAAATAAATGTCCTGTGCTCGGATGTTCAGAGTAAATGCTGAATAAAATGCTGAATGACCCGGGAATGGCTTCGGTGGCGGATTACCTCATGAGAGCTGTCAGGTCCCTAGTTTCTCCCTCTCTCTGCCTGCTGCTATTGCCAGCCACTGACATAATTAGTCAGCATCTTTATCAGAAAGGGGACTAAAGCCTTTGCCATTTCTTAGTCACCTGGTAAATTCTGCTCTGGGAAACTTGTAGCCAAAACAAATGCATTACAGTCAATTCTCAGCTTGTGGTAATACAGTATGAATGCACCTTAGATAAATTATGTCTATACATCATCTAAGTACCACACATTTTTTCACTGTAATTTTCAATCTTTTCTGTCATAAAACCATTACCCTATATATTAAGCAGTAAGGTTCTGTATCTCTTCCTTGTCCCCATATCACCAAGCACTAAGTATGATACCAAAACAAAGGGAAAATGTATCAAAACAAAGGGAAAATGTAGGAATAATCCATGTAATATGAAAAGGGAAACACAGCTCCACTTCCTGTACCACAAAGCATGAAAACCAGTATGCCTGACCAATGCTAACAGATTCTCTACTTTTATTTTACCTTCAAATTATTTGAATTGCCTACTTTTTATGTGACTCACCTCCCTCTTCTAATTTAAAAATGACCTACTGGTGTATTTCCTCCCATTTTTCTACTTCTTATCTAGACAGAATAAAGACTAAATAAATAATTGAAGATTAAGTAATAAATAGAGATTTAATCATACTCTAATAACACAGTAATAATTTGGTTCTGTTCATACTAAGCCCAGTACACAATACACCTTTGATAATAAAGTTATCTGAATAAGAACTTAATTTTGAACTTCTGTAACACTATTTTTATACCTCTTAGGGTACATATCACTGTGAATAAATTTAAGTTACTTCAGGGCTAAGTCTATGTTTTACTTCCCTGGATATTGACACATTAAAGGAAAAGTTAAACAAGATCTTAATGATCAAGAGGTCATTTCTTCCTTGATTCAAACAGCTGTCACTAGAAGCTGTAGTAAACACGTACATACTTTATATATGACAAGACTCTTACCGTGATACATATCCAGAATTTTTTATGTCATTCCAGCTACTGTCCTTAGCTTCTCCATTGACAGAATCATATTTACTTTCAGTCTGGCACTGAGTTTCAGATTCCTTCCTTTGCTAATAAGGTGGGGGAAAAAATCACTATCAAAGCTGAACTGCAGTTAGCTAACAATCTTAAACTATAAAATAACACTTAAAAAATAAATAACAGGGACAAAAAGAAAAGTATTATTAGAACACAGAATACAGCATTTCCCTCGTCAATGAGAAGTGAAATGGGAGGGGTGAAGGCCAGATGGGAACAGGTTGAGAAGTGAAGGGGGTGGTAAGTCAGGAGAGATGAGAGGATGGGTAACACTGACTTCATGGTGAAACTTAAGTAAATGTCCCCTTAGCCCCCACCACCCACACTATATTCCCAACAATCTGAAATACAATAGATTCTGAAAAATGTCTTACTCTGTGAGGATGAGGATGGAAAAGTCTACGCACAATAAAAGTTGTTGCTATGATACAAAACAGAATAGTTCCAACTATTTCTTTCCACCAGTGTAAGAGGAGGACAGGATCCTTTTTGCGAATGTTCTTGCTGTAATTTGGGTTATCGAGGAATCGGACTGTGATCTGTGTGCTCCGTTTGCTCCTCTCCCTCTTGTAATATGGTAGATAATAACCATTATCTTCAAAAACAAACATAAAAATACACATAAAAACAAAAAACAAACAAAAAAATAAAACAATACAGTCTCCTTTAGTTGTTTTCAATTAGCAATAATCGCGCCTCGGATAAACCTCATTGGCTACGATACTGCCACTGCGCAAAGCTCTCCTTTAGTTGTTAAAAATTATCTATTTTCCTGTGACTTCTATTACTAATTCCTTTTATTAAAGTTTCATCTCTTCCTTAGCACTTTTCAATAGCCTCATTACCCTACTTTTTCTTTTTTCCTACACAAACATATTTTCCTTTATTCCATAGCATCATAGTTTTTGTTTTTTGGTTTTTTTTTTTTTTTGTACTGAATAATAAGACTAGCAAAAAACCTTAAGGGCCACCTTATTTGTTACCTCATTAATAATCCAGTTCTTTAAATGCAAGAAAGAATTAGACAGAACTCAATCTTCCTTCAAGGTTTTTAAGCTTTACTCTCATTTGGCATCAGTGATATACAAATTTTACCATAAATTATTCTTTGCAAACTCAGAAGAAAACTGCTCTAACAGTCTCCTTGGTTCATTTCAAGCTGTCAAAAGGAGGCTGTCCTAGAAAGTGGCCTGTTTGGCTTCTATTTTGTAGTACGTGGACAGACTACATAATTCTCTCTTATCTTGTATTTGGATCAGCATCAGATAAAGACTGTTGCTTCTAGGTCAGAGTCCTGTGTTTTTGTCAATTTAAATTTTACAATAACTTCCCATTACTGGCATCTAAGGTGAACCCTTAAGGAGTCTCTTTTTGTCTAATGCAGACTGACAATTTTTTTTTTTTTATATCTAACTATTCAAAGTCCTTCCATGGCTGAATGTATCCTAACTTTAAATACCCTGGAATGTATTTCCGGTCAAATTTCACCTACTCTCGACTTTTGCACTAATTTCTCTTGTTGGAGGACAAAATTAGAATCCCCTCATTTTATAGTGTTTTCGTTTAGCATTATAGGAAACACCTATTTTCTTCATTACTCAGGCTGATATTTTACAGATTACGTTAAACAGGCTGATAACTAAATGAAAGCTAATCACAAGAATTAATGCTTACTGAACACTTACTATTTGCCAGACACAGTGCTAGTTAAGATTATACGTACATTATCTCATTTAGAAGTTATAAGAATCCAATAAGTAAATATCAGGATTACTATCCTTGCTTTACAGATGAAGGAACCACGACGCAGTTAAGTTAGGTGTGCCCAGCCTAGTATGTGGCAAAACTGGGATTTGAACCCTGGAAATCTAACTCTGGAACTCACACCTTTGGCCACCATTCATACTATTTCTCCGAGGATATTTTTGACCTTCCAAATGACTACCGTTCATTTGAATTCTACTAATTAATTTCAAATTAATAAATAAACTAAGAGGAAAAATGAAACTCAGCATTTTCAATGCAAGCTTCATCACACTTACCATATGGGTACTGCAAGATTGAAAGTGCGCCATTACTGTACTCTTCATGAGAAAACTTATCGTTACTAAGACATTTGTCAAATTCATCAGACCCTACCAAGACAGGAGTTCTGGAAGGAGAATCTAAAAGAAAATGGTAAAATCTTAATGTTAAAACTTCAGTGAAAATGCATGTACTTCATTCATTCAAAAAAACAGGTTTTCAACCACAGTTCTGTTCAAATATGTTAAGTAAATGGCTCAAGGTTCCTTCCCCTTGAAAAGCAGTCTTTTAGTGGGTTAAAGCCTCTGCCTTTGGCTCAGGTCATGATCCCAGGGTTTTGGGTTGGAGCCCTGCATCAGGCTCCTTGCTGAGCAGAGAGCCTGCTTGCCCCTCTCTCTCTGCCTGTCTCTCTGCCTACTTGTGATCTCTGTCAAATAAATAAATAAAATCTTTATAAAAAAAAAAGCAGTCTTGTAGAGATGAGTCATTTAAATAAGTAATTAAAATAGGATGCGACATGTGCGATAAAAACCATATGCAAGCTACAGAAAGATAACTGAAGGAAATATGTGGCTTACTGTTTGACTTCAACTCATTTAAATGTCTCAAAGCATATGATGTAATAACCAGATAATGTTTCATAAATATTCTTAAACAATTTTTTTATTGAATAACAGAGAGAGAGAGAGCATGTGAGCGAGCACAGTGGGTGGGGAGAGGGAAAGGGAGCGAGAGAATCTCAGGCAGGCTCCATGCCCAGCACAGATCCCAAAGTGGGCTCAATCCCAGAACTCTGAGATCATGACCCAAGCCAAAATCAAGAGTTGGAAACTCAACCAACTGAGCCCCCAGTGCCTTTGCTTCATAAACACGAAACATGTGCCTTTGTTTCATAAATATTCTTTTTTTTTAAGATTTTATTTATTTATTTGACAGAGAGAGAGAGAGAGCTCACAAGTAGGCAGAGAGGCAGGCAGAGAGAGAGAGAGGAGGAAGCAGGCTCCCTGCTGAGCAGAGACCCCCCCCCCCCCAATGCAGGGCTCTATCCCAGGATCCTGAGACCCATAAATATTCTTATTATGTTAAGAGCTAAGTGATACTCAGTCATAGTCAGCGAATGGTTAAGAGTGTTTCTATGTTGTCTAGAGAAATACTTTATTAACACTGATTTCTTTAGAAGCAGCTGCTGTTTTAATGAAATCAATTTGTAAAAGATAATTCAAATTCCCTGACATCTGAAATACCTTCCTAGTGTGTCAGAAAATAAAGAGTATGTAACAGTTCTAATCTCTGTGGTACTCAATACTAGGACAAAGACAGTCATGATAAGACCTCTGAACACCTCAATAATACTACAAAAGTTCATGATTCACTTACGAATTAAGGGTTTCCATTTGATTGTTGGCAAAGGCATAATTGCATACTCATTATTGACAGATTCCAAGGCCTTGGGACTTGTAGGAAACTTTTCTGAAATTCTGACTGATGACTGTAGATACAGCTGACCTCGGAACATTCCTGAATCAACGAGGACATTGTCAATTATATTTAGAATCAAGCACCAATTTTTTCAAAAAGGTTCATTTTCATTTAGTACAGTTAGATTCATTCATTATTTCTTCATGTGCTTCTTAACTCTTTTCAAAGAAGAATCAGGCCTCAAATACTCGAATGCAACTCAAAGGTTATTTAACAAAAATAGGAAAGGAAAGTTATACACAAGTTACAATGTTTCTCACTAAATAGTAATTGTCAATAGTTACTGGAACACTTCCAGTAAGGAAGTTCAAATAAATCACTGGACACTTATAAAACTAACAGCCTAGATGAAGTAACTTTCTTTTTAAGGAAACCAAAACACCTGCAATTCCAGAGGTACTGCTAACACATCAGTTAAATACTATCACGATACATGTGTGACATGTTATTCTTCCAAATGCTTGTATTTCATTGAGACTGAGGAGTGGGTAGCACACTGTCAGAGCTTAAAAGAATTTTATGAGTATCTGACCACCAACACTAGTGCAAATAATGAGCCTCAAAGGTTTGCACATTTTATTTTGTAAAAGCCTCCAATTGCTCAGGCACACAAGAATTTTGTTACTATTTTTCAGATAAGTTATAAAGATACATAGAAAAAAAACCATAATCTTTAAGGGGGGGCAAATTGATGTAGATGTAAATACAAATGTAGAAAGTTTTAGAATCTGAGGATATATGAGTAATTCATAGCATGTTGTATCATGGAAACATTTCTAAGACTTTCTAATAGGGTCTCAGAGGAAAAGAATATATCAGAGTAATTCAAAGTTTCAGAATTGGATAAATGGAAAAAACCCAGCAGGAATGGAAATCAAAGTATAAATCTTAAGGGCAATCTAAGTCAGGGAATGTATTTAGGAATTAAAACTGCTATAGGCATACTTGAGGTAGAAAAGAACAATGCAGGAGTAAAACCTAAATGTCATTAAGTCCTATCACTACATAAGAGACATCTACTCACCCAGGTAAACACTGTTTTCTGTGGCTCCTCGAGCAGCTTCTACAATGTCTTCTTCATCTTCTAAAACTTCATTGTTAGATGCATAACTTGTATCATCAAAAAGACTGATGGGAATGACTTTTCCGTCCTTAACCAACCAAGCAGATGCAATGGGAGTACAAAACTAAACAAAAATAGAAAAGAAATTTTACAATATTTCAAGCAGTATTTATGTAATTCAACTCCTAAAATGGCATTTAAAAACCACAAATTTTAAAATTTTTTCCGGATTTTCCATGTATAACTGATAAATAAAAATGTATAAATTTACAGTATACAATGCCATATTTTGACGTATGTATACATTATGAAATGATTAGCACAATCAAGCACCTAGGTGGCTCAGTCAGTTAAGCATCTGCCTTTGGCTCACATCATAATCCCAGGGTCCTGGGATTGAGCCTCGCATTGGGCTCCTTGCTCAGCAGGGAGCCTGCTTCTCCCTCTCCCTCTGTCTGCCTCTCTGCCTACTTGTGCTCTCTCTCTCTCTCTGTCAAATAAAATCTTAAAAAAAAATCTACCCTCTTCATTTCACAATGTATATGCATATCAAATTCTCATGCTATACACCTCAGTTGGTTTAAGTGTCTGTCCGACTCTTGATCTCAGCTTAGGTCCTGATCTTGGAATTGTGAGTTCAAGCCCTGCATTGAGATCTACTCTAAGCAAATTTCAAATATATAATATAGTATTATTAACTATAGTCACCACACTGTACATTACATCTCCAGAACTTAATTCATCGTGCATAACTGAAATCTTGTACCCTTTGACCAACATCTCTCCATTTCTCCTATCACCCCCCCGCCAGCTCTTGGCAACTACCATTCCACTCTCTGTTCTGTGAGTTCAACTTTTTAAAATTCCATGAGTAAGTAAGATCATGCACTATTTATCCTTCTATGCCTGGCTTATTTCATTTAGCATAATGTCCTCCAGGTTCATCCATGTTTTTGCAAATGACAGCATTTCCCTCTTCCAGGCTGGATAATATTCCACTGCGTACATATACACACCCCATTTTCTTTATCCATTCATTTACTGATGGACACTTGGGCTCCTTCCATTATCTTGGCTATTGTAAACAACAAAGCACTGAACATGGCAGTACAGATATCTCCTTAACATACTGATTTGACTCCCTTTGACTATCTTCCCAGAAACGGGATGGCTGGATCATAGGGTAGTTCTCTTTTCAATTTTTTGAAAGCACCTCCATACTCTTCTCCCCAGTGGCTGCACCACTTCACACCCCCAGCACCAGGGCACAGAGATACAAACATGCTCACCAGCACTTGTTTTCTGTGGTCTTTTTCAGAAGAGTCATTCTAATAGGTGTGTCTTTTTTAAAGCACTTCTTAAAGCATAGAGAACGGGCTAACAATCCAAAATGACAGTTTTTTCCCTCTACCCAAAAAGTCTGGACAAACCGGAAAAGGAAAAAATGTATTTACAAATGTTCAGTGGTCTCTAGTACCTGGTATTCCCATTCCAGATGTCCTCCCTTCTTGCTAAACGCCATAACCTTCCAGTCAGCAACTGAGACCTTTATCACTGTATCCATCATGGCAGCTTCCTGGTCTTCCACATCTGAAATAATTTTAGACCCTTCTTTGTTCCCACTGGGCTTTAGGGTGCTTTCAATAAATCCGGCTCTAGTTTCCATGTCTGGAATATACCGAAGTTCAAAGTGGCCAACACTGAAATTCCACCTTAAATTTACAAAGGTTTATTTTAGAAATTTACACTTAAGTAAATGGACCAAATAATACAGAACAGTTGTACGTTCAAGAAGCAAACGCTAAAATGTTGCGATGAGAAAAAGAAAAACTCAACAGCATTTTCTGAAGTGCTCTGCTGGTTTTTGCCACAAGAGGGCATCACTTCGTTCTGATCCTTTAGAAACAATGTTTCTAAGTTATAAACCAACAATGGCTGTGGGACAGATTTTCCCTCAAAAATTAACAAATCACATTTCCAAATCAGAGTGATTTTTTCCAGACACACCAAAGTCACCTTAAAATGAGGGTAGCAGCAGTCTGCTTTCTTTACTAAAGTCTGCACACATTTCATTCAAGTGCAAAGAAATTAATACATTCCAATAAACCAATTACACAGCAAGTTGAATGCATCAATTTTGTATTTATATGAAAACATAGCCCTGAAAGGCAATATCACCCAGTGCACCAAGCCTGAAGGTCATACCACCTCAGTTCCAATCTGAGATCTCCCCTGAGATCTGGCAAGTCATCGAACCTTTCTTGTGTTTCAGTGTCCTCATTCATAAAGTGGCAGTAATAATGTTTCCACTATAATCAATATACAGAAAAATCACTTAACTATTGACAATATAAAAACTTGTCATTTAGATATAAAATGGCTTAATAATCCTGACATCTATTAAAAAAATATACTTAAGGAACACTGATCTTAGACCCCAGACTCTTCCCATTCTGGTGATTCAAAATTCTGTTAAGCTGGACATCTGTTTCTATTGGTGGCTGGACACCTAGCAAATACTTAAGGAAACAAAATCCCATCAGGATAAAGAAGGTCAGGTTGCCAGCAGATGCAAAGCCCTATTCACAGTCCAGTGAACATAGAAATATTTTCTTAACTGAGTTTGAGAAAACAGGAAAGGAAACTGAATTATATTGCATCAGATTAGACAAAATCTGAAAGTTTGGTTCACTTTCAAAAGATAGAAAGATGAGATCTCAAATGATTTTTACTACAGCAAGTTAAAATTTAAAGAAGTTTAAAAAAAAAATCCAGCATGTGATTTAGGACCAGCACTTGTTATCTAATCAAATCATATTACTTTTTAATCACATATTTAAATGTAAAAATTACATAAAGAATTCATTACTTGAAAAGGGAAACAAAAAGCCACTTGACCAAAATGAAATGTGTTCTAAAAATGGGGTTGTCAAACACACTGTGAAACTACTTACTAGACAGAACTACAGAGTTAGAGACCCACGTTGAAATAAAGCACATTAACTTTGTCTTAAGAGTGCTCTGCATTCAAAGAACTTTAATCAGTGAGGTTGTCACTGTATGGGCCTCACCTGGTTACTGCCTCCAGAGCCTAGGGTGAGTTTCAACTCAGAATCTGTTAAAAATCATGAGACCATTTTTAATTTAGGGCCTACATTTCTCTTAAAAGAGTTGTATGTTTTAAGGACATGAACAGAGTTCAGGAAATCTACATAAAGGAAAATCAGATAAATTTGGGGTTTGCTGAACTTGTAATTATCAACAGGAACGTTCTCTGAACACATACTTCTCATTGCCACTGCGAGGTCCGACAGCTCTGACAGTTTTCTGGGAGCGTTGCAGAAGAAGGATGTCTTCTTGTTCCATATCATCATTATCCCATTGGCGACAACCCAAAGCTGAACAGATGTACCTCACCTGAAAAGACAGAAATAAATTTTGTGAAGAATATAAGTTACAGGAGATCAGAGACATTAAAAGAATCAAGATAATTTGTAAAAAATTGTGATCTCTAAGAAATACCCAAGTATTAAGAAGCATCAGTTAGACTACCAACTCCTAAAATGAGTTACTTAGAACCATAAAGGAAACAAGAAATATTTAGTTCAGGGAATAATTTTAAGGATTTAGATAATTTTAGTTTTATTTGGGGCATTTCTATGGAATACATGAAAAGAACAGAACCAGTTGTGATCTCCTAGCAATAATATTAATAAAATTCCAGGTGAGTTTAAAAAAATCAGCCTCAGAGTTTCCATTTGATGGAAGTACTAGGTTGTTTAAAGACTTAAACCTTACCAAACAGATACTATATTTAAAAGTGCCTCCTTCAAAAAAAAAAAAAAATGCCTCCTTCAAATCTTCATTAGAAATAAAAAGGAATCTTCACATGATCTGAACTAAAATCCTCCCAGAAAACAGCATACCTGCTAGACTACCAGAAATTTGTAGCAGCACATCAAATCAGAGAACCAGATGATTGGGTTCAATCCCACTGTTTTACAAATGAGAATACTGAAGGCAACAGAGGATCCCAAGGCCTCCTCAGTACAATGCTGATGTGGGAAGTGGGGAAGGCAGAAAAGCATCAGCAAGAGCAAGGAGGGGCTATGGGCCTAACACTTAGATAAGGAATCACTAATGTTCGAAAAACTCAAGGGTCAAAAGTCATTTTTCTATTCTTCCCTGCTTTAGTCTTAAGTCTATATATAAAATACTCACATATCAAGGGTAAGGGATTAAAAAAAGATTTTTACTTTTCTTCAAAGGATGTTTTTAGTTATTCCTAATAAGAGATCTATAGTATAAGACCCAATCTTAGAAGCAGATTATGATTGTATCCTAAAAACTAACATTAGAGAAAATCTAGGTCTTAATAGTATAACTTTATCATCAGACAGACCTAAGTCAAATTTAACCTCAGACATTTCTGAACTTTTTAGTCTCAGTTTTCTCATCTGTAAAATGAGTACAACTTTCTTCTTGGATTACAGGATCAAACTAGATAAATAAATTGGTAGCCATTATTCTTATCAGGATCATTAATATTTGGAGAAGTCCTCATCTGTCCAAACGGAGACAAAAATGTATGACCTTTAAGAATATTGTAAAGATTTCAAGATAATGTATGTAAAATGCAACTGAAATACACTAGACATTATTTATTAATTCTCTTCCTCCTGCTATTCCTGGCTCTGCTGTTCATTCTGTTGTCTTGGATACATTTAGTTTCCTTAATAATATTTTGCTCTTTCTACTTTGCAGTGTTTTTATTAAAACAAATGATATCCTTGGGGAACAAATAATAATAAACCTCAACCAGTAATAGCATAGCTTAATACATTATTTTTTCTATCCCTATTTATCTGATTTCTCCCCAAATAATTCAACATTTTCACTCACCTTTCCACTGTATGCGCTGAGTCCATATGTCGTGAGAGACTTTCCTCCAACCAAAACAACATCATCTCCAAATTTATAAGAAGATTCAAGAAGTGATTCAACTGTAAAAGGAACTGTTTCCATGCTCTCACGGTCCCGGTCCCATTGGAAGAGGTCTCCATCCAGAGAAGGAATGATCATCTTATTCCCAAATACCTAAAACAAAAGCTAACTTTTAAAGGCATAATAACTTTAGTAACTAAGAGCTGGAGTCTTGAGCCTGACTTTCTCTGGTCTCCTTCAACAGTATGCGAGTTGGGGTGGTTCATCAACCAAAACACAATTTGAAACAATGGCCAGTCGCTCCCGGGGCCTACATATAATACTCTAGCATTCTCAAACTGCTTGCTATGGGTGTCCCATAATGCTAAGCGAGCTGCCAAAAGGAAGTTTTATAATCAAGTGAGTTCAAGAAGGGGTTATTATAGGAGTTCTTGCAGCAGTTAAGATGCTAATGTACGGGGCACCTGAGTGGCTCAGTTGGTTAGGTCCTGCGGAGAAAGTAACATCTGAGCAAAACCTTAACTTGGGGGAGTTAACCATATCTGGGGAAGAGCCTCTGTAAAGACCTTAAGGTGCAAGACAGTCCTTCACGTTGGAGGAAGCACAAGGAGCGGGAACAAGGCTATGGGGCAAGGGTGGAGGCATGGAGAGCAAGAGATGATGATGGCTCCAATTCAGGCGATAGCACTGGAGGTGTTGCAGGCAGTCAGATTTGGGATATAACAGGAAGGCAAAGCCAACAGGATGTCATGGAGGAGTTCCTGTATAGTATAAGCAAAAGCACAGAGTTCAGGATAACTCTAAAGTTTTTGGCCACGAACATCTTGTTTCTTTTTTTTTCTTTTTTTTTTTAATTTAAAATATTTTATTTATTTGACAGAGAGAGAGAGATCACAAGTAGGTAGAAAGGCAGGAAGAGAGAGAGAGGGAGAAGCAGGCTTCCCGCTGAGCAGAGAGCCCGATGCGGGGCTCGATCCCAGAACCCTGAGATCATGACCTGAGCTGAAGGCAGAGGCTTAACCCACTGAGCCACCCAGGTGCCCCCGAACATCTTGTTTCTTGAGAAAGAGTTATTAGTACATGGCTTTGTAACATTGACCTTTTGGCGTTTAAAAATATATGCGTCTTGATTCACTTCAGCTAATGACACAACTATTTCCCTGACCAGGCTCAGAACTTTGGGAAAAAGGAATATAAAGAAGTATGAGTTTAATAAACAAACAAACAACCCCCCTCCCCCACAACAAGGGGCACCTGGGTGCTCAGTCAGTTAAATGTCTGACTCTTGATTTCGGCTCAGGTCATGATGTCAGGGTTGTGAGATCGAGCCCTGTGTCCAGCTCTGGGCTCAGCAGGGAGTCTGCTTGAGATTATCTCCCTCACTTTCTGCGTACCCCCCCCCCAAATAAATAAATGTTAAAAAGAAAAAGTCCAAAAATGATCTTAACTTTTTTTTACAGTAAAATTTCTCTATGTACTTCTTTGTTTCTCAAGTAGAATCCTATCTCAAAGGGATACTTACCTGAAAATGCCCATATAGTCACTACAAGTGCTTATACATCCTCCCTTCCCTCTAGCTTGGCCCCACACCTCGGGATTCTCAAGGGCTGGCAAAAAATCACTCTTCTCATCCACTTCTTTCATCTTCTAGTTCAAAGCCCTGTACCTTCTGCCTGAAATATTGTAATAGCCTCTTTACAGTTCTAAACTGGCAGTTTCCTCAATCTAAACTCTACGGTATCTTCTAGATTAATCTCTGAGTCAGAGTTAAGCTTGTTAGGACTATTCAAAAGACTTCAACAATTCTCCATTATCTTCTTATTAAAGACCCCAAATCCCAAGTCTGACATTTTCAAAGTCCTCTAAACATGACATTTTCAAAGTCCTCTAAACATGACCTCAAACAACCTCTTCCTCCTTGTCTTCCACTTTTCCCCACATGGGCAGAAATCAGGTCTCACCTCTTAGGCGTGATATTTAATATAATATTACTGTTATTGTTCAGTGATGTCATTGTCAAGGTCACCTCTTCTCCCTGGAACACCCTCTGGTACCAACACTGCCCACTGAAATCCCAGCTGGCCTTCAAAAGCCTCACTTACACTTTTGCTTTCAAGTCCAAGAAAATTTTTAGCAGCGTAAGGTTGCTGACAAAGATCTCCCAGTTCCTTAACACTGTACTTATTGCTGTAACTATAAACTGAGATAGCATTACGTTCTCAAAAATTGTTTACTGTGCCTCTACAGTGCCTTTCTACAGTTTTTATACTGTGGCTATAAAAGCAATGCACCCAAACTTAGTGCCCAAATTTTGTTTTCCAATTCCACTGCCCACTGAAGGAATCAAGGCTTCCTCACAGAAATGTCTGATTCCAGGGCTGGGGCATGGGAGGGAAAAGATGAGACTTCAACATCTTATTATTCCAGAGAGTAAGGATGTGCACAAAAAAGAAGTACAGGGACACCTGGGTGGCTCAGTTGATTAAACGTCTGCCTTTAGCTCAGGTCAGGATCTCAGGAGCCTGGGATCGAGTCCCACATCAGGTTCCTTGCTCAGCGGACAGCCTGCTTCACCCTCTGCCTGCCACTACCCCAGCTTGTGCTCTCTCTCTGAAAAATAAATAAATAGGGGCACCTGGGTGGCTCAGTGGGTTAAGCCTCTGCCTTTGGCTAATGATCTCAGTCCTGGGATTGAGCCCGACATCTGAGCTTTCTGCTCAGTAGGGAGCCTGCTTCCCCCTTTCTCTCTGCCTGCCTCTCTGCCTACTTGTGAGCTCTCTCTGTCAAATAAATAAATAAAATCTTCAAAAAATAAAAAAAAAAGAAAAAAGGAAAAGAAAAAATAAAATCTTACAAAAAAAAAAAAAGATAGAGGGACGCCTGGGTGGCTCAGTTGGTTGGACGACTGCCTTTGGCTCAGGTCATGATCCTGGAGTTCCGGGATCGAGTCCCACATCGGGCTCCCAGCTCCAAGGGGAGTCTGCTTCTCCCTCTGACCTTCTCCTTGCTCATGTTCTCTCTCACTGTCTCTCTCTCAAATAAATAAATAAAATCTTTAAAAAAAAAAAGAAGTATACCACTGACCAAATCTGGAACAACTTAAGTACCAAAATAATAAAGTACTGAATTATAAAGTACTAAAGGAAAAAAAAAAAGAATTCATGAGGCCTACTGATAATAAATTGATAAACAAAACATGGAGGAGAAGGGAGGGCTCTTATTGTAATTAAATGCCTTTAAATATGAAGGGAGGGACGAAGTTGGAAAAATCAAAATTTTGCAAACATTGTAGTAAAGACTGCAAGTAAAAATCAGCAATGGTGTTAAATCTAGGAAGGTGGAAATTTTGATGAGGAGTAGGATAGCTGCATGGTCTTAAAGCATCTGCCCATGGACTGCTTATTAGTTACAAGAAACTAAAAACAGAAACAAACAACAAAAAAACCTAGTAATTATACAGTGGAGAATTCAGATAATACCCTGACCAGATGCTCAAAATCAACATCATCAAAGAGTGACAGACGTGACACCCTGACAGAGGGTACTTCCCCTGTGTAGGATTCTAAGCTAAGAATTAACAACCTAGATCTAATCACAAGGAACACTGGACAAGCACACAATGAAATTTCTTTCTTTTCTTTTTTTTTTTTTTTTTTTTTGAGAGAGGGAGTGCATGTGGGAATGTGCATGCATACGTGCAGGGGCGGGGGCAGGGAGGCCGTGGGCAGAGGGAGAGGGAAAGGGAGATACTCTTCAGTAGACTCCATGCCCAGCTCTGAGCCTGTCATGGGGCTTGAACTCACGACCCTGAGATCATGACCTGAGCTGAAAGCAAGAGTTGGACACTTAATCTCTTGAGTCACCCAAGTACACCGAAATGAAGAAATTTCCTTTTCTTTTTAATAAAAGAGTAGAGAGACTGTATTCTTCAGAATGTCAATATCATAAAGACAAAGTCTGTGGGTAAACCTAGATTAAAAGAGTCTAACAAGACAAATAAATGTACTACCTGACCCCAGACCAGAAGGTGTACTGGAAGTAAAGGACACTATAAAAGATATTACGGCGTCCTTTGGGGATATTGTGGGTTTGGTTCCACCTCAATAAAATGAGTCAAATGAATTTTTGGTTTCTCAGTGCCTGTAAAGGTTACATTTATGCTATACTGTAGCCTATTAAGCATGCACTAGCATTCTGTCTACCAAATCATGTACACAGCTGAATTAAAAAATACTTTTTTGTTAAAAAAAAATGCCAACCATCATTTGAGCTTTCAGTTAGTCACAATCACTGATCACAGATCACCTTAACAAATACAATGAAAAAGTCTGAAATACTGTGAGAATTACTGGTGGTGACACACAGACGTGAAGTGAGCAAATGCTGTTGGAAAAATGGTGCTGACAGACTTGCTCGATGCAGGGTTGTCACAAACCCTCAATCTGTAAAAATGCAGTATCTGCAAAATATAGTAAGACGAGGTATGCCTGTATGAGGTCAACTCACAAAACTGCAACATGGATGGCAGATTAAAGTATCAATATAAATTTATGAAGTTGACAATTATGCTGTGATTATGTTAAAAGAATATCTCTGTTAGGGGGCGCCTGGGGGGCTCAGTGGGTTAATCCTCTGCCTTCAGCTCAGGTCATGATCTCAGGGTCCTGGGATGGAGCCCCACATTGGGCTCTCTGCTCAGTGAGGAGCCTGCTTCCCCCTCTTTCTCTGCCTGCCTCTCTGCCTACTTGTGATCTCTGTCTGTCAAATAAATAAAATATTAAAAAAAAAAAAGAATATCTCCGTTAGGAATAGATACTGAAGTATTTGAGAGTAAAGGGCCCCAATGGATGGATAGCTGATTTATCTCCAAATGTTTTAGGGAAAAAAAAATGTGTAGGAGAGGTTGGGAGAAAGAAAAAGTAAGAAAGAGAGACAACTCAAAAGATAAAGCAAACAAAGTTTGGGGTAGGTAAACCTCAGTATATAATGACTGGTCCCTTTTTGGGGGGGTATCATTTTTACTTATGTAACTTTTTGTAGTTTGAAATTATTTCCAAATAAAAGGTTGAAAAGAAAAGGACGGTACTCAAGAACCTTACAAGAGCTCTGTAATTAAACTCAGAAGGCTATATCATGAAAACAAACGTTCCTCGTAATTCTGGGTATTTAAAGGTCACTATTGCTCTTTACTGAAAAAAACATCTGTGGACGCCTGGGTGGCTCAGTGGGTTAAAGCCTCTGCCTTCAGCTCAGTTCATGATCCCAGGATCCTGGGATCGAGACCCGCATCGGGCTCTCCGCTCGGCAGGGAGCCTGCTTCCCTTCCTCTCTCTCTGCCTTTCTGCCTACTTGTGATCTCTGTCTGTCAAATAAACAAAATAAAAATCTTAAAAAAAAAATCTGATTTTTAATGAACTCTCAAATGGGATCAGTATACTGCCTCATACAGTTTTCACATTACTATCTTATTCTTTGCTTTCTTACTTTGTTTTTTAAAAATTAAAACTTTTCATCTTTTGTAGAATGTCCATCTTGAAGCTGTCATTAAGAACCGAGTTAGGGGACGCCTGGGTGGCTCAGTTGGTTAAGCAGCTGCCTTCGGCTCAGGTCGTGATCCCAGCCTCCTGGGATCGAGTCCCACATCGGGCTCCTTGCTCAGCAGGGAGCCTGCTTCTCCCTCTGCCTCTGCCTGCCACTCTATCTGCCTCTGCTCACTCTCTCTGTCAAATAAATAAATAAAATCTTTAAAAAAAAAAAAAAGAACCGAGTTAGGTCATTAGTATACATACCCTATGAAAACAGTATGTAGCCAATATGATCTCCCATTTTGAGTTACCTATCAGTTAGAAAATCAAGTATTTACTGCTTCCTACCCTTCATCTTATGTTAGTTATTCTTTATTTTATTCACTAGAACAGTAAATTCAAATTATGATACAGTTAAAAAATAGGTATTTCAGTCGTCTGCTCATATCAACACTAGTTCTAGTTAAGTACAAACAAGGAAAGCAGGTGTGCATCACTAAAAGAAAGAGGAAGAGGAGTCAGAGGGTCTGTAGGAAACAGATAAAATTTATTTTTACTTGTTTCCTCTTCTATTAACCACCTCTTTTCTCCTAAAGCAGTAACAGATCCTTAAGAAACATAATTAAGTGCTGCAAAACCCCCCCAAAACTAAAAAACAAACAAAAAAACTGTCAAACTAGTACAGACTACAATTCATCTCTGCTATAAGATGGATTTACATGCCTCCAAATGTAAAAGAAAACAAAATTTTCCACAATTAAAGGTAAGGTTTAGTGCTCACTTTGGCCACACATATACTTAAAAAAAAAAATTATACACGTACATACATATATAAAGATATGTGGTTTAAACAACCAAGAAAATTTGACATGATGGACCATACTGAGAAAAGCTGCCTTGTTTATAAAAGTGAAATCTTCAGCAGCATCAACTCAGTGAGAAAAGTGCAAAACCCAAGGCAATAAAAAAGCCTTCTGATTTAATACTTAATTATCATGTCATATTTCTGGATGATGATTTTAAAAGCTCACTTTGAAATAGCTGCTCTTTGCTAATTGGCTGCTGATGAGTCATCCCCACGGCTGCTAACCTTTGCACCAATCCTGGTGACGTCTTTCAGGCTGCATATGTGAAAGCAGATGGTGCTTTTCCTTGACAGCCACAAGAAATGCTATATGCACGCCGTTCAGGTAGTGAGATGACATCAGTCCTCACCAAAGCATTACCTCACCCTCCCAGCACCGGAATGAGTCACTCGGAGAGTCAGCTGCAAATCTCTTGGTAGAAAAAAATGTAGGTTACGGTGAAGTGATGCATTTTCACATTCCACTGATTCGTCTCTGTGAGTAGCTGTTTGCTGGGATTCGCTGTTCTGCCTCTCAGGATAATTGCGTGACTTGCTTCCTCTAGCAGTCATTTTTTTAAAAATATAAATTCTTGTTATTTTATGGGCTTCCCCCCCCTTCCATTTGTTTTTTCCTGTTCATAATTTTAAAATAAAAGGTTGTCACATTCGTTGGCAAACTCAGTGCCAAAGAGCCAATCAAGATCTTTATCCCTGCAATCGCAAAGCAGTCTGGTAAAATAATTCAATTTCTATTTCTGAACAAAACCTAAATGGCATAATGAATACCAGCGGCACATGTAATCAGGGAGCACTATTTGAAATTAGAGTGTGAAAATAAAAATTCTATTGCTAAGTGACAGAAGGAACTTCAACTGAGAAAAATGTAGGATGTGCTACTACTAAAATGAATATAACCAGCAATAAAAACACAAATTCTTATAACTGTATAAAATACATTTTTAAGGGCACCTGGGTGGCTCAGTGGGTTGAGCCTCTGCCTTCGGCTCTAGGTCGTGGTCTCAGGGTTCTGGGATCGAGCCCCGAATCGGGCTCTCTGCTCGGCAGGGAGCCTGCTTCCTCCTCTCTCTCTCTCTGCCTACTGTAATCTCTATCTGTCAAATAAATAAATAGAGTCTTAAAAAAAAAGAAAGAAAAATACATTTTTAAAATTTGGTTCTTCCTTCTTTTTCTATGTACCCCCACCCCTCATCATGGGCACATGTACTTCTGGGGGTATATCCAACTTTAACTTATTCTGAACATTCTGAAACATACAAAGTATAAAGAGACAATCCCTCATGCATCTATCACTCAGTTTCAACAAGTAGCAAATTTTGCCAATTGTTTCATCTGTTCTCCATCCACCCAGGACATATATTTGTTTACTAGAATTTTTTTTTTTTTTTAGATTTTATTTATTTATTTGAGAGAGAGACAGTGAGAGAGAGCATGAGAGGGGAGAAAGTCAGAGGGAGAAGCAGACTCTCCAAGGAGCAGGGACCCCCATGTGGGACTCGATCCCAGGATTCTGGGATCATGACCTGAGCCGAAGGCAGTTGCTCAACCAACTGAGCCACCCAGGCACCCATTTACTAGAATGTTTTAAAGTAAATCCCAGACATCATGCCATTTCACCTATAAATACTTCAGGATTCATTGCTGAGAAGTAACTACCATGTCAATATCACATCTAACAGAACCGAGAGTAATTCCTTCAAATCATCTAATATTTAAATTTCCCTGATTGTCTCAAGCATATACAATTGGTTTGCTCCAACAAGGAATTCAAACTCCATGTATTAAATTTGATTCTTTTATGCCCTTGTAGGAGCCCCTCTAACTCCCTCTTTTATGCACTGATTTGCTTGAGAAACCAGAATATTATTTATCCGCAGACTGTCCCAGAGTCTGGCTTTTGCATGTCATTTAACTTGTTCCTTTATCCCCTGTATTTTCTTGAAAGTGTGTTTTTAAACCTGGAACTTTGATCTGATGCAGGTTTGGTTTTCTTACAAGGTTACTTCATAGGTGGGACACCTGGGTGGTTCAGTCGGTTGAGCGTCTGCCTTCAACTCAGGTCATGATCCCAGGATCCTGGGATCGAGTCCCACATTGGGTTCCTTGCTCAGCCAGGAGCCTGCTTCTCCCTCTGCCTGCTCTGCCTGCCACTCCCCCTGCTGTGCTCTCTCTCTGACCCCCCACCCCCCCCAAAAAAGACTACTTCATAGGTGGCACTACACACTTTCTGTTATGTCAAAGGCCAGCAAGCTACAGCTTAGAATCCAAACCTGACCCACTGCCTGTTTTTGTAAGTAAAGCCTTATAGGGCCACAGTCATACCCATTTACTTATGTATTGTCTGACTGCTTTCCCCCACAACTACATAGACCATCAGGCCCACAAAGCCCAAGATACTCACTGTCTAGCCCTTTACAGAAAAAGCTTGCCAACCTCTGAGTTATGTCATATTTGTTACTATTAATCAGTAGATTTGGGGAAGTCAGCCTGATCTCTCCATTTTAAAGTGTTCCATTACCTTTTCGCCACCTGACTATCAGTTGATGACCTACTATTTCAGTTAAGGAACAAAACCATGACATCTAATTCTATATCTTCCTGCATTTATTAGTGAGAGTTTTTCTATAAACAAGAAATTTCTCTCCTGTAGCCTTGGAAGCTAGATTTATATACACTATTATTTTCTCAAGGGGTGATTCAGACGTTAAATCCTTTCAAATCTAAAGAGTTGCATCCAGTGTTCCCTGACCAGGAGAGAGGGAAAAAGAATACGCTGGTCCTGAGAGATACAAAAGCCAAGTCCCAAGTACAAGCTAAGAAGCAATAAAGTTAAAAGGGAAGAGAAGGTGAACAAAAGGGGTCATAAACAGCATGTGGTAAGACTCAGACTTGTCAAGAGTACAGATAAGGAAGAAGGAACAAAGGCTATGAGAAAGGACAGGAAAAAACTATTCTAGAATATTCACTAAAGGGGCACATCTCAAGAACTTGTCCCACCTCAAGAACTCTAAGCATCTCTAGAATAACACAAGAGTTGATGCTTCCAATGATGATCTCAAGGAATAAAAAGATAAAATTCACGAAGACTGGGAAGATGTAAAGTACAAGAAAAACATTCCACTGGAAGTGTTAAATTGTTGACTTTTTTATTAGATGGAAATCCCCTTTTCCCTGAACAATTACTTTCCTGGCCATGCTAGCTGTTTTGCTAACATGGGGCCACAGCAGGCATCCAACAAATGAAATGGAGCTGTGTGCACATGGTAATGAGCACACCTCATCCAGCTTCATTTCTGGGTCCCTGACTCTGCATGCCACTTGCTGTGTGATCTTGGACAAAACCAACACTACACTGTTTTATAAAACTCCCCACACTGGGGCGCCTGGGTGGCTCAGTGGGTTAAAGCCTCTGCCTTCGGCTCAGGTCATGATCCCAGGACCCTGGGATCGAGCCCCGCATCAGGCTCTCTGTTCAGCAGGAAGCCTGCTTCCTCCATTCTCTCTCTCTGCCTACTTGTGATCTCTGTCAAATAAATAAATAAAATCTTAAAAACAAAAAACCTCCCCACATTAACTTACTGTACTTGATCCTCAAATTCAGTCTCCATGGCTATTTTTTTTTAAGATTTTATTTATTTATTTGAAACAGAGAGAGTGAGCGAGCACAAGGGGAGAGAAGGGCAGAGGGAAAGGGAGAACCAGACTCCCTGCTGAGCATGGAACCGAACACGGGGCTCAATTCCAGGACCTTGAGATCAGGACCTGAGCCAAAGTCAGACACTTAGGGGACTGAGCCATCCAGCTGCCCCTCCAAGGCTATTTTAAAAGGTGTGTCTTTTGGTCCCCAGACAGTTGATGTTTCTACCTCTCTGGGGATCCATAGACCTCCTGCTTTTCTCCACTCCTATCCCTGTTGTCCCAATTCCTCCAAGGTCAGAACAGAAAGGGATTTTGACATTCTCTGGAATTAAATTAAGACCAAAGGAGGATTTAGGAGTGACTTAAGAACAGGTACAGAAAGGAAGTACAGGAGTATGTTTACATGAGTGAGTTCTGAGTGACTGAGAGAGCTCTCAGGCAGAGACGTTAAGGAGGCATTTGCCTGTACAGGTCTGCAGCTCAGAGGAAAGGTCTGGGCTGAAGAGAAAAATAAGAATTGCTGCTGTCATAGGAACAGAGACACAATCTCCTTGAAAGAGAATAGGGTGAGAAGGTGACCTATACCCAAACTTCTAGAATTCTAAAATTTAAAAATTCTGGCAGAATGATGAGTCAGAGAAAAAAAAGTGCTTCAAGTGATTGGTTTTAGTAGAATTTTAGGAACTTTCTTATTTTCTTCCAGGTTGCCCCAACTGCTAGTTGGTGTGAATACTTTGCAAAGGTTTGTAAATATAAATACTTCCACAGTTAGAGATAACTGGCTTGTAATACAAATACCTCACAAGGAAACCATCTGATTCATCACAGTCTCATGGAAAGTCTCAAAGCAGAAAAGAATGTCAAGAAACCCTTTCCATTTTGAATGTGGAGGAATCTCTCCCACTTAAAATCTTTCAATGGTTTACAATGGCTCAGGATAAAATCCAAAATACTCAACACAGCTTCCTAGGCCCTGTTATTAGCTGGTCCTGGCCTCCCTCAACAGGCTCATCTCTCCTACCATCCCCCAGCCTGCACACTTGTTGCCATCCCCCGGTAATTCTCACCACCAAGGCCTCCACACAGGCCATATCCTCTCCCAGAGCAGTCTTTCCCTGCTGCTCTGCCCATCTCTTGCCTGGGCAGCTCCTTCTCCTCATGGGATCTCGGTTGTAAACACTGTCTCTTCTGAGAAGGCTTCTCTGGCCTCCTATCTACATAGGCCAGGCCTCCTTGCTAAGTCTCTTCATTCCACCCATGCATGTGGCCGTTTCTACAACTACATTATTTACATTGTAATTATTCAAGCTGGCTCCACATGATGCCACGCGAGTTCCACGAGGGCAAGGATTGCATGTGTCCTGGGCAAGGCTGTACAGTGCACAGTCCTGTCAGACTCCCACCCCACTAAAGAGGGGTTCCATTTGGGATGTGTTAAGTTCAGGTACCTTTGACCCCCCCACTAGGGATGTCTAAGAGGCATTAAGTGCTCACGATATGCTAAGCAGCATGCTAAGTCTGCTATATACATGACATCTTTCAGCAAATCTGGGTAAAGCACATTAAGAATTATAACTATTATTATAGAAAATGCAAATACATAAGTACTGAAGTATTTCAAAAAGCATGAAGCACTATTGTTCAAGATACTGAATGAAGCCACTCTGGGCAGAACACATGAGAGAGGAGAAGAGAGGACGAGGGACAGGCCCAGAGCTCAAAGTCTGGCCAGCTCCGGAAGGACCCAGCAGGGAATGGTAAGCAAGTTGGACCTTATTTTAAATGTAATAGGGAACCACTGGGGGGGCTTTAGGCAGAGGAGAAACAGGTTGATGTAGTCTTTTAACATCATTCAGATGGCAGCATGGAGACTGATGATAGCAGACAACAGAGGAAATAAGGGAGCAATTGGGAGCCTGTGCAGTGGTCCAAGGGAGGTGGTGGGGGCTTGCATCATGAGGAGCAATGGTGCTGAAGAGAGTAAATGGATCGATGGTGTGTTTTGGAGGGAGAGCAAAGGGACTTGTTAATGGAGCAAGTCTGGAAGACAATGAAATGAATGAAAGGAACTCAAGGATGACTTGTAGGTTTCACCCAAGCCACAGGGAAGACTGAGATTGAGGTTGCAGATACTGATTTGATGTGACTTTTAAACCTCCCTCTACATAGAGATGTGAAGTCAGCTATCAGCTCTATCAGCAGAGATGTATCTGGGGTGTCAACAGCACACAGGTTCTATTTAAATCCAAGAGCCGAGAGATCATAATTTATTAACCAGTATCCTTTTGAAATACAAAAAATGTTCATCATAGTGTTATTCATGATTTAGAATTTAAAAAACAACCTATAACCAACAACCTTTTAAGGAACATACAAGTTGTTTCTAAATTTTAAAATTATGAATAACGCTATGATGAACATCTTTTATATTCCAGATTCTTTTTTTAGGAAAGACTGCCAGAAAAGGAACTCCTGGGAATTTCCCCCCAATGTATGGATTTCTTTTTAATTATAATTTGAAATAATTTTAGATTGAGAGAAAAGTTGCAAATTAGTACAGAGAGTTTCTATAAACCTTTCATCTAGCTTCCCCTAATGTTACCATCTTGAAATTTAGAAAGTGGAAGAATGCCATTAATAAATTATAGACTGTATTTAAATTTCACAAGTATTTTCACTAATGTCCTTTTTCTGGTCCAGGATCCAGTCTAGGGTTACATATTGTATTTTCATATTTTTCTGTTTCCGACAATCTGTGACAGTTCCTTAGTCCTGCTGTTGTTCAAAGCCTTAAGGCTTTGCAGACTTTAAGGCTTTTGCAGAGCACCAGTTAGGTGTTTTATAGAATGTCTCTAAATGTGATTTTGCCCAATGGTTTTTCATGATTAGATTGAAGTTATGCATTTTTGGCAAGAAAACTACAGGAGTGATGTTGTACCCTTCTCAATGCATTGTATCAGGAGGCTCCTAAGGATGATAAGTTTTCTTTTCGTTGATGTTAACCTTGATCACGTGGTTAAGGAGATGTCTGGTATCTGCTGGGTTTCCCCACTGTACAATTCCTTTTTTCCCTTCGAAAGAATAAATATTTGGATGATGGGAGATTTTTTAAGACTATGCAAAAAAAAAAAAAAAGCATGAAGCATCAGAAAGAGGACAAGGACTTGTCCAAAGATCTAGGTTTGAGTCTTGGCTTTATCATATCAGACAGATCTCTGACCCATTTTGAGCCCTAATTTTGTCATCTGAAAAACAGGATCTAATAAGAATATTTATTTTATTGGGCACCTGGGTGGCTCAGTAGATTAAGTGTCTGACTCTTGATTTCAACTCAGGTCATGATCTGAGTCTTGAGATTAAGCCCTGAGTTGGGCTCCACACAGGGTGTGGAGCTTGCTTAGGATCCGCAACCCCTCTTCACATGCACGCTCTCTCTAAAATAACATTTAAAAAGAATATTTTACAAGGTTATGTAAAGATTAAATAAGAATGGCTTTGGTATCACTTTATGCACTATAAAATAATAATCAAACAAAAGTTGTTATGTATACGTAATGCTACTCTGAATCTCTAACATAATTCATGTGTATATGCGTATATATGTATACTTATTAAAGAAAAAAATGTTTAAAACAAAAATATAAACTCTTCATTTGAGTAGTTATGAATTCATCATGAACCTTCCTTTATTCTCTACAAGGTAACTTCAGAAAGTAACTATGGTTCATGAACACCAAATTTCAAAAATTGCAAAAAAGCTTTTAGCATTTAAATGGCTTCTCCAAAAGTAAATTTAAGGAGAAAGCAGAAAGCTTAACTCTGCCATATCAATTATTTCTTTCCCAACCCTGGATTTACAACACCCCTTTAAACACAAAGCCTCAGAGGTAAATAAAGATGAATTCAATGTAAGAATTAAATACACCAAACTGTACCAGTCTTGATTTACCAGAAATCTCTATCAATCCTAAAATGCTCCTTTATCACGTAGAAGTTCTAAAGGATGTAAACTATTTTATTTATCACAAAGATGAACAATATTAAAGTTAACAGGCATATTTTTGTATATTTTGTTTCCTTAAAAATGATACGCTGTGTATTCCATATAAAATGGTTAACTTTTAATAAACAAAAACCAGTAAGTGACTAGATGACTAGATGCCAGAATTGACTTCTTGTGACTTTAAGAGGAAAAAAAATGTTCTAGCACTGTGCTAAGGAAATACTTTTTTTATTTCCCAGAAAACCTTGAAATTATCATGATAGGGAGAATAAAGAAAGCTTTTCTGCTGAAAGTAAAGTGTTCCTGGGAATCATACCTCATAAACTAAGGAAGGGGGCACGGTTATCTACTACTAGATGATTGAATGTGAGGGATTATGAGGTCTTTCAGTAGATCTGGGTATTAGAGAAGGCATCCCACGTGATGTGCTTAAGAGGAAATGTAAACTTTTTTTTTTTTTCTTAAAAAGGAAATGCTGAAGAAAAAACAAATCCTGAAGCCTTTTGGTTATTTCTTGTCACCAAAGATTGTGAATTAATACCCAGAGCAGTGAGATGCCAAGGAGATAATGACTATTTCATTCATTCCTTTTTTTTTTTTAAATCAAAGATTTTATTTATTTATTTATTAGAGAGAGATTGAGAGAGAGAGAGAGAGACTGAGAGGGAACACAAGCAGGGGGAGTGGGAGAGACAGAAGCAGGCTTCCCGCAGAGTAGGGAGCCCGATGTGTGGCTTGATCCCAGAACCCTGGGATCATGACCTGAGCCCACGGCAGATGATTAACGACTGAGCCACCCAGGCACCCCTGAGCCACCCAGGCGCCCCTATTTCATTCTTTCTTTTCTCAAACTACAATCAATCTATAGAACAAAATACCTCAAGGAGTATTGAGGTAAAAGTTTTAGGCATACTTTTCACATTCACAATGAAAAACACCGATTTTAGTAACTTCCTCTCCCTTCATTTAGATCATTATACATTCGTGAAGTAGATAATATGCATGCGAAGTCAATTTCCTAAAAAATAAGGTCAAATCAATTTCTCATTTAGCAATATGCAAGCTAGAGTAAACTGGTTTAGTTCACAGCAATGCTTTCACCCATGCTAAGGGATTAAAAAACAAAATTAAATCAAAGCACTGTTTCATTTCTATAATTAAAAGAAAAGCAATTAATCTAAGCAATTATTTACATATTGCATTGCTACATGACTAAATTGAGAGTGACTTTTCCAAATATATCGCAATCTTCAAGGATAGATCCAAGCCCAAAATGTGCTGGTTTATGTACAAATGAAAAAATACAAAATGACCAGACACCTTTCAGTGTAAATTAGAGAATCTTTAAAAGAGATTACGGATCTTCTCTTAATAAAAGCACTACCCTAACCATCTACTAATGAATTCTTTGTGAGCAAATCAAGTTAACCATTAAGAGTATACCCTTTTCAAAGGCTCTCCTCACCCCCACCTATGAAGCCCCTTCTCAATGAATGCAGTCTGATGAGGGGTGAGGAAGAGGTTGGAAAGCTCTAGCATCATAGTTGTCTGTTTCTGCACCTGTCTGAAACAGAAAGGCGGTGTCCCTAGGGGAGAAACATGCCGAAAATAAAACAAAACCCCAAACTCTAACTATAGACTTATAATAGAGTTGTTTGTTCTTTTTAAGAGGGGGAAGAAAAAGGCATTTTAACAGAAAACTGAAACAAAAAACAGATATGGTATCTCTAAAGGTATAGGTATTATCTAAGGACAAACTATTTACATGTATATAATTATAACATGCATTCTAAATAAAGATAAGGAAGGTCTCAGTGTGTTTATGAATGTGCTCCAAACACAAAAAGTGGATAGTTCAAGAATATTATATCTACTTAGATTTGAAGTGTGATCCAAATGTCACCCACAGACCCCAAAGAAAAACTATGCCAATATGTTACAAAACAAAATTTTAAGACAACCAAGGAGAGGCGCCTGGGTGGCTCAGTTGGTTAAGTGTCTGCTTTTGTCTCAGGTTTCGATTCTGGGGTCCTGGGTTCAAGCCCCACACCAGGCTTCCTGCTCAATGGGGAGTCTGCTTCTCCCTCTGCCCCTCCCCCTGCTGATACAAACACACACACATACTCGCTCTCTCTCTTTCCCTCAAATAAATAAATAAAATCTCTCTCTCTCTCTCAAATAAATAAATAAAATCTTAAAATAAGAACCAATTAAGAACCACAGCCAAACCTCCTCAATGCTTTTTCTAGGCTTAATCTGCATATAAATTACCAGAGGAAAGCAAATCAGATTTCACCTCAGGTGGTCTTTTCAAAAATTAAAAACAAAATACTTAGCTACTATTATGTAAGTATTAGGCTTAAAACCTAGGGCACATCTGTTACAGCTAATGGAGTAAACTTACACACACACACACACACACACACACACACACAGCGTTTTAGCTTGGTTTATTATCATTATTCTTTTTTTTTTTAAGGTTTTTTTTTTTTAAGGTTTTATTTATTTATTTGACAGACAGAGATCACAAGTAGGCAGAGAGGCAGGCAGAGAGAGAGAGAGGAGAAAGCAGGCTCCCTACTGAGCAGAGAGCCCGATGTGGGGCTCGATCCCGAGACCCTGGGATCATGACCTGAGTCGAAGGCAGAGGCTTTAACCCACTGAGCCACCCAGGCGCCGCTATTATCATTATTCTTTTGAGGAAGTTTGTAAATACCTAATCAAAAGGAAAGAGTGGCAAATCAGATCTGTGTCCCAAGACACCTCAACCTTCCAACATCAAACTGTTCTAAATATAATGTAAAATGCTTGTTTAATGAAACCATCAATCTCTCTTATCCTCTAGGAATTTATTTTTTCATTGACATAATCAAAACACCACTAAAGCAACATAATACACTATTATATATGCCTTTTGGATCAGAGAAGGTTAAAGATCGTATCAGAACAGGCCAGGAGGCAATAACATATGCACCTAATGGTAATTTCTAATGAATTGAGTGCTTCATTTTTTAAAAGAATCCTTAAATGTAGTTTAAAAAAAAGGAGGGGGAGTTGAAAACTCCCTCTAGATAATTTACTTACATGTATCATGTATCTGATGGTACTTGATCCCTGAAGTTGCAACAATCTTTAAAATTTAGTACAATCCCATAATTTTACAGAGAAGGAAATTAAAGCTCTATTGAACTGAAGGATTTAGCTGGGCCATCTAGTCAGTTAATGGAAGAACCCTATCATTCTAGAACTCAAGACCCTGAATCCCAGCTCCTCCTCCACAATCCTACACAGTGTTAGAAGTTCCTGGTGGCTTTATTTTATTATTTCAGCAAAAGTACATGTGATTCATCAGCAATTGCTCTATCATTAATAACTTAAATTTTTTAAAAAGAATTTATTTATTTATTTGAGAGAAAAAGAAAGATAGCGAGAGAAAGTATGAGCAGGGGCAGGGGAGAGGGAGAGGGAGAAGCAGGTTCCCCACTGAGCAGGGAGCCTAAACCAGGACTGGACCCCCAGGACCCTGGGATCATGATCTGAGCCAAAGGCAGATGCCCAATTAACTGAGCCACCCAAGTGCCCCAGTAACTTAAAAATTTTTATACAGTTGGGGTACCTGGCTGGATCAGTTGAAAGAGCACGCAACTCTTGATCTTGGGGTTGTGATTCAAACCCCATGGGGGGGGTGGAGATTACTCAATAAATAAAAGTTTAAAAAATTATTACACAGTCTATCTAATCCTTTTCATTAGATTAATAAGTGGCTTTACTAATTGTTACACAGGGAATATATCTTCCCTGACCTTCTAGGTTTTATCTGTTTCATCTTCATAGCACTCCTGATGAAAGCATGGAAAGAGCAATATTCTAATACAGAGGTCCCCACGCGGAGCCATGGATCTACCTACTGTCATCTGGGTGGTTTTGCCTTTATCTCTGTACCAAACACTGGGCTTCAGACAGAGAAAATTAACTATTTCTCACAAAAAGTAGGGACCTTCATAAAATACCAGATCAGATGCATTTAAAAAGGTAATATATGCATCATATTTAGGGCATTTCAAATAGCAATTTTTGATCTTCTTTCTGTGGTATTTTAAGATTTTATTTATTTATTTGAGAGAGTGAGAGAGAGAGTGAGAGAATGAGCAGGGAGGAGGGGCAGAGGGAGAGGGAGAAACAAACTCTCTGCTGAGCAGGGAACCCAACTTGGTGCTCCATCCCAGGACTTGGGATCGTGACCTGAGCTGAAGGCAGACACATAACCGACTGAGCCACCCACACGTCCTTTTTGTAGTATTTTGTCCAACTTCTGAACACAAGTTGTAGATGCTGAGCAACACACACCTTGCTGAGGAACAGATGACTCAAGCTCACAATACATTCCTGTTCATCTTACACAAATATTCTTATAATATTTCTATCCCATACTAGATCAGCAATTCTCAAACTGGGGTCTTCATATGCTTTTAGAGGTGCAGAGAGTCAAGAAGCTTTGCTACTAAGGTGTTATTTGCTTTCTTACTGCAGTGATATTTGCACTGAGGATATAAAAGCAATGGTGACTAGGGGCGCCTGGGTGGCTCAGGCGGTTAAGCGTCTGACTCCTGATCTCAGCTCAGGTCTTGATCTCAGGGTCATGAGTTAAAGCCCCAGGGCTGGGCTCCATGCCCTACTTTAAAAAAATGAAAAGAAAAGAAAAAGAAAAAGCAATGGTGACTAAAACTGCTGGTACCTTAGCACAAAAATCAAGAGAATCAAGCACCAAACTAGCAGTGACTGTACTTTTCACTGGTATATACTCACAGCAAGAAGAAAAAAAAAAAAGAAAAAGGGAAAGAGAAAAGTTTCCCTTAAGAATGTTCTGATGAAGCAATAGAAAGTATGAATTTCATTCTTTCGGGACCTGAGCACACATCTTTTTACTCTTCTGGTATGGCCACAGAGGAAGTACGCACCAGCACCCTGCCACATACCGAATGAAACACATCTTGTGTGGTCAAGTTGTGAACTGTCTGTTCACAGAGCTCTGTTTCTACTTAAAAAAACTGAGGGGAAAAAGATGTTTATGAGACTTGGGTATCTGTCAGGTATTTTTTCAAAATTACACAAAGTCACCCTCTCACTTGAAGGAAAACAACAGATTATATTTGTGATAAAATTCAAGGTTTCAAGTGAAAATTAGAATTTGGGAAAACCTCTCCCTACCAGCGTGAGCTCAACACTTTCCCAAGATTTATAGACTTCTCTGACTTAGATCAGTGGTAATAATAGCAAATTTGATTTTTAAAATATTCTACCAAGAAATAGGTCAACATCTGGAAGATCTGTATAACTTGTTGAATCAACATTTATCAAATGATGTTAGAACATCATGCATGAGTAAAAGGCAAGACAGACATATGGATGTTGATGTAACAGAGTACAGAATGTTCATTGATATGGTTTCAGATCCAACAGTGCAACTAACCTTTAAGAAATTTCCACTTGTTTTGGTATAGTATCAAAAAGAATGATCCAATCATTCTGAAAAGGCTTCTAAAATACATCTTCCTTTTCTAACTACATATATGCATGTGCCTGGATTTTCTTCTTCATATAGTTCAACCAAAACAACAACGCAACGCACTGAATGCAGAAGCAGGTATGAAAACCGTCTTCTATTAAACTAGAAACTAAAGAGCTTTATAAAAGTATAAAACAATGCCACCACTCTTCTCACTAAAATATTTTTAAACGAGAAAAAATTCTTCATAAAAATATGTTTTTATGCTATCATCAATGGGTTCATTTTTTAAAATGATTTAATAACAAGTCTTTAAAATTTCTTTTTTAATCTCCAACATGATTTAAGTCTAGATAGACATAACCTATAGAAAAAGCTCTTTGGAACTCTCCACAATTTTTAAGAATGGAAAGGGTCCTGGGACATAACAGTCTGAGCCCTGCTCTACTAGATGAGCAGTCTGAGTTTGTAATGCGGAGGTGTACCCACAATGGGGAGATGGCCCCAGAGCAGGCAGAATGGAGCAGTCAGGCAAGCCTGGGTTCAACTGCAGCTTTATCATCCAGCCGGTCTACAATTTCAAACAGATAATGTCTCTGAGCTTCTGTTTCCTCTTCTACAAAATGATACCAACACATCAACCTCAGGAGGATCTTTACGAGGATTATACTGTGTATAAAGTACATAAGGTGTATCTTATAACTCCGAAAACAGTGTTGTTTCAAGAAATGGTCTCAAGAACCTGGGGCAGCAGTAAAGTCTAGTAAACCTGTCATGTTACCCCAGAGGGTCAGTATCTTTAGATTTTCTATTTTTTTCCCATAAAATAGAAAATGAAAATCCAGATAATGCAAAGAGGCCTCAGGATTCTTCTCCTGCATGGAAGGTGGCCAGTGAGCTTTTCATTTATTGTGTAAGAGTGACACATTGAAACTTCACGAATATACTTGAGATTCAACATTTCACAAGTGTTCTAGCCAATGGATCTGGGGTTTGCAGTGGGTGGAAAGGAGGGCACTTAAAACAAGAGAGCCCTAATAAACCACAGAAAATGGTATGGACTAGGAACAATGAGAAAGTTGAACTGTACTTAAAAAAATGGCTAACATATTTTAAACACACTCAATAGCACTCAAGATATTACAACTATTTGCATCTACTTTGTCAAACCATGCAATTTATCTTTTGTTCATGTGTCTATTTTACTTTGCAAACACACACATGCTTTGTACCACTAAGACACACCATAATATTACCTCATATGTAAACAGCTTATAATCTTCTGATTTTGTTGATCATCTTTTTTATCTAGTTTAAAAAATAAAGTAAAACATGCATACCCAAGCATAATCCCAGCAGAACACAAATCAATGAATGTTTAGCTTAAATGGCAATTCATCTGAATATTATACCTGATTCAAATTTATTAATGTAATTTACAATAAAATTGCTATTTATATTAATTTATATTAATAATTCACAATACAACAGAAGTTCAGTATTCTTCACAGATATTTTCAGCAAACTGTATGGTTTGATAAATAGTAAGTACTTTGAAAGCCTTGTCAGGGCTTAGCATACACAGAGGTGGGCAGTGCTGTTTCCCTAAGAACCTGCCTGGGTGCTCTAGGAAAGCATCCAGGCTGAGTTTACAGAAGAGCAGATGGGGTACTGGTAGCAGTATTCCCATCAGAAAATTCCATCACCACTAATCAGGTGATTCTTAAGTCCCTCATGTTAGGTTTTGTCTTTTTCAAAGTTGATACCAACCGGAAAGCTTTTAGTTTAGTTTTGTTTTTAAGTAGGCTCCATACCCAGCATGGAGCCCAATGCAGGGCTTGAACTCATGACCCTGCGATCAAGACCTGAGCTGAGATAAAGAGTTGGATGCTTCTCTGACTAAGCCACCCAGGGGCCCCTAGAAAACTTTCTGAAAGGGAACAACTGATGATGAAAGAAAAAAAAAAAAAAAAAAAAAAAAAGAACACCCAGAGAGAGTGTCCCAGAGGAACAGACTGGTTAGATAGAAGGCTGAGGGTATTCTGGAAAATAGAGGTGACAGCTTCCATGTTAGCAATTACAACTCAAAAGAGGGACTTACTTAGTTTAATGACTTAAACTAGAGAATAAGGCTCTAGAAGAGGATAGAAACTTCATCTATCAGAGTCAAGATAAAAGGTGAGAAAAATAAACTCTCATTTAACCCATCCTGAACCTCAACAAAGTAGGCAGTGTCCTTACTTATTGATGAGGACACTAAAGCTCTGAGGAGCTAAGTTGCTGTCCAAGTCTTGAAGTCATGTGTCAGTGGAGTTTTTAGAAGCACCAGCTCTCCTTTTGTTTTTGCAAATAATCAAATTTGTCTAATATAACATTCTTAGAAAATTTCATGCTTAAAATTAGGATGTATGCTTAAGGCAAAACGCAGGGAATAATTTATGGGATTTTGCAGTATGCATTTCTAACTATTAAGATGCAGTTACTAAAGTTACTTATATTTGTTTTGTTATTCCTAGGCACCTTACGATAATAAGGGGGAAGAAATGATGATCATATTACAACTCAGATAATGAGCTAAACTGATTGATATAACAGGTAGTATTCTCAGTCACTAGTGTATATGATTAACTCATTTAATATTCAAAACCATCCTAAGAAGTAGATGATATCAGCCGCTCATTTTAAAGAAGGGGAACTGAGGAACAGAAAAGTTAAGTAGTTGCCAGAAGGTGATACAGTTCATAAAAGGCAGACTGGCCTCACACCTAGGCCATCGGGCCCTGAGCCCCAGCTGTACCAGCAAATACATACTACGAGTATGAGCAATTGCTCATTATAGCTTTTTTGAACCAACGTTTAATAGGAAATTCTTACCTCTGGTTTGCTGAGGCTGGATGAAACCAAGGAACCGGATCCCACGTCCAAATCCCACTGTTTTTTACCATGATTCTCAGGATCCAAGGCAGCAATTCGCCCATCTAAAGTGCTGATAATCACTAATGATCTATAAATTTAAAAATTAATAAGACAAAGTTTAAAAGGTATTTATGGTATCAAGCACTTACAGTATACACTGGAGAAAGAAAACCAGGCCATCCCCAGACCTCTGGCTGCTGGGGGAGAGGCGCCACCTCCTCACAATACTTACAGTCTTGCTATCACTGTTGGTCTAAAGCCCACCAAGACCACTGCAATACGGCCTTTATCTGTTTATGTCACTTATGAAAAGCCCCAGACTCCTGCGTCACCACTTGTTCTCACACTGTAATCCCCACATGGAATTCAATATTCCCAGTGCTGTCCTCTTCTTCCTTTCCCCAATCCCTGAAACCGGAAACCGTTCACTTGCCTTTTGCTTGAGTAGAAACCTGGATCTTCCTGAGAACGTCACTTCCAAAGCAAAGAGATCACTTTTCAGACCACCTTCTTTCTCTCCTCTCTACAGATCCTCAGGATCTGATTGCTCCAGCCACTACTCCAGTAACTGTCTACTGATCCTTGGGTCACTAGCCTCCCTCCTTGAGGATTTCAGCTCCTGGTTTTAACTGTAACTATTAACACATCCTTTGAGTTTTCATTATCTGTTAACCCTGCCTCATCCACTGCCATGGCAAGGTCCTAGCCCTTGGCATTACCAAATGCCACAACTCCCCTGCCCCACTGAAATTTCAAGCATTCCAGCCCCTGCCACCAATGCCTTTCCAGCTCATTTCCTCTGCTTCCCACTAATCTCTGACCCACCAGAGCATACAAGCCATCAATCTGACACTTTTACCCTAAGCTTCACCACCATTAGGCCCTCACTTCTTTTTTTACTGAGTTTAAATCCCACAGTCCTTCATTTTGACCACTTCCTGGCCCCCTCACTCATCACACTTAGCAGAACTCCAACCCTGGTTAAATTCAATGATCTGCATTTTCTCACTCTTGCTTCCGTGCAGTTGAATGTGGCCAAAGTAAAACATAATCATGCTGACTGGACTCACTTTAATCATGGCCACCAATGTGAGAAGGGCTATTAATGCTGCCCCACCATCACAGCGTACTACCTTGGTCTATCTACTCAACCAATGGCCTAGGTTAAACTATGTTATTTCTCCTTTCTCTTGAATTTCCAACACTAGCTCTTCCAAGCTCATTCATCTCAGCAATAATCAAAAGAAATTCCACCATCAAGTCTTTCTTTATACTACCTGGACCCATGAATTCTACCTTTCCTCCAATTACTGCGGGTGAATTGTTCATGGTCCCATGCACTACCCACACTTCTGCCCAGACAGCAGATCCCTATTTGCCAGTCTTCACATCTCTCCTCATGCTCTTATATCAATTATTTCCCCTCTACCAGAGCATTCCTCTCAGTGTTCACACCTGCTATTATTTTCCCCAACCTAAAAACCAAACCAGTTAAACAAAATGAGCCATTCTCCCACCTCTAAGCTTCCAAACCACACTCCATTTCGCCTCTGGAACAAAACTCCTTAAAAGAGTTCATAGACTTTCTGTCTCCAAATCCTCTCCCCTTCTTCTGTCTTGAACTATTTCTAATCAAGATTTTGCTTCTGCCACTTCACTTGAAAGGTTCTTGTTGGGGTCATTGAGATGACCTTCATCCTGAAAAATCCCATGGTCAGGTCTCAGTTTACTTAACCTGTTCTAGCAGCACCTGACCAGCAACATCTCCTGCCTTTCATGCGACATACTCTTTGTGTGGCTTCCAGGACACTGTACTATCCTGATTTTTGTTTCTTAGTTGTAGGCTACTCTTTGTCAGTTCTATTTTCTGGTTCTTCCTCACTGCTTCTATCTCTCAAAGTATTCTCTACCCACATGTACTTTTTTTGATGGCCTCATCCAGTCTCATAGCTTAAAATACCATCTATATGCTGGCAACTCTCAAATTTGTATCTCTCCCTGAACTCTGGACTTACATACCTAACTGCCTACCAGACTTATATGGTAGAATGGCTTCTCCAGAATGACTTCTCTAATTCCTCAAACACCCATGATTTTCCCTCAAGGCCTTTGCAGCTACTGTTCTTTCTGCCTGGAACATATCCTCCTAGATATATATCCTAGATATATAACAAGCCCACCCAAAATATCTGTTGAATGAAATAATGTGTTATATAGTTGTTCTAGGAATTTGTTAGGTATACTTGTCTGCTTCAAAGGCCATACAAATTCCAAATACATTTATGTTCCACTTTAGGATTAAAAATACAACTTTCATCTTTTCTATTTCACTTGAAATACAATGTATACAAATTCAAAGTGAAGCTATAACTTGACCAAGACAAAACAGTTCAATAAACTCATTTGAAACCTTTCAAAGAACTTAATTGTTTATTAAATGAATAAATTTATCAAGTGAATAAATAAAATTGTTAATTTACTTCCCAAACTATATACTAATTCTCATTCTGAATTTTTCAAATGGTAACTCTAAGTCTAATTTGTGAAAATAAAGATTTTTGACACATTACAAACTCTAGTAATTTTAGATAACTAACCAAAATAAAAGGAACAACTCAACTACCCTTCTCACACATTACCCTGCTTTCTAAAGAGAGATAGCAGGAACTAGGGGGGAAGACGGATACTATGAGGAAGAAAATTATTTTATAATGAAGGGCATAAAAAATTCATACCTTAGATGTGCCAATTTACAAATAAATGCAACGGAATCTAATTAAGTTAGTGATCCAAGGTTCAGAGCCAAGTTAACTCTTTCCTAGTACCACTGCAGAAATGTCTAATTATTCTGTTCAGTAACCATTAACCACAAATAAATGGCTGAATGAAAACCACTCTAATTGAAATAAAACTTAGTATAAGCAGTGTTAACCCATGAAAAATTTAGATCACTGCAACACTTTAGATACTATTTTTTGTTTTAAATTCAGAATGAACATTGTTTATCACCCTAGCCATTCTACTTATAACAACAACAACAACAACAACAACAAAACCCTTTAATTTTTCTGAGCAGAGAATGGTAAAATTCTAGGTCTCATCTTCAGAAGAAAGAAAAATCCAACAATAAAATACGCATATGTGTCTGTGTATATAAAAACTACACTTTAATAAGCCACTTGGAGTTTAACATCTAACGATTCTTTCACTGACAACTTACTGCATTTGAGTCAAGAGTTCTGTTTTTTTAAACAAGCTAGTTTTAGATTTTGTACTATATCTAGAGAATAAGTGTAAATTTGAGTAACAAAAGAAATACAAACATGGGGGCAGGAACAATTAAGTATATTATTCTCTTAACTGCTTTCTATACTTAATGTAATCTGGTTCTTAGATGTGAATGGGGTACCCTTAATTCTTTTAACCCTCTTAATGGGAATAAGAGTAAATCCCCTACAACTCCGTCAGGCATTAAAACAAACAAACAAACAAACAAAAACCCCTTCACTTTCTCGTCTGCTCCAAGCTAGCCATAATATTCACTGTGGGCTCCTTCCCAAGCATGTCTCTGGAAGGAAGTACCCCTTCTGCTGTGGCTGAAATTGAGCAGCATGACAGGGTGTAAAAGATGCTACGATTTAGACTATTACGTCTAATCACATTCTAAGATAGAGATGCTCACGGACATATTACCGACTGAGAAAAGCATCAAGTAGACAGACAATGCTGAATGCAGGGATAAACAGAGGATAGCAGTGAGTGTTCAAAACAAACATCAATCAGAGAAGAAAAATGAACCCCTCTCCCCAAATAGGGAGAATATAAGGCCATTTTATATCCCCACAATCCATTTGCTCGGTTTTCAGGTTTCTATGAACAAGATAAAAGCCCTTAACATATTCAAGAATTGATGGGACTGCAGAGGCAGCATTTCCTGTGGAGAGAACCGGAGCTCTGAAATCAGACCAGTGCTCACATCCCCATGACTATGCACTTGTTCTGCTCACAGCTTCATTCCACCTGCTTTCTCAGAGGTAAGATCTGACTACTTCCCTGGCTCAGCATAACTCAAACTGGCCCGATCATAAAAATTATCTGGGGTGCTTGTTAAAAGCCAGTAAACATTCCTGGGTCCCATCCCTAGACGGGGCTTGGAAGCCAGAGCTTGACAAGTACCCAAGCTGTCTTACAATAAGACCAGCTTGGCCGATACTGACTTACCTCAAAGGGCTGTTTCCTTAGAGTAAAAAAATAATCTATTACCTGGATGAAGAAGGCCTATTGGCCAACTCTGCCAATAAACTCTTTAGAAACTTCTATCTCTCCCTCACACCTTGCTCTAGTTTACAAAGGCATTTGTTTGGGTAATTCAACAGCAAGCACTGTTCTCTTACGCATGACCCAATTCTTCGAAGCTATTCTCAAGGTTTTCAACAAACTCCTCCTGCCAGATCCATTCTCCTCATCAAATCTGTCTGCAGCAGCAGCTGAAAAAGTGCTGGGCTCCTTATTCTAGACCTTCTCCTTACTCCGGCTTCTACAAGGCCACTTCCCTTCATCCCATCATTCCTAGCACTCTCAAACTCCAGGAAGCAGGCCATGGAATTCTGGCTTTAGGCCATTGCCCACAGCTTTGACTTCACCTGTAACATGACAGCTCCCAAAACTATATGGTGTTTATTGTCCACCGACTCTCTCCCCACCCTAGTTCTGCATTTTCAGCAGGGCATGCTTGTTACCCCACAATGTGTTCAGATAAATCTCCTCTCCTACATAGTTCTCCATGTACTGTCACTTAACATTTACATCAGACAACAAGTCTACCTTCTCCCTCATGCTCTACATTTAACCAACAGTTAGCTACTATTGATTCTATTTCTGAAGCTTTTGAATCTTGTCCTTCTTCTTCATTACCACTGCCTTTGCCCTAGAACTGATTCTCGCTTCTCATCAGAACACCTTCAAAAGCCTTTCTGGCATCTCTTCCTGCCTCAGGTCTCTGTCCCCTCTGTAGTTCCAACAGTTTTGTTTCTATAATAGAAATCTGATAAACTTCTGAAGCTTCCTGTGCTCACAGAATAAAGGCCACACTGCTTGGTATACCACATAGAGCCTTTCATAATCAGGCAAAATCTCCTATCCCACTGCCCCCCGCCACACACACGTTTCTTAAATTTTCAACAAAGTTCCTTTTTAATTTATCCTTTATCTCACATCTTAAACAATTTCATTTTGACCAATAAACATTATTTCTAATGAACTCCCCCATTTCTAGAGGAAATATTTAAGTACCAATCAAAATACTGAAAATTTCTGAGAGGACATAGCTAAGATTACTATATTAAGTTTAATACAATTCTAGCTCAAAGCCAAGAAACTTGACTGTTTAATTAGCCTTCTCCTCACTGGTTATCCAATTCAGTTCAGTTATTTAAAAATACTGACAATCTCATAGATCCCCATTTGTACCTTTGCAGATCCACAGATACCAGGAGCCCTGGCTTGGAAATCACTGCTCTGGGCTCTGCTGCCTAGACTGGCCTTGACACTTGACATTCAAGGACTCACTCACTTGATACTTCCATTGTCTTTACTCTCAAACTACTCCTGTGTCACTCACTATCCATTCTCGTGTAGTTAATTCTTTAACACAATGATTTCCCTGTCAGACTTAGGGCTCAAGGGCTAGCTCAGCGGCCCATTTATCTACTTAGGGCACCAAACAGTGCCTAGTCCCTAAATGAAGTGCAATAAATGTTTGTTGAATGAAAACGAAACATCTTAGTAGGGCAGACACTATGATACACATAAAACAAAAACAAAACAGAAGCTGAGAAAGATGTGAAAAGATGTGATTTGCCTCAAGTCATGCACCAAATAAGAGGTTTTAGACAGAAGCATGAATTTAGGTTTTTAAACCTCTATCATTCTGTTAACAGTAAGTTTTTATTAAGTAGCGACTACTATATTATAATGTGCAGCTTTTATTCATTCTCATCAAGAAGCCATTTATCCTGCTACTGCTCTGATTTACCCTCAACCGAGCAGAAATGACCTTATGCCAATGAAGATCCTATTTTAAAAAAACTGTTTGCTCTGACTTAAGTCACCCAGAATACCTGCCTATTTACAATTAAGTTTATCAGAGTCTGAGAAGTAGATGCTGAATTCTTTGATACAATAATTCTAAAGGAGGCTTACTACTTGTAAAAATTTCCCATGTGAAAGAGAAGCAGGTGACAGGAGAACATTACAGTGAGTGAATAGTTTCTACATTAATAACTGCTTATTTTTAAATTGCACATTTTCTTTCTTTGGAGAGAGGAGGAGAGGGAAAAAAGCTCTAGAAAATTAAAAATGTGATTTGGTTAAACCTGCTTTTTGATAGATGTAGCCAAGAATCCTCCATCAAAACACATGCTGTTAGTCAAGAAAGCATATGTTCTTGTTCAAAAACAAACTAGTACTAATTGGACTGTACTTCTCAGTCCTCACCTACTAAGTAAATCTTCAAATCAAACTTCCTTTATTTAAACATATCACAAGACTAGCCCTGCCCCAAATCAAAACAAACATGTCAAATACTACCAAATAGACTGTGTAACTTTGACATATCAGCTATACCTTAAAGAAATACCATTTAAGTTTTCAATGTTATAGACAACCTGAACGACATATATTCTTTCTCTATCAGATTAAAACAATTTTGGACACACATTTTCAACTTTGTTCTAGGAAAGATTTTTAATCAAAATGGTCATTTACGGGGCGCCTGGGTGGCTCAGTGGGTTAAGCCGCTGCCTTCGGCTCAGGTCATGATCTCAGGGTCCTGGGATCGAGCCCCGCATCGGGCTCTCTGCTCAGCAGGGAGCCTGCTTCCTCCTCTCTCTCTGCCTGCCTCTCTGCCTGTTTGTGATCTCTGTCAAATAAATAAATAAATAAAATCTTTAAAAAAAAAATGGTCATTTACAAACAGAACAGTGTGAAAAAATAAAAAACAAAGTTAACCCCCACACACATTTAGTTCTGTAACTTACAAGTTCTCCTCTCTGTATTTTAAAATATTTTGTTGCAAAAATATTCAGTAGCTTCTCTCTCACAAAAAGAGGAAAAAATCAGATGGGAGTTCTCAGGCAGTATGTAAGAAGTAAAGAGGTGTGCTGGAGCTCACAGCAGCTGATGAAGACCAAGTCCCTTTCTGCAAAATGCCTAGGTGTGTAAAGGCTTCAGAGTTCAAATAAAGAAGGGAGTCTCCTCAGTCCTCTCACATATCGTATCTAGAGCCCAGGTGTCAATAAAGCTAAAAAGACAACTGTAGACAGGAAGGATAATTCATTACTTGCCTCAATGTTTATTTTGGCTTACAAATTGCCTTGAAAGTTATGCATAAGTTCTTCTTTTTTTAAAATTAATTTTTTGAAAGATTTTACTTATTTATTTGACAGAGATCACAAGTAGGCAGAGAGGCAGGCGGAGCAGGGGTTGGAGGGGGAAGCAAGCTCCCTGCTGAGCAGAGAGCCCAATGATACTGATGTGGGGCTTGATCCCAGGACCCTGATCATGACCTGAGCCAAAGGCAGAGGCTTAACCCACTGAGTCACCCAGGCGCCCCTTGATTCTTCTTTAAATGTGATTTCTAGTTAACTTTAAAAGTCGGGGTCAGAAAAGTGAGCAGTACTGGGACCAGATGACTGAGTTCTCTTTCAACACTGTATGCAGAGACTCTATTATTCAATGGGTATATTAGCTTAAAAAAAAAAAAGCCTAATTATGAATCTGAAAATCTGAGGATGTCCAGATTCCGTACCACGACTCACAGCCAATCAGTTTGTGAAAGGATAGACAGGAGAGAGAAATAAATGAAATCATCTTAACATTTGCAAAACATTTTCATGTTATCTCATTAAATACAAAGAATTCAGTTCACAGATGACAAATTAAAGAAACACCACAGATTAACATTAAATTTAGTAATACTGTTGTTAGAGGGGAATTAGAAGGGGGGGTGGAGGGAGGTAGAAATAGGTTACACATTAGTGTGACAGTTAAGATAAAATTAGTTCTTTACAACTCCTGAGGTCATCAGAGGCAGTCACTACCAAGATGCCCATCCCATCCCCAAAACCCCAAGTAACACTTAGCAATTTGCCAGTCTGCGTTGGAGTCAGGAAACAGGGAATTCGTAACTATGCCAATGTGCATAAAATCTAGCAGTGAGGGGAGACTGCAACTTTCTTCCCAGCTTTCCTTAGGGAGCATCCCATTTAAATTTCAACTAAATGTAACGTTTAACAGAAGCACTGACAAGGCCGCTATCAGAAAAAACAAGTTTATTTTAGCTACTTTTTAAAGAAAAAAATGTTTATTCACTCATTCCCATGCTCTTGAGATGTAGAGAAAAGTTACGATAAAACCAATGAAAACTCCATCAAGGGAAGAAAAATGAACCAGAAAGTCTATATTGCTTCCTGGGCATCAAGAGACAACATGCAAACAGAGCGACTTTAATTCCCCACCTCCCTCTTTTTAACACAGTTTTGCAAGTACCATAGTTCTTCACAGCTGTTTGTGAAAAATGCTTGGTTAATTCATGTCTGTTACCCTAATCCTCTTCCTTTAAACAAACAGGATATTGGTCTGTTATTATGGAACACTGACAGTCTCTGGGTTTTCACTTTTTTAAAGAGCACATAGGAAGAAGTTTTATAAACTTTTCATATTGATCTTTTGTTGATACTATCAATTTACTTATCCAAGGCTTCTCAAACTTTCCACACTATCTCAAGCTACCAGGCACAACCCTAAACATGGGCCTATCTCTTCTTAGAGAATTCTGTTAGCAGAAGATCATTTACGCTCTGCCAGGCCCAACTCTTCTATTTTCACTCTCATTTCTGAAGAGGAAGTGGTCCTCCTGCTTGCCAAGGAGATCCTCTTCAACTACCTCCACTCCCTCCTCCATTCTTTTCTTTTTCAACGTGTCTATGCAGGCTCCTTCCTCTCAATGTATACACTTATCTGCTGTCAGGCTGAATAGGGCCGGAAGGAGGAAGTGGGGCTTTAGAAGGAAGAATCCTTACCGTCTTACAATCTGAGGGCTCTCTGCTGCTTGACTTGAATTCTTACGTATGCTCACCTCCAAATCCCTCCTCATTCTTCTCAGCCCTCACCCAACACCTCCAATCCAGCCAGCTGGATTTCTGTCTCCTCTGATGGCTCATCTTCTCTAAAATTTAAGGCATTCATTAAGGTTTCATCATGAGCCTCCTCTTTCTCACACGTTCACCTCTTTACCCTGATCCCCCTCCAACTACAGTCGGTCTCTTCTACCTGCCTCCCAAATCTCTCCCTCTGGATGGCCTGCCTGTACTTTCAAGTCATCATGTCCAACAACGAGACCTTGACCTTTTCTTTCCTGCTCTCCTCAATCTCCCCACTTTCCCATGTGTGCTCCCATCTTCTGACCATCCCATCTCAATCTGTGGATGGGGGCGTCACCGAGGAGGAATCAGTTCATTTGCCAAGAACCAAGATTCTGCCTCAGATCTTTCAAATCTCTCCTGTCTGTTCTAGACCCACTTAACAACAAACTGTAATCAGACCTCGCATTCAAGATACACTACACAACACTTCTCAAACAATAACTCTCAAACTGTCACGTGCCTGGGAATCATCTGGTAATCCTGTCAAAATGCATATACTCCTTCAGTGGGTCTGGGGGGTGCTGGCTTCTGATTTCTAACATGTCCCTGGTGATGACGATACTACTGGTGTTAAGACTCGACACATACGATCTGGTCCTAACCTATTGTTCTAGTTTCATCTTACACAACTCCCTGCCCAGCACACATGTGCATGTCTGTATCTCCCTCACATACACAGAGCACACACACGCACGCACACACAGAGGAATACAAACAAAAATGTTCCCTAAACATACTTTCCAGCTTCTGTGCCTCTCTTGCTGTTTCTTCAAGTCCAGTGTCTGCTCATTATGATCCTACTCACATTTCACAAACCAACTCACTCTGCCACAGCCTTCTCTTACCTTTTTACCTACTTTACCGCAGACCCCACCCATGGAACACCACAAAAACCTTGGGACAGTCAGGGCACTTCATTTGCATTACTTCTGCTCTGTCCAGTCTTTATGGGTCTCTTCAGTCAATCCTCACTGCTAGGCAACACCCTCCTCCTGGAAGGCAGGGACGGTCTGCCTAACCTTTAACCCTGGGGCATCTTGTGGGTTGTACGTGCCAGTAAGCTCCAGTGGCGGGTGGGTTTGTACTCCAAGAAAAATGAAACATCTCACTTTACTTCATGTAACTTACTTCGAGCAGGGGCTTCAGACACTTAAGATAAACAAAAACACTCTTCCAGGAAAGTTAATCCCTTAGCAAAATCTATGAAAATATTGTCAAATATGTGCTACTTAAAGGAAAAAAAAATCTACACATAAGCATTCATACAGTGCCTAGAAAATTTTGGTACTTACCCAATTTTAGTAGTCTCCAGGTATATTGATCAAGGTTCTGATATTTAACTGAAAATCAAATCTAACTTGTTGGGATCTAGCAATTGCTACATTATAAGCTTACAATACGTTCTAATCCAGATTCTAGCCCTCTCTGGTTTAATTTACGGAATGCTCCTTCTATCCCCCCCATTTGTTAGATGGGACATCACTTTCTCCCCAGTTGTGCTGAGATCAACTGCCTGCAAAATACTTTAGCATTAAGCATACCTTACATTTGTGTCCAGATTTTGAAAAGTGTTTAAAAACACGTACCCTGCAGTAACATTTTAAGGAGGCTAAGCAAATTAACCAAGACAACCCTATTTTAAATGTCTAGGTACCTTAAACCCTCTAAATATCAAAGAACTGCCAAAATTCAAGACCTACCAGCAGCTCTTAAACTTCAGTGTGTTCAAGAACTGCCTGGAGTGCTTGTTAAACTTGCAGATTCCAGGTTCTTGCCCCAAGAAAGTCTAATTCAGTACCACTGGGGTGGGGCCTAAAACAGTGTACAGTTAACCAGCACCCCAAGGCGATTCTGATGCAGATGTTCTGCAGATCTCAGTTTGATAAATACTGGCCTCACCCCCGGTCCAGGGGCCACTACAGGGTTGAAAGGTTGAAATGGAAATGTAGAAATGTCATAGTAAAGTCCCTTTCCCAAACTGATGTCAACCCAGCAGAGATACGGAATGACTCATGGAAGAAAGGAAAAGGGGAGGGAGTCCTTGCAACACGAATAAAGTTCGAAAACCAAAAAAGAGGGAAAGTGACGTTTTTTTCCCACCCTTGCTTTCCATTCTCTGAGCATCCATCCTCCAGACACCTTTGATGATGCTGCTTTTGCCTGCGAGCAAGGACGGGGGGAAAAGGCCCGTCGCTGGCCCGGGGGATGGGAACGCGGCCCCGCGCTTGCTCCTGGGTCACCAGCTGTCCATCCTCTGAGAGAGACCACAGCAGAAGGGGGACCCCGAACCCCGGATCCTCCGCGGCACACGTGCCATAAACAAGTGGCTTCCCGGGAAGACGGCCCCGGCTCTCAGCCTGCACCCCTCACCTGCCGCGCGGTCGTAGCTCGGCCTCGTCGTCGGGTTCCGGGTCCAGCGGCTCCTGCTCCACAGCGGCCGCCGGCACAGCTTCCGCGTCCTCCACCGTCACTTCGGCCGTAGCCACGGCCCCGGCCGCCGGCACCCGCGCTGCAGAAGTGGGGGCGGCCGCTGCCCCCAGGCCGAACACCGTCTCCGCCTTCGGCGCGGGTAGGTCGGGGGCGCGCCCCGCGGCCACCGCGCCCGCAGCCAGTCCCAGCAGCAGCAGCAGCAGCAGCAGCAGCGCCCGCGCGAGCGTCCCCGGGCGGGTGGCGCGCTCCATCAGCGTCCCGCCCCGCGTGCGGGCATGGAGGTGCAGCAGCCCGCGCCTGCCCCTCTCGCTGCTGGAAGCGCCTGACCAGGACAAGGACGCGCTGGGCACCCCGCCGCCGCCCCGACGTCCTGGACAGCTGAGCGGAGCTCCACCGGCCACGTCTTAGCCCGGCCTCCGCCACCGCCACCTGAGTGACAGTCTCCCTCAGTCATCGCCCATTGAACAAACTTTCCGCGCGTCTCCCTGGTGATTGGCCACGGCCACCGTCACTCTGGATTCCTAGGCTGGTCCTCTTGGAGAAGGTGGGCTTTCCCCGGATGTCAACATCACGCCTGCCAATCAAATCGTATTGCCGTCTCCCGAGGCTCGGCCCTCTTCCGGACGCGGTTACCAATGAGAATCGCCCCTCCCCTCAATCCGCTCTCCTGATTGGTAGGCTCCGAAACCCGAATTACATTTCCCCGGAGCAGATTGGTCATCGCTGCGGTTGGCCTCACCCCTAAAAAATGAGGCGCTAGAGAAGACTCGAAGATCATTGGTAGAAGTGGATGCCCCTCCAAAGTTCTGAAGTAACTTCTTCTTGATTGGTTGGAAGCGGCACTTAATACGTGGCCGATTCTGACTGTGGAAGTGTATGGTCCCAAATGAAAGCAGGGGTAGGAGGCGAGTCCCTGGTGGCAGGGAGGCGGCCGACCTTAAAGGAGCTGCCACTGTGGTTCTTCTAAAGCCTGTTCTGTTTGGAAAGGCAAAAGCGAAGCAGGAAAAATAAGTGACGGTCCGGGAGGTGTGGTCCCCAGAAGTGGAAGAGACAGTGTGGGCTCACGCTGGGGCTGAAATTGCAGCCTGCTAGAGATGTCGGGGACCCACGGAGGATGCAGTGTACCTGACACGCCCCCTTCCTCGTTACAAAGGGGAAGGAGCCCGGGCCCAGTGCATTGCCCTCCCTTGTGTAAAGTCACACGCCTAGTGCTTCTGGCTCCCCGACTTTATCCAACCCTTCCGACCCTAGTCTGGCGTGCTTTGCGCCTCACCATAGGGCTCTGACGAAGGCAAGGCCAAACTGCAGAAAATTTGAATGTTCAGCTAAGGCATTGGAACTTTTCATACAGCAGTCAGAGACTCTGAAAATTTTTGAGATGAATGAAACGGCAAAATGCGTCCATTGGCAATGTGTTCAAAAGAATAACACCAAAGATGAGGAAGCTAGCTGGGAGGCCACTGCCTCATCAAAACTGAAGATTTTTTTTTAGAAGACACTGACGTACAAACAGGCTCTGATCTCCTCCTCCGAAAGCAAAACAAACAAAAAGCCCCACTTTCTCCTGCACATCCTACCACATCTCCCTTCTCTTCAGAACAGCAAAACTCTCCAGTGTTCTAAACTCACTGTCGTCGATTCCTCTTCTCTCCCTCTCAAGCACGCTACAGTCGGGCTTTCAAGCTCACAATTCCACCAAAACTGCTCTCACTGAGGCCACCATTGCTGAAAAGACAATTCTGTTGTCATCTTTTCAGCTATATTTAACCCAGTAACTCAGTGTTCCCTGCGAAAATACATTTCCCTGGTTTTCCTGCCCCATGGGCCAGGTCATAACCTTCGTTAGGCATCATTTTAACTGAATTACCTTAAAGGTTATCTACAAATACAGTTACATCCAGAGGTACTGGATGTAACATGGGGGGGTGTTAAGGACTTCATAGGACTTTGGAAATGGGGAGGGTATTCAGTTCAGCCTCTAACAACCAGATATTTTCACTTCTTTCAAGGTTCTGTTACATTCCCAGTGAAGCCTCTCCTGACTACCTTTTTTTTTTTTTTAAGATTTTATTTATTTATTTGACAGAGATCACAAGTAGGCAGAGAGGCAGGCACAGAGAGAGGGGGAAGCAGGCTCCCTGCTGGACAGAGAGCCCGATGAGGGACTTGATCCCAGGACCCTGAAATCATGACCTGAGCTGAAGACAGAGGCTTTAACCCACTGAGCCACCCAGGCGCCCCCTGACTACCCTTTTTAAAACTGAAACATGTCCTACATGTCACTTCTTAATTCATTCAACAGGACAGAGGGGAAAGAGACAAATGGAAGGGAAGATTGTAGTTGCTGTAGATCGAAGGAGATGATTAAGGAAGCAAGATTCCAGAGTATCAGGGGAAACAGAGGCAAGTCTTCCATGTTGAAAGTTGAAGAAGTACCCCTAAAGAATAACTTACTTTTTTTTTTTTTTAAAGATTTTATTTACTTATTTGTCAGGGAGAGAGAAAGTGCAAGTAGGGGGGAGCAACAGGCAGAGGAAGAGGCAAGCGGAGGGAGAAGCAGGCTCCCGGCTGAGCAAGGAGCCAGATGGGGGACTCCCGGACCCTGGGATCATGACCCAAGCCGAAGGCAAACACCCAACCAACTGAGCCACCCAGGCGTCCCAAGAATAACTTACTTTGAAAGAAAATATAGATAAGAGAGTTCAAACTAGCTGATCATGATTTACTCAATAAAACAGAAAATAAGATTTCCTGCCAAAGTGATATTTAATGGATAATATAAGAAAGGTGTCAAAAAAATTAACAGGAGCCGAAAAATGATTATTGACTATTTGTAATGGTCCATTTGAAATTAGCTAGTGTGTATATGTTAGTGAACCTAGTCTTCATGTTTTTTTAACTTTTTCAAAAAGTGGTCATGGCATGAACAGTAATCTGAACTAACGAATTAGGAGCCTGCTTGTCACCTGCAGTTGATGTGGAAGTTGTGTTCATTTATTTATTCATTACCACTTAGCAAGTACCATATAAATAAGGATCTTAACAAAAGAGGCATGGCCCCTGCCCTTCTGGAGCTTAACATTTCCTCTAGTTAAGGAGACTGACACTGTTTTAATAATTACATACGTATTTATATTATGAAAACAAAATAAATGCCATGAGGAAAAGGCACAGGCAGAAGAGTTCGGTGGTAGAAAATGCTAGTAAGGACAATCAAGGTTTATACTCTGAAAAAAACATGAGACTATTTCCATTTTGGAAAAAGAAGAGTCATAATCATGAGTCATGGTCAGCTGACTAGGAAAATAACTTGAAGGGGGGAAGAGAGAACCTGCCAGTTTGGGGACAACATGGAGAGTCATGGTGGCTGCATGGGAGCCATGGACTATGAGTGTGAGTTCCTCAGGGAAATTTAGGAGTAGTTGGAACCAGGTAGGATAGCTGATCAATGAGCCTGAGCCAGGAAAAGAAGTTGGTGCTTAGGTATCTGAGCCAGCGTTGCCACGGTTAGAATTGAGATTCTAAAACTGAGCATGGTCTGGAAGTAAGCAAAAGAGGTCAGTGATTTCAAATCATAAGACTCAGTCTATTAGCAGAGAAAATCTATACCTGGTGCTGTCTGAATTTGCTCTCTGTCAAGAGCTTTCCTCAAAGCCCCAGTAAGGGACTTCTGCTTACCTTTCACAGGCCAAGACCATGTCAAATAGTCATCTGGAGCTAAAAAGGAAGCATACTGCCACTCTGAACAAAACTAGGGTTCTGCTGGTGAGGATGAGGGAAAGAATTTGTAATCCACACTATTGCAGTTTAATACATGTACTTGTAGAAAGTGCCTGCCTGAATAAGTTTCAACAGAGGTACACACCAGACAAGGTAACAGAACATTCCCACCATGCTTGAGAGCTTCCTTGCATCTCCTCACAGGTCCTTCTTCCAACCCAGACCCCAGGTAGTTACTGATCTGTCTTCTGTCACAATAGATTTTCTAGAATTTTTAATGTAATTGTACAGTTATACACTTTGTGTCTGGTTTCTTTCACTTTATATAATGTTTTAAAAATCGTTCATGTTCTTACATGTAACAACACTTTCTTCATTTTTATTTCTGAATTGTATTCCATTGCCGGTTGGTATACATTGGGATATTTCCAATTTGGGACTGTCGAAGGTAAAGCTTCTATGAACCTGCATGTTCAAGTCTCTATGTGGGTGTAGATTTTTATTTCTCTTGAGTAAAGTGGAATTATTGGCTCATGTGGTTGATGTATGTTAGCTTTATATGAATCTGTCAAGCAGTATTTGTGCTCTGCCTAGATCAGTCAATCCCCATGTGAAGGGGGTGAGAGTATAAATTTCTGTTGTTTTAAGCCTTGCATTTGGGGATGGTTTCTTTCTTTCTTTCTTCCTTTCTTTCTTTCTTTCTTTCTTTTTTAAGATTTTATTTATTTATTTGACAGAGAGAGAGAGAGATCACAAGTAGGCAGAGAGGCAGGTGGGGCTGGGGGTGGGGCAGAGAGCCCGATGCAGGGCTCTATTCCAGGACCCTGAGATCATGACCTGAGCCAAAGGCAGAGGCTTAACCCACTGAGCCACCCAGGCGCCCTGGGGATGCTTTCTTACACAGCATTATTAAGACAATAGTCAACTGATAAAGCACTGTATGTTTCACTGTGTGCCAAACTGTTGGGTGCCTACCCATATAAATTCTTTCCTTTGTAAATGCTTTGAATTGCAATCATACCTAAAAAAGAGATGTAACTCTCCAACAAGGCAAACTGTGTTCTAAAGTGATTTAAAGACACCCCTGCCAGTGGTGTCTGAAAGTTCTAGTTGTTTCACATCCTCAATAAATTTAATATTGTTAGTCTTTTCATTTTTGCTTTTCTAGTGAGTATGTGGAGGTATTTCACTGTGGTTTTGGTTTGTATTTCCGCGATGACTAATGATTTTGACCTTCCTTTGATGTGCTTTTGTAACATTTATATTTATATAGAACTCATACCCTTCACTTGGGGGGTGGGGGTTGGTCTAGCCAAAACACGTCTTTTTTTTTTTTTTTTTTTTAAGAGAGAGAGAGAGAGAGAGAGCGAGCATTGGGGGCAGGGCAAAGGGAGAGAGAATTTTTTTTAAAAAGATTTTATTTAATTATTTATTTAGAGAGCAAGCAGGAGGAGGGGCCAGGAAAAGAGGGAGAGAGAGTCTCAAGCAGGCTCTACACTTGGAGCAAGCCTGACCGGGGGCTTAATCCCATGACCCTGAGATGACCTGAGCCAAAACCAAGAATTGGACACTTAACCACCTGAGCTACCCAGGCACCCACAGAACACATCTGTCATATGGCAATGGCAGAAACACAAGAAAGATGAGTGGAAGTTTATAGCGCCTCTAAAAACTGGAGTCCGAACTGCAGTATTGCCACTTCTGTTCAGATTCCACTGGCTAAGGTGAACATATGACCAGGCCCAATATCAACGAAGCAGGAAAATATGTCTTGCCACTAGTGAGAGAAATTGCAAAATCACATGACAAAGGTCATGGGTATAGGATTTCAGAGAGCAAAATTCCAATCGAGCCCAAGTGCTATGAGAGTAATCAATTATATCTGTGCCTGAGTCTAGCATGAACAATTCGCTTCAAAGCAATATATACAATGAGATCACTCCATGGCTTTTAGAACAGCTCTTGGAGAAAAAAGGAGCAAGGGCTGGTGAGGACATAGAGCAGTTGGAACTCTCATACATTGTTGGTCTGGATGTAAAATGGTAAAATTGTTTTGAAAACACTTTGGCTGCTTTTTACACAATTAGACATACACTTACCGTATGACCTCACAGTCCCATTCCTAGGTTTTTACCCAAGAGAAATGAAAGCATATGTTCCGGGCGCCTGGGTGGCTCAGCGGGTTAAAGCCTCTGCCTTAGGCTCAGGTCATGATCTCAGGGTTCTGGGATCGAGTCCCGCATTGGGCTCTCTGCTCAGCAGGAAGCCTGCTTCCCTTTCTCTCTCTCTCTCTCTGCCTGCCTCTCCGTCTACTTGTGGTCTCTGTCAAATAAATAAATAAAATCTTAAAAAAAAAAAAAGAAAGCATATGTTCCCACAAAGACCTATATGTGAATTTATATAACAGCTTTCCCCGTAATTGCCCAAACTGGAAACACTAATGTCAACTAGTGAATGGAGAAGCAAATGGATGGACACCCTTGTGATGGAAAACTACTTAGCAATAAAGAAGAGCATCACACATACATATTTCAAACCCCTGCTTTTATATGTCTGATAATATCCCTGTAGCCAAAGTATGCCACACAACCACGTCTAAAGTGGAAGGGCAGGAAGCAGAGCCATCACAGGAAGAGTCCATGGCTATAGTGGGCATGTGTATTACTACCACAGGAGAGAGAAGACCAGACTTCAGTCGACCACACCTATGATGTGTACTTGTTCCCTTATCTGGGTGACTGAGTCTACAGAAGTGCCTTGAGGCTTCACCTCAGGATACCATCAGGATGGTAACTGATGATTATCAACTTCGGAATTTACACAGTTGGGTCTAGTCTTGGATGGATATAGATGATCCTTTCTGGTACCCATGGAGATCTCTCTAAAAGTGGGATCTGCAGGCATGTATGCATAAATGCAGGAACAAATCCCTACATATATACCCACACATGTGCTACGTGTGTGTGTGTACATGTCCAATTATATGTGGCTTTCCTTCAAAAGAAGTTGAATCTCAGAGATTTTCAGAGGCTAAACTCTTAAGTAGAAAAAGGACTTTTTCCTAACTGTTCCATAAATTGCAAAGAATCCTATTTCATAATGATATTAAGATTTTACATTATGCTGAGTAATATCAGTGCCTTTTCTTCAATCTTACCTTTTCGTGATCAAATCCCTGTGGGTCTGCCAAGAACAGGAAAGCAGCCAGCATTTCCTTAAATGCATGAAGACCGTTGCACTGGAAAATTCTTACTCAAGGGCTTCGTTGCCTTTATTTTCTATCTGAAGGAAAGGGAGAGGGTAGTTTTAGTCTCCCAGTTGTATGTAATTCTTCCAATCTAAGGCAAAATAGAGACATTAATCAGCACTAATTTTGGAATGCCAAGTAACTTGCTGTGTTCTCTGGGACAATCTGCTTTTTCCCGAATCTCAGTGTCTTCTGCGGTCATTTGTCCCAGATGCTCTTCTGTTAATTGTCCCAGGGGCTTTCTTTGGTCCCTTACACCAGGGACTCTCTTTGGTCACTTGGTTTCATTTTTCTATAATGTTATGCCTCTTTTTTCTATAGAGAATATTTATATAACATTACATGTAAAAAAAATATATATAGGGACGCCTGAGTGGCTCAGTCGTTAAGCATCTGCCTTCAGCTCAGGTCATGATCCCGGGATCCTGGGATCCAGCCCCACATTGGGCTCCTTGCTAAGTGGGGTGCCTTCTTCCTCTCCCGCTCCCCCTGCTTATGCTCTCTCTCTTTCTCTCTCTCAAATAAAGAAATCTTTAAGAAAATCTAAACAACTGGGTAACAATAAGTAAAGACAAATGCAAGTATCTCTTTATATCACTAGTCATAGCTAAAATTATTTCTCTCATGGGCCCACCAATATATTCTTAATGGTCAGCAAGTACAGAAGAAAATATTTTAAATTTCGTGTTTCTATTTGAGTGATAATTTTTTTGAAGATTTATTTTATTTATTTTGGGGTAGGGGGAAGGACAGATGGAGACAGGCAATCTCAAGACCCGGAGATCATAACCTGAGCTGAACCCAAGAGCTGGATGCTTAACCGACCGTGTCACCCAGGTGCCCCTGGATGATAATTTTTTAAATAAAAATTAAATACAATTATTGTCTCATCTGGCTAAACCTTTTTGACATTTCAGGCCCAAGTTTGCATCTGTGTTTATTGAATTAGCACGAATTTTAATTCTCATAAGCAACAGAGAAAAAAAATAAGCTGCACTTTATATATGAAAGATTCATTCCTACCAAAAAACAAAAGACATGGTTCCTCTGAGAGTAAGTGTTCTACATGGTTCAAATAAAGAAAAGTGGTGGGAGAATCAGATCCTCACACTACACATAATTTTATGAGGCAACCAGACTGAAAACTGTATCTTAGCTGTCAATATTTGAGTAACTGCTTCCAGCTCTGATGTAAGAGCTGCTTTTAGACCAAATATCTCACTGAAAATGATGATAAATTCGATTAAAAAAAAAAAAAACAAAAAACAAACTTTGAAGGTATCGGAAAGCAACCAAGGCATTTAGGATTCAAAGGGCTAAGAATAGGAAAGAAAGAAAATGTAATGAGATTGGGGTAACATTCTCTATCATTCCCTGCCTGAGACATTTGCTGAATTATAAGCAAAGAGTGCAGGGCCTAGAACCCAAGCAGAGAGGTGCTTCTCAGGGAGCTTCGAGGAGTCTCTGGGCTACCAGAACAAAATGTGGAGTTTAAGGCTAGCAAGAGAGCCAGGATTGGAAGTGTTCCCACCCCAGAGAAAAGAGAATTATTAAAAAGTGAGCTGATGTTCCAACTCCTTTCCCCACCAAGGTATCTGCTGATTCCTTAGCCACGCACCATGCAGAGGAGAGATCAGGAACCCAAGCAGAAAGAAGCAGGTAACAGGCTGATAAATGAAACCATCTCATTGGGCTGGAGAGTCAAAAAGTAGAAGTCAAGACCCAGCAGGGAGTTGGAGCTCCGAAAAACATTTCCAGGTGAGTCTCTAGACACACTATGAAGTGAAATGAGGACAAAGTAGAAATAAATTTGCCTTAAAAAACCAGCCTTAAAATACTGTATTCCCTGGGCGCCTGGGTGGCTCAGTGGGCTAAAGCCTCTGCCTTCAGCTCAGGTCATGATCCCAGAGTCCTGGGATCGAGCCCCGCATCGGGCTCTCTGCTCGGCAGAGAGCCTGCTTCCTCCTCTCTCTCTGCCTGCCTCTCTGCCTACTTGTGATCTCTGTCTGTCAAATAAATAAATAAAATCTTAAAAAAAAATACTGTATTCCCTAATTGGATGAGGGTGACCTGCCCTTACTCTTTCTGCCAGAAGAAAGTGAAATTATCTCTGGAGAAAGAAAACATTATATAGAGCTGCTACAATTAGTCATACACAGTGTTTAGCATTTGAACAAAAATCTAAAAGTTATGTCAGTAAATAGAACCAAGTGACAGATATTCAGAAGGAAAACACAGAAATAGATCAGATCCACAGGAAACTGAGATATTGACGATATCAGACACAGGCTATAAAATAATTAATATACTAAGCACATTGCTTCTTCCATGTCATTTTGTGGTTGTAAGTAGTTCATTTCTTTTTTAGCACTGGCTAATATTCCAAATGTCTGGATGGACTCCAGTTTGTTTATCCATTCAACCACTGCAGGACATCTTGGTTGCTTCCTGGTTTTGGCAATCATGAATACAGCTGCTATTCACACCCATGTGCAAGTTCTTGAGTAGACACAGGTTTTGAACTCCATTGGGGAAAAGGTAAGAGTTTATTTAGTTTTGTAAGAAACCAGCAAACTGTCTTCCTAAGAGGCTATATCATGTTGCATTCCCACCAGCAATGACCCAGCATTTCTGTTGTTCCACATCCTTACCAGACTTTGGTATTGTCAGTGCTTTGGACTTTAGCTGCAGTAATAGATGTGTAATGGTATCTCATTTTAATTTGCATTTGCCTAAGGACACATAATTTGAGCATGTTTTTCTTTGCTTATTTGCTTTCTATATATAGCAAATGGGTGTTTGTTCAGGTCTTTTGCCTGTTTTTTTATTAGTAAGTTGTTCTTTATTTTAATTGTTGAGTTTTAAGACTTCTTTGTATATTTAGGATAACAGTCCTTTATCAGATATGTCTTTTGCAACTATTTTCTCCCAGTCTGTGGTAAAGTCAACTTTAAGGTAAGAAAGATTTCTAGAAATACAGGGGGACATTTTTTAATCATACGTGGGTCAAAGTGCACGCTTTCTCTCCCAACATGGCAGCCCCAGTGAAAAACAAGAATAAGAATGGGAAGACTATCTACCTAACAGACTTTTTGGTTGAGGATGCGGAACTGGTGGAGGAAGAACCTAGGTCCCTAAACCAGTAGACTGGGTTGATGAAACAGATAACCTGGAAAGAGATGTTTCAGCCACTTGGCACAGTACCAATGACCATGGGTGTAGGATTCCTCCAATTGACCATTCTATCCTGCCCACTGTTCCATGGGCTGCTCAGGAACCCAATATTGAGGACACCTATCTTCCCAAATTGCCACCCTCACTGCTTTTCTAGGGAACGTGCCTTGTGCTGTGACAGAAGACTCTGTTAAGGAATTCTTTGGAAGGTTATATATCAGTGCAATACATTTGCCATGTGAACCCAGCAACCCAGAGAGGCTGAAAGATTTGGGTTATGCTAAGTTTGAGGACCTGAGTTGGATTTCCTTGCTCAGTGCCCTGAGCCTCAAATGAAGAGTCTCTAGGCAACAGGAGAATCTGAGTGGACCTTGTTCCTCAGACAGAGGCTGAAAGCAGGAATGATCATTCTTTTGGTGGAGATAGAAATCAGGATTCTGACAAAACAGATACACACTGGAGGGCCCATCCTGCTACATACAGCTTTGATGACTGCCTTCCTAGAAGAGGTAATGATAGCTTTGGAGACAAGTTCAAGATTGTTATGATTCTGGCCAATATCCTGATGGGCATTGAGATGTGGTACCATGATGGCCCATACCAGAATATGGATTGGTATGGGAGCTGGGATCACTGTGATGACTGAAGTAGTGGAGACTAAGACAGAGGCTGTGATTCCAGGATACGCAGTGGCAGAAGAGCGTTGGTAGCAGGTACCGTAGGGATAATGTCTATAGAGGAAGAAGAGACCACTATGAAAACAGATATGACAGAAGAAATGATTGGTCATGGAGCTCCAGAAATGATTATTCTCAGAATGATTATAGGCATGATGATAAAGGTGCCCCCAACAAACTGAGTCTAAAGCCTTAGAGTACTTCCAAGGAGGATGGTTCTTCTGCTAGCACCTCACAGCCCATTCAAATAGCCTGTCTATGGAGAGGCAAAGCCTGTTGACACAGGTGCTAGAGCAGGAGAGTAGAAGAGTAGCTACAGAAGGGACAGGGGGAAGAAGAAACAGAGGGGTGTCAGCTGGATGAAGCAAAGCTAGAATGTCAGCCTCAGAAGAGATTCCAAGCTGGCAAGGTAAAGAAACTCAAGTAAGGGAATGGTTGAGGACAGGAAGTGAATCATTACAGGCTGGGACCTCAGCCCCAGCTGGCAGAAGTGCACCAAGGAGAGAAGGTGAGAAGTCTCTAAAAAGGAAACACTCAATTAAGAAGAAGACTGTCACTATCCAACTTTTAAACCTCCCAAACCTGAACAGCCTCTAAAGGTAATGCCAGCCCCTCCACCAAAGTAGAATACTTGGGTACAGTGAAGTTCTAGCCATCCTGTTGGATCTCAGAGCTCAGACACAGAGCAGCAACCCCCTGCAAGGGTGAGGTAGTTCCTGCTCAACCATCTGAGAAAGGACCAGCATGGAAAAATGAAAATTAAGTATGTGGGATGAATGTACAAAAGGTCAAAGTGGGAACTCAGCTGTGGTTCAGGAGATGAGGGAAGAAAGACCACTGGAAGGAGTCACATAGGAAATATGGCAAAAGAGGTCAAGTCCTCCAATCTGAACCTGAGACAAAGAACCTGAAGAAAATATGGCCTCCAAATATGGCCTTCAGTTCCAAGTCCAGGTCTGCAAGCAGGCATGCCGCTCTCTCAGTTGATAATGGAGATAGGAATGAGGGAGAAGGTTACATGGAATAGGTCTCTACATCCTGTGCTTCCTCCTAGTCTCTCACCACCCTGGAACATTCAAGAGCAAATCAAACCTCTGTCTAGAAAAGATAAAATAAAATTCACCATCTCCTGGGGAGAAAAAAAAAATAAAGGCTATCAATCTACTAGGATGATTTAATAGTTCTGGGACTGGGAGATTTTCTGGAACTTTTGTTTTAAAACAGGAAGTCCTGTGCACACTGGGATATGTTTGCCACCATTTATAGTCATAAAAGACCAGGGAGTCTAGGTGTCAAACTAAGCGGAGCTCGATCCCAGGACCCTGGGATCACGACCTGAGCCGAAGGCAGAGTCTTTAACCCACTGAGCCACCCAGGCACCCCACATAATTTAAATTCTTAGGCTGTCACCAGCCCCATAAGCACTGAGACTGCATACTCAGAAAATAATCTTGTACTCAGAAGCATACAATGTTCATTTTATGTGTTCCTAGGAAAATTGGTATCCCTATGGAGTTGGAGGAACTCCAACTGTATGTATCCCCTTTTGCATTCTGCAGCCCTCAGTAGTTGGGGACACACATTTGGTGCTTATGGGATCCATGCAATGAAAAAATAAAATAGGGCATAAGGCATACCCCAAATGGAAGGACCCCTCAATGTTTTAACAAAAACATTGGTTGGGTAACTTTTGTGCCAGCAATCAGAGAATGGACGGAAGCTCTCTGGGTTCCATGTTTACCCTCTCTTGCATCTCCAGGGACCTGCCTTTCGCAGAGCATTGATTTCAGAATAGCACTCTATCAGCATTTTCAGGTTCTTGTTACCAAACATGGATAGCACATGTGCAACCAGTGATCATACATTTGGTCTCTTAACTCCCTCCAACTTGGCACAAGTTAGAGAGTTTTCAAAAGGTGTTTATGTTCATCTTCAATGTTCTTTCTTAATTCACTCTAATTTGCTATAGTGAATCTATGTTACCTGTGGGTTTTTTGTTGCTGTTATTGTATGTTTGTTTTTGTTTTTTGTTTTTCTAGAGAGAGAGAGGTTGGGTGGGGGGCAGAGGGAAAGGGAGAGAGAGAGAGAGAATCTCACATAGGCTCCACTCCCAGCACAGAGCCCAACTTGGGGCTTGATCTCATAACCCTGAGATCATGACCTGAGCTGAAACCAAGAATCGGACACTTAACCAACTGGGCCACCCAGATGTCCCTACCTGTGTATTTTTTAAGTTAAAAATAAGTTAGAACTTAAGACCTCCTACAAGAATCCTTCCTTGACTCCTCCTTCACCTTCCCATGGTAGTTTTGGTTCCTTTAGTTTCCATGGAACCTATACTCACCTCTAGCGCAGCATTTACTATAAGGTATTTTAATCACCTGTTTAATTACCTAGGTCCCCTTTAGACAGTGATTTCCTCAGGGCAGGTACTGTGCCTTTCATAACTGGATCTCTGGGGTTTTGCATGGAGACTGGTGCACAGAAGCTTTCATATTTCTACTTCCCCTAAGTGTCCTGCTTTTCACACCCAACTCAGTCAACAACCCCACACCTAATCTCAAAGAGCCCAAAGACTTCTCCTCTTCAATTGGCTAACATGTCTTACTAAGCCCCGAGTACACAACCATGTGCAATGAATAGGAGAAAATGAGGATTCCAGACAGACTTGATGGGCACACCATCTCAGGAATGCTAGAAGTTAAAGGTAGCAACTCAGGCATGTAATTTAGGTGAGAGCTATATTCATTCATATGTTCATACCTACAGAATGAAAGGTAAAGAAAGGAAAGGGGATGGTGAGTTATGGACTAGAACTAGATCTTGATTTTTTTTAAAGATTTTATGTATTTGACAGAGACACAGCAAGAGAGGGAACACAAGCAATGGGAGAGGAAGAGGGGAAAGCAGGCTCTATGTGGGGCTCAATCCTGGGTTTCCAAAGGCAAACACTTAAGGACTGAGCCAGCCAGGTGCCCCTGGAACTAGATCTTGAGACAAGATACAGATTTGGAACTGGAAAGGCCAGGAAGGCATGAATCTCTGCTTTGGAAGACAAACTGATGGAGGACAAGCGGAGCATCAAACAAACACTGAACTTGCATAGATTCAATCAGGTATACTTGGCAGAAAGGAAGGGAGGAAGAGGGAAAGTACAAAATGGGGGAGGGTGAGAAAAAAAGATACAAGAGAAATAATCATTTAAATAATACAGGTTTTTAAAAAAGATTTATTTATTTATTTGAGAGAGAGTGAGTGCAGGGGAATGGGGGGAGCAGAGGGAGAGGGAGAGAAATACTAAAGCTGATTCTCCACTAAGCACAGAGCCCAACATGAGGCCTGATCCCAGGACCCTGGAGATCATGACCTGAGCCAAAAATCAAGAGTTGGACACTTAACCTACTGAGCCACCCAAGTGTCCCAATAATACAGGTTTTTAATTTTTTTAATGTATAGGTGATCCTACAGAACATTTCACATAGTGTTGTTCCTGAGGAGTTTGAGAAGGGAGAAGTGACTTCTATTTTACCTTTAGTGAGCAGGGATTTAGCTTGACCCCTTGGAATACCAGGGGAGCTTAAAAAAACATATATAGATGCCTGATGTAATTAATTAGTCAGAGGCACAGCCTGGGCTTCAGGTTAAGAGCTCCACAGTGATTTTTTTCCCAATTAAAAAAATTGTGGTAAAATACATATGACATAAAATTTATCATCTTAACCATTTTAAGGCTATAGTTCAGTGATAGTAAATATATTCATAATGCTGTGCAACCATGACAACCATCCATCTCCAGAACTCTTTTCATCTATAAGACCAAAACTCTATACCCATGAAATAACAACTCCCACCTCTCACCCCAGCCCCAGGAAACCATTATCTTACTTTCTGTCTCTATGATTTTTTTTCCCAACTACATCATATAAGTAGAATCATGCGGTACTTGTCTTTTTGGTCTGGATTATTTCAATTACCATACTATCCTCATGGTTCATCCATGTCATTAGCATGTGTCAGAATCCCCTTTCTTCTTAAGTCTGAATAATGCTCCATTGTATGTATATAACATATTTTGCTTATCCATTCATGTGTCATTAGACACTTGGGTTGCTTTCATATTTTAGCCATTGTGAATAACATTTCTATGAACACGGGTGCACAAATATCTCTTTGAGATCCTGATTTCAGTTCTTCCATGAAGATAGCCAGAAGTGGAATTGCTGGATCATATGGTAATTCTATTTTAATTTTTGGAGGAAACTCCAAACTGTTTTCCATAATGGCTGCACCAATGTATCTTTCCACTAACAGTGCGTAAGGGTTCTAATTTCTCCTCAACCTTATTGACACATGTTATTTTCTGGGGTTTTGGTAGTAGCCATACTAATGAGCATGAGGTGATATCCTGTTATAGTTTTAGTTTGCATTTCTCTAGTGATAGTCACGTCAAGCATCTTTTGATGTGCTTATTGGGCATTAATATATTGTTTTAGGAAAGATATCTATTCAAGTCCTTTATTCATTTTGAATCAGGTTGTTTGTTTTTTGGCCGTTGAGTCTTAGAACGTCTCAATATATTCTGGATATTAACCCTTTATCAGATATGGGATTTACCCATCGTTTCTCCCACCCTGTTGGTTATCTTTTTATTCTGTTGATGCTATGTTTTGATGCATAAATTTAAAATTTCTTTCATGAAGTCCAATTTGTCTATCTTTTCTTTTGTTGCCTGCACATTTGAGGTCCTATCTAAGAAATCATTGCTAAGTTGAACACCATGAAGCGTCTGCCTTATGTTTTCTCTTAAGAGTTCTATAGTTTTAGGTCTTACATCTAGGTCTTTGATCCATTGTGAGTTAAGTGTTGTAGGTGGTGTTAGGTAAGCGTCCAACTTCATTCTTTTGCATGTGGATATCCAGTTTTCCCAACACCATTTGCTGAAAAGATTGTCCTTTCCCTGCTGAATGGTCCTCGCACCCTTGCCAGAAACCATTTAACCATATATGTGAGAGTTTATTTCTGGGCTGCCTTTTCTATTCCATTGGTCTGTATGTCTGTCTTTATTCTAGTACCACATTGTTTTTGATTACTGTAGCTTTGTAGTAAATTTTGAAATCAAGAAGAGTGAGTAATCCAGCTTTGGACTTCTTTCTCAAGACCCTTCTGACTCTTCACTGTTGCTTGAGATTCCATATGAATTTTAGGATGGGTTTTTCTTTTTCTGCACAAAATGTCACTGGAACTTTGTTAGAGATTACATTGAATTTGTGGGTCGCTTTGGGTAGTATTGATGTCTTAACATTTTAAGTCTTCCAACCCATGAACACAGATGTGTTTCTGTCTTCTTTACTTTCTTTCAGTAATGTTTTATAGTTTTTTATACAAGTTTTTACTCAATTCCTAAATATTGTATTCTTTTTATGCTATTGTAAGTGGAACTTTTTTTTTTTTTAACTTATTTGGGAGGAAGGGAGAGAGCACAAGCAGGGGAGTGGCAGGTAGAAGGAGAGGGATAGGGAGACTCCCTGCTGAGTAGGAAGCTGGACATTGGGCTCCATGTCTCAGGACCCAGGAATCATGACCTGAGCCAAAGGCAGGTGCTCAACCAACTGAGCCACCCAGGTGCCCCATAAATGGAAATTTTTTGAATTTTCTTTTCAGATTGTTTATTGTGAGTCTATAGAAATGTGACAGATTTTTGTGTGTTGACTTTATATCTTGCTACTTTGATTTATTTAGTTCTAACAAGTTTGTGTGTGTATGTGTGTGTATAATCTTAAGGGTTTTCTCCTTATAAGATCATATCATCTGCAAACAGAGATCATTTTACTTCTTCCTCAAGAATTTTACTGTGCAGCCAGCATTGAGAATCTCTGGGGTTGGTCTTGATTCCTAATCACTGCTCTTAGCTGGGACTTCATGCTGTGTTGAGTCTGATTTAGTATTTAAAGACATGTATTTGTCACTCAGAATGACCCCCCCAATTAAAGCCTATAATTTCATCTGGTGTTTTCCAGAGGAAAAATTAACCTGTTCCAGTGTTGACTATGTCTGACTTATTAGAGTTTATACATCTGTATTCTCTTCTTTGGGGTATTTAAAGGGTTTCAAGTGTGATTTTTAAAAAATTGCCCATTACCTCCTCCTTTAATGCCTCAAAGGTACCACTTTTATTAGTTCCTTATGAATTCTTCTGAACTTGATTATGCAAATTCAGCTAATGCAAATGTTTATTATTATCCCTGCTTTTAAAAAATACCATGGTCTCTCTATTTTGCACCTTTTAAAAAAAGATTTTATTTGTTTTAGAGAGAGTGAGCATGAGCGGGAGTGGAGGGAGAGGGAGAAGCTGACTTCTTGCTGTTTAGGGAGCCTGATGCGGGGCTTGATCATGACCTGAGCTGAAGGCAGATACTTAACCAACTGAGTCATTCAGGCACCCCTGCATTTTTTTTAAAGAGATTTATTTAGTCATTTTCTAGAGAGAGGGAGAGACAGCAAGTGGGGGGGGGCAAAGGAGCAGGGAGAGAATCTTCAAGCAGACTCCCCACGAAGCATGGAGCTGGATGTGGGGCTTTATCCAGGACCCTCCGAGATCATGACCTAAGAATCAGATGCTTAATGGACTGAGCCACCCAGGTGCCCCTGCATCTTTATTTTAAATTTAAGAATATTTTGGTGGGGGGCGCCTGGGTGGCTCAGTGGGTTAAAAGCCTCTGCCTTCTGCTCGGGTCATGATCCCAGGGTCCTGGGATCGAGCCCCGCGTCGGGCTCTCTGCTCGGCAGGGAGCCTGCCTCCCTTCCTCTCTCTCTGCCTACTTGTGATCTCTGTCTGTCAAATAAATAAATAAAATCTTAAAAAAAAAAGAATATTTTAGTGGGATGCCTGGGTGGCTCAGTCATTAAGAGTCTGCCTTTTGCTCGGGTCATGATCCCAGGGCCCTGGGATCGAGCCCTGCATCAGGCTCCCTGCTCAGCGGGGAGCCTGCTTCTCCCTCTCCCACTCCCCTGCTTGTGATCTGTCTCTTACCATGTCTCACTATGTCAAATAAATTAAAAACTTTTTTCAAAGAAAAAGAATATTTTGGTATCCTTGCACCTACATCTTTAAATATCAATTTTCACTTAAAGGAATCAGGCATTCTTGAAAAAAACAACTCGTTCCAGATTTGGGTAAGATATGTGCAAGATGATTTTAAAATATTTTGTTTTATAAGAAAATAAGATAGCTCTCAAAGACCAGTAGAGGACACAGAGGTTACCTCTGGGAAAAGACGGTACAAGAAGAACATCAACAGGATTAAAATCATCAAACGTATTTAAACCCATAATTGCAAAAGATATTCCAAAAATGTGTCACTGTTGGAGGATTTTAAAGAACCTTAGTTTAAAACTGCAAAAAGTGGGAGAGTGAATCAAGCATTTTAGTACAAACTATACCATTTCAGTACAAACATGATAAGGGAGGCTTCTCTTTATAGAAGTAGTCTACTAATGAGGAAGTAATGGTAGAACTCAAACTCTGCAATTTTGTACCTGTGATGAATTAATGGGTATAGAGCCTAGAGCCAAGGCAATGACATCACAATAGATAAACACCCAGATATAATATACCACCTGATAAAAGTACACAGGACTACTTATCAAGTCACCCTGCTACCAAAGATATGTTAAAAATCAAACTAAATTGGACCAAACCTATAGCTATAACTACCAGTTCGTGGGAAAGACAAGGGACAGAGGACTATTTCAAATAATTCCACAGGAATGCAAGTAGCAAAATCCAGATGATAGGAAACAACAAATAAATTACAAGGGGTAGGGGCACCTGGGTGGCTCAGTGGGTTAAGCCGCTGCCTTAGGCTCAGGTCATGATCTCAGGGTCCTGGGATCGAGTCCTGCGTCGGGAGCTCTGCTCAGCAGGGAGCCTGCTTCCCTCTCTCTCTCTCTCTGCCTGCCTCTCTGCCTACTTGTGATCTGTCCCTGTCAAATAAATAAATAAAATCTTAAAAAAAAATTACAAGGGGTAAAAAGAGGTGGAGGGGATCCTATAGATTAAAAGAGATTTAAGAGATATCAACTAGTTGCAATTATACAACTGTGGAGGAAAGAGTTAACTCAGCAGGCCCAAGTGTGCTACCCTTACAAAGGCCTTCTTAGAAGGATGGCCCTTGACTGGCATCTGGGGAGGGTAAGATTGGGGAGGGTTCTCACCATTCCCTAACTAATAAGAATGGCTCACTGTGCATAAACTATAAAAACAATGTAATCTGTGCTAAATACCTGCTTTCTTACTGGGAGTCTGGAATTTTGGTATATGCTAGGCACTAGGTGCCTATATGATCAGTCCTGAGTAAAAACCAGGGGTATGGAGTCTCTAGTGAGCTTCCCTGGCAGACAGCATTTCACATGTATTGTCACAATTTGATGCTAAATGAAGTGCGTTGTGTGTGATTCCTTTGGGAAAGGATTTTTGGAAGCTTCCTTCTTATTTCCTCTAGACTTCCCTCCATGTGCCTTTTCCCCTTGCTGATTTTGCTTTCTGCCCTTTCTCTGTAATAAATCATAGCTATGAGTATGACCATATGCTGAGTCCCGTGAGTCCTCCTAATGAATCACTGAACCCAGGAGTTGTCTTGGGGACGCTAGACACCATACCTTATTTGGATCTTGATAAAACATACGAACAAAAGGGGGGGGATGAGAAATCAGGGAAATTTGGACCCAATATAATGATCCTGAGGAATTAGTTTTTAGATACCATAATAGTATCATAGTTCTGTTTAAGAGATATGCACATATATTGAAATATTTGTGGATGGAATAATATGAAGTATGAGATTTGCTTCAAAATAATCTGGAAGGAAGGCTTGGAAGAGGGTAAAGGTATAGATGGAAAAAGATTGGCCATGAATTAAAGGCTGTTGAAGCTGGAATGTGTGTCTCTGGGACTTCATTGTGCTATTTTTGTCGACCTGTGTATATGTTTGAAATTTTGTGCATAAAAAGTTTTTTAAAAATATATTTTAGAGTTTTTAAAATTTCAGCTTAAAGATAACTTCTTTGTTTTTTTTTGTCTTTTGGGTTTTTTTTTTTTTTTTTCCCCCACTGATGCAGAATATCCCACTATATAGGGTGGTCCCAGTTCTATGCGATTTGCCTTGCCACTGGCTTTAGGACATGACCCTCATGTCACATGCAAGGTCTCTTACAATTGCTTCTCAGCTGAGCTCATAGAGGCTTGTCCCAAATCCCCCAAAAGACATAACCATTACCCTGAAAGAACTGTAGTGTCAGCCGTTCCATACCAGGTGAAAAGATGCAGTGATTCCTAGAGGACATCCTACTGGAGGCAATGTGAACAAAGACAAGCAGTGTGGTAGAGAGTGAATGTTGTTCCCACAGGAGACCCAGGGTTTAGAAACATTCAGAAACTATCAAGAATCTGGAGTGGGGCAAATGTGAGTCTGTAACACTATCCTGGCAGGGTCTCCAGGTCTTTGAGAAACTAGAGGGGAATCGTATGGCCAGAGGACAACAGGTCTGTCTCTCCAGGGTCTCCAGATTCCATGGTGTGTGCTGTCTTAGGGTAACTGATCCCAAGGCTTTGGGAGAATATATTAATCAAGATTCTTCTGTGGCAAGCCACAGAAACCAACTCTAACCACTTTAGGAGAGATTTCTAAAAGGTATATTGTTGTTGGAAGGATGTTGGATATTGAATAGCTCACAGAATTAAAGGAAAAAGCTGAGCAGCCAAGTCTCTGAAAGTACAGGAACTGCAGCAGCTTTGGGGGAATCTAGAAAGCTGTCCCCACGGATAATCTCTTAGAGATAAGTCATCAGGACAGAACCACCTCTATCATTGTTTTTTCCTGGTGTCACACCATCAAACTTTATTTTCTCTAGAGAGAGGGATCTTTGACCTAGCTTGCATTATCAGTCCATTCTCAGCTAGAGAAGGGCAAGGCCCCTCTGGTCAAGAGACCTTTCAAGACAGCATTCAGTGGGTGGGGGAGGAGTGCATTCCTATGGGAAATCAGAGTTCCTCTATAGCTGATGGGGGATGGATTCTGGGCAAACAAAACAACAAATGTGTAATACTGAGGAGAGGAGGAACTCTGGGGCAGGGCCTTAGCATGGCCAATTGTGGAGCTGGAGCTCCAGGAAGATTGGGTGGGCTTTAGCAGGTCCATTTCTTTGGCTATAACCTGGGCCATTGATTTTCTTTTTGCTGGTGTAGCCTGAGACCAAAGGGCTGCACTAGAGAAACAGATGACCTATGACTGTCCTGCCCTTTCCTGTTCAACAGAGATTTTAAAACACTCTGGACATTAAAAAAATATAGTGCAGGGGCGCCTGGGTAGCTCAGTGGATTAAGTAACTGCATTCAGCTCAGGTCATGATTTCAGGGTCCTGGGATGGAGCCCTGTGTCAGATCCCTGCTCAGTGGGGAGTGCTTCTCCCTCTCCCTTTTCCCTCTCCCCCTGCTCATGCTCACTCTCTCTCTCTCTCAAATAAATAAATAAAATATTTTTTTAAAAATATAGTGCATATGAATGAAAGAGGAGAAATTACGCAAAAGATTCTTGAACAGGAGGGCTTGCTGTAGCTCAAGGCAAGAGATCTGCTACGTGCTGTTATCAAAGACGGTTCCATTCATTGGCCCAGTTAGCCAGCATTGTGTTCAGTCCCTCCCCAGTTCCCCCACAGCACCTACTCTGGCAAATCCCACTGCTTGAGAGGCCTGGGCTGACACTGAGGGATGTCGCACCATGATGTTGAATTGTGAACATAAAGAATGTAGTGCTCCTGGTCACAAAACCAGAGCATATAAATAAACTCAGGAGAGCGGACTTAGGGAAAGTTAAGGAGGTTATTGAACAGTGAAGTGATTTATCCAGGAAGCTGTGGCATTTCCTTCCTAGGATATCTTGAAATACACAATAAAATAAATTTCTAGCTAAATGTCAATTTCAAGATGGCTGTTCTGGGCGCCTACAATTCTAAGGCTTTTTATTTCCTCAAGATCCAAAATGTAAAAATAGAAAATATAATGTATCTTTCAATTGTAAGTTTGATGCCTCTTTGGGCATGTTGCATAATTCCTAGCTTCCACATTCTGAAGCTTGGTTGCTTAGATTTGGAGAACAAGTGACTGTTATCTTCACTCATCAGTTTTCAGAAAGATATATAACCTTTGGCACAGTGGTTATGAGAGGCCCAAGAGACAGCATTAATAAATTCTAATCCTGCTTTATCCACAGTCACACTGAATCACTCTGGCTAGCTCCTGACTTCTTTCTTAGGAAGCTCCATTTCTTTTTCCTCTTCTTCATTACCCTTTCTCTTCCTATCACTTGTACAATTCCTTTGTTCCAGCCAAGGCACTAGTGGTATCAGGGACATTATTTAATTCTTGGTTATCTTTGAATGTGCACAGCAGGAAAAAGAAACTCTTATCCCCCCTACCTCTTTTTTATGGTTATAGAATAATTTGCATTAATTTTCTTTAAAATGAATGCAGTCAGCCATAGATTGGGCTGATAAAAAGGATCTGAATCAGTGCTGATCCAGAACTAGAAAAATAATTCAGTGTTCACACTCTCCATCACGAGCCAGTCAGTGCCATTTCCCTGGGTGTAAGAGAAACAGCACTGGTAGTCAGAAAATGAACAAGTCAAGAGATAATCTTGACAGTCCCCTCCCACCCAAAGGTCATTTGGCTCTCCATTTTCATCTCTTTGGGTGGCTAACTCTTCTTGCATGTTGACTCTTGGCAATATCCTGTCCAGGCTCCTGTAGCTCAGTGGGTGATGCTGTCCCAGCCAGGGTGTGGGCCCTCTGGCCAACTGCCGTCTCCTCAGCACCTGTGCCCAGCCAGGCGCGTGGTAGGCTCTGGATAAGTACCGGATAAGGGACAAGTGGTGACTTGAAGGAGCAGTGTTTGCCTGGACTTGTTCTCCAGCTGAGACCGTGGGGACCTCTGCCCTCCTCTGAGTGTGGAGTTTGGAGGATGACGAGGGAAAAGAGACACAGAATAAAGGCCAACGCCATCCCACACCTCACCCTGCCTCCGACAACCACATGGATTATGACGTGGGTCGCTATCAGCCCGCCACGTCGGCCCCTCTGTTCTGTTGTAGGAACACAGGCTTCCTCTTCTTTGGCTGCACTTTAAGGTAAAAAGGTGTTTCTGTACTCGCCCTCTGCCAACGCTTTGTAGCTTCCTCCTTTTGCTTTGAAAGCAGCTTCTTGTAGGGCCTGAATTCCAGAAGCAGGTGGTGTGTGCTTGTAATAAACTCTTCTTGTTGGCTTGGTGATTGTGTTTTCAGTAGGGTGACAATCACCTGACCCCAGAGTCCAGCCCCGGCTGTCCTCGGAGAGGCCAAGAGTGACTCTGATCTGTATCTGCTTTTCTGAAGGCAGATGTGGCGGTGGCCTGGCCGCTGGTGGGTGGGGCCTGGAGGAACTGGGCCTTTCTTTACCAGTTTATTCTGGGCGAACTGACAGTGCCTGGCAAAGCCAGACTGTGAGGTGAAGCAGTGTGCCTTCGGCCACTTCCCTGATGCCCTTCTCCCTCTTGGCTAAATTAGAGAGGAGAAGTGTTGGTTAATAGAAAAAACCTTGATCTTCGTTCTGAAAGAAGGTACAAAGAAGGGCAGTTTCGATACATGGCTCTGGCCTTCCACATTCCTCTGAACTGTTTTTTTAAGTTTAAAGGCCAAGCACAGGGGTGCCTGGGTGGCTCAGCCGTTAAGTGTCTGCCTTCGGCTCAGGTCATGATCCCAAGGTCCTGGGATAGAGCCCTGCATCTGGCTTCCTGTTCTGTGGGAAGCCTGCTTCTCCCTCTCCCACTCCCCCTGCTTGTGTTCCTGTTCTCACTGTCTCTCCCTCTGTCAAATAAGTAAGTGGAAAAGAAATCTTAAAGGCCAAGCACACCATGAACTTGAAAATGTAACTAACTGGTGCCTTAAGCAGCTCAGCTTAGCTCAGCAGGGAGGAGCAGAGACAACCCCCAACTAAGGGTTCCTAGAGGATGGCAGAGAGAGAATGCTCTCTCTGAAAGGAAACTTTTTTTTTTTATTTTTTTTATTTGACAGAGAGAAATCACAAGTAAGCAGAGAGGCAGGCAGAGAGAGAGGAGGAAGCAGGCTCCCTGCTGAGCAGAAAGCCCGATGTGGGGCTCGAACCCAGGACCTGGGATCATGACCTGAGCCGAAGGCAGCAGCTTAACCCACTGAGCCACCCAGGCGCCCCTGAAAGGAAACTTTTGAACCTTAGTACTGTCGTACCAACTTGGTACCGTTCTGCACAGGCCTTTGGGTGTATTTCTCAGCCTAGAAAGATACCAGACACTCCTTTTTTGTTTTGTTTTGCTTTGCTGTGCGGCTGAAGGAGGAAACTATAATTGGTCCTCTGTATAACCAAAGCATAGAAATAACCAAAAATACAAAGAGGGAAACGTTCAGAAAAATCCTTTCAATATAAATTCCAGCTCTTACAACTAGCTCTTAGTTCAGATTTAGTTTCTCAGAGATGTAAGGGCCTCAAAGAACCTAGTAGTTCTCCATATTTCTTATTTAAATCCAGAAGGCCCTTTGTGCACACGTGCTAGGACAGGACCTGTGGGCATAGGTCTTTATTGTCCCAACAACCCAATGAAGTCTTCTTTAGTGACTGAAAGATGGGCTGCGCCTTGATGGGTTCCAGCAATGGTGAGTTTGGCTACAGAAGCCCATCACTGCGCAGCAAGTATGGGAAACGTGTCTAGAGAGGAAGGGGCTAGATCGCAAAGAATAGAGCTTTTCACATCAGACTGAGGGATTTGTTCTGTAAGCAAAAGAAGCAGAAAGCTGGGAAGTAACAGGAAAAGCATCTTCAAAAAAAGATATCTTTACAATTATTTCATGGGTTCTATGAAACACTAATTCCAAACAATGCTTCTTGAAAATGGAGACAAAGGAGTTTAGGAAAGCCAATCCACTCTAGGCCTGGAATCTCCTGAAGGTTCATAAAGCACATTGTCTTAAAGTCTCTGAGAAGTCACAAGAGACTGACTTGACTTGGCTTAACTCAGGGGAAGAGTGTATTGCAGAGAACCTGGTTCCATTTTTCTAGCCAATCTCACAACAAAGAATTTGTAAGCAGCTTCTTTGTACCAGGATACTGTCAATCAACTTAGTGCCAGGCAAATATAACTTGCATGTCGAAACCCCACTAGCAAATGACCTCAGAGTCAAGTTCCAGTGATGGTAATGTTACAAGACTCAACGCTCAGTGCTTCTAACACAAAGTCTTGTTCAAATATTCCTGGTATGCTCATAAGTATAGTCCCAATGCCCCCTGGGCTTGGCCAGTTCGTAGTTCTAGTTAAGTTTCTTTTCCTCTCTGGTATGAAGAACTAAAGGGCTAGAGGGACAATCCCTGCCTTGCTCAGACCCTCCCCCTGTTCTCATGGTCCTCTCCACCAGCTCCTGCTTCTCTCCATGGCCCACTCATTGCCTGCTCACATTCATGGAGACCTTCGCAAGACTCTTCATCATGTTTGCCTCCCCTCTGGCCAACAAGAAAACTCATTTCAGTGGGATTGCTCCTAGGAGAGTTGCAGGGCCTCTGGGTCACACTTTTCCCCTTAATGTCACACTTCTCCTTTTCTCACAATATAAAACCCACCAGCATGCTGGATGTGTGTGATGGGCAAAATCGGACCTGGTGGAAAAGTCACTTCCTATATTAGCCAGTGTTCTCCAGAGAAACAGAACCAGTAGGATGTGAGTGTGTGTGTATATATGTAGAGACAGAGAGAGTGAGAGAGAGAAACCTATTTTAAGGAACTGGCTCGTGTGTTGTAGGGCCTGGCCAGTCTGAAATTTTTAGGGTAGGCTGACAGGTGGGAAACTCAGGGAAGAGTTGATGTTGCAGTCACAAGACAGTTTAGAGGCAGAATTCCTTCTTCCTGGGGAGACCACCTCACTCAGTCTTTTCTCGTGCGGCCTTCAACTGATTGGATGAGACCCCCCCACACTATGAAGGATAATCTATTTTACTCAAAGTCTATTGCTTCAGATATTAATCTCATCTAAAATTTATCTCCCCATGACATCTAGACCGGTGTTTGACAAAAAAAGTGGGTACAATGGTATAGTCATGTTGACACATGATATTAACCATCACACCCAGGTGTGCTATAAATTTAGGCCCACTCTGACAGGCTCCTGGATCACTTGCAGTGACTTTCCTTTTAGACTGCTTGTCCCGCTCTGCAATCTGGGTCTACACTATAGCCACGGCGATGTGTTCAAGTGGACAGAGCCCTTCTCTTAAGTGCATCAAACCAGCTTTAGTTTACATGGCATTCTGTAGTTTGGTCATTAAAGTCCCTCTTCCAAAGAGCTTCTTCATTCTTCAAACACTAAAAGCTCTAAGTTCAGTTATCTAAACACTAAATAGAATGACAGTGTGGAACTGGAAAGTGAGCAGCTAGCTACCAGACAACAGCAAAGGCAATCACACCATCCAATACCCTGATGTTCAGAAGACTGAATTCAGAGCACAAGAGGAGATTTGCAGATGTCGGTGTGCCATGGGGCAGGATGGGTTGTACACAGTCAGGGAATCTGCGTCATGCTCTGTGGGTCCAGAGAAAAGCAGGAAATATCTGTAGCCGTAGTGATTTGGTTAGGCCTGCCTAGACTCTCAGCCTCAGATTCATTGAGACTTCTTTTCTTTCCTTTTTTTCCTTTCCTTTCTTTTCTTCTTTTTCTTTCTTCTCCTTCTCCTCCTCCCTCCTCCTCTTCATCTTCTCCTTCTCCTCCCCCCCCTTCTTCTTCTTCTTCTTCTTCTGCTATTTTATGGTTTTACCTACTAAAGATCCTCTAAATTTCACTTCTCTCTTCCCATTCTGAAATTTCACCCTTGCCTTTTTTTTTTTCTTCCCATCTTTCCTCTTTAGAGATGCCAGTGCTACAACTTTTGGAAACCAGGCCTCTGTTATTAAATAGTACCTGATGTTTAGCCATCCAAATGGATTTTGATACTATTTGTTCATTTGACACAATAAACTAGCCCCAGCATCACAGTCCATGGTGAAATGTTAACTTTTCTAATTCTGGCTACTAACAACGTATAAGAGGGGGTTGGGGGCACTTATGTCTTGTCAAAAATCAAAAGCTTTGTGGCGCCTGGGTGGCTCAGTGGGTTAAAGCCTCTGCCTTCGGCTCAGGTCATGATCTCAGGGTCCTGGGATCAAGTCCCTCATCGGGCTCTCTGCTCAGCAGGGAGCCTGCTTCCTCCTCTCTCTGCCTGCCTCTCTGTTTACTTGTGATCCCTATCTGTCAAATAAATAAATAAAATCTTTAAAAAAATAAAAAGGTTTATCTAATCCAAACCGGCCTCATTATGGACTATAGAGGCCATGGCAACGTGAAGGCCAGAAAGGTGAAGGGAGAGTGCATACAGACTCTGGGAAGTGAACAGCACTGTTCACCTCTGTAGCTCTACTTCCAGTCTTTGTAGGTGGGATGTAACTATCTTTGAATGAAAAAAACAAATGCACCTGAAGCCAGAAAATATCTTTGAGCAAATAGCCTAGGTAAGACGCTATATTGATATTTATATCCTGTAAAACAACACCACGTGTTTTTGAGTGCCATAATGTTTAAAATTTTTTGTTATAGCATGGGTCTATCTTGGATCTAAACCAAGGGGTTGGCTGCTGTGGAATATAGTGGACCACACTAGGCCCCAAGACATGGAGTCCAAGAGTCATCATCATAATGAAAATTGTTCTAATCCAAGGGTACATTTACATGTACAATGCATATTCTTAGGAACATGACCAGTCTGAAATCATTTGTAGTCATGAGGAAACAGCATGTCATCAATATCCAATTCATTGCCGAGGCTACTTTAGGGACATGTGTAATGTGGTGGCAATTGTGTTAAATATCTAAGCAGGAGACTCTAAGGAAAGGGTGTAGTCCAATCTGCACCTTGTCTTGGATTGTACTTCTCCTGATAACATGAGTACTTTAGTATTCAGTACCATTGTGATTTTCATGGTCTCTCTAACTAAATAGTGAGTCCTTGGAATAGTAACATAGCTCTGTGGATTGCTTGAGACCCTGAGCAGGGCTTAGAGAGCGGGTGTTAGCATCTAATCTGTGAGACCAGTGCAAATGCTCAGCACTATGGCCAAAACACAAAGTGTTTCTCTTTTCCCAGGTTAGTAGTTTTCTGACTTCACCACATATTAGATTTTTAAAGTTCTGATGCTCAGGCTATATCCCAGACCAACAAAATCAGAACCATGGGGAGTGGGAAGCTGGCATCAGTGATTTTTAAATCCCGCCCAGTGATTCCACTGTACAGCCAAGTTTGTCAGCCAGGGTCTCGCCAGTACTTCTCAAGCTTTAATATTCATAAAAATTACATAGGGATTTTGTTAAAAGTCAGATTCTCATTAAATAGGAATAAGGTGTGAGATTCTGCATTTCTAAAAGCTCCCAAGTGGTGCTGTTGCTCTTGGTCCACAGCTCACTGGATTATCAAGGTACCAGAAAATCTGGGTAGGATGCTAAGATTTCCACTATGGGTAGAGTCAAGAGGAAGTGAGAGCAGATGCAATGGGTGCTGAGGACTGTGTCCCTCCCTATCTGTTCCAGCCTCTTCTAATGTGCCTTCCTGCACTGTAGAAGCAAGAAATCTAAACACCTCATTTCCCATTGATCTAGGGCTATGAATCTGAGTCCCATCCCACCAATGGCAAACACTCAGGTGATACTTGAATTCAGAACTCAGTGGGGAAGGTGGCAGGATAAAAGGTCCCCATCTTGCTCTGTGGATTGTAGCAAACATTCTAGAGCTGGGGTGGGGTGGCAGCCTCCCAGGGCAGTAGAGCTCCTGGTGGCCCATTTCCTCCATGTGGATCTGGGAATTGTTCCTGAATGCTCAATCTTCCAGATTCTGAGTCTTCAAGCCATCCCACAAGGCTGTAAATTTTTAATTTTTTTCTTTCTGTTTGTTTGTTTGTTTTAGAATGCCTCAGATTACAGTTTAATGTGAAGTAAATGGAGACTTGATGGGGCTTCAAGGATAGTATTGATTTTTTTTTTAAAGATTTTTATTTATTTATTTGGCAGAGAGAAATCACAAGTAGGCAGAGAGGCAGGCAGAGAGAGAGGAGGAAGCAGGCTCCCTGCTGAGCAGAAAGCCCGATGTGGGGCTTGAACCCAGGACCTGGGATCGTGACCTGAGCCGAAGGCAGCGGCTTAACCCACTGAGCCACCCAGGCGCCCCCTGTAAATTTTTAAATATTCTGAATTAGATCCCTTCTGCATAAGCTAGCTAGGATGAGTTCTTTGGAACTAAACCTTGGCCAACACACCAAGTATTTAGATTAAGAGATAGCAAGTTAGTAACATTGAATGGACCAACAGTAACATCTATAATACAAAAAAAAAAAAAAAAAAAGAAAAAAAAAAAGCTGGGGTGAAAACAGATGCAGCTTACAAAGAGAGAAGTGGGATAGAGGCAAAAAATTCTCATGGACACGTCTGATGGCATCCAGGATTCTTTTAAGGACACGGAATTTCCTTTATGTGAAAGTCCCCCATGTTTTGTTTTGTTTTTTGGTAGTCAAAGCTAAAGACCTTTAAACTGGCATCCAACCCCTAAGAACTACTAGAATTATTAAATGTTTATTTGGAGGATTTTGAAAGAATGTCTTTCTAGAAGGTTTGGGGGACTCAGAGCTGACATTGAAGGAAGAGTTGAGAGGTTAAGAAAGGGAAGCTCCCTTGTTTTCCTAGGAGCCTATAGAATGGGAGTCTCCTGAGTTTGGGGTCAAGCTGTACCTCGTGGTCAAGCTACCTTCTCTTTTGTAGTGTGTTGAGTCCTAACCTTAGGGACCAAGGAATGATTGCAAGGCTTCTGAAAAACCCACACAATCACTAAGTCTTTGGCCGTAGGCTGAATAATCAATGTCACACACAGGTATATGATAATCTAATAAATATAGAAATGACATGATTAATAAAATACAGATATATTTAAAATCATTGGAGAATTTACAGTAGATTTTTAATTTGAGTTTTGTTAGGTCAACAAATACTAGAATAACAACAACTAGCTGGTAGGGGTCTACAGGATGTTTTCTTACATAAGTGAAAAAGAGAGCACTCATACTCAAAAGGTGGGTTTCATTGGCCAGTCCTTAATGAAGAGGAGATTGGATGTTCCAGCTGTGATACAGATATAATATGAAGAGTTTGTTCACAGCTGAGCAAGCAGAGGAGAAAGACCGAAGGGTCTGAACAAAGGTACAATGTCATAGCCCAGCTGCCTGCACCTTATGTAGAGATTCTTGGTCTACTGGAGGCTCTGTTTTGTTCTTCTTAAGAAGACCCCAGTCTTTGATTCAGGGTCAAGGTGGGAGAGAAATCCCACTTGGAAGCAGTCCGTGGTAGCAGCATAAAGGTGAAAGAACCCAGAAAATTCTGGACCAGAATCCAGTTCTTCACTCATTCAATAATCTTGATTATCAACTATATGCCAAGTAAAGCACTAGGCTCTGGGGATGTTTGATTCCAGCCCTACCCTTAGGAAGCTCACAGCTGAGTGAGGGAGACATGCAAATATATGGGCAACCAAATACAACGGTAGAAGCAGCAGAATGGGGTGTTTTCAGTCAGGACCATGCTGAAAGTGATGGTGGCCTAGAAACACAGAGAAAGATTCACTCCTTTATCCTTCATTTTATACAAATTTCATCTCAGACTAGCCCAAGAGTAAACAAGTGAAAGCTTATCTTTATAGACATCTATCTGTTCTCTCAGAGCCTAACTCTACCCCCACTGAGGTTGGAAGAAAACCATACTAGCCAACAATGCCTTGTGATTAGCCCAGACTAGGTTGACGTGTCCCCCAAGCTCACCTGCCCTCCCTGATTGCTGCCATTCCCAGGTGGCCCCATTCTCAGGCACTGTCACTGGCATAGCTATGAGTCATTATCATGGGATGTTTGTTTCTGCTCCCACCTTGGTCTTGCCAGATCAAACATACTGGCCACGGAGGCAATTAGCCATGGAGCCCTGAGCCTTGTTGACCTTGAAAACTTGGCACAGTCAGTACAGCATATCCATTATTGATTTATAGGCTATGTACCATGCAACTGGCTGGGCTCCGTGCTGGGGCCCAAGTCCCTATTCCTCTGCCCCACTGTCCCTCTTTGTTCCCAGCAGTGCTTATTCAGGTGACAGCTTTCTTAACCCAGGTGATACCCTTGTACAATCCTCCTAACTTATTTTAAACATTTATTTGATGGCTGCTCTTAACCCTCCTTAGCCATGGGGGTGGGGGTGCATAGGTGGCTCAGTCATTAAGCATCTGAATGAGGTCTTGGGCTCAGGGTTGTGGGATGAAGCCCCGGGTTGGGCTCTGGGCTGGGCGTGGAGCCTGCTTGGGATATTTTTCTCTTTCTCCTCTCCTTCTGCCCCTCTTACTTGCTCTCTCTCTCTAAGAAATAAGTAGATATAATAAATAGCATATCCAGTTTAATACAGTAAACATTAAAAAATGCAGAGGTGTGTAATTCACATGCTCCTTGGCCTCAGGGGGTGGGAGCTGGGGGTATTGCTGAAGACTGATGATGTATAGTTGGGTGTTTTCATTAGCACAGGCTGACTGGTTCATTGCCTCTGTTTCATTTCTGAATTGCTGTCTGTATGCCTACGCCCAGTCCAAATGTGAAATGGGGTTTCTGGAAAAGCAGACAGCATGGCCGTTTTGGGGAGGGGGGACTACTAAAGTTGACTCTCTCTCTTAGAGCTCTTGCCTTAGCTATCAAAATTCTTACCACTACCCTGGAGCTGGGGATGCACCATAGGCTCCATTCCTCTCTAGACCCTGACCACTCCCAATGACTTGGGACTTTGGGGATGTGCATCCGCCATGCTGGGGAAGGCTGTCTGTTCTTGACTGCCCACCCCCATTTATTTAAAGGTTATAGCAGTTGCATCCTGAGATTCTACGAATTTTCCACTGGTTTTCTGGTCAGGTCCTGCATCAGGCTGGATGGAAGGGGACAAGCTGATGTGGTTGGGCAGCAAATGTGCATTTCAGGATTAAGAGTTCGTTGCTTTCCTGTTTCTTTCATTTTTCTACCAAATCTCACTCATCTCTTTTCTTCCTGCTTTCAGGTGAGGTAGTGTGGAAAGTAATGTTCTATGTGCTAGGCATCTATCTTTGGGGAAGTCATCCTGGGTCCACAGACTCTTTGTGAGGTCTTGGGCTGGGTGACTCAGCTGCTTTTAAGCCAAAAAGTAGGCTGTGGGACGCCAGGGTGAGATTCTGGGTCAGGAGCCGTTCTTGGTGGTGGTCCTCTGTCCTTGTACCATACTCTGTGCCTCAGATGGTGACAAGGGGGTTCTTCCCAGTCTGACAGTGTGAGTTTGATTCAAACAGTGTGTGCCTCCTTAATGGTTTCTCCATTTCCCCTCCAGCTACCCTCACCGTCCAGCCTTCCCACAGTAGCCAGGGTGGTCTTTTACAACACAAATTGCGTCATGTCCTTCCTCCTGTCAAGACTCTCCAATGATTTCACTTTACCAAGAACAATATCCAAACTCCTTCCCAAGGCCCACAAGACCATGCCTGAACTAGCCCCTGCCTACCGTGACAACCTCGGTTCTTATTCCCCTCCCCTTTTCACTCTGCTCCAGCCACACTGAGAGGATTTTGGCTGCACCAATACTTGAAATTTCTTTCTTTCTCAGGGCCTTTGGCACTCAGGGTCTTGACCCAGTGTCTGTAATGTTTTTCTCCAGGACTTTAATGATTTTATTTATTTATTTGAGATAGAGAGAGAGAGAGAGAGAACAAGTGCACAAGCAGGGGGGCAGCAGGCAGAGGGAGAAGCAGGCTCCCTGCTCTACAAGGATCCCAGACTCCTGGGATCATGACCTGAGCCAAAGGCAGAAGCTTAAGCAACAGATCCAACCAGGTGTCCCTCCGAAGGACTTCAGGTAGCATCTCCTTCTCTTCATTCAGGGCTCAGCCCAAATGCTCCTTCCTCAGATTGGCCTTCTTCTGGCCTTATTGCATTTACCTAGGCTTTGCTGTCTCAGATTTGCTTGTGGACTCTGTCCCAAGGATCCAAAGTGTAGCTTTAGGTCTACCAAATAGCTAGACATGGTGCCCTGGTCAGCAGGCCACCTTGTACGACTTTATAGAAGGATTTAATCGGAAAACATCCTGCAGTAAGTATACACACACAATCTAGCCATATAGCCTGAACCCTTACTATGGCTCTGGTCCCCAGCCCTTTGCTCATATCTGTCATATGAGCCTGGATAAATATTTGATAAACCACTGGGCCAAGTTTAACTGAGTACATTATTGTATCACATTCAAAACCCCAGGGCCCGAAAATCTGGGGAAATTGGGCTGTTTCAGAAATTCTTCACAGCAGGAAACAGAGAAAGACTTCATAATCTAAATATAGCTGGTTACCATCGCCTCCCGGCACCCAATGGGTCCTTCAAGAGAGAGGATGGTCTGCCACCTTGCGGTTATTCTTAGCATTGCGCCCTGGTAAACCACCATGAATTTCCGTGTTGACTTAATGACTTGGGCACAGAATCATAGACGGTAAGAGCAGGGAGAGTCCCTATTTATGACTATATTTCTAACAAGTAAAATAGAGAAACCTGACAAAGAATTAAACTTTTTTTTTGTTTCAGTTGACACAATGTTACAGTATAATTCAACTTCTATGTTACGCTATGCTCACCACAAGTATGCTACGGTACAACCCTTTATTGGGGTTGAGGGAGGGGAAATGGAGAAACCATTCAGGAGGCACCCACTGTTTGTGGATCATATTTGTGGTGTCATGTTTAAGAACTCTTTACCAAGTCCTAGGTCCTGAAAATGTTCCCCTATGTAATGGCGGCATTGTGATATGACAGGAACTATACTTTATCCATTGGGACACAACTGCTAAAACCCTTGCAATTTCCTAAGCAATAAAGAACAATTAGAGCATCTTTTGTTATAGTATTTAGTTTTTGTTCCCAGCTCCTGAGATAGCTGGAGAATGTAAAGGTGAGAGGAATATTTTGTTATTCATTACAATCCCCTTTCATCCATACATGAGGTCAGGTTAATAAGGTGACTTTTAGAAAGTCCCTAAAAATGCGGGGGGGGGGGGGGGTTGCTAAGGAGGGAGGGAAGAAGCTGGTTGCTAAGGGAACCAATCATGTGATTAGAGGGTTGGAACTTTCAGCCTGACTCTCACCTTAGGGGAGGGGTGAGGGGCTGGAGACTTGAGTTTGATTACCAGTGGCCAATGATTCAATGAATCATGCCTACGTGATGAAGGCTCCATAAAAATCTCTAAAATAAGGGGTTTGGAGAACTTCCAGGTTGGTGAACAGGTGCAGGTGCTGGGAGAGGGGTGCCCTTGGAGAGGGCATGGAAGCTCTGAGCCTTTTCCCACATACCTTGCCCTATACATCTCTTCCTTCTGGCTCTTCTGAAATTGTATCCTTTAAAAAAAAACCGATAATCTACTTAGTAAACTGTTGCTGTGAGTTCTGTGAGTTGTTCTAGCATATTACTGAGCCTAAAGAGGGGGGTTGTGGGAACCTCTAATTTATAGCCAGTGAATAAGAAGCCCAGGTGACAGACTGGGCCTTGTGATTGGCCTTGAAGTGAGGGCTGTCTTGTGGGACTGTGCCCTTCACTTTTGGGATCTGTGCTTACTCCAGGTAGATTGTGTTGGAACTGAGCTGTATTATAGGACACCCAGTTGATGTCTGCATAAGTCAGAGAACTGGTCAGAGTGGGGAAACACCCATACATCTGGTGTCAAAAGTATTGAGACCAGCAGTAGAGCAGAGAGGAGGAAGGAATTTTCCTTGTAGTGATCTTCTGAAAAATTTTAGTTGTATATTTTACATTTAAATCTATGAACTATTGTGAATTAATTTTTCATACAAAGTATGAGGGTTAGTGGCATCTGGGTGGCTCAGTTGGTTAAGTATCTGCCTTTGGCTCAGGTCATGATGTCAGGCTCTTAGGACTGAGTCCCACATCAGGCTCCCTGCTCAATGGAGAGTCTGCTTCTCCCTCTCCCTCTGCCCCTCCACACCACTGGTGCTTGTGCTCTCTCTCTCTCTTTCTCAAATAAATAAAAATTAAATTAAAAAAAAAAAACACAACAAAGTATGAGGGTTAGGTGGATAGTTTTTGTTTTTGTCCTTTTTGTTGTTGCTGTTTGTTTGTTTGCCTAGTGTTATTTGTGGTAGGATGAATAATGGCTCCTGAAGGCAGTCCAAATCCTAATAACTGGAACCTGTGATGTTACCTTCTATGGCAAGAGGGATTTTGTAGATGTGATTAAGTTAAGGTTCTTGAGAGGGGGTGATTATACTGGATTATCCATGTAGGCCAGGTGTATCCACAAGGCTTCTAACAAAAGGGAAGCAGGAGATCAGAGTGAGCAGTAGGAGATGTGACGGGTAGACCAAGATGTTGGAGTGATGTAGGAAGGAATCATAAGCCAGGATATGCAGGCAGTCTTTGCCAGTGAGTACAAAGACAGGACAAAATATTAGTTCTTCTAACTCAATTCTTTTTTCCTTTCCATTACATCATATAGTTGGGTATGATTTTATATGTTAATCGTATACATTATATATGTTAAATCATATTTTGATAAACTATAAGCAATTATACAGTTTCTTGGTTGTACTGAAATTTTAACATGCTGATTTTGTCCATTCATCATCCACCCATTCATCCATTCGCCCATCCAAAAACCACATACTGAGTGTTTCTCTGGTGCCTGGGTAAAGCCCTGAGGATTTGAACACAAGAAAGGTAGGCTCCAGGCTCTGAATCAGAGAGCTTGCCCTCTAGTGGGCAAAAGTAGGCATAGGCATACAGTGTGTATCTGCGAAAATGTGCTGTTTGTTCAGTGAGTGAGCGAGTGAGCGAGGCCTGAGCTGGGTCTTAGAGGATGAGGTAGGAGGGAGTCAGATGACAGTGAAGGCTGGGGGGGATGGCAGGGTTGTGGAGAGGACACTGTAGGCAGAAGCACAGGCTCTTAGAGAGGTGTGAAGGCAGAACATGGTGCGCTGGGGAAGCCTTGCCGGCTGGCTATGACTGATGCTTGATCCCTGAAGGTTTTAGAGAGGGAGAAGAACCCTGAAGGAAAAGGCAGGGGTCCACTCACGGAAAGCCCCCGCATATCTTGTTAGGAGATTTGGGACTTATTCTGAACACAATGAGGGGCCATTGTGAGATTTAGGCAGAGATAGTGCAATCAGATTTGGTTTTTTTAAAAAATTGCTCTGATGTTTGTGGAAGAGAGTTGAAAACGGGGAAAGGGAGAGAAGTTATGAGGTTGCTGTGGTAATCTAGACTTGACAAGTGCCTGAACGGGGGCACGACTGTTGGACATAAAGACAGGGTCAGGGTCTAATGGTTACAAGGGAGGTAGGACATATAGGTAGAAAATGATTAGTTGGATATAGTGAAAGGGGGACTGTTCCTAAAACCCTGACATGGAATTTGCTTATTCATTCGTTACAATGGTTCTTGTTTGTTGGTTGCCTAAATATATCATCTGCAGGGAAATAGAGACATTTCCAATGATCTGGTGTTGGTTATGACAGTAATTCAGTAGAATAGCATTGTAAATCAACTTTCCCTTGTTGTGTGTAAAATATCTAGAGTGGAAATTGCCGGCAAAAATATTTTAATTCCAGGTCTTTTTTTCCTTTACCACATTGCTCATTCATAGACTGTGTTCCTGACATTAGCAGAGGGTGGTTGTATCGGGTAGATGACAACTCATCTTAATACTCTATTGATTAATGTATTTATAACTCTGTGTGTTTCCAGAAAGAATTTGGAACAGTCTAATTTGAGTCACAAACACAGTAAGGGTGAACACAATAGATACAAAGCAAAAAATTGAGATAGTCTTGGTACTCCCATGCACAAGTGGCCATGTCCCTTTTCAACTTCCTAGTGTCCATTTTTTTTTCTCCTACCCAGGAACAGTACCCTAATTTTTATTCCACCCCTCTTTCCCCTAGTCCTTGGGCCAAGGTGACTCTAGCTTCTAAAGAATTTGGGACTCAAACTAAACAAACCCTCCCCACTTCCCACATCTGCCCCTGTTGGTTCTGAGTGGGCATATTCCCTAAATCAGTCTAATTAAAGTAAAGCTGAGGGCTTTTGCTTAGAGGGTAGGAGAGTCTGGAGACACTGTTGGTCACAACTGCGGGGTGTGGGAATGCTATTGGCATCTAGTGAACAAAGGCCAGGGATGCTGCTGTTCCTTACAACAAAGAATTGTGTGCTTCAAAATGTCCATAGTGCTGAGTCCGAGAAATCCTGTGCCAATTCCTTGGAGCTTGAGAGAGATAGCATCTGTGGGAGCTTTGAAGTTGGCATTGCAGGGAAAATTCTGTGCTTCGGTGGAAAACTGCATTGTCTAGACTGTAGAGGACAATCCTCCAGGTTATCTGATCCAGGTCTGTAAACTATAGATAAACCAACAGCAATTCAAAGTCATCCTTGTCTATAGTCATTCTTCTCTATAGACATGCAAAGTCTGCTTTGCCCAGCAGGAGTTCAACTGATGTCCCTGTCCCACTGTGGAATAAGTTCATTTTGCCCCCATTGGCATGTTCAGTTCAACATCCCAACTCCGTGTAAATTTGTAATTTGGGGGGTTTACTTTTCCTTTAAACTGGTTGTAACACATCACCAGTTTCCTCTTTCATGACAGTAGAACAATGCATTCATTTTAACCTTTATAAGAGTCATACATTACCTTTTTTTTAAAGGTGTTATTTATTTATTTGACAGAGAGAGATCACAAGTAGGTAGAGAGGCAGGAAGAGAGAGAAGGGGGAAGCAGGCCCCCCGCTGAGCAGAGAGCCTGATGCGGGGCTCCATCCCAGGACCCTGAGATCATGACCTGAGCCAAAGGCAGAGGCTTAACCCACTGAGCCACCCAGGCACCCCTACTTTACTTTTTCTTTCTTTCTTTCTTTTTTTTTTTTTTAAAGAATTCTCTTAATGGCATCATCTGCCTTTGAGGAATTAAGGGAATGCAAGCACTTCCATTGGAAGATGCTCTGGTCTCAGCAATGGAGGCAGGAACCTGGATTCCCATGGGAGCTTCAGAACAAAGGTGCTTGTCTGTGCGGCCCATTGCTGTATTCCTGGTGCCTAGAGCAGCCCCCAGCATTTGGTAATGCTCCATAAATGGCTTGTCCACAACTGAAGGGACATCTTCTGCTTAGGGTGAGTAGAGTGAGAAGAAAAAGGGAGAGAGAAGACATGTTCTCTGTGGGAACAAAGAAGGGGAGATTTCTTTAAGGAGAGGGGGAAACTGATAACGGGAAGACATTTGTGTTAAATTTCTTAGGGTGCTACCACATTTGGGACCCCTTACATTGCCGGTGGCTATTTTGTTTGGTGCATAATTCATGATCCAGTCTAGGTAGTTGAGCATAATTTCCAAGAACAGGCGGTGACTCCTCTCCTTACTGGATAGTGTGGCTTTGGGAATAAGTATATTTATTTCAAAAGCTTCTTGCGGTAAAAATTAAAGGCATTCATAAGATAGGTAAGGTGCAGCACTGCCTATATTTTTGATCCCGGGTGAATATATAAGGGAACAATACAAGGTAACCTCAAACATACTAATGACAATAGGAAACATACATAAAGTAGGAAACCCTTATTTAAATCTACTAGCTGTGTTCCACTACTGAAAAGTGAAAGGTCTGAGCTTCTGAGTAATCTGATGATAGCTCTTATTGTCTAATAGCAGGAAGTTCTCCTGTTAACCAGGAGAAGTACACAAAGATTTCTTGGGAACTGAGCTCTAAGGGAAGTTGTTACAAATGGTTCTGGAACATGCGAAAATTAACCTAGACAAAGAACTTATACCCTTCACAAAAATTAAATCAAAATGGACCATAGACCTAAATGTAAAATGCAAAACCATAAAACTAGGAGATAATATAGGAGAAAATCTGGAGGGCTGTGGCTTTGGCAGTGATTCTTTAAATGCAACACCAAGAGCACGATCCATGAAAGAAAGAAGTGATAAGCTGGATTTCATGAAAATTAAAATGTTCTGCTCTATGAAAGATGCTGCCAAGAGAATTAGGAGACAAGCCACAGACTGGGAAAACATATTGTGAAAGACATGTCACATACAGGATCATTGATTAAACATACAAAGAACTCTTAGAACTCAACAATAAGAACACAAACAATCCAATTAAAAAATGGGCCAAATACCCCAAGAGACACCTCACCAAAGAAGAGCTACACATGGCAAATAAGCATATGAAAAGATATTCCACGTCATATGTCGATGGGGAAATGCAAATTAAAACAACCATGAGAGGGGCACCTGGGTGGCTCAGTGGGTAAATGCCTCTGCATTCAGCTCAGGTCATGATCCCAGGGTCCTGGGATGCTGGGATCGAGCCCTACATTGGGCTCTCTGCTCAGCAGGAATCCTGCTTTCTCCCTCTCTCTCTGCCTGCCTCTCTGCCTAACTGTGGTCTCTGTCAAATAAATAAATACCATCTTTTAAAAAACAAAACAAGGGGACGCCTGAGTGGCTCAGTGGGTTAAGGCCGCTGCCTTCGGCTCAGGTCATGATCCCGGGGTCCTGGGATCGAGCCCCGCATCGGGCTCTCTGCTCGGCGGGGAGCCTGCTTCCTCCTCTCTCTCTGCCTGCCTCTCTGCCTACTTGTGATCTCTGTCTGTCAGATGAATAAATTAAAAAAAAAAATCTTTAAAAAACAAAACAAAAAGGGACGCCTGGGTGGCTCAGTTGGTTAAGCGGCTGCCTTCGGCTCAGGTCATGATCCCAGTGTCCTGGGATCGAGTCCCACATCGGGCTCCTTGCTTGGCGGGGAGCCTGCTTCTCCCTCTGCCTCTGCCTGCCATTCTGTCTGCCTGTGCTCGCTCGCTCTCCTCTCTCTCTGACAAAATAAATAAAATCTTAAAAAACAAAACAAAACAAAACAAAAAAACAACCATTAGTTACCACTATATACTGATTAGAATGGTCTAAATCCGGACACTGATAACACCAAATGCTGGTGAGGATGTGGAGCAACAAGAAATTATCACTCATTGGTGACAGGAATGCAAAACGGTACAGCTACTTTGGAAGACAGTTTGGCAGTTTCTTACAAAATTAAACCTCCTCTTATCATATGATCCAGCAATTATACTCCTTGGTATACAAAAAGGAGCTGAAAATGTGTCCACAGAAGAACCCTGCACACTGCTTATGACAGTTTTATTCATAACTGCCAAAACCTGGAAGCAAATAAGATGTTCTTCGGTAGGTGAATGGATAAACTGTGGTACATCTAGATACTGGAATATTATTCAGTGTTAAAAAGAAGTGAGCCGTCAAACCATGAAAAGACATGGAGGAAATTTAAGTGCATACTAGTAAATGAAAGAAGCCAATCTGAAAAGGCTGCATGTATACAATTGCAACCATCTGATATTCTGAAAAAGGCAAAACTATGGAGACAGTAAAAAGATCAGTGTTTTCCAGGGATTAAGGAGGAGCGAGAGATGAACAAGCAGAGCACAGGATTTTCAGGGCAGTGAAACTACTCTGTGTGGTACTTCATCACATGTGTTACTATGGATACATGTTAAACTATGCATTTGTTGGAATCCATAGACTGTCCAACAACAACAGCGGTTCATAATGCAAGCGGTGGACTCTGGGTGATATGTCAGTGTAGGTTCATCAACTGTAACAAATGTATCACTCTGGTGGGGGATGTTTGAGAATGGGGAAAGCTAAGCATATGTGGGGGCAGAGCGTATACATGAAATCTTTGTAACTTCTGCTCAATTTTGCTATGAATGTGAGACTGTTTTAAAAAGTGAAGTCTATTAAAATATTATAATCAAAACATCTGAGCCATAAAACCAATACTTAGATTACAATTTAGAAAAAAAAAATGAAGCCTGGGAGAGCCTGGACTTAACAACTTAAACCAATTTAAGAAAAACATGCTGAGAAAGTTAGCAACTTGTTTTGCTTTTATCGTCTCTGTAATAATAAAAGCAATGCTTATTTCCTTCAGCTTCTTTTTCCATTAGTAGAACTTTATGTCAGGTCACTTAAATGGTATTCAAGATATATCCTGCTTCTCTAGTGGTGGAGGAGAGCAAAAGGTCAGCAAACCTGACCTCAGGTCTTTTCCTCTCATGCTTCCACGCTGCCCATGTGGTGACACCAGACCCAGCAGCCTCTGCCAGAAGTCTTTCCTCTCTAAGCGCTGGTTGAACCTTGAATCAAGGAACTCAGCAAGGAAACAGTTAGTGTAAAAGAGGTCAGGATTTGATGCCTGCGATGTGCTTCATACTTAGCCAACAGCCTCAGAGTTACAGGAAAAACTCTTAATGGAATTCGTTTGGTCTGTTGTTTTATCACTGTTTCTTAGCAAAATTATTTACTAAACTCTCTAAACTGCTTATAAGCTAATAATGAGGGGAATTTTTCTGTACCATGCCTGAGGTGGCATAGAGTTGACTGTGGGCAGTTGGAGGATGAGGGGAAGGAGGAGCCAAGGGCTGGTTCCCCGTATTCATTCATTCTGTAAATGTGGGCATCCATTAGTGAAGAAAGTTAAGTTTTCTGCTTCTATTCTAGAAGGGGGAAATATAGGCAATAAACAAACAAACAAAAAGCCAGATTACTTGACAGGATGATGTTTGAGCAGAATAGGATGATGTGATGGGCCTGAGATGGGGACTGGGGGGCTGAGGATTGGGGCCGGGGTGCTTTATTAAGTGAGCAGGGAAGATGACTGAGCAGGCAGGGACCTAGATGAGGTGAGGAAGTCAGCTGTGAGGGTCCCTGGCTAAAAGGTGCAGTCCAGCCTTAGAAAGGGCCTCTCTGCCCTTTCTGGAGAACTCATTTGTATACTAAAGTGGCAAAACAGATTGTTTTCTTCCTTTCTTGCCTCTTTCTTGAAGTGAGACACAAGTCCATCCCTTCTTTGGGGCTGGGTACTTGGTAGATCAGACTTGCTCTGCTCAAGGCTTCACAGAGACAAATTCTTGGCATATATATATATATATATATATATATATATATCCCATTCTGAGCTAAGGAATGGGATAGGCAATTTATAGGCAATAAGGGAGCAGATGATGGATACTTAGATGTTTGCTCTGCTATACAGATGTGTCAGATAAAATTTATCATTGAGTAACTCTTATTCTAGGAAAGACCCCCAATTTAGATACTTCTAGGCAGTTAAGGGGGGAGCAGTTTCTTTTGAGTCCTCAGGGTCTGGATTGCTTTCAGGTCAAAACAGTCCACCTGACAAAGTGGCACATTTTGGAGACACCTATTCTGAATTCCTTCATTAGTCAGCAAGGATTGCCAGGTCTCCGCAGACATACTTTTATGTGGGGCCAGGCTCCATCGTGGGATGGTAAGCCATCCAAAACTGTCTGGTGCAGAACAACGTCTAAGTCTGGGAGTTTAAAACTTTAGTCCTGGGCTTTCAGCTCTAATGATAAGATTTCAGCGTATAACAGCACTCCAACTGGCTAGGTTTAATTTGCTTCATGCTTATGCACTATTTGCTTGCTAATCTAAGTCGTTAGATCTATAGCAGAACCAGCCTGCTTTCCTTTGCAGACCACTGGCCTTGAGGAATGAAGGCCCAGAAGACAAGGCCTGACTACATTCTAAACAGCTGCCACTGACGCCAGCAAGTCTGTTTCTGGTCATGGCCACATACAACTAGCAGCCTGGGCACCGGCTTCTCTGCACGCAGCCCCCTTTGCTTTTTCCATGCCTTCCCCTTTAAAACTGTGGCTTCGCCTGATCGTGGAAGATGGTCTTTGAGACATTAGTCTACCATCCTCCCAGGTTGCCAGCATCCTTAATAAAGTAAACTTTCTTTTCCCACCATGACTTGTCTCCCGAATGTTGCTTTTCCAGCGGGGAGCAGCTGAACTTGAGTTCAGAACCCGTTTTCTGTCCAATAACAAGCCCGCCAAACCGCATGTGCATTTCGCTGGGGAGTGTCTATGGAAGTCATTCTCAAAAGGGGGCGACGTCTCCAGAGGAGCGACTGGCCTAAGGACTCGTCCACGGTCCTCTTACTTCTGGGAAAAACGACAGGTTCAGCTCTACCATCCCCTTCCCGCTTTCGAGGGCAGACAGAAGTAACCATGGAACCCACCCAAGGGCACCGTAAACACCCCTGCCGGGCGTCACTATCAGGTTCGGTTCTTGGCTCAGTCCTCACGGGAAGGCGCGCCCAAGGCCGTCGCGGGCTATTTGCGAAACAGTCGCTCAGTATTGTGGGACTGGTAGTCCCGGCTGGTGCGCGGGTTCAGGCTGCCAAAGCCATAGAACTACACTTCCCAGCAAAGACCTTCGCAGCCGCCGGCGCGGACAGTTTGCGTCAGCCACCAGACTTCCGGACAAGCCGGGGGCGGGACCGTGGCGGAGGCTGGAGCTTGGCGTCGGGATGCAGCGCCCCGGGCCCTTCAGCACCCTCTACGGGCGGGTCTTGGCCCCGCTGCCCGGGCGGGCCGGGGGCGCGGCCTCTGGCGGAGGCGGGAACAGCTGGGGAGTCTTGGGTTCCCACGTGCAGCCTCCCGGCCGCACGCAATCCGGGACCCGCGCCGGCGTGGGCAGCACAGGTACCTACGGCGGGGAGGCCAGCAGCGCCTGCCCGGCCCCCTCCACGATGTCTAAGGCCGAGGAAGCCAAGAAACTAGCGGGCCGCGCGGCCGTGGAGAACCACGTGAGGGTGAGCAGCTCCGGGCGTGGGGCTCCGGTCGTCAGCGTGATGGGCTCCTGTTGCGTGTTCCGGGTACTGCCGGAGCCGGGGCGGGGGCTGCGTGAGCGGGAAGAGCGTGTACACTGTACCCGGGTTTAGATCCCCCCCTTCCTTGCTTCTTAAAGGTCTTTTAGATGTGGGATCGATTGGGGGCGAGTTTCCTAAAAGTTGAGTTTTCTAAACACTCCTTGTTTGGCCGGGTAACAGTAGAGTAAAAGTAGAGTGTGGTGGTGTCTGAGGTGTTTTGAGTGGCGCTGGAAGGGACTTGGTGTGCGGCTTATTAACAAGTGGAAAATGGTGAGTTCTGGGGCTGCCAGGAGATCTTCACTTCTCTTTACTATGCTGGGACGCGGGTGGAGAGCTGGTCTGAAAATCGCTTTGAAATGTCACTCCAAGGAGGTTCTCAGCTGGGCGCCCGTCGGGTCCTGAGTATACTCGCTAGTGAAAGAGAGTCAGCCAGAGAGGGTTTTAATAACTCTTGCCTTTGACAGGGCTGGGTGGATACTTGGATTCTGGAGGAAGCTCTTTAAGGTTGGGGCGCAGAGATAAGGTTTAGCTGTTACGGGTGAGGTCGTGGCCCCAGTTAAGTGGCGGGTGTGGTGCTGGTGGTTCAGTGGAGTCTCTTAACCTGAGTGGATTTGATGTCGTCAGTCGAATTAATTAACATCAGTCAGGTTAATTATAGAGTTAATTACGGTACTTCCTCCCAGTCAAGTGGAGTATTTCTGATCTTTGGTGGAGTTTCCTTGACTTTGTTGGCCTTTTGTCTCTCCTATTTCTTCGAAAGTGGTTTCAGATTCCCTTTTTTCTCTCATGATAGTTCTTTACATTTGTTAATGCTTGGATGTATAGAGTACTTTGCTGCCATGGTGTTTGATCCTCAAATAGCTTTTGACTAAGCTGGAGGGACCAGTGTGGTAACCTGTGGATCAGCATGTTCTGTAGCAGGAATGGCGGAGGATCCTCCAGAACCCAAACTGAGTGACTCCTGTTCCAGTGCCCTTTCACCAGTTCCATAGCTGCTCTGTTCCAGTGTAGTTTGGTTTCAGGTCTGGTTAGCAGTGGAGTTTTCTGTGGGAATTCGCAGAGACAGTGCAGAATGTATAGTCTGATTCTACTTCTAGGATTCAGTGCCTGAGCTACAAAATTGGGACAGTAAGCTGGAATTTTAAAATGCCTGTATGAAGTGAATAATTAGTAGCTGAGTGAATTAAATCTGTACAGTTAGAGAAGCCCCATATCTTAGTATTCCTGTTAACCTATTAATGTTTGGTGGCATAAGTCTTTCTGACCTTTGTCTTAAGTATTTGCTTACCTAAAAGTCTTCAAGCCCGGGGCGCCTGGGTGGCTCAGTCGGTTAAGCATCTGCCTTAGGCTCAGGTCACATGGGATGGAGCCCGGCATCAGGCTCCCTGCTGGGCAGGGAGTCTGCTTCTCCCTCTGCCTGCCACTCCCTTTGATTTTGCTCCTTGTCTGTCAAATTAAAAAAAAAAAAAAATTCTTAAAGCCTCCACCTCAGGCAAGAGTTACAAAACACTGGATTCCAGCTACATCATTCTGTGAAATTACCAGGCAGTCATGGGGAGATTTTCATCGTCCTTTTGGGGGCACCTTACCCCACTCGCAGTTGCACTTGCTTTCCCTACCAGACTTCTTCCTAAGATGCTAACATTACCTGAATTTTGTGTTTGCTACTCTTAAACATTGGTTTATTCATTTCATTCATTTACCAGATATTTGGGGGCCTAATATGTGTTAGGGAGTTAGTGTGGTGGTGAGAAATGTGGCCGCAGGGAGAGGGAAAAATCAGGTCCTGGACAACTCTGCAAATGGGATAATTATTTCAAATCTATACATTTATTGAACAAAGTCATGTACCTAATTGTTAAGGCTTTGCTAGCTAGCTTCCCTCTCCAGAGTGGTATCCTTTGCCCCATCTAAGCCATGTTTTCATCTAGCACTTTGTGTCTTGAAATTGTTTACTCACTTGTGTAAGTTTATTGAGATGGTCATGAGCAAGGTTTTCTTGGTTCCACCTTTGGAATGTTGTTAGACCTAACCCTTCCTTTTGACCTGTCACCTTTCCTAGTTGAGGCTCTCTGCGTGGGCAGAGGGCTACAGTTGCCCTTATCCTGTCCCTTCTGCCAAGTGATGCATTTTCATCTTTTGAAACTCTCATCTGTTCTTGCCACAGTGGCCCTCAGGTGCCCTCATGTTAATGTCCACATGGAATATCTGAAGTATCTGTTGAAAGCCAGGTACTGGGCCAGATGGAGAGGATACATAGATGAGAGGCTGTGGTTCTCCTCCTTAGGCCCACATTATTCTGTCCTTCATGTACCAGAACATTGGAAGATATATACTGACGTATAGTTTGCATTTAAGATCACTATACTCTACTCTAAATGTTCTTTCTTGTCCTCTGACCCTGCCGGTTAAAATCATGTGTCTTTTAGGGTTTGGTTCAAAGACTCTTTTCTCCTTTCAGTTTTTCCTTAGCCTCCTAAGTTGGGGGAGATCTCTTTGATTTTGTAGCACTTCATACCTCTTAGGTGCTTTATGGTGTCTTTTGTTCTCATCATGTATATGTTTATCTCTCCTATTCCCCTAAAGAGTAAAGTCCTAGTGGATAGTTAACCTTATCTTCACTCAGTCTTGGTCACAGTGGGGCTTGCCTGGCAAATGTTTGAGTTGTATTTTGTGTGGACACAAATATGGAGGTTGTAAAGTTATTGGTAGCCCTTTGCTTAGGCTCCCTGTACTGTAGGGTTTCCAGTTGTTTAGCCTGTTAGTGTTCCATTGTAATGATCACTTCCACATCTGGATGGATGGAAAACTTCGTGAGTTTGCAGCGGAGTCCCTTGGGGAGCCACTCTGAACTCAGATCTGTTTCTGGGAGTAGAGCCACCCAGGATGGGTTACCATGCAGGGCTGTGTTCTCCTGAAGGTCTGTAGCTCCCTTTGTTCTCTTTGGAGCCTACTTTTGTTTTTTGACTGGCTTAGCTTGAAGAAGTTGGTACGTAGTGACTCCAGTTGGTCAGCAAAAGTATTTCCAAGTTAACCTACTCAACAGAGTGAGTGAAGTTCTGACGTTCCATGTGTGACATGTGATTTAGTGTTGCCCACCAGAAGGGGCGTGCTTCCCCAGCAGAGCTTGCTTGGCAGGGTCTGCTTACTGGGGCACCTCACAGGCAGCCTTTGGCTAGCTCTGATTTGCTTTGGCTAGGACACCTGATTCCTGAGCCAGTCATTTGATCCCAAGGTAGGAGGACTATGTGGTTGAAGAGCTGTGGGCCTGGCAGGTCCCTGCAATTTCCTGGCCTCCTCCAGAAGTCAAGGGAAGAGCCTTGCATAGAGCTTGTCTGACTCACCAAAGTTCATCTGTGTGCCTCTTGCCTGCTGGAAGCATGAGAGTGACATGGGTGTGTGGTAATGAGGATTCTGGCAGTTAGCTTATCATATAGCTAGAGCTGTGGGCTTCAGGTTAGGTGTGTGAGTCAGGTTGAGCCTACCTAGCCATTAGTAAATGAAGTACTTTTCTCATTACATGAAGATTTTTACATATTCAGATATTCAGCTATTTTGAACGTTTTGACATACCATTCACTTGTCTGGAAGACCTTGCTGTTAAGGTTTGCCTATGTAGCTAAATGACTGTTGGATGCATTGGCTGCTTGAGTGCATCGATTGACTGCAAGGTGGTATTCTGACCTAGAACACAGGCTGCTCTAGGGCCCCTGGACTGTTTGGTGACTTGGGAACTATGAGCTAGTCAAAGTGATTTCCAGAGCTTTCACACACAGGCTGATGGGTGAAAGCTCTCTGGAGGTGGGGGAGGCCCAGCTAGAAGTGTGTTAGTTGCTGGAGTATTAGCATTTGATTTCTTTTTTGTAGCTCCCTCTGCTTGTTAGTCATTCTTTATAGTTTGAGTAAGATATCATCTTACTTTGAGAAGGATGATACCAGATAGGGGCCTAGGGGGTGGTATTAGGTATTCCTGTGCCTCTGTCCTATGTGTAGTGAGGTGTGTTGGCTATAGTTCTCAGTTTGTCCTGAGTTGCCCCCAGGATTTTTCTTCCTCCCAGAAAACATTAAAAAACAAAATTCAACTGAGTAAATTTTAAAGATCTGTTGGCAATGATACATCAATCAGGCAGCATCCAGCCTAGCACACGGAAAGGAGCTTCAAAGAGCCATATTTTTATATGAAAGACTTTTATAGCCAGAGGGGACAGGAACTAAGAAGTTGTACTAGGCATAAGAGCAGGTTGGCTATTATAAGGTCACTTCCCTTATGGGGATGACAGGGGTCTCTCAGGCACTTCACCTGGCTAGTGTTGATCAGACAATTCCTGATTGACTGGCTTAAGATTCCATTTTTGGGGGGAGCCGAAACTGTAATTAAGTCAAGTCTTGGTTTGGTGACCTAAGACTGGACATAAGTAACTCCATCTGGGGCTTTTTGTTTTGTTTTTTTAAACACTTCCTGCTTCATATCAGGCAAAAGATTAGGCTTGCCTACAATGTATAGTTTAAGTTGGCTTTACAAAAATGATCTGTAGGTGAGTACTAAAAGATTCCTTGCCAACCCCAGGGACAGTCAGAAAGGAAAAACCCCACGAAAAACACAGAACCTGGGTACAGCCTAAGAGTGAAAGCAGAGTTTTCTAGCTTCAGTGACTTTTTATCTAAGCTTAATATCTAGAATGCAGGGGACTGGCCACAGGCACCTTCAGGCTCGTGGCATCACCAAGGGAAACCTCTGGGGAGACATCAAGCCCACCATCTACAGCCTCCCTGAAGTCAGCAGAAGGGGGAGAGCCTGAAGTAGCCTTGAAAGTTACCTTTTCTTTAGGGTGATGTAGGCCGGCCAGGTCGAAGGAACCAGAGGGGGTCCCACAGGACCAGGCATGAGGGCCGTTGGCTTTACACAGGATCGAAATCAAACTCGAGCTGGTAGGAAGTGAGAGCAGAGTGTTTTGAATAGCGTGAGTGATAGAGTATAGCAGATGGAGTGTCTGGAGACTCAGGAAGGAAAGGAGAGTCTTGTCTTTGCTTGTGGGCTAGGTTTTTAAATTGAGGACGGTGGCCTGGTGTATGTGCCAGGAACTGGTCAAAACGAGGTCGAATGCTTAGGGGTCGTGGGTAAGACACTTAGGCCCTAGAGCCAGGGGCATTGGCATCAAGGAGTCTGGAGTTAGTGGTCTTGGAAAACAGTTTGGGAATGACCCCACCTAGTCACTCCTTAGATGTTATCTGTTGTGCTGCAAGATTGTAAAGATATCATTAACTCCTTAACCTTTACAAGAAGGTCATACTTAATCGTTTGTAGAGTGTGTTTAGGGTGGGGGTGCAGGTCCTAGTAAGAATAGATGCAGGAAAAGGGGCAAAAAAGCAATTTTCTTTTCATGGGGTCTCTTCAGTTTCCCTGTCTCAAGGGGGTTGGCAGAGGTTTTGAAATACCAAACCACATCAACAACTGACCATTTGATGACAGGAAGTCCCTGTTTTGCACAAGCCTGCCTCACAATATGGGAAGAGGGTGAGGCTTAGTTAGAATTCTGAGAGAGAGTCTTTATCTGCAGTAGGGACACGGTGTAAGAGATAGAGTACTTGTGAGTATAAAAGACAGGAACCAGGCCTCACACTACTGAGCCTGCCATTTTAAGAAAGGGGGAAAAGTCCCTAAGGGCCCACTAAGGACCCAGCCAAGGTCAGTTAGACCACAAACAGCAGAACAGGGTGAGGGTGCTGCATTAGGAACTAATGTGGAGCTCACTCAGTTCCTAAGCAACTTCCTGCCAGTCTAAGGCAAAAGAGCTAGAAACCAAAGCAGCAGCTACCATTTTATTCAGCACCTACTGAGAAGATTTATAAATGATAATTTCAGTCAGATCTCACGACAGCCCCTTGTGACCTCAAGACCAATTATCCCCACTTTAAAGATTTTATTTATTAGAGAGAGAGCGCTCACGTGTCTGTGCCCAAGCTGGGGTAAGGGAGTGGGGAGGGGAGGGAAGGGAAAGGGGAAGAAGGAGAAGGAGAAGTGGACTCCCTGCTGAGCAGGACCCTGAGATCCTGACCTGAGGTGAAGGCAGCCTTAACGACTGAGCCACCCAGGCGCACCTTGTAGAACACTCTTAGCAATGCAAATAACGTCTGTCCGTAGAAATGCACATTAATTGTTTTATGAGATTTAACTGATTATTGCCCTTAAGATCTGAACATTTCTTGACTGCATATGAATTTATGGTTCTTGGTTTTTTCCTGTGGACAGGTTGTAACAGTATTGTGATTTTACTTTTTTTTTTTTTTTAAAACTCCTCATTTAACAGTATCATTTGCCCCCTACAGAACCTCACTTTGAATAAGCAACATTAGGAAGTTCTTAAGAATTTCTTAAGAGTTCCAGCAACCTGTTAACGACTCATTTGGCAAGGGAAAGCCCATAGTGAGATTTTCTTTTGTTATAAACAAGACAACAGGCCCCAAATTGAGTAACTTGCATTAAGCTCATGTCACCAAAAAGGAGACTTAATTACTGTTTCAACTCTCCCAGAAATGGAATGTTACATTAGTCAGTCAGGAATGGTTTGATCGGCAGTATTTAGGTAATCTGCCTCAGAGACTCCTGCCATCCCTTAAGAAAAGGAACCTGACAATAACCAGTCTGCCTTTTTGCCTGCTAGGACTTCCTTGTTCACACTTCCTCTGGCTCTAAAAGTCTTTCCTTTCTTATAGCTCTTTAGAGCTCCTTTCTGTCTGCAAGATTAGCTGCTGCCTGACTTGCTCAAATAAACTCTTAAAATTATTAATGTGCCTCAGTTTATCTTTGTAACAGGAGGAAGCGGTGATGTTAGGGTCAGACATGAAGGGAGGAGGGTGCTGCTGATAAATGGCTATGGGCACTAGGATAATGTATAGCTCTGACGGGGTTCTGTTCAGGGCTGACGTGTCTATGAAATGGGCACAGTACCTGCCTTGCATTCATGTTGGTGAATTGATGGAGAGAAACGGGCTAAAGAGGGAGTAAAATATGATATTAATGAGTTTTGTCCCCCACTTTTCTTTTTTTTTTTTTTTTTTTTCCAGAATACCAAGTGCTAGGAATTGGAAGTGGCTCTACGATTGTTCATGCTGTGCAGCGAATAGGTATGTATGTTCTTGGGCTGGCTCCTGGATGCTCTGTGTGGGGTGGTGGTTGTGGGGGATGGAGAGGAGGGGGAGAGGGTGGGGGCACAGGTTTGTTACCTGCCCAACTCTGCTCTTCTTTGAGAGGTATTTTTGGGCCTCTTCAAACAACTCCGGGGGATGCCTGGCTTTGTTTACTCTGCTCGTCTTGAGGGTAGGAGCTGATTGAAGATGAGGTCTCAGCAGAATTTTAGTTCTCATCAGTGGTCCTGTATGTGGCTCCAGGGGCCCTGGTTTCCTCAGGCAATCTCAGACAGATATGCTGAGCTCAGAGCAGGCTTACCCTGTCCATGACCCTGGAGTGGATTTGAGGCCCCTGAAGTTGGTGGCTGGTTCCTGCAGGTGTGGACTTTGTTCTGATTAGGGTGTCTTAGGAAAGGCATAGGAATTATCAGCCCCTGTGGCTGTTCAACAGGTTTTACTGCCCTACTTTTGTTTGTTAAAACAAAGCTCAGAGGAGAGGCTTGCCTGACTGCTTATTGCTTCTAGGTGCCAAGGGGCAGTGCTCAGGAGACAAAGTCCAGGAACACTGTATCTTTAAAAGAGTGGTTGTGGTGCTGGCCTGAGGGTTTCTGGAATCCTTCTCATTGGCTTAACCCAGGCTTTAGTATTACATACTTTCTCCCTTAGCATTGGGTGTGTGGAGGATTTTAGGGTACAGGGATTACTGTGGGGTTCAGAATAGTGCCTTTTGAACCAACCTCCCATGTGCAGACCCAATGATTGTAAAATGACTTGAAGTTTTAATAAGATAGTTGTTTCCTTAAGACTTTTTTTCCCTCCAGAAAGGTACAAATCCAAAATGAGTAAGTAAACCTTCTTTAACTACCCTCTGGGGCCTACAAATGATATTTTTTACTAGATGCAAAAGTAAAGTTCTATTTTTTTCTGTGAAAGGCAGTATAAGGAGTTTTTTTTTTTTTTTTAAGATTTTTATTTATTTGTTTGACAGATTACAAGTAGGCAGAGAGGCAGGCAGAGAGAGAGAGGAGGAGGAAGCAGGCTCCTCGCTGAGCAGGGAGCTAGATGCGGGGCTCGATCCCAGGACCCTGGGACCAAGACCCGAGCCGAAGGCAGAGGCTTTAAGCCACTGAGCCACCCAGGTCTCCCCTAAGGAAGTAGTTTTAAGACTGGAGCTAGACAGCATGGGATCATAGCTCACTCTGCCCCCTGTTAGCGATACAACTACATGGTGATTTTAACCTTTCCGTTCCTCAGTTTCCTCATCTGTAAAATGGGAATAATAATTGCAACTCACCTTTTAATTCTAATTGTTACAATTAAAACAGTTGGCATGTACAGAGGTCTTTGAACACTGCCAGGCATCTAATAGTAGCAAACATGTGACATTGCTCTTTTTGTAGTTAGTGTTTACTCCTTGAGCTTTCTAGTATCCCTGTCTGCGATGTATGTTCATGAGCTTTTGTTTTTTTTTTTAAGATTTTATTTATTTATTTGACAGAGATCACAAGCAGGCAGAGAGGCAGGCGAGAGAGAGGAAGGGAAGCAGGCTCCCTGCTGAGAGAGAGCTGGATGAGGGACTTGATCCCAGGACCCTGAGATCATGACCTGAGCCGAAGGCAGAGGCTTAACCCACTGAGCCACCCATGTGCCCCCCGTTCATAAGTGTTTTCACAGAGGTTGGGGACACAGAATGGAAGGCAGCTGTCAGCAGGGGATAGCCTTTCCTTTCCTGTTGGATTTGAGCAAATGTGCATGCGGACAAGAAATAAAGTGAGGAGAGTGGAAAAACCACCAACACGGCTTTTGTCTCCCACAGCTGAAAGAGTGAAACAAGAGAATCTGAACCTTGTCTGCATCCCCACGTCCTTCCAGGTATGTCTGCTTTCCATTCTGCATCTTTGCACTCGCTGCGGAATCTCCTGGGTCCCTGAGGACGAGGCGTGGCTTTGGGTTGTGCACCAGCGTTGTTCTAGGTGAGAGAGCCAGGAGCAGCAGAGCAGTTTATTTACGGAGGATTGCCCTCAGAAGTGTGCTTTAGATGCATTCATTTATTCCCTCAGTGACTATTCAGTGTGTTCTGTGTTAGGCACAGTGTAGTGTATGGGGAATTTTAACTCTTAGCTGGTTAGACATTGCTCTAGTATCTGGAAATACATACTTTTCTTGCTACTTAAATATTCTTTTCAACTCGGTATATATAATTCTCCACTGAATGGATGAATGGAGAGATGGGTGTTTGCTTAGTTTTTACCTCTTACTCTCCCAGTTCACACACAGCCTTCTCTGACGGGGGCATCACTCAGTGCCTACTGAATTGCGATCAGCCAAACTCTGGCCCAGCTATAGTGTGCTGTGATTACGCTTCCTTACCTGCCTGTTTCTTCTGTTTCCTGAAAGTTTAGTAAATGTTGCCTTTGTTGTTTTTCATTTGCTTGGTTGCCTGTGTACTCCTTACTAATCGAACCCCAGACTCTACCCAGATGGGAAATCTCACTTCCTTTTGACGCTTCTTTCTGGCTATTCCGCACCACCTTTTTCATCTTGGCCAAGTCTGTCTGGGTTGTTGGGGTTTAGAATGCTGTGGCAGGTGCACTTGACTGTTGTTTGGGGTCTCCTTTTGCAGTCAAGAACCTTCCTTCTCTTCTCTTTTGGATCGTCCTGTTTCTTGGTCCTGTTTTTCCTCACCCCCACCCCCTTTTGTTTTGTTTCCTTCAGTTTTGGTGAAACACATCCCTTAGGTAGCCATCCAAGTGCCTGGGATACAAATTTGTGGACACTTTGGATATCTGAAAATGTCTTTATTTTAGCCTTTCTTTACGTTGGCTCTTTGACTTAGAGAATTATATGTAAAATCATTTCTGTGGAATTCTGAAGGCATTTCTCTATTGTCTCTGTTGTCTTCTAATTTTCACTTGGCTGTTGAGGAGCTTGATGCCATTCTGATTCTTGATCTTTTGTATGAAACCTATTTTTAAATTTTATTTATTTGTTTTTTAAAGCCCTAATATGGGGCTTCAACTCAGCAACCCTGAGGTCAAGACTTGAGCTGAGATTGAGTGGGAGGGACACTTAACTGACTGAGCCATCCAGGCGCCCCTAAAACCTGTTTTTTTCCCTCTCTGAACCTTTATATGTTTATGTTATCTTTTCTTCATATCCAGTGTTCTGAAATTTCATCATGCTGTGTCTAATGTGCATTTGTTTCGTCCATTCTTCTGGGCACTTTCTGGGACATTTCATCCTGGAAACTCACACTCTGATTTGGGGAATTTTTTCCATTACTCCTTTAATTTTCTTGCCCTTGTTTCTCTGGCCTTTCTTTTTAGGATGCTTGTTGCATACTTGGTGCTTGTGGCCTGTTTTGTCCTATTATCTTCTTAGCTTTGTCTTTTCTAACCTTCTGTTGAGCTTATTTACTCTCATGTTTAATTTCAAATAAGGTCTTTTTGTTTTCTGAGACTTCTTTTGTTTAATGGATTCAACTTTTTGATTTCTTCCCTTGTCTCCGGGAAGTTGTTAATGATAAACTTGTTTTTGTTTTAAGATTTTTTTTTTTCTCCTTAAATATGTTTCCTCAAAGTTTTTTTTCTTTACAGTTTGTTGGAATTATAATTTATGTACAGTAAATTTTGCTCTTTTTTGCATATAATTCATAGTTTTGATAAACCAACCAACACAGTCAAGTATTGTTAGATTGCTTCAGTCATCTCTTATTCTGGCCCTTCCTTTGCTCTCTGCTCATTTTGAAAACTGGTAGGCTGAGAAGCTGATTGGAGACTAGCTCATAGGATGAAGATGGTCTTTGCTCCAGGCTTGTCTGACAAGCCCTCTTGTTGGGGAACTTCTGATGTCAGATTATTTGTCTGTCTTCTGGCTGCTTGGATTTCTCAGAGAAGTCTGGCAGTGTCCCTTTGGGAGTGGTATATATGACTGCCTGTGTCCTGGGATCCAAGTAGGCAAAAAAGGGCTAGAAGGTATCTGTCATTATGCTGGATCTGAGTTTTCAGTGAAATACTTGTGAGTGTTGGGACAGAAGTGTCTATGACATTTTGTAATATCTCTTTGGCTCTGGGCTTGATTTTGACTTGTTTTACCAATGGGATGTGACCAGATGGAATGCCAACAGAGAATTGAAAAGTGCTTTTGTGGTGGGGTTGGCCCATCTTGCTGCTGAAACCATTACTCTACCATGTGAACACGCCCAGGCTGCTGTCCTGGAGGATGAGAGGTCAAGCAGCTCCAGGAATGTGAGGCAAGTCAACCTCCACCTGCCAGCCCACTCCAGAGATTTCCCAGTCAGTCCGTAGAATCATGACAATTAATACGTAGTTGCTCTCTCTCTTTTTTTTTTTAAATAATTAAAATTTTTTTTTAAAAATTTAATTCCAGTTAGTTAACATAACAGTTTTATATTACTTTCAGGTGTACATGATAGTGATTGATCAATTCTATGTATTATTCATTGCTCATAACTATAAGTGCATGTTAATCCCCTACCTATTTTACCCATCCTGCCTCCCATCTCTCCTCTGTTAAGTGCCAGGTTCTCTATAGTAAGAATCTGTTTTTTTGGTTGTCTCTTTTTTTTCTTTGTTTGTTTTGTTTCCTAAATTTCACGTATGAGTGAAATCATATGGTATTTGTCTTTCTCTGACTGACTTGTTTTTCTTAGCATCATACCCTCTAGATCCATCCATGTTGCTGCAAATGGGAAGCTTTCATTCTTTTTTATGGCTGAATAATATTCGTGTGTGTGTGCGCGGGCGTGTGCATCTTCTTTCTCTTTTTTGTTATCTGTTGATGACACCTGGGCTGCTTCTGTAAGTTGGCTGTTGTAAATAATGCTGCACTAAATGTATGGGCGCATATATCTTTTCAAATTAATGTTTTCATATTCTTCTTTTTTTTAAAGATTTTATTTATTTTTTTGACAGAGATTACAAGTAGGCAGAGAGGCAGGCAGAGAGAGAGGCGGAAGCAGGCTCCCTGCTGAGCAGAGAGCCGGATGCGGGGCTCGATCCCAGGACCCTGAGACCATGACCCGAGTCGAAGGCAGAGGCTTTAACCCACTGAGCCACCCAGGCGCCCCAATGTTTTCATATTCTTTGGATAAATATCCATTAGTGGAATTACTGGATCATACGTTAGTTCTATTTTTAATTTTTTGAGGAACCTCTGTACAGTTTTCCACAGTGGCTGCACCAGTTTGTATTCCCACCGACAGTGCACGAGGTTCCTTTTCATCCACATCCTCAGCAGTACTTTGTGTTTCTTGTGTTTTTGATTTAGCCATTCTGACAGGTGTAGGGTGATATCTCATTGTAGTTTGATTGCATTTGTCTGATGATGAGTGATGGTGGGCCTCTTTTCTTGTGTCTGTTGGCTGTCCGAATGCCTGTTCGATATGCGCTCTTGGAAGCCTCCGAGTTTTGGAGCGGCTGCTCTGCGGCGAGAGCTCGCTGCTGGGTACTGTGTGTTCAGCTGTGCCTGTAGCCAGTCCTGAGCCCTGCTGTTGCACCTTCTCCAGGATTCAGCGTGCTGCTTTAGGAGTAGTGGAGAAAGATGGAGAGCAGGTTCCTCAGTACCCTTTCAACCGTGTGCCCTCCTTTACTTGTACTGTCGCGTCTGCTTCCTGGAGTTCCCAGCGCCACGTGGCCCTGAATCTTTCGGGAGCTTCTTCTGTGCTTCTTTTTTGGTGTCTTCTTAGCTTCCTGCAGTACTGCCTTTGGATTTGTCTCTCTCATTTTGCCAGTTACCATTGTTCATCAGGTCTGCTTTTAAAAGTTTGCTATAATTTTCTCCTCTTTTGTTTATGTGTTTTGGAAAATTTCCTTTAGTACGGTTTTAGGTTTTGGGAAAGAGCTGAGCCAAAGACAGGTATTCACATTGCTATTTTTAGTTCTGTGTTTTTTAAAATAACATCCTCCTAGCCCACCTGCATTTTTATGGTGGTAAGTGAAAGCAATGTACCCAGACTGGAAAGTGCTGGCCAGTTCAGTAGATTGAGTGGAGAAGTCATTCACAGTTCAAAGGGTTTTTAAAATTCACTTGTTCAGAGTTACTGTTTTGTTGTGTGTGTTTTCCCCACATACCCAAACTTATTTTGTGTTAAATTTAGCCAGATGCAAGCTCCTGAAATGATTGGAGAAGTCAAAATATTTGAGGCTCTACCTTTTAGACAAGTAAACCTTATAGGGATTTAAAGGATTTTTTTGGTAGATTTTCCTTTAAAGTTGAAAGTTTTTGAAAAAGGACAGTTAAAAAAACATATTTAAAAGCCAGATCTGGTCTGGTCTGAAAGCCAAAAACAGTTGTTTTTTTTCATGGTCAGCCTGTAGAGTGCACCTCAGTTTAGGCGATAGAAGAGAAGAGACAAGCTTTTGGGTTTTATGTGAATTGTATGAATAACAGGACTGCTAGTCTGTCACATGCCGCTGTCCTTAGTCACCAGAGGCTTCTGGGGGTCCAGCTGTGGGATTGCAATGACAAGGCACTGGTTCCTGTCTCTTTCTAAGAGCACAAGCTAGTCATTAGCTTACTGCTCCCTGTACTTTCAAGAGCTGGGAGAGGCAGACAGGGGTGTTTGCTGTGCACCCTCAGGACACCTCTAACCTTATAAGCTCAAGAGTGTTTGGTATCCAGCAGATGGTAATCTTCGTTAAGCACCGTTGTGTCTGCATTTGTGCTCACTGAGCCGGTTTGGCTTGATACCCCCCACAATTGGACTGTTGTGTTGAAGTTAGCATATTGGTTTCCTAGCACTGCCATAACAAGGTACCACAGACTGAATGTGGCTTAAAAACCAGAAATTTACTGTCTCTCAGTTCTGAAGGCCAGCAGTCCCGAGATAAAGGAGTCTGAGCTCAAGTGCAAGATGAAGGGGACTCTGTGGTGTGCCTTTCTCTTGGCTTCTGGTGGTTTCCTGGCTGTCTTTGGCATTGCTTGACTTGTAGGTGCCTTTTCCTTTTTTTTCCTTTCCCTTCATGTCCATACAGCCTTCCTGTGTTGTCTGTCTGGTCCAGATTGCTCCTTCTCCAGACACGGGTCATACTGGATTAGGGCCCAGCAATTACTTTGTTTTAACTTGATTACATCTGTGAAGACCCTGTCTCCAAAAAAGGTCATATTCTGAAGTACTGGGAGTTAGGACTCCAACCTGTTTTGTTTGTTTTTTGAATACAGTTCAACCCATAACAGGAAAAATGAAGCTTGTGCCGTTTGTGACTCTGGCTTCTCTGTGTGTGCGGGGCCACTCACCGGGGTCCTGTGGGGAGTCTGGTTAAAGGTTAAAGAGTCCTACCCTGATTGATCTTGAGGTCAATGTCAGGGTTCTTCACATTGTGGATGAGAATGCAGACTGTTTAAGGCAAGGGCAGATGCTGCCCTTGTGTTTTTTTTTTTTTTTTTTTTTTTTTTTTTTTTTAAGATTTATTCATTTGAGACTGAGACAGAGCAAGCATGAGTGGGGGGAGGGGCAGGGGGAGAAGCAGACCCCATCTGTCCTGTGCACGCATTGCCCCCCACCCCCCACCCTGTTAGCTGAGCTGGGAGTCTGACATGGGACTCAATCCCAGGACTTGGAGATTATGACCTGAGCTGAAGGTAGATGCTTGGCCATCTGAGCCACCCAGGCACCCCATGTCCTTGTGGTATTGCTTATTGTCTGGGAAGATGACAGCCCCAGGGCTCGCAGAAGTTGGGGCAGGGCCTCCCAGCTATACAACATAGACAGCACTTACCTACTGGGCTTTTTGCATGTGCCAGGCTTTGGATGGGAAATGGGATGGGTTGGCTCGTGGTGCTGGTGAGGAGGCAGAATTCAGTTGGACATAGTGATCATTGAGGTATACTGACTATTAATTATGGGGCTATGAGGGTCCGTCCTGTGCATGGCAGGTGTTATTCATTCATCTCCAGTGTCCAGTGTGGTATCTGGCTCTTAGGCACTCTGTGTGTGTTTGTGGGATGAATTAATGCTTTATGATTATCATAATACATAATGAATTATGAATTAATGTAAATAATTAATTAATGTAAATAAGACATACACTTATATGTGTCTATTACAAATATATGGTAGAAAAGTAAGAGATAATATTCCTTCTTAAAATTTTTTTATTTTTAATTTCATTATTTATTTGACAGAATCATAAGTAGGCGGAAGAGGCAGCAGGAGGAGGGAAGAGGAGGAAGCAGGCTCCCCTGCCAGCAGAGAGCCTGATGCGGGGCTCCATCCCAGGACCCTGAGATCATGACCTGAGCTGAAGGCAGAGGCTTTAACCCACTGAGCCACCCAGGTGCCCCTAGATAATATGCCTTTTTGAGGAAGGAAAGCCTACCTCCCTGCCCAGGGAATTGGGGAGGGCTTCCTGGAAAGGATGACGTTTGAGTTGGACATGTGGGCAGGGGTTTGGGAGAAGGCACTCTATTTCAGGTAGAGAGGAATGCGAAGACCTCAAGAACTCCTTTTAAAATTGCTGCTGTAATAATGTGTTATTATATAAGATGACTTCAGTTCCATTATTAATGGGCCTGTCTTCCTCTGCTTCTTGTCCTTTGACCAGTCCCTCTGTTTTCCTTTTCTTCTAATTCCTTCTTAGCCCCTAGACAGGACAGGAAGGCAGGAGACTATATTCTGGTCTTCACTCTGTGGCTAACTTAAACTGCTGTGACCTCTCTGAGTGTCCATTTGTTCTTTAAACAGTAGTTTGCACTAGGTGACTCTTTATAGAATTGATTCATCAACGATAGGTTATTTACCCAACTGTTGCCTCAAATGAGTTGACTGTTGTAAGGTAACAAGTTTATAAAGTGTGCTCTCTCCTACTCTGATTACGGTCTAGATGGACAAATGAGACATCCTCATGAAACAGTAACACTGTCCAGTGGTGCAGGCAGTCTTTGACCTTAGGAGGTGTAAAATTAAATGGTCAGTTTTACACAGGATATTTTCCTTAGGAATGCTGATATCAGTTTTTATGTAATATATCTGAATGCGATTAGTGTTGTTTTAAAGTACATTAAATTAATTGGAAATTGTGGTACATCACACAGTTTTATTTGTGTGGTAGACTCGCTCATTGAACTGTGTGCAGTTAGTATCATTTTTCTGACACCATCTGTATTCGGTATGTGTTGCTATGGAACACATTACCCCCAAATTTAGCAGCTTAAAACAAGCAATGTTTATTATCTCATAGTTTCCAAGGGTCAGGAATCTGGAGTGGGTTTAGCTGGGTGGGTCTCTGCGGAGGTCACAGTTAAGCTGTTGGCCAGGTCTGTGGTCATCTCAAGATCCAGCTGTGGTTCAAGGAGTCACTTCCAAGCTCAATCACGTGGGTCTTGCAGGCCTTCATTTTTCATAGGCTGTTTGGTAGGGAGCTCTGTGGGTGTCTCCGGGACATGGCCGCTAGTTTCCCCTGGCATGTGATAAGAAAAGAGGCAGAGGGAAGAGGGAGGGTAGGAGTGAAGGATCTTGTTAGAACATGCCACCCTTACCTACCCCATGGCCTTCTTTATAAAGTAATCTCAGAAGTATCTTGTATCACCTCTGCTGTGTGCCATTGGTTACACACAGCAATCCTGGGGCTTTGTGGACAGGGATTATCCAAAGGCATGAATACCAAGAGGTGGGAAGGTCATGTTAGAGGCTGCCTTCCAGATATTCCCATTGTTTGGTATGGAATTAGGATGGTTTCTCTAGTACTACTTTTGAGGAAATCTAGGAACCGAGACGTAATCTGAAATGCCATTTTTTTTTTAAAAGATTTTATTTATTTATTGTCAGAGAGAGGGAGAGAGAGCAAGCACAGGCAGACAGAATGGCAGGCAGAGGCAGAGGGAGAAGCAGGCTCCCCGATGAGCAAGGAGCCCGATGTGGGACTCGATCCCAGGACGCCGGGATCATGACCTGAGCCGAAGGCAGCTGCTCAACCAACTGAGCCACCCAGGCATCCCTGCCATTTTTTTTTAAAGGATTTATTTGTTTGAAGAGAGAGGGAGAGTGAGCACACACAGGTGCATGCATGAATGGGGGGTGGGGGGGGGGGGGGGAGAAGTAGAATCCCCGGTGAGCAGGGAGCCTGATGATGGTGGTGATGCCATGAGGGGCTCCATCCCAGGATCCCGGGATCATGACCTGAGCTTAGGGTAGACGCTTAACCAACTGAGCCATCCAGGCACCCCGTAATACCATTTTTACTGTTTTTCCCCTTCATTGTATATTTCTCTTTAGTAAGGATAAAATCACATTTTAAAAAAAATTTCTATTTTTAGTCAACATTTTATTTTAACTTTTTATATGGAAATTTTCACAGTTCAGAAAGGATGAAGAATAACATAATGAACTTTCATGTACCCATCACCCAGTTTCAGTAACCATCAGTTCATGGCCTATTTTGTTTCCATCTGTATCCCATTGTCCTCTATCTCAGTTATTTTGAACAAATCCCAGTTATATTTGGATTATACGTATTTCATTATGTCTCTTTGAAAAATAGGGAGGTTTTTAAATATCTCAATAATACCAAAAATTTAATAATCTTTGGTAACATAAAAACAAATGAAACCATGGTTCAAATTTCCCCTGTTGTCTTATCCTTTAAAGTGTTTTTTATAGTTTGAATCTGGATCACAGCAACGCCCATATATTGCAAATTCCAGGATATTTGTGGTTTTTTTCCTTAGAATCTTAGGATTTGGGATTTGAAGATCAACATTGGTCATCTTCATTGACCCTTTCATTCATCTGCATTTTTTATAGATGACAGAAAATATTTTAAGAACAACCTTTGGGGGACACTTAAATGGCTCAGTCCATTAAGCATCTTCCTTCAGCCCAGGTCATGATCCTGGGGTCCTGCTGCATGGGGGCTCCTTGCTCAGCGGGGATACTCCTTCTCCCTCAACCTGCTGCTCTCCCTACTTGTGCCCGCTTGCTCTCCTTCTCCTCTCTCTGACAACTAAATAAAATCTTGAAAAAAAAAAAAAAAAAGACGTTCCTTTGAAAGAAAGTTTTCCATCCTTGAGTCCTCTGCGTTTTGTAGGCAGTGACATGAATCTAGTTCCTTATCAACTTGGATTGGTTGGTCCAAGGTATATTTATTATTCCAGCTGTCAGTCCTCTCAGGGCCACGTGGTGTTGGTAACCACACCACTTCTCCCATTTTGTCAGCTCCTTTGAAAGGTTAATGTATGAGGCATGGCTCTAAAGTAAATCCTAAGTCTTTCGAGTGTGGTGTTCGCAATTTGCTGTTCCTTCCTTAGCTGCTCTGGACATCCTGCCTTTGATATCTCTGCCTCTGTATAGATTCTTTTGCTTATTTTTCTTCATGATAGCCTGGAATCACCTCTGTATCAATTCAGTTTTTATTTTAGGAATGTTTTGCTTTTGATTTTTTTTTTTTTTTTAATACTTTATTACCATTAGCTTTAGGAGTCCATGGCATTATCTTAAATAACAGGTCACGGAGAAGGAATTCTTAGCCTGGCACTGGAAGTCTCACTCTGTGCTCTTTGCCTCCTTCTGGTTCCCAGGATGAATTAACTTAGTTTGCCATTCACGGAGCTATAGCTCCTACCTCTTAGTGATTCTAGTTGGATTTGGGAGGGAGCCTTGGTCAGGACTCCGGGTCAAACACTTAGATCCAAAAGAATGCTGAGAATCTTTGCCACGTGCTCAGAGTAAATGATTATGGGCGTTTTTTTTCTTGGTCTCAACAGGCCCGTCAGCTTATTTTGCAGTATGGCTTAACTCTCAGTGACCTGGACCGACACCCAGAGGTAAGCGAGAGAGGGGCTGCTGTGTCTTATGTCTCCTTTTTCATGGCTGTCACTTGTGTGTGGGCTCTGGGATATCTTGTTGAATCTAGGAGAAAGGTCAGTGAGTCATACATCCCATTTCTCCTGGGATTTTGAATATTAAATTTGATTAAGGTCACGAGAGGAGAGGTTGTTAGTTTCCAGTACATTCTCTGTGATTTAATCCTGAGGGCTCAGTATGAGCGCCGTGAAGGGGGATTGGACAAACCTAGGGGTGGATTTAGAACTTCCTGTGGTCCTTGTATAGAAGTAGAAGAGTGAGCCAGCCCATGGAGCTTACCAACTAAGTGGAGATGAGAAGTAATCGTGTGAGGCAGCCATGGACATTTGAAAACAGATTACAGTGACGTTACTGCAAAGACAGCTGGACACATGGGTAATTGGGAGGAGACTGGAGGGGATGAGGGTGAGCAGTGTACTCCTAGCTGGTATCTACGGAGCCCTTCCTATATGCCATGTGTTATGCTGGGTGCTAGGTCTGTGGTCAGCCACTTAATCTCCAGTAGTCTTGAGGACGTACACCATCAGCATCCCATTTTACAGGTGTGAAACAGACAGAGGGGGCAAGCCATTTGCCAAAGCCACGCTCCCTGTAACTGGTAGAGCCTGAATATGAATTCAGATGCCTCTGGCGCTGGAGTAGTGCTGCTTAGAAGGGTTTTGTGGGGAGAGGTAAAGTTGGAGCAGAGCTGTGAAGGCAGGCTGGCCAGGCCAGGAGAGAGCATTCTAGAGACGGTACTAACCTGGTCCACTCACCTGTGTCGTCCTGGAACATGCGGGCCTCCAGGGGTGAGTAAGAACCATGGGGGGCTTGTTGGGGGATTTCTGTGGGCAGAGCCAGCGCAGAGTGAGGCAGTGCTGAGCACTGGAAGGAGCATGGTTTGGGCCGAAGGTGGGCCTGGAGCTCACACAAAGAAGGTTGCAGCCTTCCAGGCCTCAGAGAGTTGCCATGGCATCCGTAGCCTGGCCTGGGGGTTAGTGCAGGGTGGGGGGAAGCAGTGCAGTCTTTCTCTTCAGACAAACGGCAGGATCTGTCAAAGGATGGAAGCACAGAGAAGCTGAAGCTTGGTACACTTTATTTACACCTGTGCCATGTCAAACAACTTGAACTGATTTGTGCCCTGAGGTTTTTTCATACTGCTGTTTTCAATAACCATACTTAAGGCTCCCACATTGTCCATGCAGAGTTTGGGCTTCCTTGATTTTTGGATCTTGAAAGATGCATGAACCCAGTTGCTCCTGACTGCTCTTGGGGTTGGTGGTAGAATTTTCTAACAGTGCTGTGGTGAGCCCAGACAGATGCTTTGGGGGGGGGTCATAGTGAGGGTGCCTCAGATACTTTCCAATTGCAGAGCACATCAAATGTGTGTCAGCTTTATAACTCTTCATTGGGTTTTCTCTCTCTGCTCAGAACTCCTTTCTGGGGCCCCTTGGTGCTCAGTCATTAAGTGTCTGCCTTTGGCTCAGGTCGTGATCCCAGGGTCCTAGGATTGAGCCCCGCATTGGGCTCCCTGCTTGGCGGGAGGCCTGCTTCTCCCACTCCCCCTGCCTGTGTTTTCTCTCTCTCTCGCTGTTTCTCTGTCAAATAAATAAAATCTTTAAAAAAACAAAAACTGCCTTTCTTTTTGCCATATCAGTATGGAGACTTCTGAATCAGTTTTCTTAGCCTTTTTTCTGTTGCCTTCCCCTCAGTGAAATTTTAATACCATACATGTACTGTGTATCTTTTCTGTACTTGGGGGTGATGTCACACGCATTGGGATTGTGTACTCAATAATTCTAGCTCCTCCACAGAGAAGACCATCAGTGAGAAAAGGGAGTGTAATGTTATGGGTAAGAGCTGGACCCAGGTGTGGTTTCCAGACCCCATATTTCTTTCCTGGTGACCTTAGTGGAATAGCTTAACCTCTCAGAGCCCCCCTTTTTTTTTTTTTTTTTTACTGCTTAAATGGGAATAACTATACCTAGCTAATAGGGCTGCTAAGCATCTGATGAGTCATTACATGTTCAAGCTTTACACAGAGGCCTTAATAGTTTCTGTACCTTTCCTCCCCCTCCCCCAACTCCAACACAGATTGACCTCGCAATCGATGGTGCTGATGAAGTAGATGCCGATCTCAATCTCATCAAGGGCGGTGGGTGAGTGTCATGGGGACTTTCTTGGTAAAGGACTAACTGCTGGTTAATCCTCAGCAAGCAGAGTGGAAGGCAGAATAAACAAATGGCCACTGTGCCCTATGTGAGCTTGTCTGTTCTACTAGGAAGTAGATAGCCGATGGCTGTAGAAGCCAGCTTGGTGTTTCTAGTCATGAGTAGCAGTCTGCTGACCGGGAACCTGGGGCCCTCTTTGGTGAGATTACTCATCTTAATGGTTTCTCTATATCTGATTTCCTTTGCTGATTCAAATTTTAAAAAACGGTGTGACTCAGACCAAATACATTGTTGGGGCGAGTGTATTAGGTGTTTGGGGCATTCGTGTGTGATCTTTGCCTTAAAGCCGCTCTTACCCTCTGTGAGCAGTTAGTTATATATTCATTCATTCATTTGGAGAACATTGGGTATTTCTTAAATGTTGATTGGTGGATAGGATGTGAGTTGAAGGAGAGTAAAGTCCTGCTCTGCTGGTTCTCATATCCAGCAGACTGTAACGACACAATATATGTTTGAATGTCATTGTGTGTTCCATCTGTCAAATAGTGACAGGACAGGTTGTTCAAGGCTTGTCCTCCTCCTGTTATAGACCCCTCCATTCATACCATGCTCAATTGACCTTCCCTGAACATAGATGCATCTTCGATAGGAGTGTACCTGGCCTGACTGGGAACCATTTTTCCTAGACTCAGGCTCATGTTTCATAGTCCATGACTAGAAGCAAAGTGTCTTAGCTCAGGCTACCTTAACAAAATGCTGTAGACTGGGTGGCTTCAGCAGCAGTTTCTCAGTGGTTCTGGAGACTCCTGCTCCAGTTGGCTGCCTTGTCACTGTGCCCTCAGGGTGGAGAGAGAGCAAGTGAGCTCTCTGGTGTCTTTTTTCTTCTAAGGACACTGATCCTGTCAGACCAGGGACCCCCTTACAGCTGCATTTAACCATAATTACTTCCTCAGAGGCCTCATTTTCCAAGAGCACATTGGGAGTTAGGGCTTTGATAAAAAGTTTGGGAGGGCCGCAGTTTAGTCCATTGCACAGCATGGTGGAACTGGAGATCTCCTTTAAGAAGTACAGATTAAATTTCTCATTAAGTGGATTTGGGTTTACTGTCTCTGACCTTAGTTTTCAAATTGAGTTTGTGTCCTGCCTGTGTTGATTTGCCTCTTCCTATCCCCAGAGGCTGCCTGACCCAGGAGAAAATTGTGGCTGGCTATGCCAGCCGCTTCATCGTAATCGCCGACTTCAGGTACAGTGTTGAGTGTCCTGAGCTGTCCATTGGGGAGGTAGATCAGACCCCAGCCTCATCCCTGTTTTATAGAGGAGGAAATAGAGAAAGGGAGGGGCTGTCTGACTCTCCAAGACTGATGGCTAGGACTGAGAGCAGTGTCTCTGAGGATTTTGTTCTGTTATCCTGCTGCAGGTACAAACTGCTATGTTATGTGTCCATTGGCAGGAGGAGGAGACAGCTTTTCAGTCTGGTGACAAGAGCATGTCCTCATATATCCCTCATTTGATCCTTAGAGGGAGCTGGAGAGGAAGGATAGGCCCTGCCCACAGGCAGTGACTCAGCATGTCCTGCTTCCTCTGGCCTCACACATGACCTGTGTTGTGTGTGGTCTTTGACCAGGCTCTCAGATCCTCCTTCAAGGAGTTTGGTAGAAGGCGCTTGAGCTGAGCCTGTGAATTTAAAAAAAAAAAAAAAAAATTTGTATTTACGTATGAGATATTATAGTTGTAGAAAGGACATAAATAACAAACACCTGTATACCCACAAGCCAGTCATACCCAGTTTTAACATTTTTGTCGTATTTGCTTCAAATACCTTATTTCTTAAATAGTAAAACATAGTGAAAATGTTTGAAGCCCTGTGTGTTTGTCCCTGTTCTCTGCCCTTGCCTGCTTGTGATGTCTGAATTTGGTGTTTATCTAGATGTAAAATAGCTTATTTATTTTATTTTTTTGACTTTTTTCCCAGGAAAGATTCAAAGAACCTTGGGGATCAGTGGCACAAGGGAATCCCCATTGAGGTCATCCAATGGCCTATGTCCCAGTGAGCCGAGCTGTGACCCAGAAGTTTGGGGGCGTGATTGAACTTCGAATGGCCGTCAACAAGGCAGTAAGTGGCCAGGGAGGTTTCTCAAGGGTGGTCCAGGTTCTCGGTGTAGTGTCCTCCTCTTTGCCTCAGTAGGGTCCTCTCTATGTAGCTGGGTAGTCAGCTTTTATTTATTATTTTTAATCAGGTTATTGGTTCATTTTTAGAGTACTAGCTTTATTTCTTTTTTGTTTTTTTCCCCTAAAGATTTTATTTTTTATTATTTGACAGAGATCACAAGTAGGCAGAGAGAGAGGAAGGGAAGCAGGCTCCCTGCCGAGCAGAGAGCCTGACGAGGGGCTTGATCCCAGGACCCTGGGATCACAACCTGAGCTGACGGCAGAGGCTTTAACAACTGAGCCACCCAGGTGCCCCAGCTTATTAGTTTCTATATTCAAACTCATATAGCTATTACTACACTTAATGCAATGCATGTTCTCTGTAGACGTTGGGGGGATTGATTCTTTCTCTGGGTCCCTGGACTGGCAGGCTTCACAGCAGCTAAAAATGGGCTTTGGGAAGTGCCCCGGGGCAGGAAGTTTTCCAAGTTCCATGGTATAATTTCCCGTTTCTCCTCTTACTTCGTTCTTTTATTGAATGGGACAAGAAATAGAATTTCCTGGGGGATGTGAGCCCCTCCTTAGGAATACACTCCAGAGACTTAGTGGAAATGTTTTCTTCAGCTTTTCCTCCCCTCCTACACTTAAATAAACAAACTAGCAAAAGTAATAACCTAAAAACTAAGTGTAATTTTAGATAAAACTGTATAATAAGTTTGGAAGATACAGAAGACAAACAAATGATCTGTAACTCTACCCTGATGCATTTTTATATTGATGTTTTTTTTTTTTTTGTTTTGTTTTTTTTCCTGGTGTTTCTCTGATGTTTGAAAAATCAGTTCTAATCCTTGTGGTTGTACAGAGCTCTGAGTCTGGTCCCCTCTGTAGCTGAAAAGCCTTGAGACTGTTGGAGGGGGAGGTTCCCTCTTGAGACCGGGGCGACTCCACATGAGACCTCCAGCTTCCTGCCTTCCTGGGGCCCTTCACTGAACTCCCACCCTGTTGCCTCCAGCCTGTGGGAGTGGCCTAGTTTCCTTGCCTGTGACTATAGTGTTCTATCAACATTTGTGGTCCCAAATGCCTTCTGCTCTAGGAATTTTGGATTAATTATCTAAAACTACCCCCTGCCATTTTTCTTTTTGGACCCCAGAACACATCTCTGCTTCCTCTTTCGGTGGGAGTGTCTGCTCAGTGATGGGTACAGTAGCACTGCCTTGTTTTGCGTTATCGGGCACCCAGTGAGAGGCGGTGAGACTTGCACCACGTGGAAAGTTGGCTTCTGTTGCTGTCATTTTTCATTCTAACAGCAGCTAAGAACTGTCGAACCCTTCCTGCGAGTCCTCACTGTGGTAAATGCTTACCCATACGGTTTATATGCAAGCTGCCTTTCAAGTATGAATCCTTACCCCTTCGTGGAGTTGAGGAATCTGAGGCTCACAGGGGTTAATGGCTTCTCTGCGCCTCCTCTGTACGCATGTGGCTTCAAGACTCAAATTCTGACGCCAAGCTTCTGCCTCATTACTTCTTCATGGCACTGCCTTCTAGAAAGCATGAGGCAGGGGTACTGGCTAGAGCAGGTCAATTAAGATACTTGTCTTTGGGTCTCCCCTTCACTTTCCTGCCTGCCTGTATCTACATCCTCTGTAAATGTGGAAAATTTTACCTTCTAGGGTCCTGTGGTGACGGATAATGGGAATTTTATCCTGGACTGGAAGTTTGATCGGGTGCACAAATGGAGTGAAGTGAACACAGCTATCAAAATGATCCCAGGTGATGTGAGTGGGGTTCGTTGAGTGTAGACACCCAAGCACCTTGTAACTGTCCCCTGCCTCTGACCATAGGAGGCATGATGGGTGTGGGTTTTATAAAACTTGGTTGGAAAGAAAAATTTCCTTTGTACCATGCTTGGAGTTTCTGACATTGTGCCTTTGCTTCCTGCATCGTTTTCCTCCCACCCCCATAGTTACTGCTTACCTAGCGGGCTTGTTGGTTATGCATTTCACAAGTCACTTCATTTGGGATAGGCCTGGAGCTGATGGAGTGTCAGAGGGGTTTGCCTTGAAAAAGCTCACCCTCTCTGCATACAGCCTTCCCTTCCAGAAACTTGACTTAGCTCTTTCATTTTTGTGGGCTCTCTTCTTGAGTAGTGGGGAAAAATGACTCCATTTGCCCATACTCATCAGGTATGTACCACAGGTGCTGCCCTACAGGTACTGCCCCACATGTTAACGGGGAAAGCTCCCACCCTAGAGCATGGAAGCAGCCTCAGGGAGAGTTCACGTGTACCCTGGGGAAGCTGTGCTTAGAGCCATGCCTACAGAGAAAATGGAGTGTGCTGAATTTGCTAGAGAAGTACCAAGAGTCTACAGTGCACTTAGGTTGCTTTCTTTGGGGAATGTGGGAAAGTTCATGGAGGAGAGGTGGCTTTTGACCTGTGCCTTAGCACAGTGTAATCTAGACGCTGACTAAATGTTTAAAAATGTCTCGTTTGATTCTCCAGTTGGATGAGATAGTTATAGAGCAACAACTTGCCCAAGGGCTACGTTGCCAAGAGGGGAGCCCTGAGTTGTCTGCCTCTAGACTTTGAACCTTCAGCCCTTCTTCGGGTGCCAGGTTGAGGAGGGGTGGTGGTATGGCATGAACAACTGGGGTGGGAGAGCCTCTAATGCATGTAGCAGGGATCTGGGGCCATGGGTAAGGCTTGGGCAGTGCGGAGGTGAGTTACGCATCCAGACCAGAGGAGGTACTGAAAGCCCATACCAGAGGGTCAGATGGAGGAAGCAGTTGTGAGAGACATCATCAGTCTTATGGTATTGAGAGACCAAGATTCTGACTGGGAAGATTCCATGGCATAGAATATTGGGTACAGAACTGACTGACTGGCTAATGGGGCAGGTAAGGTCAGTTGAGCAGATTGTAGTGGCTGAGAGTAGGTTCAGGAGCAGACTGCCTGGGTGAGGTTCCTGACCCAGCCTCAGTCTGTCAGTGTGAACTTCGTGCAGTTAGTTAATGTCTCCGTGACTCACTTTCTTCCTCTGTAAAAGAAGCTAATACTAGTGCCTACTTCATAGGATCGTTGGATTAAATTTATGCCTAGCGCATAAAGGAGTGTTTGTTGAATGAATAAATCCCTAGGAAGAAAGGATAGTATTGTTTGTTGAATGAATAAATCCCTGGGAAGAAAGGATAGTATTGTTTGTTGAATGAATAAATCCCCGGGAAGAAAGGATAGTATTGTCACCATTAATTAAATGTGCTAGATTGTAAGTTATCTGTGCTATTTGGGAATGAAAAAGGTGTGACTATATGCCCTGTAATAAGGAGCTAATTCTTCTAGCCTTCCTTTAGTCTCCTGTTTTAGTCTTCGACTGACAGTCTCATAGCAGAAGCTTTAAGCAAAAAAGAGGAGTTGAATTATGCTTTTTCTCTCATTTAGTGTTCTCACTTAATGGAAGAAGTAATGAACCAAGAAGGCAAGAAGAAGAGAAGATGTAGAGGTCACTCTTAGCAAAATGGGAGCATTTGCCCCTGATGATAATGCAGATAAATCCAGGGGATTGTATAGGAAGCAGCCCAGTTAAGTTGACATGTAAAATTAACCATAATAGTTGTTAAATATTATAATTTTAGACAATGCTGAATTTGATGATTAAAATTTTATTACAGACAGTATGTGCATCTGTATTTCATGAGGAATATGTGTCTCTCATTTCCTTTCCTGTAATATCTGTTTTTTGATATAGGGTAATATTGACCTCCTTCAATTTCCTGGAAGCATTTGTGTAAAAATAGGCATCATTTCTTCTTTAGGACTGTACAAAATTCACCAGTGAAACCTTAAAAAAAAAAAAAAAAAAAAAAAAAAAAGGAAGCAGCTCATGCAGTTTGGGGCGCCGTTCCTCTGTAGGTGGATTTCTTGCAGTGCCCACTAGGTAGCTCTGTTGCTCCTGCTTAGACCTTCTTGGCTTTTCGAGTCATTGAGCGGTCCCTTATGAGGAAGTTTCACACCTATATTTGCCCTCAGCCTCAGTAAGTGGAAGCTACAGCCTAGAAGAAGTTCAGAATCTCAGGAATTTAAATCAAAGAAAATGAAAAAAGAAAGGCTAAATGTTAAATCATGCTAACCAGAAAGAAGTATTCATTGCCTCTCCTGTTTTCTCTCTTCTTTCCCTGATTTGGTCTGTTATGGTACTGCTGGCCAAAATCCAGGGAAGGGAAGATATCTGTCTGTCCCTGTCGCCCTGTCCTTGACCCACATATATTTATGTATGTGAGGACACTTAGAGACAGCTGGACTGGTGCCTGGCTGGTCACTCCTTCCTCAGATGTTCCATTGGGTTCCACCCAGAGCACAGGGCGTCTGTAGGAGGGCCAAAGCTCATGGATTCTGGGCCCCATGCTCACAGTGAGCCACCTCTGCCCTTTCCACTACTGGTGGTGGTCAGCAACCTAAAGAGGGGTGCTCTAAGATAAGACCTTCGGCTCTTGCCTTTCATCTTTGCTCTTTTTTCTGAGCCTTTTCTGACCTGATTTGACTTCCCTTGGATCAGGGGGAGCTGTCACCTCGTATTACAGAGCTGTTGGAAAGGATGGGTCTTTCGTGGCCTCTGTGCTTCCTTTGGGAAGCTGCAGTGACGTGCTGGGGACTTACGTTTCAGCAGCTCCTTTCTCTCTGCTTCATGGCTTTCCCTCAGTGATAGATGATTGTATTTCTTTATATATTGGGAGCCATCTTCGAAGTTTCAATTAAAAATTTTGTTTTAAAGATTTATTTATTTGAGAGTGAGCATGAGAGAGAGATCACGAGCAGAAGGGAGGGGTAGAAGGAGAAGAAAACAAGACTCCAGCTGAGCAGGGATCCTGATGCGGACTTGATCCCAGGGCCCTGGATCATGACGTGAGCAGATGCTCAACCGACTGAGCCACCCAGGCATCCCTTAAAATTCTTTTTAATTGACATTGTTCAGTATTACAAGAGTAAAGGGCGAAAAGTCTCTTCTTCCCCCCACCTTTCCCCCTGTCAGATGGTGCTAAGTTGTCCTGCGTTGATTGCACCAGTTTACCCCTCTACTAACAATTTTCCCTACATACTTAACCATCAGACTTGTTTTCCTGATAGTTGAACAGTATTATATCATTGTGGTATTATGTGTATATAAATATTTTCAGTAAATGTTGCTTACAGTTGTGGTTAATTTGCATCACTGGATAGTATTCCATCATATTTACGTGTCTGAGGAAAGATGTTCGTATAGCCATTTACTCTTGATGGGCATTGGGGTTTTGCCAGTTTTTAGCTGTTAGGAAAAGTGCTGCTATGAACATTCTTGTATACGTGTCTTTGATGACCAAATGTGTGCCTGCCTTTTGCATATATACCTAGGAGTAGAATTGCTGGATTGTTCAGTATGAATTTGTTCAGCTTTAGAAGATGTACTAACAGATGGTTTTGCCAAAGTGGTTTTGCTAGTGTGTACTACTATCTGAGTGGGAGTGTCTTTGTACTTTGGTCAGATTTCGTTATGTGTTCATTCTGGTGAGTGTGTAGTGGTGTCTTGTCATTTTCATTTGCATTCTCTTTTCACTAATTAGTCTGAGCACCAGTTCTAATGTTTATTGGCCATTTTACATGGCCTCTTTTGTAAGTACCTTCTTAAGTTTTTGGTCCATTTTTCTGCTAGGTTGTCTATCTTACTGATTTGGAGAATTTTGCAATCTTTTTTGCAAAATTCTTTTTTGCAAAATTCAAATTTTGCAAACTTGCAAGATGCAAGTCTTCTGTTGGATTTATGCATTGCAAATGTCTTCTTACACTCTGTGGGGAAAAGTTCTAAGGCCAGTCCTGTGATTGAGGATAACTAGGTGTGCAAATTGCCAAAGCAGTCTTGAGAAAGAAGAACAAGGCTGACGGTAGCACGATCCCAGATTTCAAGGTATGCAACAAAGTTGTAATAATCAAACCAGGATGGTACTGTCACAGAATTGGGCACATTAATCAGTGGAAGAGAAAAGAAAGTTTAGAAATAAACTCATGCATCTATGGTCAATTAACCTATGACTAAGAAGGCAAGAATATATAATGGAGAAAAGATAGTCCTTTCAAAAATGGTGTTGGACATAAAAAAATAAAATTAAATTAAAAAAAATGGTGTTGGAATGACTAGACAGCTACATGCAAAAGAATGAAACTGGACCACTTTTTTTTTTAATTTAAAATTTTTAAATTTTTTATAAACATATAATGTATTTTTTTTTAAAGATTTTATTTATTTATTTATTTGACAGACAGAGATCACAAGCAGGCAGAGAGGCAGGCAGAGAGAGAGGAGGAAGCAGGCTCCCTGCTGAGCAGAGAGCCTGATGCGGGGCTCCATCCCAGGACCCTGAGATCATGACCCGAGCTGAAGGCAGCGGCTTAACCCACTGAGCCACCCAGGCGCCCCCATATAATGTATTTTTATCCCTAGGGGTACAGGTCTGTGAATCACCAGGTTTACACACTTCCCAGCACTCACCATAGCACATACCCTCCCCAATGTCCATAATCCCACCCCCCTCTCCCAGCCCCCCTTCCCCCAGCAACCCTCAGTTTGTTTTGTGAGATTAAGAGTCACTTATGGTTTGTCTCCCTCCCAATCCCATCTTGTTTAATTTATTCGTTTCCTACCCCCCAAACACCCCACATTGCATTTCCACTTCCTTATATCAGGGAGATCATAGGATAATTGTCTTTCTCTGATTGACTTATTTCGCTAAGCATAATACCCTCTAGTTCCATCCACATCGTCGCAAATGGCAAGATTTCATTTCTTTTGATGGCTGCATAGTATTCCATTGTGTATATATACCACCTCTTCTTTATCCATTCATCTGTTGATGGACATCTAGGTTCTTTCCATAGTTTGGCTATTGTGGACATTGCTGCTATAAACATTCGGGTGCACGTGCCCCTTTGGATCACTACGTTTGTATCTTCAGAGTAAATACCCAGTAGTGCAATTGCTGGGTCATAGGGTAGCTCTATTTTCAACATTTTGAGGAACCTCCATGCTGTTTTCCAGAGTGGTTGCACCAGCTTGCATTCCCACCAATAGTGTAGGAGGGTTCCCCTTTCTCCGCATCCTCGCCAGCATCTGTCATTTCCTGACTTGTTAATTTTAGCCATTCTGACTGGTGTGAGGTGATATCTCATGGTGGTTTTGATTTGTATTTCCCTGATGCCGAGTGATGTGGAGCACTTTTTCATGTGTCTGTTGGCCATCTGGATGTCTTCTTTGCAGAAATGTCTGTTCATGTCCTCTGCCCATTTCTTGATTGGATTATTTGTTCTTTGGGTGTTGAGTTTGCTAAGTTCTTTATAGATTTTGGATACTAGCCCTTTATCTAATATGTCGTTTGCAAATATCTTCTCCCATTCTGTCAGTTGTCTTTTGGTTTTGTTAACTGTTTCCTTTGCTGTGCAAAAGCTTTTGATCTTGATGAAATCCCAATAGCTCATTTTTGCCCTTGCTTCCCTTGCCTTTGGCGATGTTCCCAGGAAGAAGTTGCTGCAGCTGAGGTCGAAGAGGTTGCTGCTTGTGTTCTCCTCAAGGATTTTGATGGATTCCTTTCTCACATTGAGGTCTTTCCACCATTTTGAGTCTGTTTTCGTGTGTGGTGTAAGGAAATGGTCCAATTTCATTTTTCTGCATGTGGCTGTCCAATTTTCCCAGCACCATTTGTTGAAGAGACTTTTTTCCATTGGACATTCTTTCCTGCTTTGTCGAAGATTAGTTGACCATAGAGTTGAGGGTCTATTTCTGGGCTCTCTATTCTGTTCCATTGATCTATGTGTTTGTTTTTGTGCCAGTACCATACTGTCTTGATGATGACAGCTTTGTAATAGAGCTTGGAGTCTGGAATTGTGATGCCACCAACTTTGGCTTTCTTTTTCAATATTCCTTTGGCTATTCGAGGTCTTTTCTGGTTCCATATAAATTTTAGGATTATTTGTTCCATTTCTTTGAAAAAAAAAATGGATGGGATTTTGATAGGGATTGCATTAAATGTGTAGATTGCTTTAGGTAGCATAGACATTTTCACAATATTTATTCTTCCAATCCAGGAGCATGGAATATTTTTCCATTTCCTTGTGTCTTCCTCAGTTTCTTTCATGAGTACTTTATAGTTTTCTGAGTATAGATTCTTTGCCTCTTTGGTTAGGTTTATTCCTAGGTATCTTAGGGTTTTGGGTGCAACTGTAAATGGGATGGACTCCTTAATTTCTCTTTCTTCTGTCTTGTTGTTGGTGTAGAGAAATGCAACTGATTTCTGTGCATTGATTTTATATCCTGACACTTTACTGAATTCCTGTACAAGTTCTAGCAGTTTTGGAGTGGAGCCTTTTGGGTTTTCCACATATAGTATCATATCCTCTGCAAAAAGTGATAGTTTGACGACTTCTTTGCCGATTTGGATGCCTTTAATTTCTTTTTGTTGTCTGATTGCTGAAGCTAGGACTTCTAGTACTATGTTGAATAGCAGTAGTGATAATGGACATCCCTGCCGTGTTCCTGACCTTAGCGGAAAAGCTTTCAGTTTTTCTCCATTGAGAATGATATTTGCGGTGGGGTTTTCATAGATGGCTTTGATGATACTGAGGTATGTGCCCTCTGTCCCTACACTTTGCAGAGTTTTGTTCAGGAAGGGATGCTGTACTTTGTCAAATGCTTTTTCAGCATCTATGGAGAGTATCATATGGTTCTTGTTCTTTCTTTTATTAATGTGTTGTATCACACTGATTGTTTTGCGGATGTTGAACCAACCTCGCAGCCCTGGAATAAATCCCACTTGGTCGTGGTGAATAATCCTTTTAATGTACTGTTGAATCCTATTGGCTAGTATTTTGGTGAGAATTTTTGCATCTGTGTTCATCAAAGATATTGGTCTGTAGTTCTCTTTTTTGAGGGGAATCTTGTCTGGTTTTGGGATCAAGGTGATGCTGGCCTCATAAAATGAGTTTGGAAGTTTTCCTTCCATTTCTATTTTTTGGAACAGTTTCAGGGGAATAGGAATTAGTTCTTCTTTAAATGTTTGGTAGAATTCCCCTGGGAAGCCGTCTGGCCCTGGGCTTTTGTTTGTTTGGAGATTTTTGATGACTGTTTCAATCTCCTTACTGGTTATGGGTCTGTTCAGGCTTTCTATTTCTTCCTGGTTCAGTTGTGGTAGTTTATATGTCTCTAGGAATGCATCCATTTCTTCCAGATTGTCAAATTTGTTGCCATAGAGTTGTTCATAATATGTTCTTATAATTGTTTGTATTTCTTTGGTGTTGGTTGTGATCTTTCCTCTTTCATTCATGATTTTATTTATTTGGGTCCTTTCTCTTTTCTTTTTGATAAATCTGGCCAGGGGTTTATCAATCTTATTAGTTCTTTCAAAGAACCAGCTCCTAGTTTCGTTGATTTGTTCTATTGCTTTTTGGTTTCTATTTCATTGATTTCTGCTCTGATCTTTATGATTTGTTTTCCCCTGCTGGGTTTAGGCTTTCTTTGTTGTTCTTTCTCCAGCTCCTTTAGGTGTAGGGTTAGTTGTGTATTTGAGACCTTTCTTGTTTCTTGAGAAAGGCTTGTACCGCTATATATTTTCCTCTCAGGATTGCCTTTGCTGTGTCCTAAAGATTTTGAACAGTTGTGTTTTCATTATCATTTGTTTCCATGGATTTTTTTCAGTTCTTCCTTAATTTCTTGGTTGACCCATTCATTCTTTAGAAGGATGCTGTTTAGTCTCCATGTATTTGGGTTCTTTCCCAATTTCCTCTTGTGATTGAGTTCTACTTCAGAGCATTGTGGTCTGAAAATATGCAGGGAATGATCCCAATCTTTTGATACCAGTTGAGACCTGATTTGTGACCCAGGATGTGATCTGTTCTGGAGAATGTTCTATGTGCACTAGAGAAGAATGTGTATTCTGTTGCTTTGGGATGAAATGTTCTGAATATATCTGTGATGTCCATCTGGTCCAGTGTGTCATTTAAGGCCTTTATTTCCTTGTTGATCTTTTGCTTGGATGATCTGTCCATTTCAGTGAGGGGAGTGTTAAAGTCCCCTACTATTATTGTATTATTGTCGACGTGTTTCTTTGATTTTGTTATTAATTGGTTTATATAGTTGGCTGCTCCCATGTTAGGGGCATAGATATTTACAATTGTTAGATCTTCTTGTTGGACAGACTCTTTGAGTATGATATAGTGTCCTTCCTCATCTCTTGTTATAGTCTTTGCCTTAAAGTCTAATTGATCTGATATAAGGATTGCCACCCCAGCCTTCTTCTGATGTCCATTAGCATGGTAAATTGTTTTCCACCCTCTCACTTTAAATCTGGAGGTGCCTTCGGTTCTAAAATGAGTTTCTTGTAGGCAGCATATTGATGGGTTTTGTTTTTTTATCCATTCTGATACCCTGTGTCTTTTGATTGGGGCATTTAGCTCATTAACATTCAGGGTAACTATTGAGAGATATGAGTTTAGTGCCATTGTATTGCCTGTAAGGTGACTGTTACTGTATATTGTCTGTTCCTTCTGATCTATCACTTTTAGGGTCTTTCTTTGCTTAGAGGACCCCTTTCAATATTTCCTGTAGAGCTGGTTTGGTGTTTGCAAATTCTTTCAGTTTTTGTTTGTCCTGGAAGCTTTTTATCTGTCCTTCTATTTTCAATGATAGCCTCGCTGGATAGAGCATTCTTGGCTGCATGTTTTTCTCGTTTAGTTCTCTGAATATATCATGCCAGCTCTTTTTAGGTGCCATGTCTCTGTGGATAAGTCTGCCAATCTAATATTTTTACCATTGTATGTTACAGACTTCTTTTCCCGGGCTGCTTTCAGGATTTTCTCTTTGTCACTAAGACTTGTAAATTTTAGTATTAGGTGACGGGGGTGTGGACCTATTCTTATTGATTTTGAGGGGGGTACTCTGCACCTCCTGGATTTGATTCTTGTTCCCTTTGCCATATTAGGGAAATTCCTCCCCAATAATTCTCTCCAATATACCTTCTGCGCCCCTCTCTCTTTCTTCTTCTTCTGGAATCCCAATTATTCTAATGTGTTTCATCTTATGGTGTCACTAACTCTTGAATTCTCCCCTCGTGGTCCAGTATTGTTTGTCTCTCTTTTGCTCAGCTTCTTTATTCTCTGTCTTTGGTCTTCTATTATCACTAATTCTTTCTTCTGCCTCATTTATCCTAGCAGTAAGAGCCTCCATTTTTGATTGCACCTCAATTAATAGTTTTTTTTTTATTTCAACTCTGGTTAGATTTTAGTCTTTTATTTCTCTAGAAGGGCTTTTATCTCTCCAGAGAGGGTTTCTCTAATATCTTCCATGCCTTTTTCGAGCCCAGCTAGAATCTTGAGAATTGTCATTCTGAACTCTAGATCTGACATATTACCAATGTCCATATTGACTACGTCCCTAGCCATTGGTATTGCCTCTTGTTCTTTTTTTTTTTTTTTTTTTTTTTTTTTTGTGGTGAGTTTTTCCACCTTGTCATTTTGTCCAGATAAGAATATATGAAGGAGCAAATAAAATACTAAAAGGGTGGCAAAGACCCCAGGAAAATGCACTTTAGCCAAATCAGAAGAGAACCCAAATCATGGGGGGGGAGGGGAGAAAGGGGATAAAAAAAAGTTCAGAAAAAAATAAAAAAACACAAATTTAAAAAAAATATAAAAAAGAAAAAAATATATATATTAGACTGGTGACTAGAACAGGGTCACCCATTTAATTTTTGGAGTATTTTGGTCTCTAGAAGAAACTACCTCCCAAAGTTTTAAAGAATGAAAAACATATATAATGGTAAACACAATGAAGGTATGGAATATGCCTATAAAGATGAAAAAAAAAAATTTTTTTTTTTTTAATTTCTAAAAAAGGAGTTGATAAAGTAAGTTGGTTGGGAGAATAAAGAAAAAGAAAGTGGAGAGATTTTGCTTGGGCTGGAGACTAGAACAAGCCCGGAGCTAGATTTAGGGCATATTTTGATCTATTAGAAGAAGTTGTACCCCAAATTTTTAGAAGAAAAAACCCTATGTGTATACAAAAAATAAAGTTAGATACAATGAAGGATAAAATATGACTATAATAATGAAGGTTCAAAAAAGATTATTATTATTAATTTTTATGAAAGGTATTGTTAAACTGTTAAAAAACGTTTAAAGAGGAAAGGGTAAACGTTAAAAAAAATTTAGAAGAAGAAAAAAGAATAAAATTAAAAAAAATTAAATTAGGGACGCCTGGGTGGCTCAGTTGGTTAAGCGGCTGCCTTCGGCTCAGGTCATGATCCCAGCGTCCTGGGATCGAGTCCCACATCGGGCTCCTTGCTCAGCGGGGAACCTGCTTCTCCCTCTGCCTCTACACCACTCTGTCTGCCTGTGCTCATGCTTGCTCTCTCTCTCTCTCTCTCTTTCTAACAAATAAATAAATAAAATCTTAAAAAAAAAATTAAATTAACTGCAAGATTAAGTAATCATGGGGAGAAAGCCATGAGTTCCGTGCTTTGCTTTCTCCTCCTCTGGGATTCTGCTGTTCTCCTTGGTATGTGAACTTGGTCTTGGCTGGATTTCTTGTTGATCTTCTGGGGGAGGGGCCTGTTGTAGTGATTCTCAAGTGTCTTTGCCCCAGGTGGAATTGCACTGCCCTTACCCTGGGCCCTGCTAAGTAATCCGACGGGTTCGCTTTCGGGAGCTTTTGTTCCCTGAGCGCTTTCCGTAGAGTTCCGGAGGACGGGAATGAAAATGGCGGCCTCCCAGTCTCCGGCCTGGAGGAGCCGAGAGCTCGGGGCCCCACTCCGCAGTGCGCCCTAAGAGGAGAGCACTCAATTACTCCTGTATCCCTGGCGTCTGGCTGCGCTCTGAGCTCCCCCAGCCTGCGACCTGTTCAAGGTAACCCTGAGCTGAGAGGTCATGCCTCGGCTCTGTCTCTGTAGCTGGCTTCCCCGCTCTAATACGTGCGAGCTCTGCGACACTCAGACATCCCCCATCCTTCTGTGACCCCGCGGGACCTGGGGCCACGCTTACCCTGCGTTGGCTTCACCCCAGTTTAGCCTCTGGAGCGATGTCCCTCAATGGAGCAGACTTTTAAAAGTCCTGATTTTGTGCTCCGTTGCTCTGCCACTTGCTGGGAGACGGCCCCTCCCCCCTGCGGTCTATCTTCCCGTCACTTTGGATTCACTTCTCCACCAGTCCTACCTTTCAGAAAGTGATCGATTTTCTGTTTCTAGAATTGTTGCTGTTCTTCTCTTAGGTCTCCTGTTGGATTTGTAGATGTTCGCAATGGATTGATAAGCTATCTAGCTCATTTCCTACTACCGATGTAGTCTCAGCCTGCTACTTCTCCGCCATCTTCTAATTCTTTACTGAAACTGGACCACTTTTCTTACACCACACAAAAGTAAACTCAAAATGGGTTAAATGTGAGACCTGAAGCCATGAAACTCCTAAAAGAAAATAGGCAGTAAGGACATTGGCTTTAGCAACATTTTTTTCTGGATCTTTCTCCCCAGGCAAGGGAAAGAACAGCAAAAATAAACTACTGGGACTGTATCAAACTGAAAAGATTTTGTACAGTGAAGGAAATCATCAACAAAATGAAAAAGCAGCCTCCTGAATGGGAGAGCATATCTGCAAATGCTATATCCAATAAGGACTTAAAATGTAAAATATATAAAGAACTCTTACAACTCAACACAAAAAACCAATAACATAATTAAAAACTGGGTAGGGGACCTCCATAGACATTTTTTCCAGAAAAGACATAATGATGGCTAATAATCACAAGCTGGTCAGCATCACTAATCATCAGGGAAAAGCAATTTTAAAACCACAAAGAGATACCACTTTATACCTCTCAGAATGACTAGAATCAAAAAGATAAGAAATAACAATTGTTAAAAAAAAAATCCAAAAGGAAATGTTGGTGAGAATGTGGGGAAAAGAGAACCCTTATTTTCTGTTGGTGGGAAGGGAAATTGGTGTAACTACTGTGGAAAACCATATGGAGGTTCCTCAAAAGATTAAAAAGTATTGTATGATCCAGTAATTCCACTGCTAGGTATTTTACCCAAAGAAAATGAAAACAGTAATTTGAAAAGATGTATGCACCTGTGTTTATTGGAGCATTATTTGCAATAACCAAGATGGGGAGCAGCATAAGTGTCTGTTGACAGATGAATGGATAAAGATTTGGTACATATGTGCAATGGGATTTTACTCAGCCATAAAAAAGAATGAGGTCAAGCCATTTTCAATAATGTGGATGGACCTAGAGGGTATTATGCTAAGTGAAGTAAGTCATGGAAAGACAGATACCATATAATTTCGCTTACATGTGGGATCTATAAAATAAGACAAATGAACAAACAAAACAACCAGAAACAGACTGTTCGTTGCCTGAGGGAAGGGGTGGGGGATAGGCAAAATAGGAGAAGGGGTTTTAGAGGTCTAAAGTTACAGTTAAAAAATAAGTACATCATGGAGATGAAAAGTATGGAATAGGAAATACAGTCAGTTATATTGTAACAACTTTATATGGTGACAGATGGAAACTGCATTTACCACGGTGTGGTACTGTACTTCAATTTAAAGAAAAAAGGAAAATAACTGGGAGAGGGGGTTACTTAGAATAGTTCTGGAGTCTCTGAAGAGATGACTTGTCATCTGATATCTGAAGGACAGAGAAGAACCATCTCCTTGGACGTGCTCTAAGATGTAGACCAGCAAGCAGAAGAGCATGAGCAAAGGCCCTGAGGCAGGAAAAAAGTTGGCACATTTGGGTATAGTAGAAAGCAAAGATGGCAGGGGAGAAAGGGATTGTAGGAAGAAATAAAAATAATCTGAATCTCTCTTCATTGCTCTGAGAGAGGAAAGACTTCAGACCTGTCATTTGTCCAGTACTGCTCATAGTAGTTGCATATGATCCTTGACTCTCTGGAGCTGGGAAGCTGAAACTTAATGCTTTTATCCATCCTTCATCCTGCAGGTGTGGTGGACACAGGCCTTTTCATTAACATGGCTGAGAGAGTCTACTTCGGGATGCAGGACGGCTCTGTGAACATGAGGGAGAAGCCTTTCTGTTGACCCTGCAGGAGCAGAGTGTGTTCACCTTGGTGGACATGCCTATCCAGGAGCCTTTGCCTTAATGTATCTGTGCCAGAGGGAGAGCTGGTGGGGGGGGTGTTGGGTGGTTAACTCCAGTCTTCTGAAGTATTGTTATTTAATGTCTTTTTAAAAAGAGAGTTATAAATATATATATTTTTACTATTAAAAATACTCAGTTTTTTTTTATTAAAGTAGAACTTGATTTCATGTTTTATATGAAATATTTACCAAAAAAAAAAAAAAAAAAAAAGGAAAGGGACTATCTTTTAAACTTTCAACTTGAGTCTGCTGGTTAAGCTTCTGAATATTGGGTTTGCTGAGAAATGTAAATCAAAACTTTTCTTTAAACTGGTAAAATGAAGGGCCCAGCCAGCAGTGATTCCCTGATGCCTTACTGGAAATGTTAGAGTTTACTTTTCTGCCACACTGTTTTGTCGTTAGTTTTTGTTGTGATAACGCACAATCCTCAGATACATATTTTAAGATGAGGTTTACAAAAGTCTGGCGAGTGGAGCAGTGTGGTGTATAGTGACTCAGAGTGTAAACTGTCAGGGTGAAGATGGGGTTCTTCCAGACCCCTGTTGTGGGAAGCAGTTGGCCAGAAACACTTGCCAGTACTGCCAAAGCACTGCTGTGAAATGTGAAATACTTTTAAATAATTGTTTTTGTTGTTAATATTTTTCCTGTTCCTTTGTTATTACTTGCATGGTTCATCGTCAGAAGTCGTCATTTCCTTACATTGTTTGAGAGTTGAAATAAAACAGTATGGTGCCGTTTTGACTCTGAGTCTTTACTGTTTGCAATAGTTTTGCAGTAAAATAGGGATCAGTTTTGCACACCAGTTTACACTGGATCATTGACAAGGAGTGGAACTTACTCGAGAAATCTTGAGCCAAAGACTACATAAATATTTCCTTTATAATAGAGCTGGCTTAATGTCGGTTTTATTCCAGAGACTTTTGTCAAACAAAATGTATTTTCTTTGTTAACGGAAGATAACTCAGCTGAACAAGTCACCAGTTATCCCCAAGAGGTGTATTAGTCTGACCCTTAGTCCCTGAAGCTAGTGAGCATTAAGCAGGTTCCTTGTATTCCCTCTTTATTCTCACTAATCTCCAGATTGTGTGCCCAGTGGGCATTGTGCCGTCCAGAAGGCCTCAGAGATGGGGAGAGGGAAGGCTGTCATCAGCCTGGTGGTCATTCTGGATGGGACTGGAGTTCATGCTGAGAGCCTTCATATCCCCTGTTCCGGCCTGCACGAGACTCCGGGCAGTCCTTGCGGTCAGCGGGCCCTGGGGCGCAGCCTTGGATTGTAGCCTTGGTCCCTGCTAAGCCAGGGGGCCGAATGAAAGGTAACAGCACTGGCTTTAAGGAGGCTCTCTGTTCCTTGCCAAGTTCCTTTTCTTTTTCTCCGCTTTCAAGTACTTTTTAAAAATGTTGCCTCACACTGTGTTAGGAAAACTGTTGTTAGGAGCACTTTGTTTTCGAGCCTCTTCTAGTCTAGATGATAGGTAAGCTCTGCACGAAACGGGTGCTAGATCCTAGCCAAGAGAACTTGATAGAACTGATATTTGAAATCCTCTCAAGCTCTTGTGGTGTGGGTTTAAGTTCAGGGATAAAGATAAACAACAAAGCTAAACTGGGTTTCTGAAAAACACCTGCACACTCCACATCACGTGGACATTCTCAGTGGCTTTCAGGGGCGTTCACACCTATGGCCAGAATGCAGCCCCGTGAGTGCTGACGTTGAGGTTTTCCTTCTCACGAAAAAAACCCCTGCTATGCTTGAGAAACACATACAGACGTTTATTCTAGAGGTAAATTCTGATTGAAGGTTCTTCAATGAAATTGTTACCAAATGTGATCTTGCAGGCGATAGATGGAAAAAATTTGTAGGCACATAGTGGATCGGGCACAGGGCAGGCTGCTGCCCATCTGGCGTTTGTGAAAGGTTATGGCAGAGTTAAACAGTCACGCTTCTGGGAGGCATCAAAGGGGGAAAATCACTTGCATTTGAATAAGATCGACTCAATTTTGTTTTCTGCTAGAGCTCAAAGTTTTGATTCATTTATCAGCCTTTCTCTGAGTTCCCATCACATGTCAATTCTAGTGGGCGCTAGTGGGAGGGAGGGGACAGGTGCTTAACATCCCTCTCGTGCTCTAGATGCTTCCACTGTGGTGGATGAGACAGGTTGACAGGAATGGTGGCGTGGAGCAGTGATGTGGAGGAATTGTCAGCATAGTGGGGAAGAGGTGGGCCAGCAGGTGGGAAAAGTGGTTAGGTAACCGGCGACAGCCTCCTGCCTGTTATAGCACTTGTACCCGTGTTATTCTGGGCCTTTGCCTTCATATCTTACAGCCACTTACGGTGTTTGTTCTCTTAATCTGCAGAGTGAGAAACAAGTTCAGTTTAAGTAACTTGTTCAGGTCAGACACTGGGAAGGAGGCCAGGCTTAACTGGCTCTGGGCCTTACTCCTTACTATCAGGATTCTAGATAGTTCACATTCCTTAATTCTTATGTCCATCATTTGCAACTTGTTAAATTACTGAAGATAATGAAATTGTGTGTGTGTGCGCGCGCGTGTGTGTGTGTCTTTCTGTCTGTGTAGGCTTATAGGTAATCCTATAATACTAAATTCTGGTTTTGGATGAACTAGCTTTAATGGCAGCAACAAAATGCACCAACCTAGGGTGAGCCATGGGAAAGGGCACTTTGGAGATGTCATCCTCTTCTGCCATGACTGACCTCTTCCCTGGTACTTGTTTCCTTTTCTCCTTCCCAGGCCTGGGGACGTAGGTAGGCACAGTGGCAACCTGAGGCATGGCTCACTTGGGAATGGGTGCTGCTCTTGGGTAAGAACTGTGAATTCCCTTTAGCCAGAAAGACTCTTCAGGAATGCATAATTGAACAGAGTTGGTTTTATTGACCCATTGCATGAGGGAAGTCACATGCTGTGTGTGGCTGTGGGGTGTCTCAGTCAGAGGGTGTTAAGGCTTAGGGGATTTGGGCTTGTGTCTGGTGCTTTGGAGGAAGGGCCAGGGAAGCAGGGCTCTGCTCTGGATTGGACTGAATTGGAAGCAGGAGAATTCTGTGATTGGGTATTTTTGCCAAGAAGGTAAGAAGAATGGAGTGAGGGGCGCCTGGGTGGCTCAGCGGGTTAAAGCCTCTGCCTTTGGCTCAGGTCATGATCCCAGGGTCCTGGGATTGAGCCCCACATCGGGCTCTCTGCTCAGCAGGGAGCCTGCTTCCCTTCCTCTCTCTGCCTGCCTCTCTGCCTACCTGTGATCTCTGTCTGTCAAATAAATAAATAAAAATCTTAAAAAAAAAATTAAAAAAAAAAAAAAGAAGAATAGAGTGAGGCTAAATCGGCTTTGTAAAGAAGCCACAATCACTCAGCCAGAATATGGGGATGTCTGGTCCTTTTTTTGATTTGGATGCTGCTAACGTTTTGTCTGTGTTGGGATGTAATCATGGAATCATCTGGTTTTTTGTCTTCATCCGCTACAGTCCCAGAGTGCCCATGTCCAATGGAGTTGTGTGAAATTGTTGATGTCCCACAGGAGAACACCCCAGTCACAGGGTGGGTGCCAGGCCAGCTCATAGCTACACTGAGTCCTGACTATAGCTAGTACAGGGCTACACTTCTCTTTCTTAGGATATGCTCACCCCAGGACCCAGGAGGCCTGTGCATTCTATAACCAACTGTTTTCTCTTTGATCAAAAAGTATTAAGCACTTGCTGTGTGTATTGGACACTGGGACCAAGGAGTCAGGCCTCCAGATACCCATGATGTAGCTCCAGCCTTCAAAGACCTCACTGGTGCCATGACAACCACTTAGAACTCTTCTCAAAAGCCTGAGTTTGCTCGCTTCCTCTCATACCTAGCAGCTGAGGCGGACCTATTTCCGGTTGCGTCAGCCTTCACTCTCCACTAACCCGCTAATCAGATGATGTTTTTGACATAGGTTCAGTGCCTTTGCTTTGCTTTTTTAGTAACCACTTTGTATCACAGGACAGCAAAACACTCCAATATAGCCTAGCATTCAAATGTGCCCAGGTTGACTCTGCAGGTAAACATCTGTGATGGTACTTTGAGAAGGGGGAAGTGTGTGTGAATGCGGGCAGTCGGGGGGGAGGGGGTGGATCCAGAGCGGGACAGAGAGTTCTTCCCTAGAAAGGCAGTTCCCGTGTTCTGTGGACAGCACAGTATGCACACTGATGAACGGAATAAATTTAGCACTGAAGTCCATTCCCTAAGTCGGGTCGCTGAGAAGCATCTCTCGCAGTAGCAGGAGAGGATACAGCTCCATCTCTGGGAAGTGGAGCCCTGGAGGCATCTCTGTCAGCTTTGGCCCAGTGGCAGTAAGACCACTTAGTGTCTCCCTGGTGACAGAACTACATTTGAGGGAGATCCCAGGTTCCGGTGTATCCCAGTTCAGAGTTGCATTCATCCTTGTTTTATTTCGGAAGCTGTTGTGGGTTGGGCCAGGCTGCAGTCACTGATGAGTTGTGAAGGTTCTAGAGCTCTGATCTGATTTTCGCTGCATTTGGCTCATGTTCTTCTGTGCCAGTGGTGCTGCCCCCAATTTCTTGGTGAATCTGCATCAGGTGTTCACAAGGTCAGGGCCCACAGGGAACTGGCATCTGGGGCAGCATAGATGTTACAGTCAGGAACACCACTGCCCAATGGAAATGTGAGCCACATATGGAATTTTAAACGTTCTACTAGCGACACTAAAGAGGTACAAAGAGATGAGATTAATTTCAGTAAAATCCTTTATTTGACCCAATGTATCTAAAATATTACTGTTTCAACATGTAATCAATATTTGACATTTTGTTCCAAGTCTTCAAAATACAGTATGCATTTTACTTCACATCTCATTTTGGACTAGTCACTTTTCAAGTGTTCCATGGCCGCACTGGTAAATGACTTAACTGTTGGTGAGCACGGTCCTAGAACTACAGACAACTCTGGTGTTGTCCTTGTTCTGGCTTTCTGAAGCCTCCTTTGATTTCTTGGAACAAGCTGAGAACCTCCTGTGGCCTTGGAGATTTCTTAGAGCCCACAGAGTTGAGTCACATGGAGGTCTCCCCAGGGAGGGAGCCCCAGTTTGAACTGAGACCATCTGTACTTCGTCTATGCTTCTTGACTTTGTCAGCGGCCTTAACTCCAGGAAAGAGAACACCATTCTTTCAGCTTCTAAGTTAAATGATTATTTTAGTTGTGTTGTACTACTTTTTCTGAGATACTCACCAATTTTTTAGAATTTCAGTCTGCCACTTACTAGCTTTTGGAGAAGTTATTTTACCTCTCAGCCTTGATTTCCTCAGAGTAAAATGGGCATAATAATGTTATCACTTAGGATTGTTTTGAGGATTAAAAGAGCTAATTCATGCCAAGTGTTTAGAACAGTTATAGGTCCATAACACACTTAATAAATGTCAAATTGCTGTTAGACTACTGTGGATTTAATATTTCTAGGTTCCTTGCCAAAAATAATGTGGTGGGGGCACAGTGGTTGGGAAAACTATGAGCTAGATCACAAGTACATGGAGGTTCACTACTTTCTACTTTTATATGTATGCTATTTTCCATAACATTTTTCTCTTATTTTTAAAAAAAAAGATTTATTTATTTATATATTTGACAGACAAAGATCACAAATAGGCAGAGAGGCAGGCAGAGAGAGGAGGAAGGAGGCTCCCTGCTGAGCAGAGAGCCTAATTCGGGCCTCGATCCCAGGACCCTGGAATCATGACCCAAGCCGAAGGCAGAGGCTTTAACCCACCGAGCCACCCAGGCACCCCACATTTTTTCTTAAAATGGCTTGCCAACTTTTGTCCTGGAGTTTGCTGGAAAAAAAAAAATTGTTGCAAAAATTCTATATGCCCCAATGAAATGCCATATATGTTCACTTGAGATAAGTGTATATGTGTGTGTTCTGTTTGGAAAGTCAGGGAAACACTGGTACAGTAGGTGGTCATTTAGCTGAATCTTTAAAAAATTTTTTTAAGTTAAAAATTTTTTTCAGCCTTAGTGAGATAGAAGTTCCATTTATAAATACCCATTTAAAGTGCACAAGTCAGTGGTTTTTAGTATATTCACAGTTGTGTAGCCATCACAACCAATTCTACAACATTTTTATCACCAAAGAGAAATCCTGTGTCCATTAGCAGGTACTCCCAATTTTCCCTCCCGTACCTCCCACTCCCGCTCCCAACCCTAGGCAACCATGAATTCACTTCTGTCTCTATTGATTCCCACTCTTCTGGATATTTCATGTAAATGGAATCTTACATGATCTTGTATCTTGCTGCTTTTATTTAGCATAATGTTTTCAAGGTTCACCCATATTGTAGCATGGATCACTACTTCATTCTTTTATTGCTGAATGATGTTCCACTGTATGGCTAGATCACATTTTATTTATCCATTCACCAAATGCTGCTGTGAAGAATCATTCAGGTTTCTGTATGGACATTTTCATTGTCTTCTGTCTTTTTACTGTTGTTTTGGTCCTCCTTTACTATCTTCTTTTGATTTAAATAGATAATTTTAACATAATTTTAAAAATTCCTCTGGTCTCCTTTTGTTTGTTTCTTTTACTGTATAGAGTTTACTGACTTTCTCAGTGGTTGTTCTAGTTGCAGAATCTTGAAGGAAGAGCCAGAAGCCCAGCAGGCTACAAGTGGTGGCCAGGGGAAGAGTGAGATGGAAGGAGGCATCCTATGAAGTGGGAACAGAATGTGGGAAGACAAAGGTTATCAAGGACCTGGTGGGTACAGATAACTTCCAGGAGCTGTGTGTGGCTCACCAGGAATGCTACCTCCAGGGAAGTGTTGAGAGAAGAATGGGAGTCAGGGGACACAAACTGATGGGCCATGTTCACCACAGCTAAGGACTTGGGCCTTAATCCTACAGTGGGGGTTTTTAGGTAGTGGAGATAAGAGTCCTTGTTGGCTTCAGAGAGGAAGGTGGGATGGACGAGGAAGAGTCCCGGGCCAGGGATATCAGTTATGAGTCTATAAGAAGTTGTTCTGGGGAGTTTCCCAGTTGACTGGAAGATTTTCCTTAAGGCTGATGAAATGTTTTCTTTCCAGTGTCAGGGCACAGCAAGTCTGGGTTTGGAGAGATACTTCCACTGCCAGGAAGCATTCTCTCCTGTGGGCATTTTGTCCCAGGCATTAGGCAGTGTACGTAGTTACCTGAGGGCAGGAACTTTGAAACTTCCTAAATCCAGTTAACCTGAAAGTGTTTCCATTAAAGTGATCCATTGTTTAAGAATCCTACAAATACCATAAGATATAAAATGGAAGTAAGGAATATAAATTCTTTGGAAGGAGACACAATTATCAATATCTGTGGAGAAAAATCAGTATTTAAAAGCAAATAAAAAAGGCAGATACAGAGTTTAACAGATTTTTTTGGAATTTCCTATCATCTGAACCCCCTATTTCTATTTGGGGAATTCCTCACCGTTGAAACTTGCTGTGGACATATCTCTACCCCCCCCCCCCGAAGTGGAAATGTCCATTCTTCCCGCTCCCTGGCAGCCAGGGCATGGACCTAGACCTCGCTAATGGGCTGTTCCTGCCCAGGGTTTGCATGTAAAGACAGCGTCTCCGTTATATATCACTGCATAACAAACTACCACAAAACTCAGCTACTTAAAAAACCACCACCATTCATTTGCACACAATCCTTTAAGTTGATTACAGGTTGGTGGAGATGACCCATCTCTGCTGCACGCGGCTTTAGCTGGGGCAGTTTGACTGAAGCTGAACTGTCTGGGGAATGCCCGGGCCTCTCACTCTCCATGGGCCCTCTTGGGCTCCTTACAACATGGTGGCTGGATTCTTGAAAGGGGCATTCTTGTGGAAGCTGCAAGCCTTCCTCAGAAATTGTACAATGTCAGTCTCACTTTTATTGCCTAGAGCGAGTCTAAATGCCAGCCCAGATTCAAAGAGGTGGAGAAATAGATTCCACTTCTTGAAGAGGGAAGGAATTGATGCAGAGTTTGCAAGTTGTCACAGGGAATGACAAAGATAGCAGAACAGGTAAATGTTCATTCTGCTGGTAGCATCTGGAATTCGTGGTGGGTGGCAGTAGTGCCAAGAACAACACTCAGGATAGCAGCATCAACACTGGCATGTATTCAGACTATTTTAGGATAGGTTCTTGGTTGTATTTCCAGCTTACGAAGTTCCCTTGCTTCTATTTTTTGAACCTAATTTTCTAGCCTTCCCATCCATTTTGTAGCCACATGATATACTTTCAATAAACCCAATTTCTGCTTACTTTAGTCAGAGCCAACTCCTGTTGTTAGCATCTAAGAACACTGACTAACGCCCTAGTCGATAAGAGAATCACTAAGAACTCTGTAGTAAAACAGATATTTACAGAAGAGGAAATACACACAATTAATAAACACCTGAAAAATGTTCTGCCTCATTAACAATAAAAACACATCTAAAGTAAAACAATAACAAGATGACTTTTATTTTTAATCTAGGAAATTAACAAATAAAGTTAATGTGATCAGATGTGTCTGGGTGGCTCAGTCATTAAGCATCTGCCTTCGGCTCAGGTCATGATCCCAGGTTCCTGGGATTGAGCCCCACATCAGGCTCCCTGCTCAGCGGGAAGCCTGTTCCTCCCTTTCTCACTCCCCCTGCTTGTGTTCCCTCTCTCACTATGTCTCTCTCTGTCAAATAAATAAAATCTTTAAAATAAAATAAATGTGATCAGATTTGCCAAGGGCATAGTGAGATTAACTCTTTTAGACCTCTAGCTTTTCCCTCTTTTAGACCTGTAACTTTTCTTCCTGGGGATTTTTTGGGCAATATTTATCAAGAATCTTTAAATGAATCATTCCTTTTAAATCCTCCAAGAATCTAGTGAAAGCAAACACTTAGAAATGTAGATATAAATGTTGCCTAAGGATTTCCATACAATGTTACATTTTAGCAGACAGTGAAAACTCAAATGATGCAAGTCCACTCTGGTGTGATGTAATATATTATGCAGCCATTAAGAAAAGTTTGTAAAGAACTAAAGATACAGTAGAACTTCTTTAGAATAATACTGGGTGATAAACTAACCCCAAATTATTATTTTTTTAGAGATTTTATTTGTTTATTTGACAGAGAGACAGAGAGAGACCACAAGTAGGCAGAGAGGCAGGCAGAGAGAGAGAGGGAAGCAGGCTCTCTGCTGAGCAGAGAACCCGACGTGAGGCTCGATCCCAGGACCCTGAGATCATGATCTGGGCTGAAGGCAGAGGCTTTAACACACTGAGCCACCCAGGTGCTCCTTAGCCCAAAATTATTGATGTGATATATAACAGTCAGGATCTAACTGAGAAAGTAAACCAGTCAGTATTTCAAACAAAAAGAATTTGTTAGAGGAAATGCTTCACAGGTGATGGAAAGGCAGAGAAACCAGTCATTATGTAGAAGCAACCAGAATGAGCAACAGCAGGAGGTCACCTCACCCCCAGGGCTGGTGTTGCCAGAAGTTGGGCAGTTGGTGGAACCATAGAGGAGATGCAGCACCTAGTGGAAAGTTCCTCCTCAAACCAGAGGGAGGGACAGATATCTTGGCTTATGCCTTCTTCTCATTTTCCAGTCTTTTACCAGTGCCTCCTATTAGCCAAGTCTAGCCAGAAGGTGGTGGGCAATGGAGCCAAGGACAGCGAATGGATCAGAGGGTAGATGGGCAATGACTGCCACACAGCATGATCTCGACCAGATACAAATTGTGTGTATTATATGTTGTTAAAAGTAGTTATTTTTGCTGATGGGATTACATAGGATTTATTTTCATATGTTCTTCTGTATATTCTAAAGAACCCAAGCAATATTAATAAAAAATGGCAAGTGTGTGTGGGGGAGATGCCAAATAACATTTTTTAAAAAAGATTTTATTTTATTTATTTGACAGGTCACAAATAGGCAGAGAGGCAAGCAGGGGGTTGGCGAGGGCAGGGGGCCGGGGAGCAGGCTCCCCGCTGAGCAGAGAGCCCTACATGGGGCTTGATCCCAGGACCCTGAGATCATGACCTGAGCCGAAGGCAGAGGCTTAACCCACTGAGCTACCCAGGCGCTCCGCCAAATAACATTTTTATGAAAATAAAAAGTATGTAAGTATGGGTCTGATACAAACAACAGAATTGTAGACATTGGGTCTCTCATTAAGCTCCAGACTTTTGTCGGGTCCTTCCAAGGGTTGGGTGGTCTCCCTCGGCGAGGGCCAGCAGGGGGCGCTCCACCCCAGCACAACAAGGCCTCCCTGGCTGAGACTGGCAAACTGGGATTTCCACGACATTGCTAAGGGTACCATCGCCCTGTTGGCTGGCCAGGGCCCCTGGAAATTTGCCTCTGCCAGTCTGTCTCAGAGCTCCCTCTTCTTCCCATTAAAGGCTATTGGGAGGACTTGTGAGAAAGCCAGCCACGACCAGAACTCGTGAATCCTTCCTGTCCCTTTGGAGTGTTCCATGTGTGTCCATTGAACCTTGAGCCTTGCTGTACTGGTTATGATTACACGGAGGAACCAGGGGTTCACTGGGTAGAGCTCTCAGCCCTAAGTGTCGTATATAATTAAATGCACTATGAAACCATGTTGGCTTTTTCCTGAGTGCCTCAAATTCATGAGTGCAAGACTCCACATTTTACAGTTTCTGCTGTTTCTGCAAGCCGTCTTGCCTAACGTGATCCACTCTCAGAGATCAGTCTGGGCCACTTAACCAGCAAAATGCCAGGAGTCGTGAAAGTTGCATTTTTCAGGACATTTCTTTGCAGTTAGGTTATGTGTCCCCACTGTTGGGTACTTCTGCTCTCTCTTCTTTGTCTGCTGTCCTGGGTACACTTAGGTTTCCCAGCACTGAAAGTGCAGGCTGAGCAGGGCTGGAATTCCTGCCTCCCTGAGCTTCCTTCAGAATTTTTTTAGGCCCATAGTTTTTGCTGGACATCTATGCACAGCCTTCAACAGTCACGGGAGATAATTTGAGGGAATGGGGAAGCTTTCCCAGGGAAAAATGGGTCTGACTTTGAGTCGTGGACATTGCAAAAATGTCATGGGGCTCTGATAAGGTGCCTAGAGCCCCGTGAGCAGCTGTCCTGGTCCCTTGTCACTAGGGTCCCCACAGTGAATGCTTTCAACATGCTGCTTGTGCAGAAACTGTGGGGTAAGAGCTGGGTCCTGAAGTGCCCCCAGGACTGCAATGGGTTCTGGGTTGTGTACCCATCACAGTTTGGTGTGTGTGTGTGTGTGTGTGGTGTATTGTTGGAAAATCCAAGAGAGGTCTGTTGAAGTGGAAGAATAATTCCATGTAATTCTGGATAGTGTGTCCTTTCCTTCCCTCCTTCTCTGAGAGCATATGCTTTTATTTATTTAACCTCCCTCCCATAACTACAGAACGCTTTATAACTTTATGCTTTTCTGTTTTGGGAAATGAGATAAAACCTCTTAAAGGAAAAGATTGCTTTGGTGAAATGTAAATAAAGAGAGTATGTAAGAAAAACACAGATACGAGGGGTAAGACAGGGTAATGGATGTGATTTCAGTTGTGAAAATGAGCATATTTTCATCAATGTAAATTGTTTCAGGCATGAAAAATTGAGTCTCTGATTAAGTATCAATGTAAGCTGATAATGTTTGCAAGTGTTGATCTTGGAAATTCTCAAGGTACTTTGCAGAGCCGAGAGTTGTGCTCTCTGGGTTGATGGCTCAGATCAGCTCCTTTCTACTAAGTACAGTTTTCTTGGGTTTTATTTAATGCTTTCTTATTTTTTATTGAGCTACAATTTACATACAGTAAAAGTCACCACAGTGCATTCTTGTTTCTAAAATAGATCACTATTTTATAAGATGTGAGTGTAGTGAGTTTTATATTTCTGTTTAAACATTTTGGGGAGAGAAGAGGAATCCTTTTTCTAAGTAACCTTATAGATTTTGTGTTTAATTGTACCCATGTGGCAAGTACTCAGTATTTATAAATTCATTTCATGAGGCAAAATACATTTTTTGTGTTTTCCTTTCTGTAGGAACCCCACTGGATCATGTCTAATTCTCAGTGTATATCAGAGTGTAAAGTAATGGCAGAGAGTAAATGATCCAAAATATTTATCCTAATAAAAGACTGGATTCTAGAGCTTATTTTTCTGTATAATTTCTATAATTAAAATAACCTATGCTTTTATAATATGAATTTTATAGTAAGGACAATATTTATTTATTTATTTATTTATTTATTTACTTAATAGTAAGGATAATTTCAAATGAATCCTCAGATTTTTTGTTTTAGAAGTAATTCAAGGGACGCCTGGGTGGCTCAGTGGGTTAAAGCCTCTGCCTTTGGCTCAGGTCATGATCCCAGAGTCCTGGGATTGAGCCCCACATCAGGCTCTCTGCTCAGCGGGGAGCCTGCTTCCTTCTCTCTCTCTCTGCCTGCCTCTCTGCCTACTTGTGATCTCTCTCTCTCTGTGTCAAATAAATAAATAAAATCTTTTAAAAATAGTAATTCAAGAATTATTTTTCTCTACAAGGAGAGTTTGTACCATGTCTAGCTTGTTATATCTTTTCTAACATACCGGCTTTTGGTTTCAGTCCATTTTTATTAAAAAACCTACATTAAAGCTAAAATACTTGATTAAGAATTTCTTAATCTAGGGGATATGGAGTGGTAAAGAGAGAATTACTTCCTATGATTATTTCTCATATTATTTGAAGGTTTTACCAAGTACACCTATTACTGTTCCAAAAATAAAATGGAAAAGCTTTCAGCAATCAAGGCAGTAAAATATTTTGATCCACTCTAGTGTTTTCATTACTGTAACTCTTCCCCTTTTAAATACTTTCAAGAATGGAACCGGACAAATGGATGTGAGCAATTGGAGAAAAGCACCTTGATTAGCTAAAGCATGGATCTGTCCCCAAATATGCCCCTGTGAATTTATTTAAGACAGCTGGTCCTCAGTCCAGAACAGCAAAACAAATGTATTTCAATGGTTCACATGTCAGTTGGCAATAAAAGATAATTTAAGATTCTGAGAAGTATTTGCTATAAGTGGTAAAATTTTACCTTTGCAGGGGCGCCTGGGTGGCTCAGTGGGTTAAGCCGCTGCCTTCGGCTCAGGTCATGATCTCAGGGTCCTGGGATCGAGCCCCATGTTGGGCTCTCTGCTCAGCAGGGAGCCTGCTTCCGCCTCGCTCTCTGCCTGCCTCTCTGCCTACTTGTGATTTCTCTCTGTCAGATAAATAAATTAAAAAAAAATCTTTAAAAAAAATTTTACCTTTGCGATCTGTTCACACTGTTGGGAAGTGGTTAGTTTTTAATATTCGTCTGGCTAAGCAACAGAACTTTATTTTGGGTGTTGGGGAGGGTCTCCACTGCTGCGGAATGATCTGACCAGGGTATGGCGCACAGCCGGCACTTGGGAGGGGTTGGTTGAATCTGAATCTGAAAATAAGACAATGGTTTAATTCTGACTTCGTCCACGCAGCAAGTTGTTGGCAAGTTGTTCCCTGCCTTTTTTTTTGTTCCTGAATATTACTTCTGGGAAAAAAATGATATTCTAAAAAAAATTTCCAAAGAAGAGAATTCAGGTCTTGCACTTTAATACTGTAGCCTTAGCATTTTTGTTGTCCCCCTCCATCTTTGTTCATAAGCATGTAGTTTTTTACATAAAGCTAATTGTAGGGTGTGTGGAATCGCTTGACAAATGCCTCATTGAGTTTTCCATGTTGCCACACAGACCTGAGAAGCCTCCTCTCAAATGAGTATAATTTAGTTCATTGGGTTGGCTTTCCATTATTTCCTTGGCCATTTCTCCTATTGTTGAGCATGTGGGATTTTTCCAATGTTTGATTTTTAGACTTACAATTATTGAGTTAAAAGGAGTGGAATTTCTGTGGCTTTTGCTATGTGTTACTAAATTCCTCTTCAAAAGGTTATACCAATTTACAGTGCTAGTCGAGGGGTTTCACAAGTGTTATTTTTCAACCGTGGGAGGGTTGTTTTACAGTTTATTTCCACACCTCTGTATCCCTCCCCTACCCAGCCAGCCAAAAAGAGAGTATCAAGGTGAGGGAGGAAATACATACATATATGCATACGTGTATGTTTACTGTGAATGACTAAGCTTCACATACTAAATTCTACAGTATTATCTCATTGAGAAATACAGAAACAACCCGCTTAGCTCCAGGCCTCAAGTCTGGCATTAGTTCCTCTTTGGTAGCCTGTGTTAAGTTTTTGTCACAAACCCTGCAGAGTAAAATGGAAACTTTGACTTTCTGTTTCTGACTGTGATTGCAGGTGTCTGTCTAGAATGAGGGAGTTGAGGGAAATTGCTGGCACCAGTCTAGTTACCCAACATGGAGTCAGTAAGGAGAGTAGCCCTGTGAGCCCATTGCATGCAGACAAAACAGTTTCATTTCACATCGCTGATGAGGGCAAAAAGGTGTCCCATGTTGCTTTTCATGAAATGAAATTCTGCTTGTAGCCCTGGAAGTTGTTCAGAAGGTTGCATACAGTAAGTTTCCCAAGAGTTTCCTTGAAAGTTGTGTGACCACTGCTCAACATGGTGTAGAGCATAAGCAGGTGTTTTTAATCCTCCATTTGATTTTAGACTGGAGAGACTCATTTTAGATGGGAGAAATGACTCAGCATCACGTAGGAGCAGAGCCAGAGCCAAGTGTAAGTCTGCTTTCAAATCCAATGTCATTTTACTAGGTTTTATTTCCATTCTAGACCACTTGAGTCTTTTGTTTTATTTTGTTTATTTTAATTAATTAGAGAAAGAGGGTGAGCAAGCACGAGCGGGGATAGGGGCAGAGGCAGAGGGAGAGAGATAAGCAGACTCCAGCTGAATGGGGAGCCTGATGCAGGGCTTGATCCTAGGACCTGAGATCATGATCTAAGCTGAAGTCAGACATCCAACCAACTGAGCCACCCAGGCGCCCCAAGTCACTTGACTATTTTAAAACATGCCATTAGTGGTTAGACGTCTGTCTCCCAATTAGAATCCGCAGCACAGATGAAGGATAGACTAGATCAGTTTCCTTGGTGATTTTGTCCAGTGTTGTCACTCAAACTAGAATACTTAGGGATTTCTAGATTTAATTTGTGCTTTCTTCGGACTGTATTGTTTGTATAATCTGGATAATCTTCTAATCTTGCTCTTGGATTCTGCTGGTGTATTCTTAGCATCTGTGTGGGTGAGCACATGTTTTAGCGATAAGCTCCTAAAGGTCTGTGGAGGCCTGGCACAGGGTGCACACATCTGGGGAGTCATAGGTTAATCTACACGGTGGGTCCAGTCTCTGGCAGAGTATGATCTTAATTTTTCTTTGGCCAGTCATCTTCTTTAGGGTATCTCTTTATATGCCTTTTCATTTGGTGAAACTTTAATAGTGTTCTCAAATGAATTTTGCCGGCCTCTTTTCATATTAAAGTGGCTATTTCCACATTGTGGATAGCAAGTAAGAGTCAAAGAAAGGATCTTAAAAATTCTTTGTATTGCCATGTAGAAATCATAGCATTTTAGATCTGGAAGGGACCTTCTCAATCACTCAGTGCAACCCCTCATCTTACAGACTGGGAGACTGAGACCTGGTGACATGCTCAAGATTGTTAGCAAGGTGATGGCCTAAGAGGGACTCCAGTCTACTGCTTTCAAAGACTGCACAGCAAACATCAGATGTTTGCTCTTCTACAAAAGGGGAGCAGACAAAAGGAAAAATGCTCTAGGTCAGAAATCAGAGGCAAATAATAACTACAGAGCCCCCTATAATTGTAAAGTCCTTTGTAGTTTATAAAGCTCTTATAGATGCAGAAGTATGAAAACATAAAATGAAATTTAGTTGACATTTTATGAAATATATTCTTAATTTGCCAACAGTTTGCCCCCTTTTCATACTTCAGTAACTTGCCATGAGGTTCTGAAGTAACTTCTGAATCATTAAAGAAAGAAAATTGCTAAGGAAAGGAAACCAGATCTACTGGTTTTATTCTACTCGAGCCATAACCTTTTAAAATCTATTCCACTTATTTTAATTAGAATAACCCATTCCATAAGTGGGGCAGTTAACAGGGAATTTTCTGAGGTCACAACAAATTTTGGCAATTTCCCTAACCGTTGGTATTTTTATTTTATCTTTTGCTAAAGAAATGTGTTTTGTGGTTTTTAAAAAAGATTGTATTTATTTATTTGACAGAGAGAGCAAGCGAGCACAAGCAGGGGTAATGGCAGAGGGAGAGGGAGAAGCAGGCTCCCCAATAAGCAGAGAGCCCCATGTGGGACTGGATCCCATGACCCTGAGCCAAAGGCAGATGCTCAACCAACTGAACCACCCAGGCATCCCATTTTGTGGATTTTGATAACTGCACACAACAGATTTTAAATCATCAAGTAGTGATAGAGCAAGGTGGCCTGATGACATGGTTTAAACTAAAACTCACAGCATCCTTTGCACTTGAATGGCAGGTTCTTGGTGAGAGGAGGGTACTAGAGAGTGGCCTCTGTATCCTCACTGGGGCTCCAAGGACAGGAATGATTGCTCATGTTCCAGAATGAAGAACTGGCAGTGGAGGGTTTTGAAAAATTAGTTAAAGCAATGCTTGCATATAGTTGGATAAAAATAACAAGAGTAGTTACCTTTACTTAGGCCCTTACTGGTGCTTTCACATCGTCATGGTCCTTACAATAACCTCCAAAGAGGTGCTATGTTATCTGAAAATTTCAGATGAAGAGATTGAGGTTTTGATAGTGTTAGTCTCCAGGCCAGTCAACTAAGTGGCAGAGGTGGATTCAAAGTCATGTCTACTTAGCTCTGAAGTCCATAATCTTTCCTTTGTACTTTTATTATACTCAAGAAGCTATGACTAATTTTTTTCTGCTTTTCTTGTCAATTGATTCCAAATCAAATGATTTTCTTTTTTTGGACATGCTGAGTAGGGAGTGTGGGCTTTTAACTCTTCTGCCTCTAACCTATGGCTGGACTGGACCTTTTCTTCCTTTCTATTCCTCCTGCTTAATTAGCACACAGGTGGCGGTGGAGGAATTCAGTGAGTCAGAGTATTAAACATTCCCTGTCACCAACTTTGCCTTATTTTTCCACTTGGTGTTATGAGGACAACTCTGTAGTAATTGAACTGGGAATCTTAGGAGGAGAGGCCCCCCACCTCTACGGGGTATGCATCAACAACATTTGGTTCCTCCACTGTGGCTGAAGCAACCTGTGACGTGGACTCTCCTGCCAGCCCCGTAGTGAGAAAACCCTGTTTTCATTTCTTCTTTTGCCAAGCCCATCTGGATAGAGCAGGTGCAGGGGTGGGTTCTTAAAATAGAAGCCTGTGTTCCATGTGACGTGGCACTATGGAAGCCCCCTTGCTTCTTCACCTGTTGTTCAGATTGATGACATGATGAAGATCTGTCCCCTCATCATGGCATCTGCCAGACTTCTGTGGGACCTTTCATTTGTCAGTTGACCTCTCTAGTTTCTTTACTTGGAAAATACAGGACTTATTCTTGGTCACCTCAACTAGTGCCCTTCTGAAGCTTTGATATTCTGTATTCATGTTTCTGATTAGGGCTCAGGTCTTTGAATTCACCATTTCTGTCTTATTTTGTTCTCCCAACAATATTATTCTAGCATGAGTAGCTGGGCCTAAAAATGATTCTTGATGGTTAAAATATATCATCTTACCATCTTGACAATCCATTTACTTTCTATCAGCAACCCTCTCTAAAGAGGTGTCACATACCACTTAAGAGCTTGAATAGGTTTCCATGTATGTATCTGGGATCACAGGAAACAGTGGGAGATTTGATTTAACATCAGGGAAGTTTATTTTCATGGTAGCTGTTCTTCCTTTTTGGGTTAAGAATTAAAGATTCCTCTCAAAGTTCTAAATCTTAAGAGACTAAATTTTAAGAAATTGGTATTTATAAAACTCCTCTGGTTTTTTTCTGAAAGTCAAACCAATCCTTGAGTCTCAGTTTTTTTTTGTGTGTGTGTGTGTGTTTTTTTTTTTTTTTTGTAAAGTAGGAATAATATCTCCTTCATGGGTTTGTGAGAATTAGCTGACCAAAGGATGGGGCACTGCTTGGCAAGCATCTCACACATACTAGGCACTCAGAAAATGTTTGTTCACCCAGGATCATGAGTTCTTTTTTCCTGTTCATGAGTGCTAGCTACTGATTAGCCTTGAGGCTGAAAAGTCGGCCCTCTGATCTCAAGGAGCTAGCCGTGTTTTAATGAGACAAAACAAATACGTATAACACAATTAGAGAACATCTCGAGTCAAGACATGACCAATTGCTGCCCGGGGACACGGTACCTAGGGACAAGGTGTCCCTAGCAGGGTAGTCATATTCTCTCAGTGATGGTCTGTGAGTCCAATTTTCAAGGAAAGTGTGTACCAGTACAGCTGGCCATCCTAAGGAAGAGTCATGACCAAAGGTTATGGGGTCCAACAATGGGGAAAAGGCTAAGAAAATTATATATTGTCAATGAGAGAGAATGATGCATATCATTCAACGTGATCACTGTGACCAATATTGCACTGTGTGTTAACTAACTAAAATTTGTATTAAAAACCAAGAAAGTCATAAGGAAGAGAACATACATTTGTAGTACCGTACTATATTTATATAAAAAAAATTCACATATATGCGGATCTGCATATTTCAAACCTGTGTTGTTCAAGGGTCAACTGTACTTCTGGTGAGAATGTAAATCAGAACAGCCACATTAGAGGATGATTTGGCAATATTTGGTGAACAATACACATTCTTTATGACTTAGCAATCCTACTCGATCATATTCCATAAGGAAGTCATAAGATTGTTCACTGCCGAAATTATGGAACAATAGAAATATGGAGGGGTGCCTGGGTGGTTCAGTTGGTAGAGCATGTGACTCTTGATCTCAGAGTTGTTGGGTTCAAGCCCCACACTGGTCATAGAGTCTACTTTTAAAAATTGTGGAAATAGCCCAAAAGTCTGTTGACAGGAGAATGGTGTGGCACAGATTGCAAGTTGCCCTCCACTCCCGGGATCCATTTCCCATCCTTTTAAGACCTCTGATTTTTAATTAGATGCATAGCCACTCTGCATAAAATCTTTTTCTCAGTCTCTTTTTCAGCTAGATGTGGCCATCTGACTAAATTTTGTCCAGTTAGTTATAAGCAGAAGCCATGGGTTTAATTTCTCTTTTCCCCTTGTTTCTTCTCTGTGGCTGGAAAATGTAGCTGATGGCTGGGGCTGGGGTAGCCATCTTGGCCTATGAGGTGACTTGAGGAAAGGAAATCACTCACAGCAGAACAATAAGAAAAAGCCTGGATTCCTGTCACTATGGAGTGCCATCCCAGTTCTGGGCCACTCATCTCTGGGCTTTTACATGACAGGGAAATAAATGATCATATTAAAAAAAAAAACAAAGCGATCAACATGACATATAAGTAGAAAAGAGAAGTGCTGTGAAATAGCGAGCAAGAGAAGTTAGACACAAAATTGTTGTGATGGTGTGGATTACTCCATAGCTTTGTATGAAGATACATAAATATTAGACAAGAATATAATGTGAGGAATCAAAATAATAGATGTGTTAGGATTATGGATTTATGGATGAATTTCAAAAACATTCCTTTTAGTAAGGATTTCACTTTTAACAGTTGACACAGACCAGCTATTTTGAATAATTTCCTTCTGAATAATGTTTTGGATTGAATATCATACCAGTCCCTGGGTGAAGTTTCCATCCTTCTCTGGAGCAGGACTTCCTCTGTGATATTCATTGTGATCTCTGTCTTGAGTAGTTTGATTTTTTTTAAAGAGAAAAAAGTACAACAAATCCAGTAGATCATGGAGTCCTCTTCCATTTACATTTCTGTAGATCTTCCTTCTCGAATTCCCTGAAACTTGATATTGAACTCAAAGGAAGGGAAAGGACTTGGGATCTCTGATTTTGAGCTTCAGCCATTTGGTCTGCTATTTCTCTACAAAATACCTGGTTTTCCCAAGCATCAGCCAGCCTTATTAGAGGCACATGTCCCTTCAAGATAAACCAGTATACCAACAGTCAACTTGGCAATTGGGTAATTCAGGTAGGGATTTACATTTTATTTTGGCAGATGGACCCTTCATTTTCAAAAGAACTCTACATGAATGCCCCTCAAAAATGTATTGACTTTTCAGGAACACATTGATTTTATGCAGTGACTTACCCTGTAGATAGTGTGTATACTTAGGCTGGCTCTTCCATAGAATGAGTGAGTGGGTTCTTCTTGTGAAGGGGAAGAATCTGAGGAGATACAACACAGCTCTGACCTTCAGTGGTCTTCCAGCTTTCAATTCAATTTAGGTCACATCATTTCAACCCTGTGCAAACCAACCCAGGGTGAGCTAGTCCAATCTAACCAGTCCAGAAAGCATGTTGGTGTTTGTGTCAGTGAATCTAAGGATCGTCATCTACCTCCCTGCCAACACTGCCCCAAATTAGAAGTTAACAAAGTGGCATGGTTTAGATTGTCCTTCTAGTCTTTCTTGTCACCACAGTGAAGCCTGGGGCCCTTTCCCACTCACTTCGTGTGCCAACTTCTCAAGTTCCCCATGCCTACGTTTGGTTGAGAATGTAGGCTGGAGGAAGGGAACTGGACAGTGAGCCTCAACACCTGGCTTCTAGTCTTGTCTCAACTTCAACTACTAACAACATTGAGTATGTCAGTCAACCTCTCAAAGACTTAATCTCCTAACTTATTAAAATAAAGAGGGTAGTCTGACTTTTCTGGTACTTTTTCTAGTTCTTGTATCCCATGAATTCACCTTCAGTTCTTTTATCCAAACTTCTTGGTTAATTCAAACCAAATTCCATCCACTCTGATACTTTTAGTTGGAACTTCTCAGAGCATCAGTGTCCAATTTGGTGCTATTCTAATTTTTCTTTATTTGGACTCATTTTTGGGGCACAAGGATTATGTTTTTTTCTATAGAGTTCTTGATGACAGGGTTTGTGGTATTCATATCCTTGTATCTCCTCATGGTGACTCGAACTCTTGGAACCATTGTTGAAACAGTATCTTCTTGGTTATTCTCTCATTTCTTTTAGGGTCTTTCTCATGTCTGTAACACATTCCTAAGCCAAAAGTAAGAAGTTATCAAAATTTAAAATACATTCTAGAAGTTTTATGGATTTCTTTTTAGAGTTAATGTTGGAAATAATTTCACATACACACATTTCTTTAAAAGATGTATTCTTGGGCACCTGGGTGGCTCAGTGGGTTGGACCTCTGCCTTTGGCTCGGTCATGATCTCGGGGTCCTGGGATCGAGCCCTGCTTCAGGCTCTCTGCTCAGTGGGGAGCCTGCTTCCCCCCCACTCTCTCTCTCTGCCTGCCTCTCTGTCTACTTGTGTTCTTGGTCTATCAAATAAATAAGTAAAATCTTAAAAAAATGTATTCTTTTAACTAAATGAGGTTGTTTGATAAATGTGTCTGGACAGAAACACAGAATAATCCTTTACTGTTATGAAAGAAGAGCAATCATTCTAAGTCATTCAGTCCAAATAAGCAGTTCTTTTCTTCAGCTCAGTGACTTCTTGCCTCTGGTCAGAGCACTGTACCCAAAAGTGGACTTATCCTTTCCACTCTAAGTGGAAGCGCCCATTATTAGCAGCCATCACAGAAGTGAGAATGGCCGTGGTGCTGGGTAGGGAATGGTGTTGGTGCAATTGGATTAGATTATCTGGGATCATAAGAAATGAAACTTCATTTGTAGCTGGCTGGCCTCAGAAGGTGCAGTCTCCTATACTGACATGCAACATTTTTGGGACTGAAGGCAATGTAGAGCAGGCATGCTGTACAAGGACACCAAAAGAATAAGAGGACCATCCTTGAAAATCATGGTTGGAAAGTGGATCAAAAGCACCGTAGGACCTTTCAGGAAGACCTGGATCATCATTGTCCAGTGTGGTTCCAGGCAGATGGTTATGTAGAGGAAAAAGAGCAGTGCGCTTGAAATCAGAGGGCTGATAAGGAAGAGTTGGCTTTTCCACTTGGGCAAGTTTCTCATTCTTTCTGGTCCTGTTTCTTCATCTGTAAATTGGGGTAGTAATGTCACACTCTGTGAGTTGGCGTACCCAAATAAACAAAAACAACCAGATACACAGGAAAATAACCCCTATAATAGTTCTATAGATGTATATCAATCATCAACAATTCACTATTCATTTGCTCACTTCCTTTCACAACAAATGCTTGAATAACCACAGCACGGTTCTTTGTGCTAAACACTGCAACAGATAAGCAATTGTATAAAGACCATGGTGTAAAAATTCTAGTTCACGTCCTCAGTAAATAGTATATGAATCATAAACTGAAGCATGGAAATAAAGAGTGATTTTGTACATGTCTTCCAGCTGCTATTATGATTCTCAAATGTTGTTTGGTGCACAGTTTCCAAGTAAAACATTGTTAGTTTCTTTATAATGCACAAAAGGCCCTGCCTTTTAGGAGCTTAACTTTTGATGGGAAATAAAGACAGAAATACTTGGGAGTTTACACAAATCAAACACATAAATGATAGATGGTACATACTCTGTGTGAAATCATCAGATTACCTCATTATTCACAGATGGTCTTTCAGAGGAGGTGGAATTTCTTTAGATCAGCTGGAAATAGAACCAATTTCATTAATTTTCAGACATACCTTCAGATACATAGCTAACAACAGTTACGCAATTAATGAATTTGTTGATCTTACATTTAACATGTGACTCATTATTTTGGAGTATGTCGTGAATCTGACAACATGGATGAAAAGTTATTTGCAGCTGTCATATCAGGTAGGTGTGGTAAAAACATAAACTTTTGAAACTTGTTCAATTTTACTTATAAACTCTTACTACAGAATACAGTAATTGAGAAAAGTATATTCCTCTTTCTTACATTAATTATTAGGGGTTACTTTATTTTTAGGCAATGATGCATATTAAAAACCAAGTTGAGGTTGAGGGTGGAGAGAGCCAGTGGCAGGGGTGAGAGACACTATAGACCAAAGTGTGTATCTGGGGGCAGGTGTGTGTTGGGGCGAGGGCAGTGAGGGTTGGGTTGTGTCATTTTCCACACATGTCTATTTAGCTTCTCCTGTTCTGAGAAGTTTGTCTTTTTCTCACCATCAGTTTAGGGGACACTGTCTGTGTCTTAAGGCATTTACAGTCTTAGAAGAGCGGGGAAAGTGTAAGAGGGAGAAGACAAGCTAACATGAGGGCAGGAGGTCTTGGACCCATCCAGCCCTGTGACTGATGTGGCTCTCTTCACTAGGGTTGCTGTCCGAGGAAAGCATTCCATCTTTAGGTGGCTGCTCTGGGTAGTATACTCAGTGGAGACTCATCGGAATGATATCATCTAGCAATGAGTGCAGACCCGCTGAGTGCAGACCTGCTGAGCAGTCTCTCAACACACAGCAGTTCTCAGGAGCCCATGGCCCCAGGCCTTAGGAGCAAGACCTCTGATTAGATCTCTACAAAGTCTACCCCATTTCTCTATTTCCGTCTTCTTCCTCTTTCTTGTTATTTCCATATCTATTATCTTTTTATTTATTTATTTGTATTTCTTATTTTTTCCATCTCTATTATCTTTTGTCTTTCTTCCAGCTCTCTTTATTATCCTTTTCCCTCTAACCTTCTTGTAAATGTACTTTCATTAAACACACTATGGCATTAAATCACAAACATTGATTTGCTAAATAAAATGTTGCACATGCACGTGCACACACACACACACACACACACACAGAGTATTTTCTATTTCTTGAAAAAAGAGAAGACAGAGAATTAAAAAAAAAAAATCTCTCCAAAATGTAGAAGTCCAGAGCAGATTACAGTTGACCTTTGAACAACATGGGTTCAAACTGTGTGGTCCACTTATATGCAGATTTTTGGGGATGAATACAGTACAGTGCTGTAAATGTATTTTCACTTGTGCTTTTCTTAAGAATACAGTATATAATACATATAGTATACAAAAGAGGTGTTAATAAGCTGTTTGTGTTATCAGTAAGACTTCTGGTCAACAGTAGCCTATTAGTAGTTAAGTTTTCTAGGAGTTAAAAGTTAGACTTTTTTGAGTAGATTTTTGACTCCGTGGGTGTTGGTGCCCCTAGCCCTTCACGTTGTTCAAGTGTCAAATCTATTTTTTTGGATCAGTGATCGTCAATCCAGAATTTCCTCATGTCTACATTATTGTCTTTGGTGGACAACAAAAGAAAATATATATTGGAAACCCATATGTGGAGCTTTGAGTCTGTGGAGAGTACAGTGAAAATTGGATGGGAGTAGATAGGAGGTTCCTCTCATATTATCCAGGCCCAGGGAACAGATCTGAGCATCTGTTTGGGGACTGAGGCTCTTGAAGTTCTCAACGTGAGTGTTTGTAAGTCATGCTGCTGCCCCAGGGGACAGGGACTTCTGTGTTCTCCTCTTCCCTGTGTACCTTCCACCATCCACCTCCAGTCCCCAGCACACAGACCAGGTGCTCACAAATGTCTATAGAATGAAAGAATCCCTGAATACCTGTGGGATCAGAAGTTGCAAGAGACTGGGTCAAATATATTCTGATTCCCAAGTTATTTATCTATGTGTTTTCTTATTCTCCTCTATTTATAGTTTTTTCTTTGATATTTGTCTTTTTGCACAGTAAAGGGCAACAAACCAGTTCCAGATAGTAGAGGAGTTCAGTAAATGAGCTGTCACCTGCCTGCTCTTGAACCAAGTGGGTAAGAAGGCAGGTCTCAGTTGGCATGTAGTCCAAGAAGAGTTTATGATGTCTCAGATCCCAGAGATTTCTTTCCCATAAGGATATGAGACACATGCTCAGCTTACTCTTCTTGCAGCTGGGAAGACTGCTGAATGATTTGTTCCCTTGAAATTTCATGCTGACAACTGGAGAGCACATTTCCTCTCTTTCAGTGTGGAACATTGGTCTTTGGGAATTGCACCTCCCACCCGAATCCTACAAAACTTCAGCATTCCACTATGGTACTAGGCAAGCTTGGGGGAAATACACTGAACTGAACTTGATCCTTCAGCCTGTGGGTGCGATACTGTATCAACAAATAGTTCCTTCACTTTGTGCCTTAGTTCCTCTGTCTTTCAGATGGAGAGATTTTCCTTGCCTTGACATGTCAAATAAGTAAAGAGTAACAGAAGGATTGTGATGTATTATTGCAAAACTGGAGGAAATGAAGGTTTCAGGCCAAATTGAAAAAGGCTTCCTTGTGGAATGACTGCAGGGAGAAAATCCATTGAGCTCAGCCATAGAATCCAATAATCTATTAATAATTGAGAAGAAAAAGAGGTCAGATTGAGCATGTACTCTGCTCAATACTCTGTGGCATGCATTGTGCTAAGTGAGTTATGGATAGTGTTTCGTTTAACCAACTGAGCCACTCAGGTGCCTGGGACAGTGTTTCATTTAATATTCACAGTGATGCTGAGACAGAGGTTTTACTACTGTTACTTTATTATAAAGAACAAGAGACTGAGAGGGTCTTACTTCCAACATAAGTTATATATGATGAGTCCCCATGTCAGAGCTCACTGATGCAAGCTGTGGCTTCCCAGGTAGAGGGCTGGAGCAATGGAGTGATTTATGAGGACACCCTTGGTGTCAGTAAGTACAAGGTTGGCTAATATTTGGGCAGGGGGTGAAGGTATAAACCTTCCCTGACCTCCAGCATGTGTTATGTGTGCTTCCTCTGTGGTTCCATAAAGCTCTGAGACACCCCACAATCCATCCATTGCTCTGTGTTGTAATTTCTGCTAACTTGGGCTGGGAGCTCCTTGATGCTGAGGGCTCTCTCTTATTCAGTGTGTTATCTGCAGAACATAGTACAGAGCCAGGTACATGAAGATGCTAATCAGTATCTGTGAATGAATGAAGGTGGGCATCCATATATCCAATCAGATAAACAAGTTTTTTCTGTAGTAGTTAGGGTTGCATGGTGTAGAGGGTGAATGACTAACACTGTCACTTGCGTAAAGACCAGTGGATGGGTAATGGATGTGTAGATGGGTATATGCGTGGGTAGAAGGGGGATCTGGTAGAAAAGAGTGCTTCTGCCATGGGTGCCAGGAAGTTTATTGAAATGTGTTCTGAAATGTTGCTATGACTCATCCCTATTTTTTCCAGGCCTCCTATCCCTTAGATGCCCAAACTGTTCAACATGAATCTTTCTTGCTGCCCTCAAACACTTCCAGGACTTCTGTGGGCCTCATAAAGAACCTGGTTGCTCACAATATCTCTCTTAAATGCAGCTTGTGTGGGTCCTATCACCATGTCAGACCTCTGAGAGGGTGCTGCTTATTCTGGGTTGAGGTTTTCCCAGGGGAGAATCCTAGGACTAGAGATGGGGCAGTGGGTTTAGGTGGGAAGATATCAAGCAAAGTTAGGGTCATTGTTACTTCCAGCCCTGTGCTGGACACAGACTTGGCCAGGTGCTGTAAGGATCCAGGTGCAGCAGGCTGTAGGAACTACTGGAAGGGTGTGGAGGGCACCACCCAGCCTGTTGGAGGAGGATGGGAGTGAAACCAACAGATGTGCTCAAAGTTCTAATTTCAGTTCCCCAAAAGGTCTTCTCCTTGACCAAAGCAGTGTGACCGTTGCTATGACAGTTGCTATCTTGGTCCCTGGGACTCTCCCTCAAAAGGTGGCATTACTTTTTTAATCTTCTTAGGCCAGTCACCATGAAACTCGATACTAACCCACCTGGGGTGGGGATGGGCAGGGGGGCATGGCTGGGGCCTGAGCACTGTGATGGTCGAAGATGCTGGGGTACTAAGAAGGAAGGACCTTTGGTTAATGAGTTATTTTTCCAAACTAGACCAATACTCCCAGTTGTCTTAGGCTTGGCAGACTCTCCATTTTTACTGAGCGTCATGGATTTGTCTCCTGAAATGTCCATATTAGCTCATTGTTGCATCTGATAACAGATGGGAAGAACTCTGGACTAGAATCTCAGTCTGTCTCCAGGTGACCAGGCCATGCAATCCAACCTCTGCTCTTCAGTCTCCTGACCTGACTTCTGAGTTCTTTCCTCACTTAGAGACTCTTCGCCCTTGAGAATAGCAATTATGAAGGGACCACACTGTGTTTACAGGGCTTTTGATCAGGCTGCCTAAGTTTAAGTCCTGATTTTTGGTATTTACTGATTGTGTGACCTTGGACACAGTATTTACATTTAGTCTTAGTTTCCTTATAATGTAGACTAGCTGCGGGGTTGTTGGAGGATTCAGTGACATGAACTCTGTAAGTGTAGACACATTGTATGCATTGCTATTATTATAGAGTAAAAGCAAGATACAAGTTGGCATGTGTTGAGCCAAAAGGAGTATTCCAGAAGGTCTTCTCTTTGTAGTTACTGTTTCCCATTTTGACCATCCATATTTTATTATGGTGTTGTAGGTTGGAGGCTGTTCCTTAACTGTTCTTTTGAGCCCATGGGAAAAATAAAAGCTTGTATATTTTCTTGAGAAAGACTCACAGAGACCAAAGACCTTCATTCACCATCCAGTCCAATCTTTTTGTTAGTTTTAGAGTTGATTGAGGCCTATTACTGTGACAAATCAGTATTATTGAAAACCTAGACAGAACCCGCCATGTGTAAACTATGAAAAAGATGTGGTGGCTTGGGCGTGATAACCCTGGTTTAAGTTATGGTTCTACCTCTTATGAGCTCTGTAATTTTAAGCATGCTACATAATCTTTCTTAGGCTCTTTCCTTATCCATGAGGCAAGGTTAAAAAAATACCTCAGTGCGTGGGGTGAGAATCAAGGTCATCATACAGATGACAGTACCCTAGCAAATGGCAGTACCCTCCTCTCCTCTGCTTCCTCTGCTCCATTGCCCCTGTCCTCACCATCATCCCGTTTCTTCCTCTCTGCAGAGAATGTTGCTGGCTTCAGGGATACAGAAGATTCCAGAGTTAGGAGGTAGAACCTTCTCTTAAGAGACAAGTAACCACATAGTAGGGATAGTAAGAGCTATTCAAATCCTGAGAAGAGATTGGTAGGTAAATGGAAGGATAAAAAGGCTGAGAGGAGCTAAGGGGAGAGACAGGATGGGTCTGTGGGGGTCTTTCCCATGCCAACATGACTAAGAATTCGGGGAAGGAGTTGGCATGTGGAGCCTAGGGGAGAGGAAGTGGCAGATGGTAAGCAGACTCCCTTGTGAACTTAACTCTTCTCCATCTTCTCTTAGCTTCCTCTGCCCAGAGCCTTTACTTGTGTACTTCGGTCTACAAAGTCTTCCTGAATTGCTAAACCTCCACAATCTAAATTCTACACATTTATTGGAGAAGTCATGAACAATTCTCAGCATGATTGAGGACCTCTCTGGTTAGTGTGCATGGACACACCCTTCTCTTCTGTCCCTGGGTGAACCATCCCTGTTCCCAGCAAGGGGCAGCACCTCCGCCTGTGCTCCACCCACCCCGTCTCACCTACTCAAGGACATTGCTCCAGCATTTTTCTCTTATTTCTCTAGCAGCACGAGATTTTTCCTCTCTGCTCATTAGCATTCAAACAGGCTGTCATTTCTCTTCCCCTTCCAGACACGGAGATTTTTCCTCTCTGCTCATTAGCATTCAAACAGGCTGTCATTTCTCTTCCCCTTCCAGACACTGCCTTTTTCCAACTCTTTCCTCCAAAGAATTAGCCATGCACACTGTTTCCGATTTCTTCCCTCCCATTTTCCTTTGAACCCATTCTGATGTGACTTTTGCCTTTCCTGTTCTATAGATGTTGCTTTTATTGAGTTCGCTAACGATTCCCACGTCCCTAAATCCAAAGGTCCATTTTTGTTCCAGTTGACACAGTTGACTCCTCCTTGTAATGTTAACCTCTCTTGGATTCCAGGACAACACTTCTCTCCTGATTTTCCTCCTTCTCTGGCCAGTCCTTTTCAGTCTTCTTTCCTGGTTCTTCCTAATCTCACCAAGTTCTTTTTTTTGTTTTGTTTTGTTTTGTTTTTTTTTTTTGTTTTTCTTTTTTTTTTTTTACAGCTTTATAAACATATATTTTTATCCCCAGGGGTACAGGTCTGCGAATCGCCAGGTTTACACACTTCACAGCACTCACCATAGCACATACCCTCCCCAATATCCATAACCCCACCCCCCTCTCCCAACCTCCTCCCCCCATCAACCCTCAGTTTGTTTTGTGAGATTAAGAGTCACTTATGGTTTGTCTCCCTCCCAATCCCATCTTGTTTCATTTATTCTTCTCCAACCCCCTCAACCCCCCATGTTGCATCTCCACTTCCTCATATCAGGGAGATCATATGATAGTTGTCTTTCTCTGATTGACTTATTTCGCTAAGCATGATACCCTCTAGTTCCATCCACGTCGTCGCAAATGGCAAGATTTCATTTCTTTTGATGGCTGCATAGTATTCCATTGTGTATATATACCACCTCTTCTTTATCCATTCGTCTGTAGATGGACATCTAGGTTCTTTCCATAGTTTGGCTATTGTAGACATTGCTGCTATAAACATTCGGGTGCACGTGCCCCTTCGGATCACTACGTTTGTATCTTTAGGGTAAATACCCAGCAGTGCAATTGCTGGGTCATAGGGTAGTTCTATTTTCAACGTTTTGAGGAACCTCCATGCTGTTTTCCAGAGTGGTTGCACCAGCTTGCATTCCCACCAACAGTGTAGGAGGGTTCCCCTTTCTCCGCATCCTCGCCAGCATCTGTCATTTCCTGACTTGTTCATTTTAGCCATTCTGACTGGTGTGAGGTGATATCTCATGGTGGTTTTGATTTGTATTTCCCTGATGCCGAGTGATATGGAGCACTTTTTCATGTGTCTGTTGGCCATCTGGATGTCTTCTTTGCAGAAATGTCTGTTCATGTCCTCTGCCCATTTCTTGATTGGATTATTTGTTCTTTGGGTGTTGAGTTTGCTAAGTTCTTTATAGATTTTGGACACTAGCCCTTTATCTGATATGTCATTTGCAAATATCTTCTCCCATTCTGTCAGTTGTCTTTTGGTTTTGTTAACTGTTTCCTTTGCTGTGCAAAAGCTTTTGATCTTGATAAAATCCCAAAAGTTCATTTTTGCCCTTGCTTCCCTTGCCTTTGGTGATGTTCCTAGGAAGATGTTGCTGTGGCTGAGGTCGAAGAGGTTGCTGCCTGTGTTCTCCTCGAGGATTTTGACGGATTCCTTTCTCACATTGAGATCCTTCATCCATTTTGAGTCTATTTTCGTGTGTGGTGTAAGGAAATGATCCAATTTCATTTTTCTGCATGTGGCTGTCCAATTTTCCCAACACCATTTATTGAAGAGGCTGTCTTTGTTCCATTGGACATTCTTTCCTGCTTTGTCGAAGATGAGTTGACCATAGAGTTGAGGGTCTATTTCTGGGCTCTCTATTCTATTCCATTGATCTATGTGTCTGTTTTTGTGCCAGTACCATGCTGTCTTGATGATGACAGCTTTGTAATAGAGCTTGAAGTTCGGAATTGTGATGCCACTAACTTTGGCTTCTTTTTAAATATTCCTCTGGCTATTCAAGGTATTTTCTGGTTCCATATAAATTTTAGGATTATTTGTTCCATTTCTTTGAAAAAAATGGATGGTACTTTGATAGGAATTGCATTGAATGTGTAGATTGCTTTAGGTAGCATAGACATTTTCACAATATTTATTCTTCCAATCCAGGAGCATGGAACATTTTTCCATTTCTTTGTGTCTTCCTCAATTTCTTTCATGAGTACTTTATAGTTTTCTGAGTATAGATTCTTAGTCTCTTTGGTTAGGTTTATTCCTAGGTATCTGATAGTTTTGGGTGCAATTGTAAATGGGATGGACTCCTTAATTTCTCTTTCTTCTGTCTTGTTGTTGGTGTAGAGAAATGCAACTGATTTCTGTGCATTGATTTTATATCCTGACACTTTACTGAATTCCTGTACAAGTTCTAGCAGTTTTGGAGTGGAGTCTTTTGGGTTTTCCACATATAGTATCATATCATCTGCAAAGAGTGATAGTTTGACTTCTTCTTTGCTGATTTGGATGCCTTTAATTTCCTTTTGTTGTCTGATTGCTGAGGCTAGGACTTCTAGTACTATGTTGAATAGCAGTGGTGATAACGGACATCCCTGCCGTGTTCCTGACCTTAGCGGAAAAGCTTTCAGTTTTTCTCCATTGAGAATGATATTTGCGGTGGGTTTTTCATAGATGGCTTTGATAATATTGAGGTATGTGCCCTCTATCCCTACACTTTGAAGAGTTTTGATCAGGAAGGGATGCTGTACTTTGTCAAATGCTTTTCAGCATCTATGGAGAGTATCATATGGTTCTTGTTCTTTCTTTTATTAATGTGTTGTATCACATTGATTGATTTGCGGATGTTGAACCAACCTTGCAGCCCTGGAATAAATCCCACTTGGTCGTGGTGAATAATCCTTTTAATGTACTGTTGAATCCTATTGGCTAGTATTTTGGCGAGAATTTTTGCATCTGTGTTCATCAAGGATATTGGTCTGTAGTTCTCTTTTTTGTTGGGATCCTTGTCTGGTTTTGGGATCAAGGTGATGCTGGCCTCATAAAATGAGTTTGGAAGTTTTCCTTCTATTTCTATTTTTTGGAACAGTTTCAGGAGAATAGGAATTAGTTCTTCTTTAAATGTTTGGTAGAATTCCCCCGGGAAGCCGTCTGGCCCTGGGCTTTTGTTTGTTTGGAGATTTTTGATGACTGTTTCAATCTCCTTACTGGTTATGGGTCTGTTCAGGCTTTCCATTTCTTCCTGGTTCAGTTGTGGTAGTTTATATGTCTCTAGGAATGCATCCATTTCTTCCAGATTGTCAAATTTGTTGGCGTAGAGTTGCTCATCGTATGTTCTTATAATTGTCTGTATTTCTTTGGTGTTCGTTGTGATCTCTCCTCTTTCATTCATGATTTTATTTATTTGGGTCCTCTCTCTTTTCTTTTTGATAAGTCTGGCCAGGGGTTTATCAATCTTATTAATTCTTTCAAAGAACCAGCTCCTCGTTTCGTTGATTTGTTCTATTGTTTTTTTGGTTTCTATTTCATTGATTTCTGCTCTAATCTTTATGATTTCTCTTCTCCTGCTGGGTTTAGGGTTTCTTTCTTGTTCTTTCTCCAGCTCCTTTAGGTGTAGGGTTAGGTTGTGTACCTGAGACCTTTCTTGTTTCTTGAGAAAGGCTTGTACCGCTATATATTTTCCTCTCAAGACTGCCTTTGTTGTGTCCCACAGATTCTGAACCGTTGTGTTTTCATTATCATTTGTTTCCATAAAATTTTTCAATTCTTCTTTAATTTCCTGGTTGACCCATTCATTCTTTAGAAGGATGCGGTTTAGTCTCCATGTATTTGGGTTCTTTCCAAATTTCCTCTTGTGATTGAGTTCTAGCTTTAGAGCATTGTGGTCTGAAAATATGCAGGGAATGATCCCAATCTTTTGATACTGGTTGAGACTTGATTTAGGACCAAGAATGTGATCTATTCTGGAGAATGTTCCATGTGCACTAGAGAAGAATGTGTATTTCTTTGGGATGAAATGTTCTGAATATATCTGTGATGTCCATCTGGTCCAGTGTGTCATTTAAGGCCTTGATTTCCTTGTTGATCTTTTGCTTGGATGATCTGTTCATTTCAGTGAGGGGAGTGTTAAAATCCCCTACTATTATTGTATTCTTGTCGATGTGTTTCTTTGATTTTGTTATTAATTGGTTTATATAGTTGGCTGCTCCCACGTTAGGGGCATAGATATTTAAAATTGTTAGATCTTCTTGTTGGACAGTTCCTTTGAGTATGATATAGTGTCCTTCCTCATCTCTTATTATAGTCTTTGGCTTAAAATCTAATTGATCTGCTATAAGGATTGCCACTCCTGCTTTCTTCTGATGTCCATTAGCATGGTACATTCTTTTCCACCCCCTCACTTTAAACCTGGAGGTGTCTTCGGGTTTAAGATGAGTTTCTTGTAGGCAACATATAGATGTTTTTTTTTTTTTTTAAGATTTTATTTATTTATTTGACAGAGAGAAATCACAAGTAGGCAGAGAGGCAGGCAGAGAGAGAGAGGAGGAAGCAGGCTCCCTGCTGAGCAGAAAGCCCGATGTGGGGCTCGAACCCAGGACCTGGGATCATGACCTGAGCCGAAGGCAGCGGCTTAACCCACTGAGCCACCCAGGCGCCCCGGGTTTTGTTTTTTTATCCATTCTGATACCCTGTGTCTTTTGATTGGGGCATTTAGCCCATTCACATTCAAGCTAACTATTGAGAGATATGAATTTAGTGCCATTGTATTGCCTGTAAGGTGACTGTTATTGTATATTGTCTCTGTTTCTTTCTGATCTACTACTTTTAGGGTCTCTCTTTGCTTAGAGGACCCCTTTCAATATTTCCTGTAGAGCTGGTTTGGTATTTGCAAATTCTTTTTTTTTTTTTTTTAAGATTTTATTTATTTATTTGACAGAGAGAGATCACAAGCAGGCAGAGAGGCAGGTAGAGAGAGAGGAGGAAGCAGGCTGCCTGCTGAGCAGAGAGCCCGATGCGGGGCTCGATCCCAGGACCCCGAGATCATGACCTGAGCCGAAGGCAGTGGCTTAACCCACTGAGCCACCCAGGCGCCCCAAGTATTTGCAAATTCTTTCAGTTTTGGTTTGTCCTGGAAGCTTTTAATCTCTCCTTCTATTTTCAATGATAGCCTCGCTGGATATAGTATTCTTGGATGCATGTTTTTCTCATTTAGTACTCTGAATATATCATGCCAGCTCTTTCTGGCCTGCCAGGTCTCTGTGGATAAGTTTGCTGCCAATCTAATATTTTTACCATTGTACGTTACAGACTTCTTTTCCCGGGCTGCTTTCAGGATCTTTTCTTTGTCACTAAGACTTGTCAATTTTACTATTAGGTGATGGGGTGTGGACCTATTCTTATTGATTTTGAGGTGGGTTCTCTGAACCTCTTGAATTTTGATGCTTGTCCCCTTTGCCATATTGGGGAAATTCTCTCCAATAATTCTCTCCAATATACCTTCTGCTCCCCTCTCTGTTTCCTCTTCTTCTGGAATCCCAATTGTTCTAATGTTGTTTCGTCTTATGGTGTCACTTATTTCTCGAATTCTCCCCTCGTGGTACAGTAGCTGTTTGTCCCTCTTTTGCTCAGCTTCTTTATTCTCTGTCATTTGGTCTTCTATATCGCTAATTCTTTCTTCTGCCTCATTTATCCTAGCAGTGAGAGCCTCCATTTTTGATTGCACCTCATTAATAGCTTTTTTTATTTCAACTTGGTTAGATTTTAGTTCTTTTATTTCTCCAGAAAGGGCTTTTATATCTCCCGAGAGGGTTGCTTTAATATCTTCCATGCCTTTTTCAAGCCTGGCTAGAACCTTGAGAATCGTCATTCTGAACTCTAGATCTGACATATTACCAATGTCTGTATTGATTAGGTCCCTAGCCTTTGGTACTGCCTCTTGTTCTTTTTTTTGTTGTGAATTTTTCCGCCTTGTCATTTTGTCCAGATAAGAGTTTATGAAGGAGCAAGTAAAATAGTAAAAGGGTGGCAAGAACCCCAGGAAAATATGCTTTAGCCAAATCAGAAGAGATCCCAAATCGTTAGGGGGGAGAAAGGGGATAAAAAGGGGTTCAAAAGGAAAAAAAAAAAGAAACTATTTAAAAAAAGAAAGCCGATAAAGAAAAAATATAAAAAGAGGAAAAAATATATATATATTAGATAAACTATTTAAAAAACGTTAAAAAAGAAAACGGTAAAAGTTAAAAAAATTTAGCAGAAGAAGAGAAAAAGAAAAAAAAATTGAAAAAGAAAAAAAAATTAAATTAACTGCAAGGCTAAAATATCATGGGGAGAAAGCCATGAGTTCCGTGCTTTGCTTTCTTCTCCTCTGGAATTCTGCCGCTCTCCTTGGTATTGAAACAGCAGTCCTCGGTAGATGAACTTGGTCCTGGCTGGGTTTCCCGTTGATCTTCTGGGGAGGGGCCTGTTGTAGTGATTCTCAAGCGTCTTTGCCCCAGGCAGAGTTGCACCGCCCTTACCCGGGCCGCGCTGAGTAGCTGAGTAATCCGCTCGGGTTTGCTTTCGGGAGCTTTTGTTCCCTGAGCGCTTTCCGTAGAGTTCCGGAGGATGGGAATGAAGATGGCGGCCTCCCGGTCTCCGGCCCGGAGGAGCCGATAGCCCGGGGCCCCACTCCTCAGTGCCCCCTCAGAGAACAGTGCCCAATGACTCCCGTCACCCTGGCCTCCGGCCGCGCTCCGAGCTGACCGAGCCTGCGACCAGTTCAAGGCAACCCCGAGCTGAGAGTCACTCCTCAGCTCTGTCTCTGCAGCCGGCTTCCCCATTCTAATACCGGTAAGCTCTGCGACACTCAGACACCCCCGATCCTTCTGCAACCCTGCGGGACCTGAGGCCGCGCTGACCCCGCCTGGGCTTCCAGTTAAGCCTCTGGAGCGATGTCCCTCAGCGGAACAGACTTTTAAAAGTCCTGATTTTGCTCCGTTGCTCCGCCGCTCGCCGGGAGCCGGCCCTTCCCCCCGCGGTCTATCTTCCTGTCGCTTTGGATTCACTTCTCCGCCAGTCCTACCTTTCAGATAGTGGTTGATTTTCTGTTTCTAGAATTGCTGTTCTTCTTCTCTTCAATCTCCCGTTGGATTTGTAGGTGTTTGCAATCTTTAGATAAGCTATTTAGCTGATCTCCCGCTACCCGAAGTAGTCTCAGCCTGCTACTTCTCCGCCATCTTGACTCCAGCACTCTAATCTCACCAAGTTCTTAATGTTAGAGAGCCTCCCAGCTCAGTGCTTGGATTTCTCTAACCCCTTGCTTGCCAGGTATTCTTTCACAGTCTGATGGCCTTTAACACCATCTGTATGGTGATGATCCTACATTTATGCCTCAAGTACTGACTTCTCTCTCCCGCATTACAGGGTCTTTAAAAAAAATTAATTAATTAATTAATTTGACAGACAGAGATCACAAGTAGGCAGAGAGGCAGGCAGAGACAAAGGGGGAAGCAGGCTCCCTGCTGAGCAGAGAGCCCAACATGGGGCTCGATCCCAGGACCCTGAGATCATGACCTGAGCTGAAGGCAGTGGCTTAACCCACTGAGCTACCCAGGCACCCCTACATTACAGGGTCTTATACCCAGTTGTCCACCTGTCATCTCTGCTTGGTTGTCTGATATGCATCTCAGACTTAGCCCCTCCAAAATGGAGCTTCCAAAGCTTCTGTAGTCAAGCAGTGTCTACTGGTATAAGGATGGATGGACAGTAGGTCATGGAATGGAGTTGAAATCTTAGAAATAGACCCAACTTTGTGGTCAATTGATTTTCAACAAAGGTAGCAAAGCACTCCAACTAGGGGAAGGGAAGTCTTTGAGGTTAAAATAATTATGACTGGAGAATAAGTTGAAGGAGCCCCTTGAAAGAAATCAAATGGTAGCCAAATGGAGGTACTCTTATGATGGTGACTAATGCTTGCACCGCCCTTGGTATACACTAGCCTGGGTGTTTAGCACTTCATTTGAATTATTTCATTTAATTTTTATAAGTCTTACAACTAAGACCTTCAGATGAGAAAACTGAGGCACAAAAGTCAAGTAACTTTCTGTTATGACTTGTGAGCATGTTTTCCCAGGAGATTATAGATGAACGATGCTGTGGGAAAATAGCATAATAATTTGTCCATTGCATCTGGCCAGACTCGTGGTGATGGCTGACTTGGGCCCTAGTGCTAACTCACCTGTGCTCGCCCCGTGAGGAGAGAGTGTGGAGCCGCTGGCTTCTGTCCTTGAGATGGCCTCAGGTCCTCCAGTGGCCACTCTGACCACCCATTTAGTTCACTAAAACATTAGGTCCCACCTTGTTCACTTTTATAACAACCCTCTTCCTCCTCCCTATCCACCCCAGCAGAGTTTCCTAGGCTGAATAGCACCTTCTGGGAAGACAAAAAGAGAAGAGACCTCAGGAAGATGGCGTGTTTGAACCTTTTTTCTGGGCAGCGCCATGAAGACTGGAAGGCAGAATTGTATAGGTTTCCAGAGAGCAGAGTTGGGGAGGTGGGGATTTGTTCCCAGACTCACCACTGACCCACTGTGGGACTTGCCAGGAGCCTCTCTTCTCTGTAAATTGGGTATAATTTATTTCTTGATGTAAACTTATTTTGAAGTATAACATATAATATATAAAATATTCAGAATATATATGTACAGAACAGTGCACAGATTGTAATATAATTGTACAGCCTGACAGATTTCCACAAAGTGGCACACTTTGGCTCTTACTTAACCAAGCTCCAGCAGCCCCTTCTAGTCCAGTCTCCTGCTAGGCACTACCTCAACCCACACACAAACGTAATCCCCATCCCAATTTCTAATTGTATTTTTAAAGGTTTTTGAAATTTATATAAATGAAAATATATAGAATATATCTTCTGTGTTTGGTTTCTTTTGCTTATTTATTATTATTATTTTTTTTTTTTTTTTTTTTATTTTTTTTTTTTTAAAGATTTTATTTATTTATTTGACAGAGAGAAATCACAAGTAGGCAGAGAGGCAGGCAGAGAGAGAGGAGGAAGCAGGCTCCCTGCTGAGCAGAAAGCCCGATGCGGGGCTTGAACCCAGGACCTGGGATCATGACCTGAGCCAAAGGCAGCGGCTTAACCCACTGAGCCACCCAGGCGCCCCGATTATTATTATTTTTTATTATGTTCAGTTAGACATTATATAGTACATCATAAGGTTTTGATGTAGTGTTCAGTGATTCATTAGTTGCATGTAACACCCAGTGCTCATCCCAACACATGCCCTCCTTAATATCCATCACCTGGTTGCCCCATCCCCCCACCCCCTCCCTCTGTAACCCTCAGTTTGTTTCCTAGAGTCCAGAGTCTCCCATGGTTTGTCTTCCTCTCTGATTTCTTCCCATTCAGGTTTACCTCCCTTCCCCTGTAGTCCTCCGCTCTATTCTTTTGCTTATTGTCATGGTTTGTGGGACTCATCTATGCCAGTGGGTATAGTTATAATTTAAAAAATCTCCCTCTGTAATAGTATTTCAGTGTGTAAACACACTACAGCTTAGTGACCCATTCTATTATTGGTCAGCATGTGGATTATTTCTTTTATTAATGAGGCTGCTCTGGAAGTTTTTGCATGGGTTTTTTTGGTGGACAGAGACACAGTCACCTAGGAGTGGGATGGCTAGTTATACTGTATGGAACTCTCTCAGCCTTCTAGAACTTGCCCAACATTTTAATGAACATTTTTAACTTTGCAGTGTAGTGAGACTTAAATTAGGTTTGTATAAAGTGCTCAGTGTGGTCTTTAGCTGATAGAGACATATTCCATTAAGTTGAAGGGCCATAATGGAATTTAACATTTCCTTATTGCTTGTTCATTTAGACCATTTTCATGGTCTTGTGATTTTATGTAATCAGTGTATGACTTTATGTAAACAGTGAATGACTCTTGAGACATGTTTCTTTCTTTTGAAAAATTTGCTTTTGGTAAATTCTCCTGGTGAGTTCAGCTGGATCAAAAAATATGTTACTGTAAGGACTGTCACCCTTCGAAGGCCGCAGAGGGCCTCTGGAGAAGGGTAAAATGAGAAAGCAGGCCGTTTATACCATGGCCCAGGGGAGTGGGATGTGAAGACAGGTGGCTTATAGCTTTCACAGAGGAGTGTCTTGTCAAAGGCTGTAGGGTAGGGTAGAATGGGGGATGAGGACTTTTATAAATGACGCCGTATTTTATAGCAACTCAATATTTAGTTTCTTAGAAGATAAACTGGGTAATTGGGAAAAAAAAACACCAATGTATAACAACCATTAAATCAGGAAGAACAGGGAAATCACAGGTGCAAAGATTCACTTTATTTTTTCGTTCCCCCCAAATATTATTAGCATGATTAAAGCCAAAAGGGGAGGTAGTAAGGTGGGGAGAGGGGTCTGCAACAGGGGTGGGTCTCTGATGGAAAGGACCAGAGGCCTGACGGGGGAGGCACAGAGGCTGGGACTGAGGGATAGGTGGTGGGGACTGCTAGGCCACTCATTGGCACTCGCTCCTTTGGAAACTCTTGACAAGAGGGGAAGACAGGCTCTTGTGAGTGACCTCACAGGAGTACTTCTCATGACTTAGGTACTCCGTACTGGGCATCGTCAAGGTGCTGCTGAGGCTGTAGGTGCTGTCCTTGCTGTTCTGTTCTGTGACACTTTCCAGGATGCCTGTGTTTTTGGTAACATCATCAACCTTCCATTTGACACTGACTTCTCTGGGGTAGAAGCCATTCAGCAAGCACACGACAGAGGCACTGCCGGTATTTAACTGGTCCGGAGATGGTTGGAACAAAAAGACGGATGGCTGGGCATCATTCCCTAATGAAGGAAGCACAGAGAATGGTCTCTGAGTAACAGGGAAGTTATCCACTTGTGTCTGTTGTTAGTGGGCAGTCCCAGAGCCCGGAAGGGACAGACGGAGCAGCTTATCCTGGGTAGCCATGAGGGACACCAGGAAGCAGACATATCATCTCCACCATCTTCAGTTTTTCTCTAGCTGCTGCCTCTTAAGAAAGTTTTAAATTGTTTTGTTTGAATCTTTGCAGCCATTTTGAGGACTTTTTGCTTTTTTGACCTCACCTTTCTGACTTCACCTTATTGCCTCCTGCAGTAAACACGAATGGTTCAGGTAGAGACACAAAGGCCATTTCATCTGAGCCCCTCAGAGTTGAGAAGTGAGAACAGGTCTTGGACACCCCCTGACACAGATCATTTCCCCCACACCGCTCCCAGAAGTGTGCAGTGAGAGCAAGCTGCCACGTCCCTCCTTGGTTTTTCTCTGAGGGTGTTAGGGCCAGACCCACCCTGTAGAGTGGCTCCAAACCCTGAGTCTGTGACTGGGTCGGGGTGCAGCCCCGTCGCCCTCTGTGATGAGGCCGGCAACTCTCCTGCCTCTCACAGAGGCCTTGAAGGAAGGCAGAGCCCTGGGCTGAAGGCTGTCATCATGTGGGGAGATAACAGACTAGACCAGGGGGGTCAACGGTAACTTTGGCCACCTGCCTACAAGGAACCATCTAGCTTCAGTTCTGACCGTGAGCAGCTGCCAGATGGCCTCCTGGAAATCCCCACTGTGGGCGCTCAGGCCCTCTAGTTGGAGAGCAAGAGCTACAGTAACACATCCAAAAGCTTCGGTGGAAGAACTCTGCCGATAAGTGTGAGCAGCTTTGTGTAAAGTTAACCTTCATTAACCAAGCACTTCAACATAAGATTCTAAACTTTTTATATTTTGATTTTTTTTCTCTTTTAACCTTCATTACTGATTTTTTTTTTCAGAGAATTTTATAAAATAGCATTGGCAGCAAAATAATATGCATTCTAGAAAAAAAGGAGGGACATATTCTATGAAAATACTCCTATCTGGGTGAATCCTTGACACCTTGAAAATATCCATCCTGCATTTAAATATTAAACAATTAGTACAATTGGCATGGAAATTCTAATAAGACATTTTATTTGCTTTCCATGGAATTTAAAATTTGTAAAAGAGTTTTTAAAAAGGCTCTAAGACAGTTTTAAAACAGTTTCAAATACTTACATAGTTTAAATAGTTCTAAAGGAGTTTTCAGAGTTTTAAAACAGCCCTAAAATGTCCTATTTAATTGTAGCAGACCAAAAATAATCTTTCTTATGCATCACTTCTGAAATCAGCTGAAGTAAACAACAATTACTAAATTACTAAACAACAATAACTAAACTTTTTAGAAGATATGGGATTAAAATACCCAGATTAATTTTCTATCACAGAAGGAAGGTATTAGGAAATATGTTTATATTAAGTTTTTATTAGTGGCATTTGTGTATGATTAGATATTTTGTACAATGAAAATATAATCCTTCCCAAGTTATTACACTTTTGAAAATTAAAAACATGTCACAAATTTATCTTTTCTCTAATGGTGGTTTAATGTGAACTCAGTAAAAAGTTGATAGGTCAAATCCAGAGTGGCCAGATGGCCTTAAGTTAAATTTTTGCTGGTAGGGATTTTGCCCTGAAGGAGTTACATATATTTCTTTCTTTTAGATTGCACTTTTGTTATTTAAATACATTTGATGAGAGGAGATTGAAATGGTTACATGTCGTTGAAAAAAATAGTAGCTTTAAGTTTTTTACAAAAAATTTTTATTATGAAGGATATAGTAATGAATGTGAATTTTGGTTCTGAAATCTCTGATAAATCAGATTTCTCCCTATTTTTTCTACGTGAGTTCAGAGCCCACCACGTTTCTATTCTCTTCTGTTAGCGCCTTGACTTGTATCACTGTGTCGGGAAAGCCACCACAGTGGAGTGGAAGAGGCTGTGGCACTTAGCCTGTAGGCGCACTGCCACATGGGCTCTGTGGCCAGGTCACAAAAGTCATTCAGTCATGACAGAAGACCGCCACGATGCCTACAGACCACGCAAGCCATGCCGTGGCCTCTTTGGTGGTATTAAAAGATGGCCAGGTAGTAACGAGGGAAATAAAAGATAATAAAAAAATACTAAAAACTATTTAGTATTTTTCTACAAGTCCATGGGCATTTAAAACATGCAATTATTTTATTTTCCTTCATTTAAATGAATTTCTTAAAAACCGATTTTGGCAACCACCATCTTTTCACCATATATGATAAGAAATCATTTCAGTGTTAGTCTAAGGTAGAAATTGGATTTTTAAAAAGGCGGTATCTCTCAAGATATAGAATCTCTGTAGAATTTCTGAATATTGGCAGTTTATCACTCATTTTAGACTCTTAAGAGGACACTGCTGCTTAACAGTGTCCTCAAACTGTATGTATCTTCTACACAGCAAACAAGTGTACTTTTCTAACTTCTTACTGCCTTTCCACGCATTCTATTGATTTAATTGTTATCTTATAAAATAACTTATCAGAGGAGAGAAAATAGACTAAGAAATTGCTCTTCTGTATTACACATAACGAGCAAAAATCAACATAACATTTGGTAAAACTCAACAAAAATTTGTTTGCTTTTTCTCTTGGGTGCCAAAGATTCTTTTTCTTACTATGCTAATTTTTTCCCTTTTGAATCTTGCAATTTAGATTAAATTAATCTTTTTGTCTACAAATCCATTTCTGCAGCCGAGCTTAACTTTGGAAATTGATGATAAATTTGAAATGGTCTCGTGTACTCATCTACACAAAATTCAACCTTAAGCCTCTAAAAGTCAGTACTAGCATTTAGACCTAAATTTCAAAAAGCAATAGAGAAAAATTACTTACGTTTAATCTCCAGACGTGTCCCTGGGCCAAAGCTGTCCCACTGTATTCGTTTAATTACTTTCCCCTCAGCAAAAACCTCTATTTGCTTCTCATTAGGTTAATGGATAGAGCAAAAATCTGGCAATTTAGATGCCATGTCAACTAACTAGCTCCTCGCTCTTTGTTGAGACAAACTGATTTTCAGTACCTTACACATCTGATTTTTGGAAGAATCCCACTCTCTTCGGAATTGGCCTCAACTCACACCCCACACATGAAAACCCCCAGATTTCACAACTCAACAAGAAAAAGGACTAGAAAAGTGTACTTACGTTTGAGCTCCACCTTGGTCCCCTGGCCGAACGTGAGCCACAGTGAGGGCTCTGACGCTTACCCCTTATCAAAAACCTCCTTCTGACACCCATCATAGAAGAAAGGCCAATGCAGAAAAAAATCCAGCTCTTTCTCTCCCATTCTCCCCCGCAAAACCAATTTTCATCACAATCTCAACAGTTTGCTTGGCTGAAAAGTTGGCTATTTTCTTGTTTTCTGCTATTTTACTTTTGGGTCACCAGGAACAGCTCATTTTACCAAAATGTCACAAACTTGAACAAATGATGCAACAGGACAAAAATCTCACAAAGAATTGAGGAAAAATGTACTTACGTTTGATGTCTAGTCTGGTTCCTTGGCCGAAAGTGAACCACAGTGATTTCCCTTAACCTTCCTCTGTACAAAAACCCGCCATGAAAAGGTAGCAAGCCTCTCTCCCCCGTTACCTTATTTTGATTTGGAATTCTTAAAAATGAGTCCTCAACTAGCCTCCAGTGGAACAATTTTCCCTCCCCTGTACCTAATCTGGGAATGAAATTTGTTTTATCCCTGACTTGTAACTAACTAAAACACATGAAAAGGAAAAAAAAAAAAGGCAACAAACCAATTAGAAACAGTGAAGAACGGGTTGAAAAAAATACTTACGTTTTATCTCCAGCTTGGTCCCCTGGCTGAACGTGTACACACAGTAATTCCTCCTAACTTCCCTCCTATACAAAAACTGAGTTTCCTTTTCTGACGATCATGCAAGGCTCTCTTTAGAAGATGTAATTGTGCTTGCCAATAAATTTCTGAAACTATCACTTAGATGAGTTATTCTTACTCACTCACTGAATTTTGTTCTTCATAGAAAAACACGCAACCAATTTTCCAGTTTGTTTACAGATTTTATCTTTGCCCCAGAGGATGTCAGGGCCTGGTTTCAAAGAGTCAGCTTCTATAGATCCCTTCCCAGGCATGAGGACCGCAAGATACAGACAATTGAGGAAAGAAGGTTTGGATTTTACTCACGTTTGATTTCCACCTTGGTCCCTGCGCCGAACGTCCACCACAGTGATAGCTCCCCATGGTGTCACTGTACAAAAACCCTTCTCACTGAGGGGGAACCGAGCCCTCGGTCAGCTGCTGAAGCTTCACGCTTTTCCCAGCAGTTGTGGAAAGCCTAGGGCTTCCCTGACAGAGAGTGTTTCCTTAGGTGAGATCTAAAATCCTAGAAAAGGATATATTTACTTATGTCTGTGGCCTGATGGTCCCTTTCTTTAGCAATATACCAAAGCTGGACTGTTTCTTATCTATCTATTTATCTATCTATCTATCTATCTATCATCTATCGGAAAGTAGGCTGAATGGAAATTACAAAGAAAAAAGCGAGTTTTAAAAATTGAACTCTTTTCCACCTTCTCCTGGGGGTGAGGGAGCTGTTGCAGATGATAAACCTCATACAATGTAATTATGGGATTCTAATTTCTCTCAGTTAAGAATAATTAAAGAATGTTTTCCTATTTGAACCTCTCCTTTGCCATGATGTTGTTTCAAAAAAGGCAGACTAAATGTATATCAGATCAAGGCCCATGATTTAAAGGTATTTTGGTATTAAGCTATAGATGACCCATGAAACTAAAACAAAGATTAATAGAGATTTCATTTATTTTAGGGTAAGAGTACGAGCTGGGGGTGGGGAGAGAGGAGAAGGGCAGAGGTGCCGGGAGACGGAAGACTTCTTGCTGAGCTTGGTGTGTGGAGCCTGGTATGGGGCTTGATCCGGTGACCTCGAGACCCTGAGACCAAGCCCTGAGCTGAAATCAAGAGCCAGACACCCAACTGACTGAGCCACCCAGGTACCCCTAAAACAAAGATAAATAGAGTAGAAAGTGAACTTTACTTAGTTGGTCATCTGTTGTTCACCATGTTCAATGAGCTGAACCAAGTGCTTACTGTCTTTGGAGCTTCCAGGGAATCATGCAATGCCATGGTGTTTCCATAGTAACCCCATCAAGGACACTGAAGATCTCATTTTGTTTGAAGTGCAGCTCTACTTGTTGTAGTCTTGTTTCCCTCTTAACCTTTCATCCCCACCTCAGCATACATGTCTCTTACCATCTTCAATTCCTCACAGTTCTTCTGTGGCTTCCAGCACTTATAAAACTCTCTCTCTGCTTGGAAACACCTTTGCTCATCTGCATTAGCTTGTGAACAATGAATTCCTTCAAAACTCAACTCAAGAGACCTCCTCTTGGATTATCTTCTAGCAGAGCACAGAGGCAGAACTAGAAGACCTAATTGTACTTGTCTGCTCTCAGATTCTTTCTACCTTACTGGATTTGTAAATTGATGTTTCATTTTCTTGTATTAGGAAGACCCAGTCCGTATCTTTACTTGGCAAATGTTCAACAAACATCTGCAGAATGAAGGAGGAAAAAAACACCTAACAATGAATAGCTGAAAATCAATAATGGACCAGAGCTAATAAATTATAATAGATCAAGGACTAATACTGACCATTGCAACACTGAGTTTTACAAGAGAAATCCTAGGTTTCCTTGATTCTGTCACTGAGAGCTTTGCTATTGTCTTTAATAGCAAAATTAGCAGCAGATCTCTCCAGATGATGAGGAAGGAGAGGACTCTTGGAGGTAGAGAGGAGAGTAACTGGCAAGTGGACATTTAGTGTGCAAAATAGTTGACTGAGGACATAGTCAACATAGATCCTAAAGAAGATAGAGTGATACTCTCTGCAGAGATACAAGCAATACCAGTCATTGTACTTGACATTTATGGAGTGTTTAGAAAGTGTCCGACATTGTACATGAATCATCACGTTTAATTATGCCCCCAAATCTAGGAATTCAAAACTGATATTTTCCCTATTCTGTAGATGAGGAACGTTGAGTGCAGAGATTTTAAGTAACTTCACCATAGCAGTGAGTGGTAGAGCTGGGCTTTGATATCAGAGCTCATGCACTTCATTGACCCTGGGAGTAGAAACACCCAATGCAAGCAGCATGGATGGCAGAAAACCTTGGGGTGGGGGAAGGAAAAAAAAACTCCATAGCCTGTCTTAGGTTGGAAATGAGTAGATGAGTGTGCTCAAATGTGTATACATGACTGCTCATTGAAATGTTGGTTAAAAGTTGAAGAAATGGAAAATAACTGAAATCTTCATCAATGAGAATTTAATTAAACTAATTATGTTAGAGCTTTGTGATGGGACACTAAACAACCAAAGAGGATGAAGTAGGTTTCTATATGGTCACAAGGAAGGTGTTCATGAAAATATGGGCCATGGAATGGTTTATTTTGTATGATATTCTGATTCTGTTTTAATGGTTATATATATATGGATAGAAATACAGGGTAATTCCTGAAGGAAATACAATGAGCCATACTCAGTAGTTATCTGCTGGGCTTACAGAGGTGTGTTGTTCGGGAAGAGGAGAGCAGTGACACTTTCTCCCCTTTTGAATATTGTAGATTATCTTGTTTTTAGTAATTAGGTGAATACATTAATTTTGTGGTTTTTCAGGATGCAGATGCTTTTAATTAAATTTTGTGTTTTTTTGTTTTTTTGATGCAGAAAGACTATCAATTTTGATAAAGAATAAACTGACTTTGCCTACTAGAATTCTCAGTATTCATGTACAATGTATAAATATGATTTTAAGTGATATACACACATTAAATGATATTCCACTGCAGAACCTAATTGCTAATTGTCAATTACACTTTTTCCTATAATCTTTAGATTGAGAATGCAAAAAAGGTTGTTTTCCTGGTTCTCTGTAGGAGATATTCTTACAAACATAAGAGGCATATATGGGTGACATAGGGGCTGGAAAATGGGAATGATAAAGATGACATGGCTCTACAAGGAATTATGTTCCTCAATGAATAATGTGAAATTGGTATTGAATGTGAAATTGGGATTCAGTGTGAAGAGTACAACTGAATGTACTAAGGGAGTATTTGCTACTAATAGAAAGTGCTTATAAGAACCATTGTGGCAAAAACTATTTTATTGATCACATACAGTAGTGATTGATAAGAATGGCTGTTGTGATGTTGGAGCATAACAGGGATCACTGAGAAATGGTTGAGATCCTCGATATGTGTATGGTTCATTATGAAGGCAAAGCTTGTCTTCGAAGCATCTGTGAGTTTCTGTCAGTATCTACAGTTCTACAAAATGTCCATGATGGACCTTGACAATACTGATTTTACTGAGGAAAGGCAAAGTGCCAATAAACTAATCTGAGAAGTTCTTGGGTTTGTATATGACAGTGATAGAAATAGAAATTTGGGGGCAGTATTCCGACAAACTCATCAATGAAGCTATTCCCCATTTGGCTCCCAAGAAAGTTAGATTCTTAGAATAAATTCTAAACTGCTTGTGGGAGAGAGAGAGAGGAGGGGAGAGAGAGTGAGAACGAGAGAGACACCAAATGCCCACCTGTAAGTCATCCTGAAAACTATTGGTGAACTATCTTATCAGTGTTCTTCACATCTGACATTTCAAGAAGCACCATTTTTGCTTTTTCATTTGGCATAATTAGCCAGCCTATTTGGAGTGGTCTACCTTACTTGAAGCAGCAACGTATAGTAAGTCAACTAGCTTGTCAGGGACACATGGCATAATTTTGCTCTTTGCAAGACTTAATTAAGGGATGGTGGCTTCCTTACCTGGCTCTGGAATATTTATGTCTGATAATCCATCTTGAAGTCTGTGGTTCAATATTTTTTTCTAGCTCATCAGTCACAGTAGGGTCCAAGGCAGGTGATTCTTTTTACTTCAGCTTGACTCCTCCGTAGGTTGTAATGGCTGTCATTTGTACTTGATTTATGCTGATATCCCACAAGATGAAGACAAAATTCCGGAGTCCACATTCAGTGGTGCTAGAACTTGATCGATTGCCAGTCTTCCAGCGAGAGTACCACAGACAAACATCTGTCCTGAATTCCTAAGGGGTAAAGCTGTCCCCATAGCCAAGAGGGAGGGAGGCAGAGGAGGTCACTTGAGAAATTGCTTCTTCCTTGCAGCTTTGGAGCTGTGTCTGTTTCCACTCATCTCTGAAGAAAGAGGAGCTGAGAGAAGCAAAGTCCCTTGCCCAAATATGCGCACGTGTTTGTGCCATAAACATGACCCAAGATTTTGGACCTGCTCTGGAAAATGTAGGTGCTCGTGTTTTCAAGAAGGCATTCAGGCTACAGATATTCTCTGACTTCCTAGAGTGAAAGAGAAAACATCAATAACAGTGCTGGGGTGTATTACCCTTGGAGAGGCTCAGCCACCCAGATTTACATATCGAATGTTGTGGTTTCTGGTTGATTATACACAAGTGATGAGTCCTTGAACTCTGCTCTGGAGTTTCCTGTCCCCCTTTGTTTGTCCCCTTGACCCCAGTCCCGTGTCCTCTCTCATCCTGCCACTGAGAAATGCATCCTGGAAAACTACTGTGAATGGGTTAGCTCTGGATGCAGTTGTGAAATTGATGAATTCAGGCTTGAATTCATTATGTGCTTCATACTTTTTTTTTTCTTCTCTGTTGTTGAATCTTCAGGTTCCTCATGGGCAGTCTGTTCTTCTCCCTTGTGGCTCAGGATGTGGTGTGGTATGCAACTGATGAATCACTCAGTTCTACCTCTGAAACTAATAATACAATATATGTTAATTAAATTGAATTTAAACAAAAAATAAAAAAAAATAAATGGGATTAAACTAGGCTGGCTCTTGACTCTCCCTCCCATCCTAATCAGCATATACATTTAAGGGATATTAGTCTGGTGCTGGTAAAAGAGGAAGCACAGATCACTCCCTTCTCCATTGTCCTCCCTCTTCCTCCTGACCCCAGTGTCCTGACTATCCTGGCTGATACCTAGAATTCCAAACAAGACAGAAGGGTGGGAAGAAGGCAGGCCTACAGCAAAACAAATACACACAAATATCAACATGGAAACCCAACTGATTGTAACAAGGAATAATTGGACTTATTTATTTATTTATTTATTTATTTATTTATTTATTCCCTGCTCAGCAGGGACCGATGCGGGACTCGGTCCTGGGACTCCAGGATCGTGACCTGAGCAGTTGTTTAACCAACTGAGCCACTCAGGTGCCCCAATAATTGGACTTTAAACTAAATATAATGCATCTGTCCACCACTCACTCAAAATCCCCCTTGTAATGACAGAAGAAATATAAAAATGAGAATAAATTTATTTTGTGGTTGCAGAATCATGAAGGGGACTATTAGAAAAAAAGACATTTGTGGAAAATCACAAATATTTAAATTTTTTTTAAAGATTTAAATTTTGAGATTGAATTGATGCAGAAACTGAAATCTAGTATCTTCCATTCCATTGCAAAAATAGGAGGGGTCCTTGACACAGCCAGTACTAGTCTTCCTCACAAAGCCCCGGAAAATGCATACTTCTGAGTTATCAGGGCCTGGGTCTGGGGGTGGGATGGGTATACCACCCAAGGGGGACTAACACCTGGGCTGCCTCCACTGAGCTTGCTTGCACTCACCTTTCAGGCCATGGGGATAGTGATGGAAATAAAAGAGGGTAAAGTTACGGGTACTCCAAAGCAATGGGATAAAAGAAATCTTCCAGGTCACTAGAGGAAAAAGAGAAATGGACATCAGGAAAAGCAAATAAAAAAATCAAGAGGAAAGTATTCGATAAATAGAAATATAGAATAAGATGGTGGGGTGCCTGGGTGGCTCAGTGGGTTAAAGTCTCTGCCTTTGGCTCAGGTCATGATCTCAGGGTACTGGGATCGAGCCCCCCATCGGGCTCTCTGCTCAGTGGGGAGCCTGCTTCCTCCTCTCTCTCTGCCTGCCTCTCTGCCTACTTGTGATATCTGTCAAATAAATAAATAAAATCTTAAAAAAAATAAAATAAGATGGAAAGACTAAGTCCATTTTTGTGTGTGGTGTAAGGAAATGGTCCAGTTTCATTTTTCTGCATGTGGCTGTCCAATTTCCCCAACACAATTTATTGAAGAGGCTGTCTTTTTCCATTGGACATGCTTTTCTGCTTTGTCGAAGATTAGTTGGCCATAGAGTTGAGGGTCTATTTCCGGGCTCTCTATTCTGTTCCATTGATCTATGTGTCTGTTTTTGTGCCAGTACCATGCTGTCTTGATGATGACAGCTTTGTAATAGAGCTTGGAGTCTGGAATTGTGATGCCACCAACTTTGGCTTTCTTTTTCAATATTCCTTTGGCTATTCGAGGTCTTTTCTGGTTCCATATAAATTTTAGGATTATTTGTTCCATTTCTTTGAAAAAAATGGATGGTACTTTGATAGGAATTGCATTAAATGTGTAGATTGCTTTAGGTAGCATAGACATTTTCACAATATTTATTCTTCCAATCCAGGAGGATAGAACATTTTTCCATTTCTTTGTGTCTTCCTCAATTTCTTTCATGAGTACTTTATAGTTTTCTGTGTATAGATTCTTAGCCTCTTTGGTTAGGTTTATTCCTAGGTATCTTATAGTTTTGGGTGCAATTGTAAATGGGACTGACTCCTTAATTTCTCTTTCTTCTGTCTTGTTGTTGGTGTAGAGAAATGCAACTGATTTCTGTGCATTGATTTTATATCCTGACACTTTACTGAATTCCTGTACAAGTTCTAGCAGTTTTGGAGTGGAGTCTTTTGGGTTTTCCACATATAGTATCATATCATCTGCAAAGAGTGATAGTTTGACTTCTTCTTTGCCGATTTGGATGCCTTTAATTTCCTTTTGTTGTCTGATTGCTGAGGCTAGGACTTCTAGTACTATGTTGAATAGCAGTAGTGATAATGGACATCCCTGCCGTGTTCCTGACCTTAGCGGAAAAGCTTTCAGTTTTTCTCCATTGAGAATGATATTTGTGGTGGGTTTTTCATAGATGGCTTTGATAATATTGAGGTATGTGCCCTCTATCCCTACACTTTGAAGAGGTTTGATCAGGAAGGGATGCTGTACTTTGTCAAATGCTTTTTCAGCATCTATTGAGAGTATCATATGGTTCTTGTTCTTTCTTTTATTAATGTGTTGTATCACATTGATTGATTTGCGGATGTTGAACCAACCTCGCAGCCCTGGAATAAATCCCACTTGGTCGTGGTGAATAATCCTTTTAATGTACTGTTGAATCCTATTGGCTAGTATTTTGGTGAGATTTTTGCATCTGTGTTCATCAAGGATATTGGTCTGTAGTTCTCTTTTTTGATGGGATCCTTGTCTGGTTTTGGGATCAAGGTGATGCTGACCTCATAAAATGAGTTTGGAAGTTTTCCTTCCATTTCTGTTTTTTGGAACAGTTTCAGGAGAATAGGAATTAGTTCTTCTTTAAATGTTTGGTAGAATTCCCCCGGGAAGCCGTCTGGCCCTGGGCTTTTGTTTGTTTGGAGATTTTTGATGACTGTTTCAATCTCCTTACTGGTTATGGGTCTGTTGAGGCTTTCTATTTCTTCCTGGTTCAGTTGTGGTAGTTTATATGTCTCTAGGAATGCATCCATTTCTTCCAGATTGTCAAATTTGTTGGCGTAGCGTTGCTCATAGTATGTTCTTATAATTGTCTGTATTTCTTTGGTGTTGGTTGTGATCTTTCCTCCTTCATTCATGATTTCATTTATTAGTGTCCTTTCTCTTTTCTTTTTGATAAATCTGGCCAGCGGATTATCAATCTTATTAATTCTTTCAAAGAATCAGCTCCTAGTTTTGTTGATTTGTTCTATTGTTTTTTTTGGTTTCTATTTCATTGATTTCTGCTCTGATCTTTATGATTTCTCTTCTCCTGCTGGGTTTAGGGTTTCTTTCTTGTTCTTTCTCCAGCTCCTTTAGGTGTAGGGTTAGGTTGTGTACTTGAGACCTTTCTTGTTTCTTGAGAAAGGCTTGTACTGCTATATATTTTCCTCTCAGGACTGCCTTTGTTGTGACCCACAGATTCTGAACCGTTGTGTTTTCATTATCATTTGTTTCCATGGACTTTTTCAATTCTTCTTTAATTTCCTGGTTGACCCATTCATTCTTTAGAAGGATGCTGTTTAGTCTCCATGTATTTGGGTTCTTTCCAAATTTCCTCTTGTTATTGAGTTCTAGCTTCAGAGCATTGTGGTCTGAAAATATGCAGGGAATGATCCCAATCTTTTGATACTGGTTGAGACCTGATTTAGGACCGAGGATGTGATCTATTCTGGAGAATGTTCCATTGTGCACTAGAGAAGAATGTGTATTCTGTTGCTTTGGGATGAAATGTTCTGAATATATCTGTGATGTCCATCTGGTCCAGTGTGTCATTTAAGGCCTTTAATTCCTTGTTGATCTTTTGCTTGGATGATCTATCCATTTCAGTGAGGGGAGTGTTAAAGTCCCCTACTATTATTGTATTATTGTTGACGTGTTTCTTTGATTTTGTTATTAATTGGTTTATATAGTTGACTGCTCCCATGTTAGGGGCATAGATATTTAAAATTTTTAGATCTTCTTGTTGGAGAGATCCCTTGAGTATGATATAGTGTCCTTCCTCATCTCTTATTATAGTCTTTGGCTTAAAATCTAATTGATCTGGGGCGCCTGGGTGGCTCAGTGGGTTAAGCCACTGCCTTTGGCTCAGGTCATGATCCCAGGTCCTGGGTTCAAGCCCCACATCGGGCTTTCTGCTCAGCAGGGAGCCTGCTTCCTCCTCTCTCTCTGCCTGCCTCTCTGCCTACTTGTGATTTCTCTCTGTCAAATAAATAAATAAAAATCTTAAAAAAAAATCTAATTGATCTGATAAAAGGATTGCCATCCTGCTTTCTTCTGATATCCATTAGCATGGTAAATTGTTTTCCACCCCCTCACTTTAAATCTGGAGGTGTCTTCGGGTTTAAAATGAGTTTCTTGTAGGCAACATATAGATGGGTTTTGTTTTTTTATCCATTCTGATACCCTGTGTCTTTTTTTTAAAGATTTTTATTTATTTATTTGACAGAGATCACAAGTAGGCAGAGAGGCAGGCAGAGAGAGAGAGAGAGAGAGAGAGGAGGAAGCAGGCTCCCTGCTGAGCAGAGAGCGCGATGTGCGGCTCGATCTCAGGACTCTGGGATCATGACCTGAGCCAAAGGCAGAGGCTTTAGCCCACTGAGCCACCCAGGCACACCCCCCCTGCCGTGTCTTTTGATTGGGGCATTTAGCCCATTAAAATTCAGGCTAACTATTGAGAGATATGAATTTAGTGCCATTGTATTGTCTGTAAGGTGACTGTTATTGTATATTGTCTCTGTTCCTTTCTGATCTACTACTTTTAGGGTCTCTCTTTGCTTAGAGGACCGTTTTCAATATTTCCTGTAGAGCTGGTTTGGTGTTTGCAAATTCTTTCTGTTTTTGTTTGTCCTGGAAGCTTTTAATCTCTCCTTCTATTTTCAATGATAGCCTAGCTGGATATAGTATTCTTGGCTGCATGTTTTTCTTGTTTAGTGCTCTGAATATATCATGCCAGCTCTTTCTGGCCTGCCAGGTCTCTGTGGATAATTCTGCTGCCAATCTAATATTTTTACCATTGTATGTTTCAGACTTCTTTTCCCGGGCTGCTTTCAGGATTTTCTCTTTGTCACTAAGACTTGTGAATTTTACTATTAGTGACGGGGTATGGACCTATTCTTATTGATTTTGAGGGGGGTTCTCTGAACCTCCTGGATTCTGATGCTTGTTCCCTTTGCCATATTGGGGAAATTCTCTCCAATAATTCTCTCCAATATACCTTCTGCTCCCCTCTCTGTTTCCTCTTCTTCTGGAATCCCAATGATTCTAATGTTGTTTCGTCTTATGGTGTCACTTATCTCTCGAATTCTCCCCTCGTGGTCCAGTAGCTGTTTGTCCCTCTTTTGCTCAGCTTCTTTATTCTCTGTCATTTGGTCTTCTATATCACTAAGTCTTTCTTCTGCCTCATTTATCCTAACAGTGAGAGCCTCCATTTTTGATTGCACCTCATTAATAGCTTTTTTGATTTCAACTTGGTTAGATTTTAGTTCTTTCAGTTCTCCAGAAAGGGCTTTTATATCTCCTGAGAGGCTTTCTCTAATATCTTCCATGCCTTTTTTGAGCCCGGCTAGAACCTTGAGAATCGTCATTCTGAACTCTAGATCTGACATATTACCAATGTCTGTATTGATTAGGTCCCTAGCCTTTGGTACTGCCTCTTGTTCTTTTTTTTGCGGTGAATTTTTCCACCTTGTCATTTTGTCCAGATAAAAGTATATGAAAGAGCAAGTAAAATACTAAAAGGGTGGCAAGAACCCCAGGAAAATATGCTTTAGCCAAATCAGAAGAGATCCCAAATTGTGAGGAGGGAGGAAGGGGATAAAAAGAGGTTCAGAAAGAAAAAAAAAAAAAAAGAAAGAAACAATTAAAAAGAAAACAAATAAAGAAAAATATAAAAAAGAAAAAATATATATATTAGATAAACTTGTTAAAAAACGTTAAAAAAAGAAAAGGGTAAAAGTTAAAAAAATTTAGCAGAAGAAGAGAAAAAAAAATTGAAAAAGAAAAAATATTAAATTAAGCGTGAGGCTAAAGAATCATGGGGAGAAAGCCATGAGTTCCATGTTTTGCTTTCTTCTCCTCTGGAATTCTGCCGCTCTCCTTGGTATTGAAACTGCACTCCTTGGTAGGTGAAGTTGGTCGTGGCTGGATTTCTTGTTGATCTTCTCGGGGAGGGGCCTGTTGTAGTGATTCTCAAGTGTCTTTGCCCCAGGCGGAATTACACTGCCCTTACCCCGGGCGGTCTGAGTAATCCGCTCAGGTTTGCTTTCGGGAGCTTTTGTTCCCTGAGCGCTTTCCGTAGAGTTCCCGAGGGCGGGAATGAAGATGGCAGCCTCCCGGTCTCCGGCCCGGAGGAGCCGAGAGCCTGGGGCCCCACTCCTCAGTGCGCCCTCAGAGAACAGCGCCCGATTACTCCCGTCACCCTGCCTCTGGCCGCGCTCTGAGCTGACCGAGGCTGCGACTGGTTCAAGGTAACCCCGAGCTGAGAGCTCACTCCTTGGCTCTGTCTCTGTAGCCGGCTTCCCCGTTCTAATACCTGTAAGCTCTGTGACTCTCAGACACCCCAATCCTTCTGTGATCCTGCGGGACCTGAGGACACGCTGACCCCGCATGGGCTTCACCCCGGTTAAGCCACTGGAGTGATGTCCCTCAGCGGAACAGACTTTTAAAAGTCCTGCTTTTGTGCTCCGTTGCTCCTCTGCTTGCCAGGAGCCGGCCCCTCCCCCTGTGGTCTATCTTCCCGTCGCTTTGGATTCACTTCACCGAGTCCTACCTTTCAGAAAGTGGCTGATTTTCTGTTTCTAGAATTGTTATTGTTCTTCTCTTCAATCTCCCGTTGGATTTGTAGGTGTTTGCAATCTTTAGATAAGCTATCTAGCTGATCTCCTGCTACCTGAAGTAGTCTCAGCCTGCTACTTCTCCTCCATCTTGACTCCTCCCCCTGGAAAGACTAAGTCCAAATAGAACAGTCACAGACTATAATAAATGCTAAGTTATGCAGAATTTGTAAATGAGGTGAAAAGATGACTATTGACAAAGTTTCTCTCCTTGACCAGACTCTGCTCGGGCTCCTCTGAGCTCTCTTCTCAAGTGGGCTCAGAATTTTGTGTTCATCTTTGCATGGTCCAATTTTAGCAAGAATCCTGCTAAGTCAGTTTAACTAGAATCCCCCTTGTTGATATCTGATCTCAGTCAACATCTGACAGGCTTCCTCAACCTTCCCTGTCCCCAGGTGACGTCTGATCACCCTGGCTTGCTTTCAGCAAGAATCCCGTTAGGTCAGTTTAACCAGATCCTCACTTAAAATGGGTGTTTTCTCTTAGTCATTTTCTATCCACTGACCCCCACATTGCTCCCTGGCTATGAATTCCCACTTCTCCTTGTGTTGGAGGGAGGTCTAATCTCTCCTTTCCACTGCAGAACCTCATTGCGTGGGTCCACCCACTCTATCCTATGATCCTACTAGGTCTGCCTTTTCTTCAACTCATGTCTTGAGTAATTGTTCTTTAACACTATGTATCCTTTCAGGGTTATTTGACTTGCTAGGGAAATAAAGTTTTTTTACTTTTCTAAATACAACTGATTAATTACAACTGATTAAAAATTAGATCTCAAAAGGTTGGATCAGAGAAAATGGATGGCATGAAAATGATAAATTATTTTTGTCTGAGAGCACTAATGCTTACAGTCTTACTGCTGTGTAAGACATTAACCAGTTTTGCAACTTATTTAGTGATCTTATTCTGTCATTGAAAGGGACGTGTGTGTGTGTGTGTGTGTGTGTGTAGACTAGACATGTCTTCCTTTGAGCCAGCTTTATCATCTGGTTTTGTCATTAATAAGTTAAGTGAATCTTTGATTCATGTTCATAATATATATGCATGAAAACTATCTTAATTTTTAAAAAAAACTTATACCTTAAAAATATAAATGGAAAAATTTCACAATAGAAAGTCAAAGAAGAGTGACTAAAACATGCAAATCCAGCCATATGCTGCTTACCTGAGATGGAGCTCAAACAAATACATAAAATGATTGGAGCAACAAATGCAAAAGAGGAAGATGTGTCGGACAAGTGCTGACAGAAGGAGGATAAATATGTGATACTGAATTAGGGGCGCCTGGCTGGCTCAGTGGGTTAAGCCTCTGCCTTTGGCTCAGGTCATGATCTCAGGGTCCTGGGATCGAGCTCCACGTTGGGCTTTCTGCTCAGTGGGGAGACTGCTTCCCCCTCTCCCTCTGCCTGCCTCTCTGCCTACTTGTGATCTCTCTCTCTGTGTTAAATAAATAAATAAAATCTTAAAAAAAAAAAAAGAAAGAAACACTGAATTAGAGGAAAGAGCACTTTCAGGGACAAAATTAAACTTGGTAAGTGATACTTAAAAAATGATCAATGATATGACCAAAGATCCCAGACTGTGAAAATGTATTTGCATCAGATTGATTTGTTTTTGTGAATATCTTCTGGGAGTCATGGGGTCAAGGAGGTGGGTATGGTGACTGTCAGTTTGCCTAAGCAGAGGAGATGGGTGGGTCTTGGGACTCAAGGAGGGCCTGTCCCTGGGGACTCGGATCAGTAGGGGCTGAGAGAGAGGCTCTGGTGGTGGTGGTAGTTGGAGAGGTGGGGAGGGTGAGATCATACCTGACATCATGGATGTCACTGGAAGGGCTGTGCCTCCAAACTTCTAATTATGCTCACACTCACTTATGAGTGTTCATCTAGTAAGAACAGTCTGGTCAGGTTGCTGTTATTAAAGGGAATGAAATGCTTTCAGTCTGTGTCCATTTCCTCAAGATTCAGCAAACAGGGAAGTTTGTTGAGCCTAGCTTGGGTGAGGGTCTCACACCTGGGCTAGGAAAGGGAGGCGTCATGACATTCTCACCTGACTGTATCCAGTCAGAAAGGAGAAATTCCTCAAGAGGGGAGGTCCATGTGCTCTTAGAAAAGGTGGGAATGCAGTTAGGAAAGGGAATGTCCATTGTTCTTTGTTCCTTCTATGTATTTTGAACCTAAAGCTGGTGAATTACAGTACTTTTATTATAGATGAGTTCTTACTCACCATTGTGCTTTCAGTGACTAACAAATATGTCTGGCATCCAGACACATTTACATACCTATGGAATAAATGAGTGAAATGAACAAGATTGTTCAGGAGTCAGGGGAGTTTTCTCTTTGCTTTGGTGACCTCTAGCCCTTGGTAGTTTCTGAAACCTTGGAAACTGATGGTGGTGCCTCAAACTGGGATTGTCTTCATGACATCTGACCCCAAAACCCTGTTAGAATGGAGTATTATGCCTCCATCAGAAAGGATGAATATCCAACTTTTGTATCAACATGGGCGGGACTGGAAGAGATTATGCTGAGTGAAATAAGTCAAGGAGAGAGAGTCAATTATCATATGGTTTCACTTATTTGTGGAGCATAAAGAAGAACACAGAGGACATGGGGAGATAGAGAAGAGAAGGGAGTTGAGGGAAATTGGAGGGGGAGATGAGCCATGAGAGACCGTGGACTCTGAAAAACAAACTGAGGGTTTTGAAGGGGTAGGGGATGGGAGGTTGGGTGAGCCTGGTGGTGGGTATTGTGGAGGGCACATATGGCATGGAACACTGGGTATGGTGCATAAACAATGAATTCTGGAGCACTGAAAAGAAATCTAAAAAAAAAAATTAAGAAAAAAAAGAATGAATAGAAAATAGACTTGGTGCTTCCTTGGAGGGGTTTTGTAGGTCATGGACTGTTGGAACTGGAAGAGACAAACTACGTCTAGTTCCATTCATAACAGGAGAAAAGTGGGTCTCTAAGAGAGGAAGAGATTCACTCAGGGCTTACATAGGTAGGGAAGGATTGGGAGGGGGAAGAACAAGATGTCTTGCCTCCCAATTAAAGCACCTCCCTTACATTTCCTGAGGCGCTTGACAAAATATTTGCAGACCAGGAAAATTCTCTGCATGGTTGCCATCTGGTCCAAGTCGGAGGGGACTTTTTAATCCATTTTCTGAAATCCAGTGAAAGAATGAAAAATGACCTCTTTTGCAACACGAATGTAGGTTTCTTTTTTCAGCATGACAGCTGCTCTAGGGGTCAGTCAGGATACCAAACATAATTTTTAAAGCTGGAAAGAGCTCTTAACTATTTGACTTTTATAACTAAGGAAACCAAGGTGCCTTAATGATACCAAAGTTGCAGGCATACAGTCAAGGTCTAAACCTTTGCCTTCCAAGAACAAGTTCAGTGATTTTTGCTAAATGGGGCTGATTCAGCCAGACTGCAGAATGCTTCCAGTTGGTATGAGAATAATCATTAGGATGGTAAGTGTATTAATTAAGGGCAATAATAGATACTCTAATGGATATGGTCACAAGCTTGAGCAATTTAATGTATTAGAAATTTCTTTTTCCCTTGCATAAAGTTCTGACAGCAGAAGGTAGGGTTCACTTTCATGCTGTCCCTTAGAGACCCAGGCTGACAAAGACCATCTTCAGCCTAAGGTTTCCATTGTGAGTTGCAAGACTACAGATTACGAAAGAAAAATCAATCTCAGAGTCACTGTCACTGAATTGGGCTGGATCCAGACTGATGTGGAAGCTTGGGGGATGAGGAGCTTTATACATAATAAAGTTCTCCTTTGCCACCAAGGAGTTGATGGCCATTTAAGGAAAGGGTGAAAATCAAGTGAACACAGACTTTCCGAGTGGGTCACACAATTACTTTGCTAATGTGGTGTTTACCATACTTCCCACATCCTGCGTTGTTTCGTGGGATTTCATGATCAGATTCTAATCTGTCTGCTAGAGAATGAACAACTTCAAGCAAGTGACCTCTTCAGGCAAGTGACCTCAGCCAGGTGGTTTGGTATCTCCATTGTGCTTTAATACTGAGTATTCAGTGATTGCTCTTTGAATTGAATTTGATAAATGTGTGTATTTGAGAATATATCCATTGAAGAATTTAATTAGGAAAAAATGAAAAATTTTAATGGATTTATCAACAAATGTCTTTTCCTTCCTTTCTTCAGCCCTTCCTTCCTCCCTTTTTCTCTCTTTTCCTCCCTCCCTCCCTCTCTTCCTTTTAAAAAAAAACTCCAGGCTGGTATCAGCTGTTCAGTGTTATGCTGATGGCAGTAACGTAATATGAGCACATGAGATATGAGAAAAGTTATGACAATATGTGTCGATCCCTGAAGAAGGTGGAGAATCAGATACCTGGTGAGATATTTTCCAGATGGATTTGGAGTCTCTCCTGCTCAGTGTCATATGAACTTCATTCCAAAAGGTGCCACAGCCCATTTATATATCCCAGAGCAGTAGGACAGTGACTAAGGTGGGAGACAAGTTGTAGTATTGAGACTTACATGGAATAATCACACAGAAAGATGATAAATACAGAAAGTCCTTCATTCTAGATGGATCTTTTCTATTCTAGCCTGAGAGATTACTGCTGAGTATTATAAGTCTTCCCACACAACTTGGACTTGACTCCTCATAGTGTTGGCTTTGGGACAGATGATCAGAGTAAAGGGGGTCATCCAGCTGTTGTGCAGGTGCTGCATGTGGCTGTATGAGCCACATGCTCCAGTGAGGTTATCCCTGCTCAAGCAGAGGGAGGAAAGTGCTGGAGATCAGCACTTTCAATCCAGCACTTTCCTCTGGAGATCAACACAAAGGATAATCTATACGGAAATGGCAATAGGCTCTTGGATGCATAGACTGGGAAGAAGAGTGCATTTACTCCTTAAGTCAGAAACCATATGGAACTGACGAAGAAATGTCCAGGATCAGATGGATTCACTGGTGAGTTCGACCACATAATTAAAGAAGAATGGATACCCAGCCTTTCCCGACTCTTTGAAAAAATAGGAGGGACTATTTTCAAACTCATTTTATGAGGCCAGCAATGCCATAATACGAAAACCAGACAAACACTGCAAGAAAAGGAAATTACAGGCCATATCCCTGATGAATACAGATAGGGAAATCCTCAACAACCTATTAGTAAACCGAATTTCACAATATATAAAAAGCATCATGCACCATGGTCATATGGGATTTATTCCAGTTTCTTGCTTGGAAAAGAAAGAGTAAAATTGTCTCTATTTGCAGATGACATGGTCTTAGACAAGAAAACCCTGAATACTCCACCCAAATACTCTTAGAACTAATAAACGAATTCAGTAAAGTTGCTGGAAACAAAGTCAATATACAAAAATAAGTTGTGTTTCCTTTTTTTTTTTTTCCAGTTGTGTTTCTATACATTCATAATGATCTATCAGAAAGAGAAATTGAGAGAATGGTCTCATTTATAGTCACATCAAGACGAATCAATAAAATCCAGAACTATGAGAGGATACCTTTCTGGTGTTTGAGTCAGCCAGTATGTGGCACTTGTTATGAAAACCCTGGGACACTCATCCTGGTGGCGAGACCATGAGGAGGCCGTGGGACCTGAAGAATGACAGAAAACTGCCTGGCTTTTCTTTTTGTCTTGTAAACCACAGACCAGGTGCTGGAGCAGTTTGCAAACCAGAAACACAGATGGAAATAGATGGCTGCCAACTCTCTCAACAGAAGAGCTAGGAGAGGGGCAACCTAGAAACATAAGACATTTAGGCAATGACCGCAGAGTCAGCCAAATGTCACAGAAAGGACTGTAGTGCCACCTTTGCCTGTGCCAGTAAAGGCCACTGGGGAGCCTAGCTGGCTACTCTTACCAGGCCGAAAGGGGGTGCCCGATCGCCTGTGGGGGTGGTGTGTCTGAGAGGTCTTAGATCAGAATCCATCTGATCCTGGACATTTCTTCCAGGACTTTCCTCCCTCCTATGTGGTGAGGCAGCAAGGATGTCCATGCCCCAGTGTGAGCAGAAAGCACATGGAGGGGTGGGGGGCGTTGGAGCCTCAACAAGGCACTCCTCCCCCTTTGTGTTAGTCCATTCTTCCTTGAGCTGCTCTAACACAATACCATAGATGGGGCAGGTGATTTATTTTATTTCTATTTTTTTCAAAAATTTCATTTATTTATTTGTCAGAAAGAGAGAGAGAGAGAGAGTGCGAGCACAAGCAGGGGGAGCAGCGTGCAGAGGGAGAGAAAGCAGCAGGCTCCCCGCTGAGCAGGGAGCCTGATCCAGGACTGGATCCCCAGCCTGGGATCATGACCTGAGCTGAAGGCAGACACCTAATTGGCTGAGCCAGCCAGGCGTCCCAAGGCAGACAGTTTATGAATAACAGAAATGTAGTTCTCACAGTTCTGGAGGCTTGGAAGTCTAAGATCAAGGTCCTGGCAGATTCAGTGTCTGATGAGATCCTACTTCTTCCATGGCTGTGGTTTCGCTGTGCCCTCATGTGGTGGAAAAGGGATGGGAGCTCTCTGATTTTTCTCTTATAAGGGCACTAATCCCATTCTTGGGGGCTCTGCCCTTATGATGTAATCACACCCAAAGGCCTCACCTCCAAATAGGCATTAGGTTTTCAACATAAGAATTTGTGGGGTGAGGAAGGGGATGGAGAGGAACCTGAGTCCTGGGGCAGCAGTTCCATCCCTGAACCCCTGCTCTGGGTTCTGTGTGGAAAAAAAACACTCCCTCATGTCATCAGGCTTCTCTGGTTAGATTCCAACCATGGGTGGTCAGATGAAATTTCAGTTGTTACAACTTTCTATTTTTTTTTTTTTTAGAGATTTAATTTTCTTTTCTTTTTTTTTAAAATTGTGTTATGTTAGTCACCATAAAATACATAGTCACCATAAAAATTAGTTTTTGATGCAGTGTTCCAAGATTCATTGTTTATGCACCACACCCAGTGCTCCGTGCAATAGGTACCCTCCTTAATACCCACCACTAGGCTCACCCATCCCCCACCCCCTCCCCTCTAAAACCCTCAGTTTGTTTCTTGGAGTCCACAGTCTCTCATGGTTCTTCTCCCCCTCTGATTTCTCCCCCTTCATTTTTCCTTTCCTTCTCCTAATGTCCTCCGTGTTATTCCTTATGCTCCACAAGTAAGTGAAACCATAATGATAATTAACTTTCTCTGCTTGACTTATCTCACTCACCATAATCTCCTCCAGTCCTATCCATGTTGATACAAAAGTTGGGTATTCATCCTTTCTGATGGAGGCATAATACTCCATTGTATATATGGACCACATCTTCTTTATCCATTTGTCTGTTGAAGGGCATCTTGGCTCTTTCCATAGTTTGACTACTGTGGACATTGCTGCTATGTACATACATAGCAGATGTATGTATGTACAGGGTACAGATGGCCCTTCTTTTCACTATGTCTGTATCTTTGGGGAAAATACTCAGCAGGGCAATTGCCAGGTCATAGGGTAGCTCTACTTTTAATTAACTTTCTAATATTTTCCTTGCATTGAGGATTATAAGTGAGTTCATCTCTACCTTTCTTTATGTTGAGTCTTTGATTTTGGTTTCAAGAGTATCCTAGTCTCATGACATGCTTTATATTTCTAAATAATGGTGGTTTGCCCTCTTTTACTATTTCCTGGGTACGTTTTTTAAAATACAGAGGGTTTGTTTGTTTGTTTGTTTTAGGTTTTGGCAAAACTTAATTAACCATACATTTATCTGGATCTGGACCTTGATTTAAGCAGAGTTACTGTAATGGCAGTGTTTGGAGACAACCAAGGAAGTTTGAATAAAAACTGACAATCAGGTAATATTAGACTTACTTTTAGTTTTGTACCATAGTAGCATAGTAGTTATTTAAAAAGTCTTTATCAGTTAGCAATGTACTAAAATTCTTGACTTTGAAATACTCCAGTGTGTGTGTGTGTATGCATGCACCCGCGTGCACGGGTGTGTGTGCATGCGGGGGTGTATGTGATCTATCTTTTTATATGGTTGGCCATTTCAATAGACATTAAAAATGAAAATAGAAAGGAACTGTGTCACGTTGCGGACTGACTCACCAAAGCCAGGGTGCAGTGGTGAAGTTCTGCCAGTAGGTGGCAGTGTTGTGTAAGCCAACAAGCCTACATTGATCTAATGGGTCTTTCAGGGATCACTGAGGTTTCTAGGTAGGAAGTATTTCTAGTATTAAAAACCAGGCCAGATTTTATTGCTTTTAGACAAAAAGTCATGGAAATATTAGAAAAGCAAAAAAAAAATCAGGTATAGAACAATCATAAATGATTTTTTAAAATATGTGATTTATAAGTATTTAGAAGTCTTACAGAGAATTTAGGTAGAACAATAAAATAAACTCCCCTCTAAACATATTACCCCTATATAAACATTTGGTCTCTCTGTCTCTCTCTTTCCTTCTCTCTACTTCCACCTCTATTTCTCCATCTCATCTACCTATCTGTATTTTTAACATACGTATTTTTTACTTAGCATAATTGTATTATATGTATTATATATAAAAAATATATAAACATTTTTATATATGCAATTTTACCAATGTGCTTTTGGGTTTGATATTTTTAAGTTCTCTTTATTTTAGAGAGAGAGAGAGAGAGAGGGAGAGAGAGAGCACAAGCAGAAGGGGCAGAGGGAGAGGGAGAGAATCTCAAGCAGGCTCTGTGCTCAGCACAGAGCCAGACGGTGGGCTCTATCTCAAGACCCTGAGATCATGACCTGAGTCAAAACCAAGAGTCAGATGCTTTACCAACTGTGTGACCCAGGTGCTGCTTTTGGACCTTGATTTTAGAAAAGTATATCAAAAAGACCATCATTATAGTTGGTATAGTTCTATCTATAGAAAGGTTAAGAGATTTTTTGACTCTAACAATAAGCTGTGTTCTTCAACCAATACCATTGTATTCTAACTTAAATTGACTTAAGTTATCTAAAATTGTTTTAAGGAGATGCTGTAGAATATGAAGTATAGAAATAACACAGTCCCTGTCACTAGGCCAACTTGGGTTAGAATCCTTTCTTAAGTGATTATGGACAAATTCCTTTTTTTTTTTGAGCTCCAATTTTGTTATTTTAAAAATTCTTGTAATATGAGCACTTTTGTGAAGTAATAAAATCTAAAATAAGACTGTCGATGTAAAAAAGCTAGTTTCCTTTTTCAGCAGGTCAAGATGACTCTAGAATCTGTGCACAAGTTACTCTATTTATACCTTACTCCTTCTCCCCAAAATATTTGGGTTTAATTAAAAATTTGTAATGAAGTTAGAAAAATAAGAACAAAAAGGGCAGAAACCACATTGAGATAACCATAAAGATAAAACAGGTGTTTAATGATCCAAAAAGACAAGGAAAAAAGATTGGATTTCATTAAAAGTACAGTTCTGCTCTTCTAAAGACACAGGTATGGAAATGAGAAGATAAGCTGCCCGCTGAGAAACTAGTCATTAACCATAAATGTGAGAGAGAAATTGTATGCAGAATGTACAAAGAACTATCATGGTCAACAGTAAGAAAACAAACGCTCTAACAAAAGCTGGACCAAAACTTCTGGGCAGTTTCCTATAAGTTTAAGTCTATACCCACCTTGTGACTGCAGTCTGTTACTGGCTCTCTAAGCAAAATGCAGTCCTAGGTTCACATGGAAACCTGGACCCAAATATCTACAGCAACTTCATTCGTAGGAGTAAACAAGGAAACAGCTCAATGTCTCTAAATTGGTAGCTGGATAGGCAAACTGTGGTGCAGCTGTAGTGGAATTTTACGCAGCAGTAAAGAGCATATCCTACTGATGACACATGACAAGCCGGGGGAATCTCAGTGCTTTCTACTAAGTGAAAGAAACCAGACTCGAAAGCCTGTGCCCCATATGGTCCTGCTTCCGTGACATTCAGGAAGCGGTAAACTAGATGACCAGAAAACAGATCAGCAGTTGACTGAGGCTGGGGAGAGGGTGGGTTGACTACAGAGGGACTCAGAGGAACTTTTAAGGGCAATCGGTCTGTTCTCTGTCTTGAACATGGTTGTGGTTACATAGCTGTGCACTTGCCAAAATTCACAGAACCATGCACTAAAAAAGGTGTCTAGTTCTACTGTATGTAAACTGCATGTCGGTAAACGCCATTAAAATATGCATGCTTGTGCATAAAAATCTGACGCTGAGCTTCTTGGAAGCCAATAAAAAAGAAGGAAATGGTCCAACTTACATGCTTCTATCTACAAGACAAAGTTCCAGTTCTCTGTGTGACTCAATGTGTTCCTAATATCAAAGTCGAAGACAATTTCTCTCTTGGTGACATAGCATAGGAGTTGCGCATGGGATAATATTCTAAATAACTCCATAGAAAAATAAATAAATAAATAAATAAATAAATAAATAAATAACTTCATAGGAATTACAAAAGTGGAATGCATATGACTATTTCCTGTACAGCTGTTGACTGTGGATAGAGGACATGAGGTGGTAAGGTTGGTGTGTGGCCTAGGAATCCAGTGCACTCTTTGCCCAGGGACATTAGAGGGATTTTTCTTTGGTGAATGCCCCAGAGCCAAGGGGCCACCCCTTAGCCTTGCTTGCTTATAATCTCCTGCTGTTGTTTCAGCCCAGGATGGATTCATCCTCATGCCAGCCCAAAGGCCAATTTATTCATTTATGACCAAAAGCCTAACCCTCCAGTAAACCGGATGGTGACGTCCTCTGGCCAACACGCTCGTTCCCAGCAGGAGGAGGCATGGTGAATTGTTGCTGGCATATCAACACAGAGATTAGATGAGAACACTGTATTTTCTGAGCTGAGTGTGATCCTGGGTAAGCCTTAGACTTCTGAAATGTAGGAATAATACCTCTCGTTTAAAAAGTGCTGTGAGGAGTAAATAAAATAGTATATATGAATTACTCAGCATAGTGCCTGGGCATGTAATAAGTTCTTAGCACATACTGATTTTCTTTTTTAAAAAAATTTTTTAATTAATTAATTTATTTATTTGACAGAGATCACAAGTAGGCAGGCAGAGACAGAGAGAGGGGGAAGCAGGCCCCCTGCCAAGCAGAGGGCCCAATATGGGGCTCAATCCCAAGACACTGGGACCATGACCTGAGCTGAAGGCAGAGGCCTCAACCCACTGAGCCACCCAGGTGCCCCACACATACTGATTTTCACTGCTTAGCCTCACTTCCAGCAAATTTGCAGATAGGTGGCTAAGCAATAGGTCTTCTGCATTATTCTCCTTTGTAAATAGAGTAATCTTTAAAAATGGGGGGGGGGTAACTAGATGTAATTATTCCTATTTAAAACTCTTCAAAGATTTCACATTGTGGTTTCTAACTGCATGTTCTCCTAGGCCTATACTGGTGTTCTCATTTTTGGCCACCAGGGTCGGAATCTCCTGGGGAACTTTAAAAACTACTGATGCCTGTTTTTCACCCTGAGAGATGCTGATAAATTGGTCTGGGTGGTAACTGGGCATCAGGACTTTCTTGAACTCTCTAGGTGATTCCAGTGCAGTATGATCTGACCCCTCTCTACTGTCTAACCGCCTGTCTTCCCGCGCCTCCTCCCCCTTCCTCTCCAACCATCAGGTTTCCTTTCTGATCTGTGTGTTGAGTTCTTTCTCCCTCAGGAGGACCTAGTGCTTCCTCACTGAGCCAGATGCTACCAGCCCTTCCATGCCAACCCCAGATTCCATCTGTTAGGTCAGAACATGGCATCCTCTTTTATATCAGGAATCTGGGACTTTGGAGGGCTGGGAGTTGAACAGTTAGAATCTTCTGTCACTGGTTGCACTTGGAAACTTATGCATCATTAGATATCAATCATAATAGTCACAGGGCTAATCTGGTCTTCGCAGTGAGGATGTGTAAGTCCGTGGTATTCAAAATTCATCTAGCTCTTTGGAGCCCTTTATGCAGGATCAGGACCAGAGTAAGGCAGGTGAGGCATTGGCTTCAGGCACAAAATTTAAGGAGGTACCAAAAAAAAAAAAAAGAAAACCCTTCAGTAATTCTGATTTCGGCTCAGGTCATAATCTTAGGGTCTGGAGATCAAGCCCTGCGTTGGACTTCCCACTCAGTGCGTAGCCTGCTTGAGCTTCTCTCTCCTTCTCCCTATCTCTGCCCCTCCCTCGCCACTCATGATCTCTCTTTCTCTCTCTCAATCCCTTAAAAAAAAAAAAATTCTGAGATATTTTGAAGGACAAAGGCTCCTGAGCAATCTTCCTCTAATATGTAATTCATGAATATGACCAGCAGAGGGCAGCAATGCCCGCAACTCTCCACCACCCTCTGCCTTGCCTAGTTTTTTTTTAAAGTTGTAATCTTCCAAACTTTCCACTGGCCCAGGGAGGAGTTGTGGTCCTATAAGGGACACTGTGTTCAAATCATCACCTGGGTGGCTCAGTGGGTTAAAGCCTCTGCCTTCATCTCAGTTCATGGTCTTGGGGTCCCGGGATGGAGCCCCACACTGGGCTCTCTGCTCAGCGGGGAGCCTGCCTCCCCAACTCTCTCTGCCTGCTTTTCTGCCTACTTGTGATCTCTGTCTGTCAAATAAATAAATAAAATCTTTGGAAAAAAAAAGAGCCAGTCCTGAAAGAGATTCTCCTTTTCTTTTTTTAAGTTTTGTTTTGTTTTTACATCTGCAAAGTAAAAAGACATTTTTAAGACATTTTCTTGGCTCTGGGATTTCACTCTCTCTTGGTTTGGCTCCTGTCTCACTGGCCACTCTTTCTCTGTCTCTTGTCAGTTCCTGCTCATCTCCCTCCACCTCTCCACATTACCTGACAGGGCCTGGTCCCTGTTCCTCTACTTACACTCATGGCCTTGTGACCTCACACTGGGTCTGAATTTGCATCCATATCCCTGACTGGTTCCCTGAGCTCCAGACTCTCATCTCCATCTGCCCAAGGCACATTGCAAACTGGAGTGCTAACAGCACAAAATCCAATATGTCCAAATCAAAGTCCTGATTTCTGTCTCCTCCCCCAAAGTTGCTTTTCCTCACCTTTCCCAACCTCAGTAAATGACATTTCAAATTTCTTGTTGCTCAGGTCTTTCATTTTTCTGTCACATGTCACATCCCGTTTGTCATCAAAATGTATTTATTTGTTCGACAGTTACAATATGAGCAGAATCTAACCACTCTTCCTATGGCCATGCCAGGGTCTCCTGACTAGATTACCAAGAAGGTGGACATGTCCTGGGCTGGATGCAAGTATAAAAGGATGTTAAAATCGGACTTTTTTGGCATTTGCTTTGTAAGATGCCCCAGAGGTCTATAATAATACGGTAAGTATCAAGTGGGTGAGTTTCTTACATTCCCTGACTCTGAATTGCTTCATATACCCATGGAATCCAACTGCTTCTGCTGTTCTCACCTTCTTTCCCTGACCTTGCTACTTTGGGCATGCTGAGGTGGCTGCTGAAAGGCCTGTTTATCTGGGGTCTCATGCTTCTCCCCTTGGCAAGCTCGATCTATGTGCCCATATGTCCTGGATGTGACTGTGGAATTTTGTGGACTGCTGGTACGATTTTCCCCACTTCTTGTTTTTTACCAAATCAACGAAGATAATAGTGAGTGTCCTAGACTCTAAGATCTTCGAAGTAAAACATTTGTATTACACATATAGAAATTTTGATTTGAAATCTGCACTAAAATACATTCGCTCGTTCTAAAAGAGCCACTGTGCTAGTTCTAGTCATAGTTTGAGTCTATGCCTTCTTTGGTAATCCAGGCCAGACCCATTACTTCTGAGGATTCATAAATTATTCAGAAGATTATCAAAGAGGGGCGCCTGGGTGGCTCAGTGAGTTAAAACCTCTGCCTTTGGCTCAGGTCATGATCCCAGTGTCCTGGGACTGAGCCCCACATTGGGCTCTCTGCTCAGCGGGGAGCCTGCTTCCTCCTCTCTCTGCCTGCCTCTCTGCCTACGTGTGATCTGTCTGTCAAATAAATAAATAAAAATCTTTAAAAAAAAGATTATCAAAGAATACTCACAGCATCACGTATAAAATTGATTGGTGACCAATTAATATGCTGGGACATCGTGTAGTAGGTAAACTTCTTCTGCATCCCCCCCTCCCTCAATGCAGAAGGGAGACAGGGCATCTCCATTGGGTGGGAGAGTCATCGGGGACCCAAATCTGCCAGATTATTGACTTCAGAGATTAAAAGCCTCGTGGAGAGGCCATAGGTGGAGAGGATTTCAAGCAATATTAAAAAGAGCCAATTCGATGGGTTGGCATGATTCCTTTTCCACTGGGGTTAACTATTCCAGTTTTCCTAAGAATGAGGGTTTCTCAGGGGCTGGGATTTCAGTATTAAATTCGAGAAAGTTCTGTGAAAACCGGGACACTTGGTCTTTGTACGACTCTGTGCTCTTGTGGGGAGGCTGAGGTTCAGGGAAGGAGAAAGAGACGGAAGTGAAGACAATCAGTTCTCTGTGACCCATAGAGAGCTTTGAGAAGGGAAGAGAAATAGTAAGAATGGTCCATTGAGAGGACATGGGGGGAGATAGAAATGAGTGTCATGTTTGGAATTTTTACAGTCTTAAGTGGTGGGACATGAGTTGCATGAAGAGTGTTATCAGTCCGTGTCCTCCAGAGAAACAGAACTAGTAAGTACGCATGGAGAGAGAAATTTTGAGAATTGGGTGTGTGAGGACTGGCAAATCCAAAATTGGTGGGCAGGCTGGAAATTCAGGTTAGGGTTCATATTGCAGTCTGGAGGTCGAAATCTGTATGTTGACAGCTTGGGCCCAATTTCTATGTTGCTCTTGAGGAGGAATTGCTTCTCCTTTGGGAAACCTCAATTTTGGTTCTTAAAGCCTTCAGCTGATTGGATGAGACCCCCGCACACACACATTATGGAGGTGTTCGGTATAGATAAATGTTTTTGGGATTTGTCCCGCATCACTGACCACCTAGGCCTGCATATACATAGGTGGGCTAAGGAACATTATTTGTGAGACTGGTGCTGTGTGAATGACCTTGGGAGCCAACTGTTTAAAATATATTGCCTGGCCTCCAGATCCAGCCCTTCTGTTCTGGACGCCAAGAGCTACAGCCTTGTCTCCCATCCCCTCCTGCTCCAGGCAGGGCTGGCCCCCCAGAATGGGATCCGGGAGGGGAGGCAGACACACATAGCTGGGGCTCCTTGAAAATACAGAAACATGATAATGTGGACATGCAGCTTGCTTCAAACTGCACATAGGTGGACAAATGTTTAATTTCAAAGCCTATTATTTGCCCTATAAATATGGCCCTTGTGGGGATGGTCCATTGGAAGTGTCCCCTGAGGGGAGGGCGCTCCGGCCCAGGCCTCTCACTCGGGACTCTGGCCTGTCTGTCTCCACAGGGCTTCCCCAGCTGGTGAGGTGGGGTGTTGCAAGTACCTCATATGAAGTGAAGTGGCCTTATTCTCATTTCTTGCCTACTGTTCTCTTCCTGTATGTGTAGATTCCTTTCCTGTTCTGTTTCTATTAATTCTTCTATAATAATAATAATAAAGTTTTCTTTCCTTTTTGAAGCCGAAACAGGGCTGTGGTGAATCTTTTGTGCAGGACGGGAGATAAGGGCTACTGATGTAGATGTTCGTCACACTAAAAAATACCTTGGCAGCAACATCTAAATGGGCATTGACCACTCCACTGGGTGCCCGAGCCTACTTCCATTGACACATAAAATTAACCATCATCAGGGGCAAATTGAGGGGCAGAGTGATGGGAGAATCGACCCTTTTTGAGGGTGAGGTGTGGCTCCCCAGGTAGGGTCTACATGACATAGGCTCTATCTGGGTTTAGGAAATGGCTTATGTCACGAATCGGTGCAGTGGCCACGGAGACCCATGGAACAGCCAGCGTGCCACCTGCCAGAGGAAGCCTCATGCATCTGTTCTACTCAGAGGAAAGATGGTGGAAATGTTGTAGCTGGACCTGCACTGTGCCTGAAGCCTCCACAGCCTCTGCCCTCCTCACCGGGACTGCATGCTCAGGGTCTTAAGGGAACCCCGCCCTGCCCCCTTCCCTCTGTTTAAGAAGGAACAACAGGACTAGGTGCAGGAAGTTTATATGGTACCCAAGCAACCCTGTGCTGACTTCTCAAACCACTGGAGGGAACTGAATTTTCTTGAAGGCACCTAGATTTCATTTATTGTGTAATTCAACACAAAACAGAAATATTGAACTGAAAAGATAGAATAACTGAAAATCAGGATTCAGTCTTCCCGTAGGTCCAAGGAGGGTCCCACATGTCTCCCCGAGTGAGGAAATTCTGGGCCTGTCTTCCATCTCTCATCTCTTTGGACCTTGCACAGCTCCAGGACCCACGCTCACATGTTTGCCACGTCCTTACCCATTTGCAGGAGAAAAAAAGCTGCAGACTTGATGTTTTCCAGTAAGAGGTTTTATAAAAAGTTGGGCCCAAAGTTCTCCACTTTCTTTTTGTGCCCTTGCAATCCTTTTGCCCCCCTCCCTGCCTTCCCTTATTTATTTCCCAGCATATTTTGTTATTTTACCAGGGTTATTGGTATGAACAGTGAAGCTCATCATTTCTGGAAACTGAACCCATTTAAAGACATTTTTAAATTGAGAATGGAAGCTCCTCATTTGATCTTGTAGCAGTTTGTCATTTTAGAACTAAGTTGTTCTCAGAGCTTCTAAGTTGACTTTTGTGTGTTCCTGTCATACAACTCTATTTTGGAGTTTTTTTTGGCTCCTTACATTTCCACTGGATACTTTCACAAGTCACTGCTTGTGAGATTTGCTTCTGTTCCCCCTGACTGCTTTGCATAAGCCCCTCCAGGCTCAGACCAGTGGCTCAGGCTGTATAAAAGGGGCCTTTGCTAAGCTGAGCTGCGTCGGGCAGGCAGGGGCAGCAAGATGGCGTCACAGAGGCAGGTCCTCCTCTTCTTGTTGCTGTGGGTCTCAGGTGAGAAGCTGAAAAGTGCCATAGTCCTTCTGGAGTAGTGTCATTTTAAACAACTTTTTAGGATACATAATAAGAAACACTGGTTATTTCCAAAATAGACCCAATGATGTACTGCCATGTGGTACCATTAGGAAGCACGTTTACAATGACATATTTCAGCGTGACTGGGATAAAGTGTGTCTGTATCACCATTTTTCTGATTGCAGGTGCCCGTGGGGACATCACGATGACTCAGTCTCCAGGCTCCCTGGCTGTGTCTCCAGGTCAACGGGTCACCATGAACTGCAGAGCCAGTCAGAGTGTTAGCAACTATGTAAGCTGGTACCAGCAGAAACCTGGGCAGGCTCCCAGGCTCCTCATCTATTATGCATCCAGCAGGGCCACGGGCATCCCAGACCGGTTCAGCGGCAGTGGGTCTGGGACAGACTTCACCCTCACCATCAGCAACCTCCAGGTGGAAGATGTGGGAAACTATTACTGTCAGCAGCATAATAGTTTTCCACCCACAGTGCTTCAGCCTCGAACACAAACCTGCTCCCCGGGGCCGAGGGTCAGGGAGGCTTTGCTGCACCAGCTGCTTCCTCCACACTCAGCCCTGAACATGTGTGTTCCCCTATCTGCCTGAGAAGTCACGTCTCCTGACTTACTCCTTGGAGGACTTGTAAGGCTCAGCAGACAATGAAGGGGTTGGACTTTTCCTGCATCTCCACCCACCACCTTTTTTTTTTTTTTTAAAGATTTTATTTATTAATTTGTCAGAGAGAGGCACAAGCAGGGGGACCAGGAGGCAGAGGGAGAAGCAGGCTCCCCACTGAGCAAGGAGCCTGATGTGGGACTCTATCCCAGGATGCTGGGATCATGACCTGAGCTGAAGGCAGCCATTTAACTGACTGAGCCACCCAGGCGTCCCTCCTGCATCCCTTGTTGTGGGAGGTTAGTGAAGACAAATGCTGTGAAGATGTCTTAGGGATACTGTCGGGAGTTTTTGTGCCCCAGGAAGCTGCGTGTTTCCCAGGGTCCCACAGCAGGAGTGAGTCAGGAAGGTCTGTCTTTAGCCTCTGAAAATGGGCCGTGAACTTTACACCCTACGGATCAGTTCTCCCTTCCTGCTCCTCTTGGACTCTGGGACATTTCTCTTCTATTTCCTTATTCTCTTTTCTTCACCCTCCTTCACCCTCCCACTCTGAACCTTCCCAGGATGAAACCTTTGAGCTCTCCTATTCAGAATCTCCCACATGGAAGGTAGTGTCCCTCTCGCTTTTTCCTTCCATGGGCCCTGTTTCCCAGCCTTCCTGGGCAGTGTCCTGCACATTCATTTCTGCTCCAGCTCCTTTCCTACCTCCCTTCTCTCTCTTCTCCATTTCTCCCAGGTGTACTCATTCTCACAAAGGCAATTCTCTCATTCTTTTTTTTTTTTTTAAAGATTTTATTTATTTATTTGACAGGCAGAGATCACAATTAGGCAGAGAGGCAGGCAGAGAGAGAGGATGATGCAGGCTCCCTGCTGAGCAGAGAGCCCGATGTGGGACTCGATCCCAGGACCCTGAGATCATGACCTGAGCCGAAAGCAGAGGCTTTAACCCACTGAACCACCCAGGCGCCCTCTTTTTTTTTTTTTAAATTAAGACTTTATCTATCTATTTATTGCTGGTGGGGAGTGGCTGAGGGAGATGGTGAGTCTCTCAGGCAGACACCCTGTTGAGTGGGGACCTGGGCCCACTCGGTCTCACATGCCTGAGATCATGACCTGAGCCGAAACCAAGAGTCAGATGCTCAACAGACTGAGCCACCCAGGCGCTCTGATGCCCTCACTCTTCAACCCTATCACTTTAGGAACACGGGATGCTGTGCCTCAGCACCTTTTTTCACCACTTGTCACCTTTCCTTTAAAGTCGTCTCTTGGGCATTCGGGTCCAGGACCCCAGGACCATGGCCTGAGCTGAAGGCAGAGGTTCAACCGACTGAGCCACCCAGGCACCCCTGAGATGCTCAGCATTGTAATGGTGGAGAACTTGTCATGATTTTTGATGGAGCACCTAAGACATGGCCATGGGAGTGACTGATCGAGATTGGGTGGGGAAGAGACAATTGGAGGAGGAAAAGGCAAACAACTGAGAGAGCAGGTAATGGAAGGTCATATACTGAATACACTGAAACCACCAGGAATTGTGACAGGCTGTGAGAGGCTGTAGGAGGAGGGAACTAAAATATTCCAGAAACCAGGAGAGACTTTGGGGCTGGTGTTAGTCTGCAATAAGGAATGATACTAGAGTGGTATAGTCTACCTATCTTGATTTCAAACAAACACTGTTCTTCCACTTTCTAGGCAGGCCTAGAAGTCTCTAGAAGTGGCTGAAGGGAGCGACAGAAGCTCGGTGAGCAGGCTGCGCGGGAAAAACAGAGGCTCAGGGCATTTTTAGAAGAGACCGGGGGTGGGGGCTACTGTGCATGTCAGTGGTTTGGTGGGGAGCATCGGGGGAGAAGGTGTCCAGGTGGTGAGTCCTTTATCTCTCCTGTGTTCCATATTTTTTGTCTGCACCATCGTATAATCTGCCTTTGCTGTTCCTTCCAAATTTAAAATGTTTTCTAGGGACAAAAGGAGCCTGCTCTTTGCTCCTGGTTTTGCGCTAGAAGACTTTTTTTTTTTTAATGTTAAAAATATGTTGGGAAAAGAATAATGTGCATTGGTTCCAGCACATGGATAGACTGAGATGTAGTGTTTTCTCCGTTGTGAGATGTTTTTTTTCTGGAAAAATTTGAATGGCAAAGTCAGGAAATAGGAATGCTCAGCAGACAGAGACTACAAACATCTGGTAGAGAGGAGGTTCTATGTGGGGACGGCTGTTGGAGGCAATGGGAAGGGAGGTAGGGACCTGAGTGGAGAGGGCCAGATTGGGGCTATCATGACTAGCAGGAGACCCAGAGAGAGGGCTGAAGTCTGATGTGCGGTCCTGTCATTGTGATGGTACATCCTGATGTTGTAAGACCGAAGTCAGCCATATTGTCATTAGCTTGTAGGCTGTGGATGGTATGAGTCAAGTCTGCCCTAGAGCCGCTGCGTCTGAATGGGTGGGCACCCCATTAACTCAGGTGGAAGGGAGGTAAATGAGGGCCTTTGGCCTGTGCTGGTGCAGGCCAAGTAGTGCTTCCTGGCTGGGTGGAGGGGGCTCTCACTGGCCCTGCAGCTGATGGAGACTCTCTCCTGGGGAACTGCCAGGGACCTGGCAGCTTGGGACAATGTCATGAGCCCACCGGAAGCTGCCATCAGAGGCACACTGGGCTGATGCGGAGATGCTGTGTTTCTGTTAGAGCCAGAGTGGGCCTCCCAAGGTGAGGCCAGGCCTTGAACAAACCTGTGCGGTTGGTGGCATTCATTTCCTGTTCCCTCCCAATATCACTCTTCTCAGGGAGCACGAGAGTCTCCCCTGAGGGAACTCTCAACTTGGGGACATTTTCTTGCCTGCATCATAAGAGCAGGAGCCTGAGGAACTGGCACCGTCAGGCTGCCTCTTGCCCTCCCAAGGCTACTCAGACCTCCATGGAAAAGACCCAGTGAGCAGCATCAGGCCTGTGGTGGAGGCAATAGGGGTGGGAGGTTGATGCAAATCCCCATGGAGGACGAAGGCAGAGCTGGCAGATTCCAAGGTCGTGGTGGTATCTGGTGGTGGCTGCCTGCTGGCCACTGCCCTGGACCCTCTGCCATTGCCTGGCCCTCGCCCTGACAGATGACAAACAACTAGAATGATCAGTTAGGCCATGGTAAGTCACATGGGGCTCAGCCTGCTTCTGTCTGGGAAAAGTCACTGGGAGCCACTTGGGAGGGCATTTTGTAGAAGACAAAGAATTAGTTCATGAGAAATTGTTGAGGTGATACAGGATGTGCTCTACCTTGCAAGTTGGGATTCACACGGGTTTGTCTTCTGGGCTTTGTCATGGTGCTTTCACACCATGTCAATGTTGGAGGCAGGGTGAATGTGAGTTGGGCACAGGGGGTTCTCCACTCTGAGCAGGAGTTACTGCTCTGCCTGGGAGGGCTTCAGGAAGACAGGACATTGGTTTCCAGGACTGAGCAGATAGAGTCTTGGGCTTATCCACACCGAGGCAAGTTCCTTGATTAGTGTCTGTTCCCAGCCTTCGCCAAGGTTCCATGCTCAGCCCTCTCACCCTTTCCAGGTCTTGAGGACATGTCAGGACTTCATTTGAAGGCCTTTTACTCAGTGGGGCTGACTTCCTCTCCCTATCGGAGCCAGGCTACCCTAGTTCACTCTTTTATAATCCCACAGTTTTCTCTTCCTGACCATAATCACAATTTGAAATAAATTACTGTGGTAATTGTAGGGATTAAAAGTGTTCCTGAAATAACCTATATCCTCACAGTAGGACAGCCCAGGGCACTCCCCAACATGGCATCAGACTAGAAGGCAAAGTTTTAAGAAACTGGTGCCCCAGTCCCTTGGGACATGCTTGAGCTATACTTGGAAATTTCTTGTGACCCCAAGTCCCACAGGGTGTTCTGAGAGCACATGCCCCTTTGGGCACAACCTCAAGGTCTTCTGAGCTGATTTGCATGTTGTGTCATTAGAAAAAACCCCAGGCTGCTCTCAACATCCTTAAAGGCACCCGAGAAGCAGGCCCTAGTCCAGCTCTCCAAGATGGGGTCCGGGGCTCCCCTGCTGTGGATCCTCTGCTCTGGGCTCTGGTGAGACCGGAGCACAGGGAGAAATGGTGGGCAAACTCACTGTGGCTTCGATGCTTTTGGTGTCTCTGGGTTTTTGGTGGCTGGAATTCAAGCATTTGGCGTGGAGTTCCAGTTGCCCACTTCCCTTCTGTTTTCTGGCTCCTCAGAGTTTTGTCCATCATCCTGACTACAAGGTCATCAGTTCTGTGGGCCTCCACTGAGATGCTCTCAGTACCTCTGTCAACTTGGTTGAGTTTCTCATTCTAGGCTGCACTGGGGACATTGTGCTGACCCAGTCTCCAGCCTCTTTGACTGTGTCTCCAGGACAGAGGGCCACCATCTCTTGCAAGACCAGTCAGAAAGTCAGTGATATTTTGGGCATTACCCACTTTATTATATGGTATCAACAAAAATCAGGACAGCATCTGAGAATCCTGATTTATAAAGCATCCAGTCGAGTGTGTGTGGTCCCGGCCAGGTTCAATGACGGTGGGTCTAGGACTGCATTTGGTCTCACGACTGATCCCGTGGAGGATGGCGATGCTGCCAACTATTACTGCCAGCAGAGCAAGGAGACTCCTCCTACAGTGCTCTGGGTGTAAACAAAACCCTCCCCAGGCGGCTGCTCAGTGAGGCTCCATCCCTCAGGTGTTCCTCCTCATGACCCAGGGTCTCTGGGTGGTTTGGGTAAAAGGGTCAGACCATGAGAGAGGAGAATCTCTGACTGACATGTGTCTGTGTGTTTGTGTTTTCCACATAACCTGTTTTATAATTTAACAATCATATGACTACAGGGCTCACATAATCACCCTCCATGTTGTTCAGAAACTAAGAACTGGATGTAGTTGTCTGTGCTCCTTTGATTCAGGTTTCTCCATCTCTGCGTCTTTCTCAAAATGACTTCTTCTGTCCTAGATATATTTACTTGTCCTTTTCTCCTTGTCCGATTATCATGTCCTTTTTCTATGAGACCCATCATGTATCTGGCCAAGATCTTCTCTTGTCTTCTTTTTCTGTTTTCTTGAACATTACAGGTAGAGTGAACTCCAGAAGCCTGAGTGTGCACAGTGTCAGGGATGAAAGGGTCAGTTTTCACATCCGTCTCCACCCCTACCTTGGCCTCCCTTGGGCTTCTGTATCCTCCCCAAGGGGACCTGGGAAAACTGACAAATAGTGCCCTGTAACATGTCAGTGTCCTCAGAATTCTACTAGTTTCTAAGCTTGTAACACTGTATCACCATATAGGAATTTTACTGTCCTATTCCTTTTATATTGCCCCGCAAAAATTTAGCACAAAGTTAGTGGCTAAAACACACATTGATCATCACATAGTTTCTAGGAGTCAGGCTTCTGGGCAGGGTTTAGTTGGGTTCTCTTCTTGGGGTCTTCCAGGATGAGACAAGGTGTTGGCCTGACTCTCTTCTCATCCAGAGGCTTGGAGAATCTGTTTCCAAGGTCATTTCAAGGTGTGGGAAGGATTCTTTTCTTTGTGACTATCTGACTAAAGGTCCTGAACTTTGGTGGCTGCAGGCCAGTGGTCACGTCAATGTCCTAGAGGCCACTTAAATTTCCTGACATGTGAGATCCTTACTAATCATAGCAGCAAGGGGAAATTCATCCACAAGGGAGAGATCTTAGTTCCTTCCTTAAGGGCTTCATCTTGATTTAGTGAGGTCCAGCCAGCATAATCTCCATTTTAATTATCTCAGAATCAACTGATTTGGGATGGTAGTTACACTGCCAATTCTCTTCCCTTCTGCAATATTGCATGGACTAGGAGGAAGTCACAGATTCTGCCCACACTGAATGGCAGGGCATGTAGTTGTCATGCCCCCCCCCACCCTGGAATGTCTGCTACAACTGTGGCACTTACATAAGGCTTTTTTGTTTGTTTATTTCCAAATTCTTTCTCCCAAGAGTCTCCAGTGCTGAGGACATCAAATACAAAATCTCCCCAGGTAATGGATCATGAATTGCATCAGACCCACCCCTCAGGACCATGTTTCCCTTCTAGCTTCTCATATTTCTCCTGTTGCTTCTCAACTGAAGAAATAGCTAATATTTCTCACGGCTTTGTGTTAAATTTGTAATAAATTGATAAACAAATAATATTAGACATCTAACTTGAAAAATGCCTGAATTAGGAAAGAAAGAACCATCTCATAGCAATGGCTTAAGCTCCTTCCCTAGGAACCTAGAAAATAAAAAGCAAACAAAAACGAAGCAGGTAGAATGAAGGAAATATAAAAATTAGAGTGGAAATCAATGGAATATATATTCTAGCCCCTCAAAACTTAGGATCCTTTTAAAACCAGCATGGGGTAGGGAGCTAAATGTATTGTTGTGCTAATGAGCCAAGGGCTGTGTATCATTCAGTTTCAGAGGGAAAGGTAAATGTTTTAGCTCTCAGCCTTATAGGTGGGTGGAGGCTGGTTCTCTTCTCTAGAGGGAGCCAGGGTCTGTCATTCGCTGAACATCCTTGCACATATCTAGGTACCAGATCATACACTGGGGTTCTAGTTTCCCTATGCTTTGGGGTTCAGAGGTCTTTACAGAGACCTTAATGTATGGACAAGGGTTCAGTTCAGCAGCGGCCAGGGAAAGAGAGGGCACCCCTGTGGGGGTTGGGATTTGCTGATGGAAATTATGTACAGCAGATTCTTACCACAGAGGAAATTCACCTCCCACACTGCCCCTTTCTTTGGTAATGGGGTTGAATTAAGCTGTCTGGACAGGAACATGTAAGTGATACCCTGGTCCAGAGGTCCACACAACTCCCAAAAGCCCTTGAGAAGCTTCCCTCTCCTCTGCCCGCCTAGCTTCTAAGGTGGAAGGACCACACGGACTTCTAAGCCACGTCCTCCTAACCCACTGGCTGCTGATTTGCTTCTTCCTCTGAAACCACAAAACCCTGGGATTTGGATGTGGGTGGGAACTCTTAACTGTCTCACCATCAGAGGCTCTGGAGACGTAAGGTGCAACCCATTACTACTGGCAGCAGCTGGCAGCCACCCTCCCACAGTGTTGGAAATAGCAACAAAAGCTCCAGCTGTGGGCCCAGATGCTCCCTGGGATATCCTGAAGGTCATGGTTTCTGCTTCTGAGGCTGGGAGATCTCACCGTGGCTATCTGTGGTGTCTGGGCTTGGCCGACTGTAGAAGATGCTTGGCTTTCAGAGGGAAGGGGAGGAACAGGGTCTGGGGAATGAGTCGATTCTCAGTGGGCTCCGTTTTGGTGGCAGTCTGGGTCGTGAAGGGAAAGGTGCAGGTGTGATGCCATTCTTCCAGAGCATTACTCTTGTTTTGTTTTTGTTTGTTTGTTTAAGATTTTTATTTATTCATCTGTCAGAGAGAGAGCACAAGTAGGCAGAAGGGCAGGCAGAGGGAGAAGCAGGCTCCCCACTGAGCAGAGAGCCAGACATGGGGCTCCATTCTAGGACCCTGGGATCATGACCTGAGTTGAAAGCGAACACTTAACTGACTGAACCACCCAGGTGTCCACCCCCCACTTAGGTCATTCTTATAACAAAGTTACTTTCTGCACTGCCCCGCAAGGCTTTCTTCACTAACAGGATTGGATTAAACCTGTCTGGACAGGTACCTATAAATAATGCCCTGGATCAGATGTACGCACACCTCACAAAAGCACTGAGAACCTTCCTTCTCCTATGCCCGCCTACCTTATACAAATGGAAGGACCACAGAGACTTATAAGCTAGGACCTCCTCACTCACACCCTGCTGATTTGTATCTTCCTCTGGAACAAATAATCCAAAAATTTATATGGAACCAGAAAAGACCCCCAATAACCAAAGGAATGTTGTAAAAGAAAAGCAAAGCTGGTGGCATCACAATTCTAGACTTACAGCTCTATTACAAAGCTGTCATCATCAAGACAGAATGGTACTGGCACAAAAACAGACACATAGACCCATGGAACAGAACAGAGAAAGCAGAAATGGACCCCTCAACTCTATGGTTAACTAATCTTCGACAAAGTATGAAAGAATACCCAATGGAAAAAATGTAAATCTCTTCAATGAATGATGTTGGGAAAATTGGACATTTTCATGCAGAAGAATGAAACTGGGCCAGTTTCTTAGACTGTACACTAAAATAGACTCAAAGTGGATGAAAGACCTCAATGTGAGAAAGGAATCCATCAAAATCCTAGAGGAGAACACAGGCAGCAACCTTTGTGACCTAGGCCACAGCAACTTCTTGCTGAATGTTTCTCCAAAGGCCAGGGAAACAAAGACAAAAAATGAACTATTGGGACTTCATTGGGATTAAAAACTTTTTGGTAGAAAAAAGTGGTGGTAGAAATACAAAATAGGGAACCATGAGAAAACAGTTACAGCCTACATTGCACCATTATTGTGCTAGTCAACGTCGGACAACCAGCTATCCAGAAAAATAAGTTCAGAAAGAAGAAATATTTATTTATTTATTTATTTAATATTTTTTAAAGTATAAGGATTTGAGTCAGTGATATTTTAATAGTACTGTATGGTGACAGATGTGGCCATAGAATAATGTATAAACTTGTTGAATCACTATATTGTATAGATGAAATAGTATAGCCCTGTGTGCCAATGAGGCTAAAACAAAAAATGAGGAAACACTTAAAATCTGTGATCCAAATATCTTCCATAGGAATCCAAAGAAAAAGAAGTTCTGGTTCATGGTCAGTGTTCCAGGAGGCTTCTGAATTCACCTCCTCCTTTGGACATGTGGAACCTACACCTACACATGGGACAATTCCTATTGTGGGACATCCAGAAACTAGCTGAGGGACTCCTACACATTGGGTTAAAGAAGTCATACCCACACTGAAACACGTGCACAATGTTGGGACACATTCTTGCCATAAAGTCCACCTCCAGCAGAACAGTATACCATTGGAAGGAAACTTGTAACCCCCGGTTTCTCCCTGAATAGCAAAGGGTTTGGACTCAACTTCAAGTGCCCCAACTTGCAAGACTTCCACCTGAGGAACCGGCCCCAAAACACCTTGATCTGGAAGCCAGCGGTACATGCACTGAGTCCCCAAGACAATACTAAACAAAGTAACAGGGAGCAGACAGAACTGCCCACCTCCCAGTCTTTCCCTCAAAGAAGCTTATTTTCAGATCTTAAAGACTCCTGCCTAACAGTTAGGCTTCCAATTCAGAACACATCTATGGAATGACTGCATTCCTCCCTGGAAATGGGGGAAGCCTGTGTTTGCACTCTGCATTCTCTCTCTGCCCAGCTCCAGGTCCCTGGTTCTTCCTGGAAAGAGCCTGTGCACTTGTCTGGTGCCCTGGCAGCCCTTGACCACCTGGCTCTGTTGGCCAGCAGGGCTGAAGTTCTCGGACCCACAGGGCTAGAGCAAATAGAGACAAATAAGTATTTGCAGAAATAACACTTGCGTATTAGAACTGGCAAAGTAATACTGGCAGTACACTTGCAAATATTACAATAAGCTCATGATAAACTTCCAAACAGATGAACTTGCAAGAATAATATTTGTGTATTATAATTTAAAATAATACAATAAATATGTATAATAAATGGTAAGACTTTGTTAATTTGATATCTTGACTGAGTATAAGATTTTTCTGGATTGCTTTTCTGCAATTTCATTTATTATGGCATCAAAATCTGTACTTTTTGCAAAATCAATTTCCTCATGTATTTGAAAATAACACTGTCTTTTGGCAAATACAAGACCTCAAATAATATTCGATAATTTTTAAAATTCTTTTCAGCATAACAGAATTCATTGTTTATGCACCACACCCAGTGCTCCATGCAATATGTGCCCTCCATAATACCCACCACCTGGCTCCCCCAACCTCCCACCCCTGCCCCTTCAAAACCCTCTGTTTGTTTTTCAGAGTCCATAGTCTCTCATGGTTCATCTCCCCTTCCAATTTCCCTCAACTCCTTCTCCTCTCCATCTCCCTATGTCCTCCATGTTATTTGTTATGCTCCACAAATAAGTGAAACCATATGATAATTGACTCTCTCTGCTTGACTTATTTCACTCAGCATAATCTCTTCCAGTCCTGTCCATGTTGGTACAAAAGTTGGTTATTCATCCTTTCTTATGGAGGCATAATACTCCATAGTGTATATGGACCACATCTTCCTTATCCATTCATCCGTTGAAGGGCATCTTGGTTCTTTCCACAGTTTGGTGACCATGGCCATTGCTGCTATAAACATTGGGGTACAGATGGCCCTTCTTTTCACTACATCTGTATCTTTGGGGTAAATACCCAGTAGTGTAATTGCAGGGTCATAGGGAAGCTCTATTTTTAATTTCTTAAGGAATCTCCACACTGTTCTCCAAAGTGGCTGCACCAACTTGCATTCCCACCAACAGTGTAAGAGGGTTCCCCTTTCTCCACATCCTTTCCAACACACGTTGTTTCCTGTCTTGCTAATTTTGGCCATTCTAACTGGTGTAAGGTGGTATCTCAATGTGGTTTTAATTTGAATCTCCCTGATGGCTAGTGATGATGAACATTTTTTTGTGTCTGATAGCCATGTGTATGTCTTCATTGGAGAAGTGTCTGTTCATGTCTTCTGCCCATTTTTTGACATGATTATCTGTTTTGTGTGTGTTGAGTTTGAGAAGTTCTTTATAGATCCTGGATATCAGCCTTTTGTCTGTACTGTCATTTGCAAATATCTTCTCCCATTCCGTGAGTTGCCTCTTTGTTTTGTTGACTGTTTCCTTTGCTGTGCAGAAGCTTTTGATCTTGATGAAGTCCCAAAAGTTCATTTTCGCTTTTGTTTCCTTTGCCTTTGGAGACATATCTTGAAAGAAGTTGCTGTGGCTGATATTGAAGAGATTACTGCCTATGTTCTCTAGGATTCTGAGGGATTCCTGTCTCACGTTGAGGTCTTTTATCCATTTCGAGTGTATCTTTGTGTATGGTGTAAGAGAATGGTCAAGTTTCATTCTTCTACATATAGCAAGCTGTCCAATTTTTCCAGCACCATTTATTGAAGAGACTGTCTTTTTTCCACTATATATTTCCACTGTATATTTCCACTGTATATTTTTTCCTGTCGAAGATTATTTGACCATAGAGTTGAGGGTCCATATCTGGGCTCTCTACTCTGTTCCACTGGTCTATGTGCCTGTTTTTATGCCCAGTACCATGCTGTCTTGGTGATCACAGCTTTGTAGTAAAGCTTGAAATCAGGTAACGTGATGCCCCCAGTTTTGTTTTTATTTTTCAACATTTCCTTAGCAATTTTAGGTCTCTTCTGATTCTATACAAACTTTAGGATTATTTGCTTCAGCTCTTTGAACAATACCGGTGGAGTTTTGGTCAGAATGGCATTAAAAGTATAGATTGCTCTAGGCAGTATAGACATTTAACATGCTCTTCTGATCCAAGAGCATGGAATGGTCTTCCATCTTTTTGTGTCTTCTTCAATTTCTTTCATGAGTGCTCTGTAGTTCCTCGAGTACAGATTCTTTACTTCTTTTGTTAGGTTTATTCCCAGGTATATTATGATTCTTGGTGCTATAGTAAATGGAATTAATTCTCTAATTTCCCTTTCTGTATTTTCATTGTTAGTGTATAAGAAAGCCACTGATTTCTGTACATTGACTTTGTATCCTGCCACATTACTGAATTGCTGTATGAGTTCTAGTAGTTTTGGGGGTGGAGTCTTTTGGGTTTTCCATATAAAGTATTATGTCATCTGTGAAGAGAGAGAGTTTGACTTCTTCATTGCCAATTTGAATACCTTTTATTTATCTTTGTTGTCTGATTGCTGTTTCTAGGACTTCTAATACTATGTTGAACAAGAGTGGTGAGAGTGGGCATCCTTGTCATGTTCCTGACCTCAACGGGAAGGCTGTGAGCTTTTTCCCATTGAGAATGATATTTGTTGTGGGTTTTTCATAGATAGATTTTATGAAATTCAGGAATGTTCCCTCTATCCCTATACTTTGAAGTGTTTTAATCAGGAATGGATGCTGGATTTTGTCAAATGCTTTTTCTGCATTAATTGAGAGGACCATGTGGTTCTTCTCTCTTCTTTTATTGATTTGTTCTATCTCATTGATTGATTTGCGAATGTTGAACCATCCTTGTAGCCCAGGGATGAATCCTACCTGGTCATGGTGGATAATCTTTTTAATATGCTGTTGGATCCTATTTGCTAGGATCTTGTTGAGAATCTTAGCATCCATATTCATCAGTGTTATTGGTCTGAAATTCTCCTTTTTGGTGTGGTCTTTGCCTGGTTTGGGGATCAGTGTAATGCTGGCTTCATAAAAAGAGTCTGGAAGTTTTCCTTCTGCTTCAATTTTTTGAAACAGCTTCATAAGAATAGGTGTTATTCCTCCTTTAAAGTTTGGTAGAATTCCCCAGGGAATCTGTCAGGTCTTGGGCTCTTGTTTTTTGGGAGATTTTTTTATTTTTTCAGCATAACAGTATTCATTATTTTTGCACCACACCCAGTGCTCCATGCAATCTGTGCCCTCTACAATACCCACCACCTGGTGCCCCCAACCTCCCACCCCCCACCCCTTCAAAATTCTCAGATCGTTTTTCAGAGTCCATAGTCTCTCATGGTTCACCTCCCCTTCCAATTTCCCTCAACTCCCTTCTCCTCTCCATCTCCCCTTGTCCTCCATGCTATTTGTTATGCTCCACAAATAAGTGAAACCATATGATAATTGACTCTCTCTGCTTGACTTATTTCACTCAGCATAATCTCTTCCAGTCTTTTGGGAGGTTTTTGATCACTGCTTCAATCTCATTACTAGATATCGGTCTATTCAGGTTGTCAATTTCTTCCTGGTTCAATTTTGGGAGTTTGTGGTTTTCCAGGAATGCATCCATTTCATCTAGGTTGCTTAACTTATTGGCATATAACTGTTGATAATAACTTCTGATGATTGTTTCTATTTCCTTGGTGTTAGTTGTGATCTCTCCCTTTCATTCATAATTTTATTGATTTGAGCTTTCTCTCTTCTCTTTTGGATTAGTGTGGCCAATGGTTTATCCATCTTATTGATTCTTTCAAAAAAACCAGCTTCTAGTTTCATTGATAAGTTCTACTGTATCTCTAGTTTCTATCTCATTGATCTCTGCTCTAATATTGATTATTTCCCTTCTTGTGTGTGGAGTTGGCTTAATTTGTTGTTGATTCTCCAGTTCTTTAAGGTGTGGAGACAGCTGGTGTATTCTGGATTTTTCAATTTTTTTGAGGAAGGCTTGGATGGCTATGCATTTCCCCCTTAGGACCGCCTTTGCTGTATCCCATAGGTTTTGGACTGAAGTGTCTTCATTCTCATTGGTTTCCATGAATTGTTTCAGTTCTTCTTTGATCTCCTGGTTGATCCAGGCATTCTTAAGCAAGGTGGTCTTTAGCTTCCAGATGTTTGAGTTCCTTCCAAACTTTTCCTTGTGATTGAGCTCCAGTTTCAAAGCATTGTGATCTGAGAATATCCAGGGAATATCCAGGGAATATCCAGGGAATATCCAGGGAATTATCTCAGTCTTTTATTTTAATTATCTCAGTTGAGCCCTGATTTATGACCCAGTATGTGGTCTATTCTGGAGAAGGTTCCACGAGCACTTGAGAAGAATGAGTATTCTGTTGTTTTAGGGTGGAATGTTCTGTATATTACTATGAGGTCCATCTGGTCCAATGTGTCATTCAATGCTCTTGTTTCTTTATTGATTTTCTGCTTTGATGATCTGTCTATTTCTGAGAGAGGCGTATTAAAGTCTATTATTAATGTATTCATATCATTATGACTCTTTATCTTGATTAATAGTTCTCTTATGTAATTGGCTGCTCCCATATTGGGGGCATAGATATTTACAATTGTTAGATCATCTTGGTGGATAGTCCCTTTAAGAATTATGTAGTGTCCTTCTGTATCTCTGACTACAGTCTTTAGTTTAAAATCTAATTTATCTGATATGAGAATTGCTACCCTGGCCGCCTTTTGAGGCCCGTTGGCATGAAAGATGCTTCTCCATCCCTTCACTTTCAGTCTGGGTGTATCTTTAGGTTCAAAATGGGTCTCTTGTAGACAACATATGGATGGGTCCTGTCGTTTTATCCAATCTGCAACCCTGTGTCATTTTATGGGAGCATTTAGGCCATTCACATTGAGAGTGATTATTGATAGATACGTTTTTATTGACATTGTGTTACCTTTGAAATCTTTCTTTCTGTAGATTGTCTCTATATTTCTGTTCAATGCTAATCTTAGGATTTTTCCTCTTTTATAGAACCCCCCTTAATATTTTTTGCAGTGTCGGCTTGGTGGTTGCATAGTCTTTTAAGCCTTGCCGGTCTTGGAAACTCTTTATCTCTCCATCCATTTTGAATGTCAGTCTTGCTGCATAAAGTATTCTTGGCTTCATGTTCTTCTCATTTAGTGCCCTGAATATATCTTGCCAGCCCTTTCTGGCTTGCCAGGTCTCTGTGGACAGGTCTGAGGTTATGCTGATGGGCTTTCCTCTGTAAGTTAGGAGCCTCTTTGTCCTAGTGGCTTTCAAGAGATTATATCTACAATTATGATTCCTCAATTTGACTATCAGGTGCCTTGATGTTTTTTTGGAATCTAACCTTGGTGGAGACCGTTCGACCTCTAGTACATGAACATTGGTTCCATTCGCGAGATTGGGAAAATTTTCATGAAGCACTTGTTCTTCTAGACTTCTTTCTTTCTCCTCCCCTTCAGGGATTCCAATAATTCTGACGTTGGAATGTTTCATGGCATCATTTATTTCCCTGATTCTGTTTTGGTGGCTTCTAAGCTGTTTGTTCCAGGCTTCCTCCTGATCCTTTCTCTCTATCTGTTTGTCCTCCAGATCACTAATTCTATCTTCTGTCTCAGTTACCCTAGCTTTTAGAGAATTTAGATTAGATTTGAACTCATTGAGAGCATTGTGAACCTCATCCCTGGTGGCTTTCAGTTCTACCCTAATCAATTCCGTTTGGTCATCCATGGCTTTCTCCAACCTAGCCATTGCCTGGATAATTGTTAGCTTGAATTCTCTTTCTGACATATTGTTTATGTTGATAGCCATTAGCTCTGTTGCAGAAAGCCCATCCTCTGTATTTTTCTTCTGTTGGGCATTCCTCCTCCTAGTCATTTGGTCAGAGATGACTGAACAGATGTAGCTGGATGTATCGACCTTGGTGCAGTCAAGGTGCACCCTGGAATGCTTCTGAGCAATCAGGATTCCACACCCAAATGAGAGAAAAAAGAAAAGAAAAAGAAAAAGAGAGAGAGAGAGAGAGACAGGAAAAAAAAGGAAGATAAAAGAGAAGGTTCAGCCCAAATTGGCCCCAAGGTAAGATTTATGAAGTATACAAACAAAAACAGACAAAGAAAAAGACTGATAAAAGTATATGACAAGAGAAAAAAAATATATATATATACAAGCAAATAAAGGAAGAACCTCGTCAAAAAGAACCCCAAGTATAAGATTTATATACTATCAGGACAAACACAAAAACACAGAAACACTGGCGGAAGAAAAAGATGGGAGAGTGGTTATAAATTCTCAGTGTGGGCGAGGAAGGTTGTTTTGATTCTTCCTGGATGTATCTTGATATCTTTGTTAAAGGATTCAACTTTCCTAAGATAAAGGGTGATTAAAAATTGGTTTACCTATAAGGGTAGCATTGTTTGGGGAAAGGGGATTACCTTGAAGTTTAACTCTATATGAATATTAGAAAATACAAATAAAAAAGGAATAAACTAGACTAAACTAAACCAAAATTTAAAACAAAATTAAAAAAATAGAAATGCAAAAGAAAAACACAGGTATATGTATCAAAAAGTTCAGGTTAGAAGGTTATTATGGAATTTGATGTACGGGACATCTCACTGTGATGGTAAATAGGTTAATAAATTATCTATATATATAAAAAAATGAACCAGAATGGTGGGAACGAGTTAAAAATAAAAGTTGTCCTATGAGGTAGTGGTGGTTGTTCTCTTATAGTCTTTTTTTTTTTTTTTTTGTCTTTCCTGGTTGGTTTTCTGGGGGAGGGGCCTGCCACGTGGGTTTTCAGTCAATGATGTTTGCTGAGTTAAGCCCTCCCTCCCCCCTCAGGGTGGTGGGCTCTGAGGAAACCGGTTTTTTCAGGCTTTTGTTCTCTGGAGGTTTTTATGTTTGTTCACTTTTTTTTTTCTCTCGCCCTGACCAGTTTTGATGGTTTTTGTAGGTTTAGAGGAAAGCAAACTGCACCCTGACCTGCCTCTCAGAAAGAAACCTCAGTCTGGTCCCCTGTGGGTGCTGCAGAGCCCATATAAATTCCCCCTTGGCCGCTGGCAGAGCAGGTTCCGAGTTTCGGTCCTGGGGGATGCAGGATCTTCTGCTTGTACCCAAAACCACGACTGCCAGAGAGGTTCCAAGCAGCGATCACACACTGAGATTTTCCCGCGGGCCCGGGCTGGGAGTGCCTGGTCTTTCTGGGTCTATGAGCGCCGGGCTTGTGGGCACCTCTCTCAGGGGTGGGTTTGGGTCTTGGACACGTCTCCGGCTCTGATAGCAGGGCGTGGGTCCGAGAGCACCAGGCTGGACCTTCGCACAGCTCTCTCAGGGGAGGGTGAGGGGAGCGCGCATCTCAGGCTCTGTAGCAGGGCTCAGTGTTCTGCCATCCAGCGAGGCTCCCAGCCCCTCACAGGAGCTGGACCCCACGCGTTCTCGGGCGTGCTGGAGGCTCAGGGACCAAGACCTGGTTTTTCCGCTGCACTCTCTCTGGCTCAGCACCAGGGGAGGCTGTCCTGGGTCTGGGGACTTAAGCCCTTGTCCCTAGCCGCCCTGATTCCCACAATTTCCCCGCCCTCCCCCGGCGATCCTTTGCTCTTTTTGAATGCTTTCAACCAGTCTCCAAGTTAATGCTGGTCCCCAGATGTAGGGCACTCTCTTATTGGGGTATTACTTTCCAATCGGTCGCCTCTGGTGGCTCCCTCCCCCTTTTTTTTATCTTCCAATATCAGTCCAACGTTCCCACTCCACTTTACCTGCCCACTGGTGTCTTCTGCCCCTGTAGCGATCCGGACGTGTATAATTCTGATCTCAGGCTGTTTTCACGGGTGATTGGAGTTCTTTGGTAGGTAATAAGCTCACTTTAGGGTACAGGTTGAAACGGCGCCCCCTCCTACTTCCCCGCCATCTTGTGTCCCTGAGTCCAATTGTTAATGTTCTGACTGGTCCGGCAGGTGATGATGACTCCTTCTTTTGGAGCCATGGACAGGACGGCAGGAGACTGGGTCAGCACATTGTCTCCATGGGAGGCTGAAACCACACAGGAAACATTAGCAGAGTCTCAGGATATGTACATGGAAGTCGCCAGTATCTAGTTAGGTAGGACAGAGAATACTACTTTTTTTAAAAATAAGCCAAATTCATCTGTGGAAAGATTCCCAATGAAGAAAGAAAGTCAGGATGGAAAATCATACCCCCACTTTGACCTGCTTTGTCCAAATATTCTCACCTGGAACCCAGAGGAGCAGAAGGCCAAGGACTGTGATGGAGTCACCATCTTGCTGCTTTCAATGGGTCCAGTGTGTTCATGCCACACACCCAGACACTCTGTTATAAGACTCTGAGAGGCAGAAACACTTCAGATCTAAGAGGAAGAAGATATGCAAACTGTGGGGCATTCGTATTGCTTAAATACTCAAAAATTAAGTTTGTCAGAAGAATCCCCCACTGGGCCCCTTTCTTTGCGGGGTGTGTTAAGTCTCCCTCTTCTGGGCATGTGGAGGTTTTGAAAGTGCTTACCCCATGCTGGGCCAACTACAAGGTCTACCAGCAGGGGGCATGGCATATGATGTAATGCAGTCCTCTGGTGGGCTTCGCTTTCACTGGCAGTGAAGAGCGGGTCACATCCTCAGTCGTGGCCCAGAGCTACCTTAACTCCCTGCTCTCTGCTCCAGTGTGTTGTATAAACATCCCCAGAGCATCCCACCAGGCCATACTCTATCGATTACATCCTGTTAATTGCACATGATGAGTGAGAAATGGTGAGGACTTCGCTAACTTGCAAAAACATATTTGCTCCAATAGTGGGATGCAAACCCTACAAAAATTCATGCGGCCCCCCACCCTGGTGGCTATGTAGGGGGTCCAATATCTTAGGAATGCGGGCACATCCTCTCCGAGGTAAAGGACAAGTGCTTGCATCTTGTACCTCCAACCACGGAGGTTGAAGCACAGTATCTTGTTGAGTGTCGAGTGCTGAGTGTTGAGACAACACATTCCACACTTGGGTAACCTACCATTCTGTTTATCAGCTAATTTTGAAGTCATCAGTATAGAGTGGATGCAGAGTCTGGAGGGATTCTGTATCAGGCTTAGGTCTCGATGCAAGTGGCCCTATTATGTGGGCCCTAGGACTTCTCCTATTATTTGGTGGTATGTGCATCTGTGTCCAGAAGGACGTTGTGGACACTCTGGTAAGCCCAGATGAAGACTCAAAGCACAGACTTCCCATATCTTTGGCAAGACTTGGCCCTTCTCAAGAAAAACCTATTCACTTTTCAACAAGTAGTTCCCAGCATAGCACAGGCCCTGGTAGACCTGTCCACGGAACATCAGTTAACTGTGTAACAGAGCTGTTTGTCCTAAACCAGAAATGTCAGACACACCAGATTGGGTGGAGCCCAGCAGCAGACAATCTCAGAAAGGAGATAGTATTTTCTTTAGTATTGGACCCAAGCAGATACAGCGGGCACACTTAATTTATGGGACAAGAGTTTCAGATCACCACAATACTCACCACTCTTGCCCAAACACTCCTGCATGAGCTCCTATTTTCAGCCTCATGAGGCCTTATACTTAATCCATTTTCTTATTTCTGCATTCCTGCTGCCCCAGCCACAAAGGGGCCTTCTCTCCCAAAATTAACTAATTTCCAGAGGCAGTAAAAGACTTGCCCAAGGGCATACATTTGATATGCAAGCCAGAAAATCCTGAGTCCAAATCCTACTCTTTTCCTCTCAATGAGAGGTACAATCTGTGACATTTCCGTCTACCCAAATCCCCCTGGCTACCAGAGGATAAGTGGCACACCTCTAGTGTGCAGCCTGCTGAAATTTTTAAACTCTCCAATCCTATGTGTGAGTAGCTTGTTGACTTTGCTTCTCCATTACTTCTCATGAAATATGCAGTAAAAAATACAGGCCAGCAGTACTTCTCTCTGCCTGTGCGTCTCACCTTGGTACTGCCTGTGTCGCCGTGGCGCATGCTGTGTGTTCTGTTCCCAGGGGACTATGCATATAATAAAAACTTCTTACTGCATTGTAATAGCTCTCCTGTCTTTGTTTCTTAGCACAACTCATTAAAGACACAGGACCTGCCAACCAGCAAATAGCAGAGAAAGGACTCCAGGATCAGCCCAGGTTCGAATCATATGTTGATGTAAGTTAAACTGAACAGCTCCCATACCATTCTGTAATGAAATAAGATTTTTTTTAGTAGGCGCTCAAAGAGCACAAATGGTCATTGACTTAATGTGGCTGGGGAAGTGGCCTGAAGTAAGGACATGGATGCCCTACGGCATGGCTGGCTAAGAAAGGTCTGGAAGGAAGAGAGTGGAAGGATAAAGGAAAGAAATTATCCACTCCATATCCTCTTCCTCCATATCCTTTATAACCTTTGGTACTTCTTTTTTTTTTTTAAATAGATACTGAATTTTATTAAATATTTTTCTGCATCTGTTGAGACAATCCTATGATTTTTACCCTTAAGTTTGTTAATGTGACTTTCATGCTAATTGATTTATTGATATTAAAGGATCCTTGCATCTCTGGAATAAATCCTACTTGATCATGGTGTATGATCCTTTTAATGTACTGTTGAATTTGGTTTGCTAATATTTGGTGGAGGATTTTTGCATCTATGTTCATCAGGAATATGGCCCTTCTCTTCCTGACACCAAGAGCTACAGCCTTGTCTACCATGCCCTCCTGCTCCAGGCAGGCCTGGCCCCCCAGAATGGGATCTGGTAGGGGAGGCAGATGCACATAGCTCGGGCTCCTTGAATATACAGAAACATGATAATGTGGACATGCAGCTTGTTCCAAACGGCACGTAGGTGAACAAATGTTTCATTTCAAACCCTGTTATTTGCCCTATAAGTATGGCCTTTGTGGGGATTCCACTGGAAGTGTCCCCTGAGGGGAGGACACTCCACCCAGGCCTCTCAGTGGGGACTCCAGCCTGTCTGTCTCCGGGGCTTCCCCAGCTGGTGAGGTGGGGTGTTGTAAGTACCCGATATGAGGTAAAGTGTCCTTATTCTCATTTCTTGCCTACTATTCCCTTCCTGTATGTGCATACCCCATTCCTCTTCTGTTTCTATTAGTTTTTCTATAATAATAATAAAGTTTTCTTTCCTTTTTGAAGTCGAAACAGGGCTGTGGTGAATCTTTTGTGCAGCATGGGAGATGAGGGCTATTGATGTAGATGTTCATCACACTAAAAAATACCTTGGCAGCAACATCTAAACTGGCATTGACCACCCCACTAGACGCCCGAGCCTACTTCCCTTAACACATAGAATTAACCATCATCTAGAGCAAATTCAGGAGCAGAGCGATGGGAGAATCGACCCTTTGTGAGGGTGAGGTGTGGATCCCCAAGCAGGGGTACTTGATACAGGCTCTGTCTGGGTTTAGGAAATGGCTCATGTCATGAAGCAGTGCAGCAGCCATGGGACCCATGGAACAGCCAGAGTGTCACCTGTCAGAGGAAGACTCAGGCATGTGCCCCAGTCAGAGGAAAGATGGCTGAAGTGTTGTGGTTGGACTTGCAGTGCGCCCAAAGCCTCCACAGACTCTGCCCTCCTCACCGGGACTGCATGCTCGTTGTTTTAGAGAATCCCAACCTTGCCCCCTTCCCTCTGTTTAAGAAGGAACAGCAGAATGAGGAACAGGTGCAGGAAGTTTATATGGTGCCCAAGCAACCCTGTGCTGACTTCTCAAACCCCTGGAGGGAACTGAATTTTCTTGAAGGCACCTAGATTTCGTTCATTGGTTAATTCAACACAAAACAGAAATATTGAACTGAAAAGATAGAATAACTGAATATCAGGATTCAGACTTCCCCTAGGTCCAATGAGGGTCCCACATGTCTCCCTGAGTGAGAAAATTCTGGGCCTATATTCCATCTATTCCATCTCTCTGGCCCTTGCACAAATTCCGGACCCGAGGTCAAGTGTTTGCCACATCCTTACCCATCTGCAGGAGAAAATGGCTTCAGAGCTCAATGTTCTCCAGTCAGAGGTTTTATAAAAAGCTGGGCCCAAAGTTCTCCATTTTCTTTTTGTGCCTTACAATTCTTTTTCCCCTCCCTGCCTCCCATTATTTATTTCCCAGTATATTTTGTTATTTTACCACGGTTATTGATATGAAGAGTCAAGTACATCTTTTCTGGAAACTGAACCCATTTAAAGACATTTTTTAAAAAATTTTATTTATTTATTTATTTATTTTTTTGTTTTTTATAAACATATATTTTTATCCCCAGGGGTACAGGTCTGTGAATCGCCAGGTTTACACATTTCACAGCACTCACCATAGCACATACCCTCCCCAATGTCCATACCCCCCCAACCCCCCTCCTCCCCATCAACCCTCAGTTTGTTTTATGAGATTAAGAGTCACTTATCTTCACTTGTCTCCCTCCCAATTCCATCTTGTTTCATTTACTAAAGACATTTTTAAATTGAAAATGGAAGCTTTTCATTTGATCTTGTAGCACTTTGTCATTTTAGAACTTCTAAGATGTTCCCAGAGCTTCTGAGTTGACTTTTGTGTGTTCCTGTCATACAACTCTATTTTGGAGTTGTTTTTGGCTCCTTACATTTCCACTTGGTACTTTCACAACCCACTGCTTATGAGATTTGCTTCTGTTCTCTCTGACTGCTTTGCATAAGCCCCTCCAGGCCCAGACCAGCGGCTCAGGCTGTATAAAAGGGGCCATTGCTATGTGAGCTGAGCTGTGTCGGGCAGGCAGGGGCAGCAAGATGGCGTCACAGAGGCAGGTCCTCCTCTTCTTGTTGCTGTGGGTCTCAGGTGAGAAGCTGAAAAGTGCCATAGTCCTTCTGGAGTAGTGTCATTTTAAACAACTTTCTAAGATACATAATGAGAAACACTGGTTATTTCCAAAATAGACCCAATGATGTACTGCCATGTGGTACCATTAGGAAGCACGTTTGCAATGACATATTTCAGTGTGACTGGGATAAAGTGTGTCTGTATCACTTTTCTGATTGCAGCTGCCCGTGGGGACATCACGATGACTCAGTCTCCAGGCTCCCTGGCTGTGTCTCCAGGTCAACGGGTCACCATGAACTGCAGAGCCAGTCAGAGTGTTAGCAACTATGTAAGCTGGTACCAGCAGAAACCTGGGCAGGTTCCCAGGCTCCTCATCTATGGTGCATCCAACAGGGCCACGGGCATCCCAGACCGGTTCAGCGGCAGTGGGTCTGGGACAGACTTCACCCTCACCATCAGCAACCTCCAGGTGGAAGATGTGGGAAACTATTACTGCATGAAGCATAATAGTTTTCCACCCACAGTGCTTCAGCCTCGATCACAAACCTGCTCCCCGGGGCTGCGGGTCAGGGAGGTTTCACTGCACCAGCTGCTTCCTCCCTGCTCAGCCCTGAACATGTGCATTCCCCTATCTGCCTGAGAAGTCACTTCTGACATACTCCTTGCAGGGCTTGTAAGGCACAGCAGAAAATGAAACGAGCTGACTTTTCTTGCATCCTCCAACCTTTTAAAAAAGATTTTATTTATTCATTTTCCAGAGAGAGGGAGAACACAAGCGGGGAGAGCAGGAAGCAGAGGGAGAAGCAGGCTCCCTTCTGAGCAGGGAGCCCAATGCAGGACTCTTTCCCAGGATGCTGGGATCATGACCTGAGCTGAAGGCAGCCACTTAACCCACTGAGCCACCCAGGCATCCCTCCTGCATCCTTTTTTGTGGGAGGTTAGTGAAGACAAATGCTGTGAAGATGTCTTAGGGATGCTGTTGGGAGTTTTTCTGCCCCAGGAAGCTGCGTTTTTCCCAGGATCCCATGGCAGGAGTGAGCCAGGAAGGTCTGTCTTTAGCCTCTGACAACGGGCTGTGAACTTTCCACCTGGCAGATCAGTTCTCCCTTCCTGCTCCTCTTGGACTCTGGGACATTTCTCTTTTATTTCCTCATTCTCTTTTCTTCACCCTCCATCACTCTCCCATCTGAATCTTTCCAGGATGAAACCTTTGAACTCGCCTATTCAGAATCTCCCACGTGGAAGGTAGTGTCTCTCTCGCTTTTTCCTTCCATGCGCCCTGTTTCCCAGCCTTCTTGGGCAGTGTCCTGCACATTCATTTCTGCTCCAGCTCCTTTCCGACCTCCCTTTTCTCTCTTCTCCCTTTCTCCCGGGTGTACTCATTCTCACAAAGGCAATTCTCTCATTATTTTTTTATTAAGATTTTATCTATGTATTTATTTCTGGGGAGGAGTGGCCCAGGGAGATGGAGAGAATCTCAGGCAGACACCCTGTTGAGTTGGGAACCTGTCACCGCTCCATCTCACATGCCTGAGATCATGACCTGAGCCGAAACCAAGTGTCGGACCCTCAACAGACTGAGCCACCCAGGAGCTCTGATGCCTTCGTCTTCAATCCTGTCACTTTAGGAACACGGGATACTGTACCTCAGCACCTTTTTCCAACCTTGTCACCTTTTTCTTTAAAGTCATCCTTTGGTCATTCAGGTGTAATCTTGGGACTGAAGGAAATCACGGCTCTAAGTGTGACATAACTTGAGTCCCTTGGAAAACATTTCATGAACATGTCCAATTCTGTGTGGAAATGGAGAATTTCTGAGCATCTTATTATTCCCTCACCTTCTTCTGACATGTATGGGTTGATGCACTTTAGCTTCAGGAAAGACTGCAGCAAACCTGGTCAGTGTGCTCCAAATGCCTTTACGTACAAAACAGCTTCTCTTAATAATTAGAAATCTACTTCAAGAATTGCTATTAAGGGATCTATTTTTCTCATCCAAAGTATGTTTTCTGAGGGCTTCCTCTGTGTCCAGAGCAAAGACATGTGGTTTCATCCCAGCTGGGAGAACCAGGCGATAATCAATGGCATCAGTAAACTTTTACTATGTTTTGTTGGAGGGGTTATAAAGAAAAGTAAAGAAAGAAAGGGAATAAAACCTTGCCGGGTAAGGGTGTCCAGAAACTTAAAATCAGATGATGTATTCGTTAGCTAGTGTCATGTGATAAATCACCCACAAAATACAGTGGCTTAAAATGGTAACATGTTTGTTGCTCTCAGGTTTATTGGTTGGCTGCACAGTTCTGTTAATATGAGCCCAGGCTTCATTGATCTTGATTGATCTTGGCTGGCTTGCTTGTGTGCTTAAAGTTGTCGGGCTGATGCTCCTGATGTAGAAAGGCTCACATTTCTTTCCTCTCTTTCACATTTCTGTTAGGGGTGCTAACCATCTTGACCTAGGAAATAGGAAATGGCATACTTGACTTTAAGTGAGGATGGAGGAGGAGCTGTTAGAACCTGAAGAAGGAGAGAGAAAGAGTGAAGACTGACGAGACCAGGGAAGTGAAGTATGATTGTGGGGCAGGGTGAAGGGCTTCAGGAGGTGAGTGATCATGAATCAAAGTTGGAGCTGTCGGGTTTCCTGTGTGTTTTCCTCCAGCAGGCATGTGGAGGTTTGGGATTTTGTACATGAAATGAAACAATGGAAGAGCTGAGGAAGAGCTTGCGTATAGGGAGTTGTTATAAAGAAGGATCATGGAATTCAGCTGAGGAAGGAGGGAAATGAGACTATGAAGGGCTTAAAGACAAGAAAATATGGGAAGGCCTATAGATTCTCTAAAAGTTGGGACGCCTGGGTGGCTCAGTTGGTTAAGCAGCTGCCTTCGGGTCAGGTCATGATCCCAGCGTCCTGGGATCGAGTTCCGCATCAGGCTCCTTGCTCAGCAGGAGCCTGCTTCTCCCTCTGCCTCTGCCTGCCATTCTGTTTGCCTGTGCTCGCTCTCTTTTCCTCTCTCTCTGACAAATAAATAAAAATCTTAAAAAAAATTTATAAGATTCTCTAAAAGTTAATTTTCAGAAAACAGTAAAATTATGACTCTCATCGAGAGATAGTAATGATGAACATGGGTTGAATTATTTTACTCATATGCTATGAGGGAACTAGGAAGATGTAACTGGTTCAAAGGAAAAGTCAAAGACACAGATATATATGGCGTAAAGGAATGAACTGCAGAGAAAGGCAAGCTGGTTCTCCAAGGTGAGGTAAGATGTCAGTTAAGTCACTATCAGATAGCACAAAATCATCCATCTATCTGTTACCAACAGTTTAATAAAAGTTGCAAGATAGCTCAAAGACAATGACCAGGGTTGGACCCTGATTACCTGGAAAGTTATGCTACGGAGATGCCAAAATTTCTATGGAAACACAACATACATTTTTCCTATAGATTTCAGGTCTTACTGTAATGAAAGCCAGAAAATATTGGTGGTGGCATACCCAGTGGATTGAGCTGCAGAGTTCTTAGAATGGGTCAAGGCTGAGATACTCAACATTTAAAAAAAAACAAAACAAACCTTCATTTATTTATTTATTTATTTATTTGAGAGAGCGGGAGAGAGAGAGAGAGTGAGCGAGCATACCTGAGCTCATGAGCAGGGGTAGATGCAAAGGGAGAGAGAGAGAAGCAGACTCCCCGCTGAGCAGGGCTCCATCCCAGGACCCCAGGATCATGGCCTGAGCTGAAGGCAGAGGCTCAACTGACTGAACCACCCAGGCACCCCTGAGATGCTCAGCATTATAATGATGGAGAACTTGTCATGATTTTCTGATGGTGCACCTAAGGCATGGCCACGAGAGATTGGGTGGGGAAGAGACAATTGGAGGAGGATCAGCCAAACAACTGAGAGATCAGGTAATGGAAGGTCATATACTGAATACACTGAAACCACCAGGAATTGTGACAGGGTATGAGAGGCTCTAGAGGTGGGAGCTAAAATATTCCAGAAACCAGGAGAGACTTTGGGGCTGGTGTTTGTCTGTCATAAGGGGTGACCCTAGAGTTGTGTTCTACCTATCTTGGTTTCAAACACTGTTCTTCCAGTTTTTAGGCAGGCCGAGAAATCTAGAAGAGGCAGAAGGGGGCGACAGGAGGTCTGTGAGCTGGCTGCCAGGGAAACAGAAGCTCAGGGCACTTTTAGAAGAGACACAGTCTACTGGGCATCTCAGTGGTTTGGAGAGCGAGTGTTGAGGGAGAAGGTGTCCAGGTGGTGAGTCTTTATCTCTCCTGTGTTCCATATTTTTTGTTTGCCTCTCTCTTATAATCTGTTTTGCTGTTTTTTCCAAATTTAAAATGTTTTCTAGTGACAAAAGCAGCCTGCTCTTTGCTCCTGGTTTTGCACTAGAAGTCTTTTTTTTTTTTTTAAATGTTAAAAATATGTTGGGGAAAAAATGATGTGCATTGGTTCCAGCACAAGGACAGACCGAGATCTAGTGTTTTCTCCTTCATGAGATTTTTTCCTCTGGATTAAAATTTGAATAGCAAAGTCTGGACTTTGATCTGGAAGCCAGATTTCTACATATTTCTACATCTTTCTACATATAAAGGAAATCATATGATGTTTGCCTTTCTCTGGACTTGCTTCACCTCACAATACTCTATTGGTCCATCCATGTTGTGCCAAATGGCTAGTTTTCATTCTTTTTATGGCAGAGTAATATTTCATTGTATATATGGACATCGTCTTTACAAGATTAGGAACTTATATCTGCTATGGGTTTACAAGTCTGGGAGCTTGAAGAAAAAGTTTTACTAATCCTTCTCAGCCATATTTCCCGTGAGGTTAGTGCGTATAGAATGTTGTCTAGAGAATACAGCACAAAGACAGTTAGTGTAACTGGGAAAGAAGAAATTCGGAGAGTGGGAAAATAAGCAATAATAAGTTATGAACAATATAAAATATTATCCTACTGAAAATATCACAAAATTTGTTAGCTCAAAAATGCATGTAAATTGTGTTGCCACACATATGCCTCAGGTTTCTGATGCTCAGGCTGAGTACCTGTTCCTGACCCCTACACAGAAGCCAGGAGTGTCAGGTTGAGGTTCATGGCAGCTCTGCCTGCCAGCTCACTGCTCAGCCCACAGGCTGGTCATGTCCCTTCCACAGCTGGTTGTGCCCCATTGAGACTATTGTTGCCAAGGGGCCAGGACTCAGTCCAGAGCACTCAGCTGCATGTTACTGCCCTGAGTTCCCCAGCACCTGCCTCTGACATCAGCTCAGAGCCTCTGCTGTGCCCGCTCCTCGTTCAGGCAACACATGTGCCTAGTGGGGACCGCCAAACCAAGAGGTTTGTGTTCGGGGCTGAACCACTGTGGGAGGAAAATGTGTACCTTGCTCACAGTAATAAACTCCCACATCGTCAGCCTCCACCCTGCTGATTCTCAGGGTGAAATCTGTCCCTGACCCGCTGCCACTGAACCTGTCTGGGACCCCAGTGTAACGGTTGGAAACCTTGTAGATCAAGCCCTGTGGGGACTGGCCTGGCTTCTGCCGGAACCAATTCAAGTACGTGTTTCCATTACTGTGTACGAGGCTCTGGCTGGCCCTGCAGGAGATGGAGGCCGGTTCTCCGGGGGTGACTGACAGTGAGAGTGGAGTCTGTGTCAGCGTGACCTCTCCACTGGATCCTACAACAATGAGAGATAAGTACAGGTTATGGAGAAACATTATGAGCCATTTTATGAATTAAAATTTCATTTATATTAGGCTAAATCATAATTTGTGATTGGATTCCTACTGTAAATATATCCAGTTTCCATGGATAACCCAAGAATTGCAGGGCACCAAGTGGCCACAATTTTTTTTTTTTTCAGCATCTCACTAAAACACTGTTCTTTGTTCCCTTTAATTTCTCATAATTTTCACAGATTTCAAAATTAAATTCCCCTCTTAGAGGGCAATCTCACCCCTGGACAGGGCACGGATAGGGAGTAACAGCACCCAGACAGCTCACTCTCCCCACCCCAATCTCCCATCTCCTCCCCCCTCTGCTCTTACCTGGGACCCAGAGCATCAGCAGCCCCAGTAGCTGAGAAGGGAACCTCATTTTGAGATGCTGAACTGATGAGTCCTAGTAAGTAGACACAAGGTCAGAGCTGACCTTTATGTCAGACTTCCAAGGTAAGGTCCTCCCCAGGGGACAATATGCAAATCTTGTGGTGGGTGTGGCTGAGAGGAAAGAGCCAAAGGCAGGGCTCAGGTCCCTCTTCTGGGAGTGCAGTAACTTAAAATGGCTTTTGTCTTTGCAGGGAAACTAACAGAGACAAATTCCCTACTGCCTGTGCGGGAAGCAGGATCTCTCTGTGATAATCAGGATCTGTGGCAGGACACAGTGCTCATAGACCTGCCTTCTGAGAAAGCTCCAGAGACCCTGACTATACAGGCACGCATGTCCAGAGGCCATTTCTGGCAGGTGAATGGCCATCCTGCCTGTATTCCTGTCAGCTAATGTCCAGGAGGAAACAGATCCCACTCCAGCTGATTAGCCAGCAATCTCCAGATCCCAGGATAAACTGGAGAGAGATCAGGAGTCTCTGGGATCTGCTGTTTCCAGGTTAATGGTTTACATAATTTATTAATGATTTATTAATGAATTAAACTCACCCTGAGACCTCGTGAATTATCTACTCTTTGAGAAGATGAAAGTGAGAGGAACTTGACAGGTAGAAAAGAATCTCTCACTTACACAAGGAGAACTCATAGTCCTGCAGAAGAGAATAGGAAAGAAGACAGAATTATATGCTTCAGGCAGTGTATGAAGTTTGTGGTAACCGATTGTTACAATGTGGTGTGTATCCTGTCATAGTTGTGTGTCTCTCCCCAGAGAGACTGATAGATGGATAGGTGGATAGTAGGCAAGATAGACAGATGATAGAACATACATACCATATGGTACATATTAGATAAGCTAGACACACACACACACACACACACACACACACACACACACACCGTATAAAGCAGAGTGATTTCTTAAGTCAATATTTTCTAAATGGATGGACAGAATGAAGAATGTTTCCCATTTCCCAGAAAATAATGTTTCCCCTTCCCATACAGAGGCTCCCTCATCATGTGTAACAGATTTCTGTTAGGGGGTCTGGTTCCTTGGTAGTTCTGTGTGAGAAGCTGTTGTCTCTCACTTGATTTTATGTTCAGCATCCACAGCTCTGAGTCTATAGTTGAAAATGAGATTCTGTAGGTGAGAATAGCAAGGACTGGGATAAAACTTCTAATAATTTGGCATCACCCTTGCCTATGACGGACATTTTCTGAGGTCTTTGGTGAACCACAATCACCGTGGGACAGGGTGCGTGGTCTAAGCTGCTTGGGGCTTCAGTTTACCAACCATCCTTCATTAAGGCTGGGACATAACCTGATGCTTCTGTGTGTGTCAGCCTGATGTAGGTGTTAGTCAGGTGTTGGTGAGTGTTGTGTCAACCTCAAATTACCTGACAACTCAAGTCACTATCAGACAAACAAAATCCTGGAGAAACTGAAGGAATAGAATTTGTAGGGTAAATCAAATCCAAGGTCATACTGAATTAAAGAATTACTGAATACATGCAAGTCCAGGCAAGATTCCACAACAAATCTCGGTCTGAATATCTTCTAGGAAATCCTCCTAGAATGCGATTTTGTACCATAGTTAGAAGAACTATTATGTAACAATGGTACTGTAAGTAAACCCTGAACTCTATGGAGGGACTTGGGTGCTGATGACAGGTTGTGACAGAACTAGGACTAATAGGACTAATAGCCCATGTCCTGTATATTACTAGTTGTCATTTTGTTTACTCTTTCATGTGTTTTCTCCCTTGATCTTTTCTTAGAGTGCTAGCCAAGCAATCCTGAATCTTACTCTTGAACATGCCAGCCCACCTAATGAATCCTGCTGGTGAATGATTCAGAAAGTTAAACCAGTGGAAATGAATAAAATCAGGAAAAAACCAAAAAGGACAATATAAGAAAATATCATAAATCTTAAGATGAGTTTAGAAACTATTCATTACACATGTTAAATTAAGAATCACAATATCTAACACTGTGTGTCAAATATACTAAGGAAATCAGAATCACATTACCCATCACCATATGTGAAACCTCAATGTGTGGAAATTTGGCTGAAAATTATTCATCCACCATGTTTATTTGCTGTGTATCAGTTTTGAAACTATTTTTTGTACAACGTTTTCCTACAAATGCTTGAACTTCAACAATATTTCCTACAAAACGTAACATGAAAACTTTAAAAGTCTCCTTTTGTGTTTGGTTGTTTATCTCATAATTTCTTGCCCTGAAATACCTAAAAAATGCAAAAACCTTCTACAGCTTCCTCCTTGACAGAGAAGGTTTTGAAATTTTCCCCTGCTAACTGTAGACCGAAGAAAGACTGTTCCTAATTCCTAAGAGGAGTCTTTATCTCCTGTGTATGTAGGAACTTTGTTGTACCCTGGATAATAAAAGTGACTTCATCAACATTGGTCATTGCACAACACACAGAAATCATTGACATCTGTAAGGGATGTAAGAAGAACCACCATGAGGTCCAGGTGGGGACCAGGACTCTAGGAGCCTCTAATCTTGACCACCATCACCTCAACCAGCAAGGACTTACACAGGTGGGTTTCGTTGCACTTTTGTCTCTTCGCCAGGGGACGTCTCTTTGGAATCTATAAAACTGGAAACCAGTGTGTAATTTGTGTCCCTTGGGTCAGTTCTCTTGCTACTTAGTTTATGTGAGACCATTATTCTGTGGTCAGGGTGTGTGGGTGGGGAGTGTAATGCTGTCATACATTGTGTAGAACTCGATGTATACATTTTCTCAGCGAAACAGCACAAACTTATAATGCTTTGGTGAAGTTGAGAGACAACAGACTTGTGTCCTGACTGAGCCCAAATGGAAGTTCTCTCTGCCACCCAGCAGAGGGAGGGTCTCCAACAGGAGGTCTGTTGGGTAGATTCTTGGGACCTGTGACTGAAATGGGTCACCTTTTCTAAAAAACTGCAAATACTCACCCACTAGAGGATGAACTCACAGAGAATAATTTTGGCTCCAGCAGCTCACATATATACGTGAATCTGTTGATCCTCTGACTTCAAAAGTTATTTCTGAACCATGTGAAGAAGGTCATTTATGAGATTCAGTGACCTAGATATTCCAAAGCCCTGGTCTCCATATACATAATCTGAATTCCTTCCCAATATTGTAATTTCTCTTCTTTGTTCTTTTGGAATAAGTAAATAACTAAATGACTTTTGTAGGACTGAGATTCTTGTGAGCCCTTTGAAGAAATGGGAGAAATGTCTTATGTCAGATGTGAAGGTTATTCTTGTATTGATGTTAATCCTTGGTCAGGGCCCCCAGTCCCCACACTCTAATCGGGGAAAATGAGACAGAAGTTCCCTTTGACCACAGGCCACTTCATAATCCCTCTATTTAATAAACTTTTAAGTCTGTGTAGCAGTTTGCTTCCCCAACCCCAAAGTGTCTCCTGTGATGGATGGAACTTCTGTCCTGAGGAATTCTCATGAACTCTTACAGCTTTCTCGTCAGTTAACAAATACTCTTCCACTGCTTTAATTTGAGATGGATTGTTTCTTTGTGTGTTTGCTTTTTCTCTGTGGAAAGTTTGCTCCCTTGTCTCCTATGCCAGAGCACTACTTTCTCCCATGTGTCCTCAGGGCAGAGAGGACACATTCTGAGCTCAAGCCCTAAGCCCCCTGTTCCTTAGGGAAAATAAAGAAGCCAGATTTTCTCAATATATTTATGGCAAAACCTTAAGGTCTTTCCTTTGAGAACTGGCCTTCCCCCGACTCAATGTGCTTGAGAGTAGGAACTGACTTAGGTCTAGGAACTGAGTCAGAAGCCGCGACGTTAGGCTTCAGCAACCCTGAGCTAGAGTTTGCCAGTTTGAGAGACAAAATACTCTGAGGGTCAGCACATTGACTTAATTACTCATAACATGTGCTCAATTATCTACTGCCACATTCTCTCTTTCTGACATCATTCTGTCCCTGTGAATTTTAGAAAATGGATAGCTTCTGCCTATGCAGTTTATTCTGACCATGTGTTCTGTGCTACTCTCCGAAGTCACTGGTCAGAGGCATTTCTTTCCAGAAAGCAGACTCACATCGAGTTTAGCATGTCTGACACTGGCTGGGGAATGTTCTTGACGTCACCATCTGCTGAAGGAGAATGCAGGATTGGGCAGAGGGGGAGTGGAGCTCGGATGCAGTAGAACAAAAGTCTAAGCCAGCCCCCCAGTGGGTGCAGCCATGTGGTCGCTCTCCAGAGTGGACCTGACTGGGGCACATGGGTGAGATCCTTACCGGGGATATCGTCGCTTCCTCTCCTGCTGTACACGTGTGATGCACCTGCCAGAGGTGCGGGCCTTTTCATAGTGGTTCATCCTTTCTCCTCAGATTCCCTCACTTTCACCTTTATTTTTGTTCTTTAGGAATGTATGGAGAGTCCATCACATTATTATTATTTTTTTCCATCACATTATTTTTGTCATCACTCTGGGACTTTGGTTTTTTATTAGAGGAATTTTTAAAAATATTTTATTTATTTTTAAAAATTTTTTTTTATATTCAGCATAACAGTATTCATTGTTTTTGCACCACACCCAGTGCTCCATGCAATCCGTGCAGTTTGTGACAGGAAAGAAAAATGAATTTAGCTTTGTTTCAGGAGTCTATTAATCTATATCTATGTCCTTTCCATGTCTGTTTCAGGAGGAAACTGGTGTCCCTGCATATTGTGGAGAAGGTGTTCCCACTGTCCCTGGGCACAAGGAACCACCCGGGGGTGGAGAAGCTCCAGTGCGCAGAAGCCAGGTGGCGGTCCCTGACCAGCTGTGTGGAGAACACTAAACACTTTCAAGATGGAGTTTCCTCAGGGGCACAGCCTCCTGGCTTTGGGTCTGCTCTGAGTGGCTTCGTGTCCACACTTCATCCTGCAGAGCAGCTGCCTGTGGCTCTGCAGGATGGCATGGAGACCCCCACTTGAGATGGACTAGGCCATCAGGAGTGTCATCGTCTAATGGGAGTGAAGAAGGGACCTCTGTCTCTGACCAGCTGTAGACAAGGGGTCCATGATTCTGTCCTCAGGTGTGATTAGTTTGCTAGAGCAGCTCACATCACTTTGAGATACATCTACTTATGTTTCCAAGGTTATTAAAAAATATGATAAAGGTTCAGATGAAGAGCTAGATGGAGAGATACACAGTGGGGACTGGGAGGATCCTGAGTGAATAGTTTCTGTCCCCATGACGTTGGGATGTGTCACCCTCCATTTGTCAATGTGTTCACCAGCCTGGGATCTCTCTGAACCCTGCTCTATTGGGATCTTATGGAGGCTGTGCCAAAGAAAGAAGTAGGCTTTGTTTATATTCAAATAATGACCTTCACACTTCTTCACCAGGCTTTACACTCTAATTTCTTTGTGATAAAGAATAATGGCAGGAGATTCAAATCTATTTTTTTTTATCAACTCCTTAAATATATGTCTGTTTTGCAGTATTCTCATGTCTCTAGAATTTTCCCAGCCTTGCTTCTAGGATGGCCTCAGCTTCATTCGCAGCCACTAGAATGGTGTAGGGAGGGACTATCCTGTCCATGTCCCGGTCAGCTTGGCTGAGGTTGTCACTGTGCAGGAAACGACTACATGTGTCTTCAGCATATCCAATCCTATGGCTGACATGGAAGAAGGAGGAAGAACATGTCTGTGTCTGGACTGTGCAGTTTCTGCTCTAACTGAATCTGCTTTGGTCCTCACCTTGCTGAGCAGCTCTTCATGCGTCCGGCCAGAGCGGACTGGTGAGGTGGGGCAGGTCGGGTCTCAGAGCAAGTTGGCATCTCTGTGTCTACTTTCGTGCTTTCTGCTGCTCTGTGCTCCACCTGAGAAGAGGAAGGTGGAAGGAAATGATACTCCGAGTGTCCTTGCCATGGAAGCTGGGATTGGGAGTCACAGAGGGTCTCATGACGTTAGACATGTGCCTGAGAGAATCTTTCTCCGAGAAACTGATCCTTCATCCCAAAGTACCACCTCTGAAAATCCAAATACATACACATATTCGTGTGGATTACATTATGTCCTGTATTGTGTTGACTTTTGCCTGGCTAATGCAATCGCAGATTGTCCAAATGGGAAATTGAATTTTAGTAATGGAGACAGAAACAGAGCAAACATTTTTCTAGGATAATTTATTGCATTGGCAATTAGAAATAAAGTGTAAGCTGAACGTGCATAAGAGAGGACATGCATTGTTAACTACCTGGGTCTACGCACCATACAGACCCAAAGATAATAAATCTTTGTGAAGAGAAAGTAAAGGAGACCTGAATAAATGGAGCAATATGACATTTTCATGCATCCGAAGACTCAATATGTCTGTCTCAAGAAATTGATCCTTAGTTTCAATGTACTTCCAATAAACACCCAGTTACCTTTTTTGCACATTATAAAATGTATAAGGAATTCTGAGCTAAAAAGAACCAAGACAATTCTGAAAAAGAACAATTTTGAGAGAATACCCCATTGATTACCAAGACTTATTTAAATACACATGGGGCTCCTGGGTGGCTCAGTTGGTTAAGCATCTGCCTTTTTGCTCAGGTCCTGGGAAGGAGAACTGGGTCTGGCTCCTGGCTCAGTGGGGAGTCTGCTTCTCCCTTGCCCTCTGCCCCTCCCCCGCCAGCTCATGTTCACTCACTCTCAAATAAATAAATGAAATCTTTTTTTGAAAAGACTTATTTATAGTCACAGTAATTAGGGCACTGTAGCATGCAACAAAGATGTAAGAGAGAGCAGGGGAATGAAACATAGTCCACGAACAGACATATATCTATGGGGATGCTTAATTTGTGACACGTGACTCCTAGGACAATTAACAAAGGAATGTTCTTTCTAATACAGTGGGATGGTTCAAGTGGGTATTCCTACCGAAAGAGAAATGAAATCTGATCCCCTACTCTGTGTCATGTCCAAGAACCCAATCCAGCTAGATTATAGAACTAAATTCCAGTGATAAAGCTTAGAAAAATAATAAGTAGTAATGTATTCATCAATCTGAGCTATGAAATGGCTTTTCAGATAAGACATGAAGAGTACTCCGTATGAAAGATTGGTAATTTGGGCGGCATCGAAATTGTCACAGGTTTCAAAACTACCAGTCAGATAAAGCACAGAGTAGATAAAGATGTTTGCAAATACCATAATTGAAGCAGCCATTCCATTCTAGATCAGTAACTGGTTGTTTCCAGTTTGACAGCAACACTGTCATGACATTCCTTGAGCACGTACACTGTCAATTCTGTTGTGTATATCAGAGTAAAAAGTACTGAGCCCCAGGGTGTGCATATATTCCTCATTTGTAGATAATCACAAACAACTTTCCGCCATGAATGTGCCAATACACATTTCAGCAGCAGCACGTGAAATGTCCACTAGCTCTTCAGCCTCACCGCAACTTAACCTTGGCAGTTTGCTCAACATTATCCCATCTGGTTGTGCCGTAGCAACAACACAGTGAGATTTTCATGGGCAGTTCCTGCATTACTGATCAAATTTACCCCCTTTGTATGCAATTACTTACCATCTTTGCACAAATAATTCTTTATTGTGGCTCTTTTTTCCCCCTTACTTGTACTAGTTATTTCTCTAGGCTTATCAGAAGCTATTTGATGATTATACGTGTTGTAGATATCTGGGGCTTCCATGATTCGATCTGTGTCCTAACTGAGGCAGATCTCCCCCCAGAGCACTGACCCAGGCATTGACATGGGCTCTGGACAGCAGGGTGGGCTGCAAAAGGCCATCTGGGCTTCCAGCTCCCAAGACCATTTCCTTCCTCTTCTTTGCCCTTGAGGAACCTATCCCCAGGTCGTGATGGCAGAGGATGCCGAAGGCTCAGCCTGAGGGGAGGATTTCTCTCCTGTGTCCTCCTGCCTTAGCTATCACTTAAACTCCTCCAGATGGTGTTTGGCACAAGCCCATTGAGAAGAAAACGCAAGCTATTCAACTCTCGCTTTCCCAACCTTTTTTGTACATATCAAGGAGGCAGTTTTATCACTGCTACTCCAACTTCCAAATAAATGGTCATCACATCAGGAGTTAGAGCTTACTGTCAGTCACACATTACCCATCCAAAGGTCCTGATATTATCAGAGATGTCCCTGAAGTCACCCCATTAGGGCTGGGGACAAAGCTGCATTGCTTATGGAAGTGTGATATTGATCCCGTTCACTAACTTCCCATTGTCTCAGTTTCTGTGTCTTTGAAACTCTGACAACAATGGTTCTGTTTGCAGTTTAAACAAAAGTAAGGTATTTAGCACTGTATCAAATATATAACATATATTATTTTTTATTTTATTTTATTTTATTTTTTTAAGGATTTTATTTATTTATTTATTTTTTAAATTTTTTTATTTTTTCAGCATAACAGTATTCATTATTTTTGCACCACACCCAGTGCTCCATGCAATCCGTGCCCTCTACAATACCCACCACCTGGTGCCCCCAACCTCCCACCCCCCACCCCTTCAAAATTCTCAGATCGTTTTTCAGAGTCCATAGTCTCTCATGGTTCACCTCCCCTTCCAATTTCCCTCAACTCCCTTCTCCTCTCCATCTCCCCTTGTCCTCCATGCTATTTGTTATGCTCCACAAATAAGTGAAACCATATGATAATTGACTCTCTCTGCTTGACTTATTTCACTCAGCATAATCTCTTCCAGTCCCGTTCATGTTGCTACAAAACTTGGGTATTTATCCTTTCTTTCTTTTTTTTTTTTTTTTTTTACAGCTTTATAAACATATATTTTTATCCCCAGGGGTACAGGTCTGCGAATCGCCAATTTACACACTTCACAGCACTCACCATAGCACATACCCTCCCCAATATCCATAACCCCACCCCCCTCTCCCAACCCCCTCCCCCCATCAACCCTCAGTTTGTTTTGTGAGATTAAGAGTCACTTATGGTTTGTCTCCCTCCCAATCCCGTCTTGTTTCATTACTCTTCTCCTACCCCCTTAACCCCCCATGTTGCATCTCCTCTCCCTCATATCAGGGAGATCATATGATAGTTGTCTTTCTCCGATTGACTTATTTCGCTAAGCATGATACCCTCTAGTTCCATCCACGTCGTCGCAAATGGCAAGATTTCATTTCTTTTGATGGCTGCATAGTATTCCATTGTGTATATATACCACATCTTCTTTATCCATTCGTCTGTTGATGGACATCTAGGTTCTTTCCATAGTTTCGCTATTTTAGACATTGCTGCTATAAGCATTCGGGTGCACGTGCCCCTTCGGATCACTACGTTTGTATCTTTAGGGTAAATACCCAGCAGTGCAATTGCTGGGTCATAGGGTAGTTCTATTTTCAACATTTTGAGGAACCTCCATGCTGTTTTCCAGAGTGGTTGCACCAGCTTGCATTCCCACCAACAGTGTAGGAGGGTTCCCCTTTCTCCGCATCCTCGCCAGTATCTGTCATTTCCTGACTTGTTAATTTTAGCCATTCTGACTGGTGTGAGGTCATATCTCATGGTGGTTTTGATTTGTATTTCCCTGATGCCGAGTGATATGGAGCACTTTTTCATGTGTCTGTTGGCCATCTGGATGTCTTCTTTGCAGAAATGTCTGTTCATGGCCTCTGCCCATTTCTTGATTGGATTATTTGTTCTTTGGGTATTGAGTTTGCTAAGTTCTTTATAGATTTTGGACACTAGCCCTTTATCTGATATGTCATTTGCAAATATCTTCTCCCATTCTGTCAGTTGTCTTTTGGTTTTGTTCACTGTTTCCTTTGCTGTGCAAAAGCTTTTGATCTTGATAAAATCCCAATAGTTCATTTTTGCCCTTGCTTCCCTTGCCTTTGGTGATGTTCCTAGGAAGATGTTGCTGTGGCTGAGGTCGAAGAGGTTGCTGCCTGTGTTCTCCTCGAGGATTTTGATGGATTCCTTTCTCACATTGAGATCCTTCATCCATTTTGAGTCTATTTTCGTGTGTGGTGTAAGGAAATGATCCAATTTCATTTTTCTGCATGTGGCTGTCCAATTTTCCCAACACTATTTATTGAAGGGGCTGTCTTTGTTCCATTGGACATTCTTTCCTGCTTTGTCGAAGATGAGTTGACCATAGACTTGAGGGTCCATTTCTGGGCTCTCTATTCTGTTCCATTGATCTATGTGTCTGTTTTTGTGCCAGTACCATGCTGTCTTGATGATGACAGCTTTGTAATAGAGCTTGAAGTCCGGAATTGTGATGCCACCAACTTTGGCTTTCTTTTTCAATATTCCTTTGGCTATTTGAGGTCTTTTCTGGTTCCATATAAATTTTAGGATTATTTGTTCCATTTCTTTGAAAAAAATGGATGGTACTTTGATAGGAATTGCATTAAATGTGTAGATTGCTTTAGGTTGCATAGACGTTTTCACAATATTTATTCTTCCAATCCAGGAGCATGGAACATTTTTCCATTTCTTTGTGTCTTCCTCAATTTCTTTCATGAGTACTTTATAGTTTTCTGAGTATAGATTCTTAGTCTCTTTGGTTAGGTTTATTCCTAGGTATCTTATAGTTTTGGGTGCAATTGTAAATGGGATGGACTCCTTAATTTCTCTTTCTTCTGTCTTGTTGTTGGTGTAGAGAAATGCAACTGATTTCTGTGCATTGATTTTATATCCTGACACTTTACTGAATTCCTGTACAAGTTCTAGCAGTTTTGGAGTGGAGTCTTTTGGGTTTTCCACATATAATATCATATCATCTGCGAAGAGTGATAGTTTGACTTCTTCTTTGCCGATTTGGATGCCTTTAATTTCCTTTTGTTGTCTGATCGCTGAGGCTAGGACTTCTAGTACTATGTTGAATAGCAGTGGTGATAACGGACATCCCTGCCGTGTTCCTGACCTTAGCGGAAAAGCTTTCAGGTTTTCTCCATTGAGAATGATATTTGCGATGGGTTTTTCATAGATGGCTTTGATAATATTGAGGTATGTGCCGTCTATCCCTACACTTTGAAGAGTTTTGATCAGGAAGGGATGCTGTACTTTGTCAAATGCCTTTTCAGCATCTATGGAGAGTATCATATGGTTCTTGTTCTTTCTTTTATTAATGTATTGTATCACATTGATTGATTTGCGGATGTTGAACCAACCTTGCAGCCCTGGAATAAATCCCACTTGGTCGTGGTGAATAATCCTTTTAATGTACTGTTGAATCCTATTGGCTAGTATTTTGGCGAGAATTTTTGCATCTGTGTTCATCAAGGATATTGGTCTGTAGTTCTCTTTTTTGTTGGGATCCTTGTCTGGTTTTGGGATCAAGGTGATGCTGGCCTCATAAAATGAGCTTGGAAGTTTTCCTTCTATTTCTATTTTTTGGAACAGTTTCAGGCGAATAGGAATTAGTTCTTCTTTAAATGTTTGGTAGAATTCCCCCGGGAAGCCGTCTGGCCCTGGGCTTTTGTTTGTTTGGAGATTTTTGATGACTATTTCAATCTCCTTACTGGTTATGGGTCTGTTCAGGCTTTCTATTTCTTTCTGGTTCAGTTGTGGTAGTTTATATGTCTCTAGGAAGGCATCCATTTCTTACAGATTGTCAAATTTGTTGGCATAGAGTTGCTCATAGTATGTTCTTATAATTGTCTGTATTTCTTTGGTGTTCGTTGTGATCTCTCCTCTTTCATTCATGATTTTATTTATTTGGGTCCTTTCTCTTTTCTTTTTGATAAGTCTGGCCAGGGGTTTATCAATCTTATTAATTCTTTCAAAGAACCAGCTCCTCGTTTCGTTGATTTGTTCTATTGTTTTTTTGGTTTCTATTTCATTGATTTCTGCTCTAATCTTTGTGATTTCTCTTCTCCTGCTGGGTTTAGGGTTTCTTTCTTGTTCTTTCTCCAGCTCCTTTAGGTGTAGGGTTAGTTTGTGTACCTGAGACCTTTCTTGTTTCTTGAGAAAGGCTTGTACCGCTATATATTTTCCTCTCAGGACTGCCTTTGTTGTGACCGACAGATTCTGAACCGTTGTGTTTTCATTATCATTTGTTTCCATTAATTTTTTTTTAAAGATTTTATTTATTTATTTGACAGAGAGAAATCACAAGTAAGCAGAGAGGCAGGCAGAGAGAGAGGAGGAAGCAGGCTCCCTGCTGAGCAGAAAGCCCGATGTGGGGCTCGAACCCAGGACCTGGGATCATGACCTGAGCCGAAGGCAGCGGCTTAACCCACTGAGCCACCCAGGCGCCCCATGTTTCCATAAATTTTTTCAATTCTTCTTTAATTTCCTGGTTGACCCATTCATTCTTTAGAAGGATGCTGTTTAGTCCCCATGTATTTGGGTTCTTTCCAAATTTCCACTTGTTATTGAGTTCTAGCTTTAGAGCATTGTGGTCTGAAAATATGCAGGGGATGATCCCAATCTTTTGATACCGGTTGAGACTTGATTTAGGACCAAGAATGTGATCTATTCTGGAGAATGTTCCATGTGCACTAGAGAAGAATGTGTATTCTGTTGCTTTGGGATGGAATGTTCTGATATATCTGTGATGTCCATCTGGTCCAGTGTGTCATTTAAGGCCTTTCTTTCCTTGTTGATCTTTTGCTTGGATGATCTGTCCATTTCAGTGAGGGGAGTGTTAAAGTCCCCTACTATTATTATATTATTGTCGATGTGTTTCTTTGATTTTGTTATTAATTGGTTTATATAGTTGGCTGCTCCCACGTTAGGGGCATAGATATTTAAAATTGTTAGATCTTCTTGTTGGACAGTTCCTTTGAGTATGATATAGTGTCCTTCCTCATCTCTTATTATAGTCTTTGGCTTAAAATCTAATTGATCTGATATAAGGATTGCTACTCCTGCTTTCTTCTGATGTCCATTAGCATGGTAAATTCTTTTCCACCCCCTCACTTTAAACCTGGAGGTGTCTTCGCGTTTATGATGAGTTTCTTGTAGGCAACATATAGATGGGTTTTGTTTTTTTATCCATTCTGATACCCTGTGTCTTTTGATTGGGGCATTTAGCCCATTCACATTCAGGCTAACTATTGAGAGATATGAATTTAGTGCCATTGTATTGCCTGTAAGGTGACTGTTATTGTATATTGTCTCTGTTTCTTTCTGATCTACTACTTTTAGGGTCTCTCTTTGCTTAGAGGACCCCTTTCAATATTTCCTGTAGAGCTGGTTTGGTATTTGCAAATTCTTTCAGTTTTGGTTTGTCCTGGAAGCTTTTAATCTCTCCTTCTATTTTCAATGATAGCCTAGCTGGATATAGTATTCTTGGCTGCATGTTTTTCTCGGTTAGTACTCTGAATATATCATGCCAGCTCTTTCTGGCCTGCCAGGTCTCTGTGGATAAGTCTGCTGCCAATCTAATATTTTTACCATTGTACGTTACAGACTTCTTTTCCCGGGCTGCTTTCAGGATCTTTTCTTTGTCACTAAGACTTGTCAATTTTACTATTAGGTGACGGGGTGTGGACCTATTCTTATTGATTTTGAGGGGGGTTCTCTGAACCTCCTGGATTTTGATGCTTGTTCCCTTTGCCATATTGGGGAAATTCTCTCCAATAATTCTCTCCAATATACCTTCTGCTCCCCTCTCTATTTCCTCTTCTTCTGGAATCCCAATTATTCTAATGTTGTTTCGTCTTATGGTGTCACTTATCTCTCGAATTCTCCCCTCGTGGTCCAGTAGCTGTTTGTCCCTCTTTTGCTCAGCTTCTTTATTCTCTGTCATTTGGTCTTCTATATCGCTAATTCTTTCTTCTGCCTCATTTATCCTAGCAGTGAGAGCCTCCATTTTTGATTGCACCTCATTAATAGCTTTTTTTATTTCAACTTGGTTAGATTTTAGTTCTTTTATTTCTCCAGAAAGGGCTTTTATATCTCCCGAGAGGGTTGCTTTAATATCTTCCATGCCTTTTTCAAGCCCTGCTAGAACCTTGAGAATCATCATTCTGAACTCTATATCTGACATATTACCAATGTCTGTATTGATTAGGTCCCTAGCCTTTGGTATTGCCTCTTGTTCTTTTTTTTGTTGTGAATTTTTCCGCCTTGTCATTTTGTCCAGATAAGAGTTTATGAAGGAGCAAGTAAAATAGTAAAAGGGTGGCAACAACCCCAGGAAAATATGCTTTAGCCAAATCAGAAGAGATCCCAAATTGTGAGGGGGGAGAAAGGGGATAAAAAGGGGTTCAGAAAGAAAAAAAAAAAAAGAAAGTATTAAAAAAAAGAAAGCCAATAAAGAAAAAATATAAAAAGAGGAAAAAAATATATATATTAGATAAACTATTTAAAAAACGTTAAAATAGAAAATGATAAAAGTTAAAAAAATTTAGCAGAAGAAGAGAAAAAGAAAAAAAAATTGAAAAAGAAAAAAAATTAAATTAACTGCAAGGCTAAAATAATTATGGGGAGAAAGCCATGAGCTCCATGCTTTGCTTTCTCCTCTTCCGGAATTCCACCGCTCTCCTTGGTATTGAAACTGCACTCCTGGGTAGGTGAACTTGGTCCTGGCTGGGTTTCCTGTTGATCTTCTGGGGGAGGGGCCTGTTGTAGTGATTCTCAAGCGTCTTTGCCCCAGGCGGAGTTGCACCGCCCTTACCCGGGGCCGCGCTGAGTAATCCGCTGGGGTTTGCTTTCGGGAGCTTTTGTTCCCTGAGCACTTTCCGTAGAGTCCGGAGGACGGGAATGAAGATGGCGGCCTCCCGGTCTCCGGCCCGGAGGAGCCGAGAGCCCGGGGCCCCACTCCTCAGTGCGCCCTCAGAGAACAGCGCCCAATGACTCCCGTCAGCCTGGCCTCCGGCCGCGCTCTGAGCTGACCGAGCCTGCGACCGGTTCAAGGCAACCCCGAGCTGAGAGTCACTCCTCGGCTCTGTCTCTGTAGCCGGCTTCCCCGTTCTAATACCGGTAAGCTCTGCGACACTGAGACACCCCCGATCCTTCTGCGACCCTGCGGGACCTGAGGCCGTGCTGATCCCGCCTGGGCTTCACCCCAGTTAAGCCTCTGGAGTGATGTCCCTCAGCGGAACAGACTTTTAAAAGTCCTGATTTTGCTCCGTTGCTCCACCGCTCGCCGGGAGCCGGCCCCTCCCCCCGCGGTCTATCTTCCCGTCGCTTTGGATTCACTTCTCCGCCAGTCCTACCTTTCAGATAGTGGTTGATTTTCTGTTTCTAGAATTGCTGTTCTTCTTCTCTTCAATCTCCCGTTGGATTTGTAGGTGTTTGCAATCTTTAGATAAGCTATTTAGCTGATCTCCCGCTACCCGAAGTAGTCTCAGCCTGCTACTTCTCCGCCATCTTGACTCCTCCCCAAGGATTTTTTTTTATTTTTTATTTTATTATTATCACTACTGTGTTCAGTGTTCCCATAATCATGGTCATCTTAGGTGTACTGAGGAAACTAATAAAGGGACATGTGGAAGACAAACTTAGAACTAATCCAAGTATGTCTCATCGACAACCACATTAAGATCTAGGGCTGTTTTCTAGGACTAAGGAGTTAGTGTTATGATCATATGTTTTAATAATAAAAGCTTGACTAATAGATAAATAGATTGAAATAGAAAACAAAAGTATGTTGTATGCATTGATGGTAAGAATAACTTCATGGATATTTTTTCTATTAGACACATGCTGTGTAATGTATGCAAAGATGATCCAAAAATAAAAGGGACACTGTCTTAAGAAATGTCTGAAATACACTGAGGCTTGCCCACTTTTCCTATAAGTTATAAGACTTCTGTAGTATTCTTGTGAATGAAAAATTGTGATGTATTTATGTAATAGTGAACTGTTCAACAGGAAAAGAATGAATGATGGCCACACCAACAACAGAGCTGAAGTTCAAAGAACATGTTGATCCAACGAAGCAAGACATTAAAAAAGTATGTACTGTATAATTCCACTTATATGATGTTCAATGTCAGAGAATATCTGCTCAATGTGGATAGAAAACAGAAGAGGGGTGGCCTCTCATGGTATGTGTGTGGGGGGTGGGCATGGAATTGACAGGGAAGGAGCCTGATGGAGCTTTTGGGATGTTAGAGACAGTCTCTGCCTTGATCTGTGTTTAGTTGTACTATTTTTTTTTAAAGATTTTATTTATTTATTTGACAGAGAGAGATCACAAGTAGACAGAGAGGCAGGCAGAGAGAGAGAGAGAGGGAAGAAGGCTCCCTGCGAGCAGAGAGCCCGATGTGGGCCTCGATCCCAGGACCCTGAGATCATGACCTGAGCCGAAGGCAGCGGCTTAACCCACTGAGCCACCCAGGCGCCCTGTACTATTTTTTTTTTTTTTAATGAATGTAGTTAAATAATGAGTAGAAATTATGGAGACAAAACAACCGATACTTTTTCCATCTACTTCCTTTACAACGACTGGTATGTTGAGTAATGTAAACTCTGAGAACCCCTGATTTCTCATCTCTAGAGGATTATTATGAGATGAATTGCACTAGATGAATGAGTCCTTCGTGCAATATTCAATACATAGTAAGTCCTCAAGATTTCACTCGATGGCAGCTGACAGTGTAGTTGTTGATGTTTATTATTTGTATTAGTGGTAGTAGCATTACAGTAGTAGTGCCTGAAGTAGTAGTACTAACATTCGTAGTACTAGTATTTGCAATACTAGTATTGGTCGTAGCAGTATTAGTAGTAGTAGTAGTGTTTGCTTGGATGCGTTTCCCTTTTTTTGCCTACTTCACAGAGTGTTTATCAGAGATATAGTTCAAGGTCCATCCTGTGGATGAATTCTGTTGCAGGCCTGCAAGAGAAATTCCATTTTAGAATTCCTGAGGTTTGGGATTTGTGTTATCAAGAAAGGAAGCTTTTGAAGGACAAAGTCCCTTGATCCTTGAGCCCTGCTAGCCCTTCCCCAAAGCATCTCCTGCTCGGATGAACAGGCTACAGAGCAAAACGCAGCTGCTGGAACCACCGCGAGCACAGCCCACTGCTCCCTTTCCCGTCCAGACCCAGCCCGGAGGTTAGGGCTGTAGCACCCTGGGAGGAAGGATATAATCCCGCTGGCAGTAATAACTAGCAGCATCCTCAGCCTCTACCACGCTGATTTTGAGGATGAATTCTCTGTCTGACTGAATGGCAGAGAACAAGTCTGGGACAACAGACTTGAGGTTATCAGCATCATAGATGAGATGCTGAGGAGCCTGGCCTGGTTTCTGCTGATACCAGCTCAAGTAATCGTTGATGCTCTCCTTGGCCCTGCAGGTGTTGTACACGCCCTCTCCCAGGGACAAGGAGAGGAAGGCCAGAGACTGGGTCAGCCCCGCATGCCCACGGGCAGCTCCGTAGAGAGCAAAACACAAAGTCACCATTGTTTACCAGGTCCCACTCCATGTTCCTCCCAGAAGATTCTGGCAGCCCTGGTCCCCTAATCTGAGAGCACCTGGGTTTACAAAGGGAGAGGAGACCCGGGGTCAGGGAATCAGAGGGAGGATCCCTGGGGAGATCCCACAGCCAGGAGGAGAGGACTCCCACCATTTCCAGGATGTCCCCTGCACTCCCTTCCTCACCTGGGAGGCAGGCCAGCAGAAGGCAGAGGAGCTGGGTCAGGACTCCCATGTTCCATCCACAGCCAAGCCTGAGGCTCTTTTTGCCTCAAATGTCTGAGCAGCCTCTTCATGAAGATGCTGAAGAGCAGAAATGGGCTCTGGGGGAAACATGCAAATCACTGAGCGGTTGGGCAGGTCCGTGGCAGGTGCAGAACCGGTGCCTTTTGGGGGATCACACAGACACTGGGTTCGCATCTCATCCCGGGGGATCTTCACCCCGCTGTTTGTCAGAAAAAAAGTCTCTATATTTTGTGATCTTTGTTTTTCCTCAGAGTCCAAGAGTTTGTGATTAGAACAGGGGGTCTTCCTCCTAAGAATGAGAAATGAAAAGAAGATGACTCCCTAAGACCTAACCTTTCCTATGAATATACACTTTTGTCTGTGGGTTTTCCAGGACATTATGCTCTAGAAAGGCCTGGAAGCCTCCATCTTCATACCTTACCTTGGATGGATGCCGTGAGCCCCAGGGGAGAAGAGGGAAGGAGCTGATGCCTGGGAAACAAGCCCCCCCACCCTCATACAGATCCAGTGATATGATTAATACCATTATTTTTTAATTCTCATAAATGACCCTAAATTTGGGTGAAATGTATTTGGTGAAACCTAGATGCTGACTCCATTCTTAGTCTATTAACTGTTTTTACATGAAAATTAGAAATGTGTGTAAAAGGGTGTTAAGTACCTTTATCTCATCTACCTTTGTGATTGAAAAGGTTTTATTCAGAACCCATTATAATATGATTACATCAGTAGATCATCTGGGCTCACTGGGGCTCCCAGGATCATCACCCGCTTGGTTCAACATAAAATGCCCCAGAGCTGCTCTTCCCAGAAGACATCGACAGGGCTGCTCAGGTGGGAAGCGGGTTATTGTGAATCACCCTCAATCCCGAGTACCTTGTGATTTTTTAATTTGAGTTTTCATTGCAAGCCTGTGGGATTCTTTGAAGTGAGAGGGGTCTGTTTGTCCAATTTTTTCTCAGGTCAAGATCCACAGCATCTCAGATGTCCCCTCTCCCGCTGGCAGACTCTCAGGACCCACAGTTGCTCCCATATGGTGGCTCAGAGGGTAGTTGTCTATATCCCTGTGTCCAGCCACAGCCCTGAAGGTGAATTCCCATCATAGCACACAACCAGCACTTGCAGACGAACCTTTAAACTCCTGACCTCAGAACATCAGGGAAATCTGTCCTCTTAGCGGCTCTGTGGCCGAGAGGACCAGTGCTCTGTGTTCTGCGGGTGCCTTTTGCACACGAGTTAGAGGCTGTATCGTGCTCAACCTTCCCAAAAATTCCCTGCACAAATGCCAAGCTCTCTTAACTATTTCCACGTGATTTAAAATCAGGCAAAAAGAAAACCACCATTTTATTCATATAAACTTCCTAATGTTGAAGTATTTTTACCTTCTTGCTAATTCCTAATATTCTTGAAATTTACTATATCCTGCCACCATATTTTTATAATATAAGGGGAAGAAAATATTAAAATGTTATCTACATTTATGGATTTATGTGTGTGGGTGACATTGATCTATTTATTCTTTGTCATGTTATCTTTTCATATCTTTATATTAGCATTAACTTTTTATAAAAAATGTAGAAAGATTATTCTCTATATGATCTAATATAAAAGAAATAGTTTGTGGGGTGCCTGGGTGGCTCAGTGGGTTAAAGCCTCTGCCTTCGGCCCAGGTCATGATTCCAGGGTCCTGGAATCGAGCCCCACGTTGGGCTCTCTGCTCAGCGGGGAGCCTGCTTCCTTCTCTCTCTCTGCCTGCCTCTCTGCCTACTTGTGATCTCTGTCTGTCAAATAAATAAATAAAATCTTTAAAAAAATAAAAGAAATAGTTTGGGGGAATTCAAACACATTTGTAAAGCCAATGTATACCATACAGAAACATTTTTATTCATACTGTGATGCATTTAAGGGGAAAAAACTGTACCAAAGAATAGGTAATACTTCCAGTTCTAAAATAAATAATTCATGGGATGTAAGGTACAGCATAGAGAAAATAGCCAATGATATTTCATAACTTTGTATGGTGACACATGGTAACTCTTATCGTGGTGAGCATTGCATAAGGTATAGAAATGTTCAATCACTATGTTGTATACCTGAAACCAATATTGTATGTTAACCATAAATAAGTAAAAAATAAATAAAGTAGGTAATTGATTTTTGCTCATTCTGTGGCTATTGCAGTTCTACAACTTTGTTCTTAAAAGTTGCTTTTGCTTTTATTTGTCCATTAAAATTCATAAAAGTTTTAAAATCAACTTGTTCCTAATAGGTTAAGAAAATTAGAAAAATGAATGACCAAATTATGTCTCCATCAAAGACAGTGTTTTGTGTTTCTCTTTGCTTTCTATGATACTGAAAACCTATGGATTTGTACAGGAATTTAGAAACCAAGCTGCTAAACCAGGCCCCCTTCCTAATAGATGTCATACAATTGTCAATTCATATCCCTGACCAGGGCCCTGGAGAGGTTGCTTTACTTATGTGTTGACATTAAAAATCAGCAGTGATGGGGCACCTGGGCAGCTCAGTCAGTTTAGCATCAGACTCTTGATTTCAGCTCAGGTCACGATCTCAGGGACGTGACACAAAGCTCTGCATCGGGCTCTGTGTGGAGTTCGGAGACTGCTTAAGATTCTTTTTCCCCCTCTCGCTCTGCCCTTCTCCCTGGCCCCCCACCAAGAATTTTTAATTTTATCATTATTCTGAATTAATAATTCTACTAGTCCACTTTTCAACCTTAAAGAAAAAAATAGCCAGTTATTTTACTAGCAAAAATAAGATTACTTGAGAAAAGAAGAAGAATTGCAATTTGGGTCAAAGCAAACTATGGCAAACTGCTGCTGAGTCTGAAGAGGCAAAAGGAAGGTCCGCTTTTATTATGCATTAGGAGAAGATTGGGGCGGATTGTTTTGTACAAATGCTCACTGGAGGACAGTTGGAGGTTGTGGTGGTTTCTCATTGGCTGCAAGCAGTGATTGTTACTTGCTGCGAGAGATCATCCTTCTTTTTCTTAAAAGCAGGAAGTGAATTCCTACATGAAAAATGTCCTCCCTTGTCGAAAGAATTCTTACATTTTCTTCCTGTTGGTTATGCAGACTCTAACCATGGAATGGTATGTGTAGGAGGACTTCCCAGCTTAAATGAGGTTTCCTTTACTCTTTTCTATCCAACAAAGTCAGTATTGTTTGTCAAGGAGGATAAGGAAGGGCAGTTGCATCTATGACTACCGTTGGTAGCACCCTTCTGTTAACAAACACGTAATAGCTGTGTTCTTCTCAATGACAGCAGGGCATTACCATTCTCATTGCCCTGTCCTTGTTGCCACATCACCTCTTTACAGAGTCATGTGAAAATCTGAATATAGAATATGATCTTTGTCATGATTAGGAGATATCATATTTCTCCCTCCCTTTTTTTGTTTGAAGCTATTCTTCAATGGAGGTCATTATCAGAGTTCCTATTTGAGGGCTCTGAGCAATAGGGATGAAATCAAGTGATATGTGTTAAGAAGCAGAGGCTGGGGACTCAGGAGTGCTCCATAGAGTAGCTTGGTTGGTGCACTGCACAAATGTGCCCAGCTAAAGAGAATTAATAGGGCTGAAATGATATGCTTCCTCTCAGACAACTGAGTATTGTCCTCTGTGTCCCACTTGAGGACAAATGGTATTACCCATGATTTCATTTTTCAGTCAGTCTGTTTTATGTTTGTTGATTCATAGTTTCATTTAGTTGTTATTTTTTCTGTAAATTGTAAGAGCTGTGACCTATGCCATGAAAATATTAATAGATTCCACCATAAAGTAAAAAAAAAGATTGGATAATATCTTATACTTGGAATTCATGACATGAATGTGGACATAGAGATAATGGGGCTTTCACTGGATGTAATGATTTGTAGGAAGAAATAACTCCATTCAAACCCTTAGACCTCCAGTGAGTGAGAAAACATATATTCAGATAAGTATACCAGTTGGTGTATGATATAGAAACAAAGATTGTAAAGAAAATTCCTTAAACCTGGTTAGTACTTTATCCGGTCCTGGACACTAGTTTTTTATGGGGAGTTACTGGAATCATATTAATCCATTTAATTCATAATTGTATAAACACATCAAAAATGTATCTGCATGTATGCATATTATACATATATACATATATATGCATATGGACATTCATTCATATATATAATTTCATTTATTTACTTTAGATTTAATCACATGTAATAAGTCAGAATTATCTACAGAATTGATCACCATTACTCTAAGTAATTGTAGTTAGATGTTTCTACAATGGGGTGAATTTTACACTTTTAATTCCAATTTGTTTAAAAACATTTCTTTGTTTTGTATCTTCTTATGAATGGATTTCCAAGTATTCATTTTTATGCCATCGTGTTTAATAAAACCTGTCAATTTCTATGCTGAGATGTGTAAAAACTGTACTAGTTAGATGTTACCCACTATTTTAACAAACCAGACAAAAACTCAGTGGCTTGTCATACTAAGCATTTGTTTCTATAGTCATGGATGTTCATGTTGACAATAATTTGGATAATGTACTCAGGGCTCAGCTGTGTGGTTCTTCATCAGGGAGATGAATGGTTCTCCAGTCTATGGACTGTGTTTGATCTGGGGCCAAGACACAGTGTGGTGACTACCCATGGCACATCATTCTCATGGCAAGCTGCAGGAGGGTACAGAAGTCACGAAACAAATCTAAGTCCAGTTATTCTGACAGAATTGCATATAATTTTGATTTATTCTTACTGTGGTCTTTGTAATTCCTTAAATTGCTTAGTTTTTTTTAAATTTCTTTTCAGCATAACAGTATTCATTGTTTTTGCACCACACCCAGTGCTCCATACAATATGTGCCCTCCCTAATACCCACCACCTGGTTCCCCCAACCTCCCACCCCCCGCCCCTTCAAAACCCTCAGATTGTTTTTCAGAGTCCATAGTCTCTCATGGTTCACCTCCCCTTCCAATTTCCCTCAACTCCCTTCTCCTCTCCATCTCCCCCTTGTCCTCCATGCTATTTGTTATGCTCCACACATAAGTGAAACCATATGATAATTGACTGTCTCTGCTTGACTTGTTTCACTCAGCATCATCTCTTCCAGTCCCGTCCATATTGCTACAAAAGTTGGGTATTCATCCTTTCTGATGGAGGCATAATACTCCATAGTGTATATGGACCACATCTTTCTTATCCATTCGTCCGTTGAAGGGCATCTTGGTTCTTTCTTGGTTAGAGTATCTGTGCCTCCATTCCCAGCCCTCCTAGACAGGCCTGAGGATCGTGTGGTTAGGCAGCCTGTATCTCCAATGGTATAAATTCTCCGACTTACCCGGGATCACTGAGGAATCACTGTTTCTAGTGTCTGCTTCCCTTATTACTACATCCCCAGGCCTTTGAAAGAGTGACATTTAGACTACTTCCCTAGGGGAAACAATTCCTGCTTGGAATACCTAGAGTGGCTTCTCTTTTGCTGTATAAACCCCGATGGATGCCATCACCCACACTCCTAATGTGTAATGATCTGGGGGAAAGGGAGTCTGTCAGGAGGCCGAGGATCCTCCTTGCCCTTCTCCCAAAATCCCCGTGACCTCCATATAGCTGCTGCCTCTGAGAAACTGTCTGAGCAGGTGCAGGAATCAGAGGAGCAGTGGGGGCAGCCAAGCCCCTCATGTCTGCTTCCCTGGTGGTTTATGCTCTGACCTGTAACACTGTGGGTGGGTAGCTGTTAGATCACAGGCAGTAGTAGATCTCAGCATCTTCTGGCTCCAGGTTGCTGATGGTGAGAGTGAAGACCCACTGCTGCTGAACCACGACAGGACCCCAGCTTCCAACTTGGATGCTTCATAGATTAGAAGCTTAGGAGCTCTCCCTGGTTCCTATTGATACCAGGCTAACCACTTGTTAATGTTCTGACTGGCCCGGCAGGTGATGGTGACTCCTTCTTTTGGAGCCATGGACAGGACGGCAGGAGACTGGGTCAGCACAATCTCTCCATGGGAGGCTGAAACCACACAGGAAACATTAGCAGAACCTCAGGATATGTACATGGAAATCACCAGTATCTAGTTAGATTTGACAGAATACTACTTATTTTTAAAATAAGCTAAATTCATCTATGGAAGGATTCCCAACGAAGAAAGAAAATCAGGCACGGAAAATCATACCGCACTTTAATCTGCTTTGACCAAATATTCTCACCTAGAACCCAGAGGAGCAGAAGGCCAGGAAGCTGTGATGGAGTCACCATCTTTCTGCTTTCAATGGGTCCAGTGTGTTCCTGCCACACACCCAAAGTCTCTGTTATTAGACTTTGAGTGGCAGAAGTACTTCAGGTCTAAGAGGAAGAAGATATGCACATTATGGGGCATTTGTATGGCTTAAAATACTCAATAATTAAGTTTATCAGAAGAATTCCCCAATGGGCCCCATTCTTCTCTGAGTATGTTGTCTCCCTCTTCTGGCCATGTGGAGATTTTGAAAGTGCTTATCCCATCTTGGCCAACTACAAGGTCTACCAGCAGGGGGCATGGCATATGGTGTAATGCAGTCCTCTGGTGGACATTGCTTTCACCTGCAGTGAAGAGTGGGTCACATCCTCAGTCTCAGCCCAGGGCTATGTTAACTCCCTGCTCTCTGCTCCAGTGTGTTGTATAAACATCCTCAGAGCATCCCGCCCGGCCATACTCTATCGATTACATCCTGTTAATTGCACATGATGAGTGAGAAGTGGTGAGGACTTCACTAACTTGCAAAAACACATGAGCTCCAACAGTGGGATCAAACCCTACAAAAATTCATTTGGGCCTCCTCCCTGGTGGCTATGTCAGGGTTCCAGAAATCTGAGGAGTGCAGGCACATCCTCTCCGAAGTAAAGGACAAGTGCTTGCATCTTGTACCTCTAACCACTGAGGCACAAGGCACACTACCTTGTTGAGTGTTGAGTGTTGAGACAACACATTCCACACTTGGATAAGCTACACCATTCCATTTATTAGCTAATTTTGAAGTCACTAGTGTAGAGTGGATGCAGAACCAGGAGAGACTCTGTATCAGGTTTAGGTCTCGATGCAAGTGGGCCCTATGACCTCTCCTATCATTTGGTGGTACAAGCATCTGTGTCCAGGAAGGACATTGTGGACTCTCTGGCAAGCCCAGATGAAGACTCATTATAGCACAGACTTCCCAGTTCTTTGGCAAGTCTTGGCCCTTCTCAAAAACAACCTATTCACTGTTCAACAAGAAGTTCCTAGCATAGCACAGGCCCCAGTAGACCTGTCCATGACACATCAATTAACTGTGTGACAGAGCTGTTCGTCCTAAACCAGAAATGTCAGACACACCAGATTGGGTGGAGCCCAGCAGCAGACAATCTCAGAAAGGAGATAGTAGTTTCTTCAGTATTGGACCCGAGCAGATTCAGCGGGCACACGATTTATGGGACAAGAGTTTCAGATCACCACAATACTTCCTACTCTTGCCCAAACACCCCTGCATGAGCTCCTATTTTCTGCCTCATGAGGCTTTATATTTAATGGATTTTCTTATTTCTGCATTCTTGCTGCTCCAGCCAGGAAGGGACCGCCTCTCCCCAAATTAGCTAATTCTCAGAGGCAGTAAAAGACTTGCCCAAGGGCATAGGTTTGATATGCAAGACACAATCCTGAGTCCAAATCCTTACTCTCTTCCTGTCAATGAGACCAACAATCTGTGACATTTCCCTCTACCCAAATCCCCCGTGGGTACCAGCGGACAAGGGCCACAGCTAGAGTCTGCAGCCTGCTGAAATTTTCAAACTCTCCAATCTTATGTGTGAGTAGCTTGTTGACTTTGCTTCTCCATTACTTCTCATGAAATATGCATAAAAAATACACGCCAGCAGTACTTCTCTCTGTGTGCTCTTCTCACCTTGGACTGCCTGTGTTGCCGCGTGGCATGCTGTGTGTTGTTCTGTTTCCAGGCACTTGCCTATAATAAAAACTTCTTACTGCTTTTTTTTTTTTTTTAAAGATTTTATTTATTTGACAGAGAGAGATCACAAGTAGACAGAGAGGCAGGCAGGCAGAGAGAGAGAGAGAGAGAGAGAGGGAAGCAGGCTCCCTGTCGAGCAGAGAGCCCAATGCGGGACTCGATCCCAGGACCCTGAGATCATGACCTGAGCCGAAGGCAGCGGCTTAACCCACTGAGCCACCCAGGCGCCCCTTGGTTCTTTCTTGGTTAGAGTATCTGTGCCTCCATTCCCAGCCCTCCTAGACAGGCCTGAGGATCACGTGGTTAGCAGCCTGTATCTCCAATGGTATAAATTCTCTGACTTACAGGGGATCACTGAGGAATCACTGTTTCTAGTGTCTGCTTCCCTTATTACTACATCCCCAGGCCTTCGAAAGAGTGACATTTAGACTACTTCCCTAGGGAAAGCAATTCCTGCTTGGAATACCTAGAGTGGCTTCTCTTTTGCTGTATAAACCCCGATGGATGCCATCACCCACACTCCTAAGGTGTAATGATCTGGGGGAAAGGGAGTCTGTCAGGAGGCCGAGGATCCTCCTTGCCCTTCTCCCAAAACCCCCGTGACCTCCACATAGCTGCTGCTTCTGAGAAACTGTCTGAGCAGGTGCAGGAATCAGAGGAGCAGTGGGGGCAGCCAAGTCCCTCATGTCTGCTTCCCTGGTGGTTTATGCTCTGACCTGTAACACTGTGGGCAGGTAGCTGTTAGACCACAGGCAGTAGTAGATCCCAGCATCTTCTGGCTCCAGGTTGCTGATGGTGAGAGTAAAGTCTGTCCCAGACCCATTGCTGCTGAACCACGATGGGACCCCAGCTTCCAACGTGGATGCTTCATAGATTAGGAGCTTAGGAGCTCTCCCTGGCTCCTATTGATACCAGGCTAACCACTTGTTAATGTTCTGACTGGCCCGGCAGGTGATGGTGACTCCTTCTTATGGAGCCATGGACAGGACGGCAGGAGACTGGGTCAGCACAATCTCTTTATGGGAGGCTGAAACCACACAGGAAACATTAGCAGAACCTCAGGATATATACATGGAAATCACCAGTATCTAGTTAGATTTGACAGAATACTACTTATTTTTAAAATAAGCTAAATTCATCTATGGAAGGATTCCCAACGAAGAAAGAAAATCAGGCACGGAAAATCATACCGCACTTTAATCTGCTTTGTCCAAATATTCTCACCTGGAACCCAGAGGAGCAGAAGGCCAGGAAGCTGTGATGGAGTCACCACCTTGCTGCTTTCAATGGGTCCAGTGTGTTCCTGCCACACACCCAAAGACTCTGTTATTAGCCTCTGAGTGGCAGAAGTACTTCAGGTCTAAGAGGAAGAAGATATGCACATTTTGGGGCATTTGTATTGCTTAAAATACTCAATAATTAAGTTTATCAGAAGAATCCCCCCACTGGGTCCCATTCTTCTCTGAGTATGTTGTCTCCCTCTTCTGGCCATGTGGAGATTTTGAAAGTGCTTATCCCATCTTGGCCAACTACAAGGTCTACCAGCAGGGGGCATGGCATATGGTGTAATGGAGTCCTCTGGTGGACATTGATTTCACCTGCAGTGAAAAGTGGGTCACATCCTCAGTCTCAGCCCAGGGCTATGTTAACTCCCTGCTCTCTGCTCCAGTGTGTTGTATAAACATCCTCAGAGCATTCCGCCTGGCCATACTCTATCGATTACATCCTGTTAATTGCACATGATGAGTGAGAAGTGGTGAGGACTTCACTAACTTGCAAAAACACATGAGCTCCAACAGTGGGATCAAACCCTACAAAAATTCATTTGGGCCTCCTCCCTGGTGGCTATGTCAGGGTTCCAGAAATCTGAGGATTGCAGGCACATCCTCTCCGAAGTAAAGGACAAGTGCTTGCATCTTGTACCTCTAACCACTGAGGTTGAAGCACACTACCTTGTTGAGTGTTGAGTGTTGAGACAACACATTCCACACTTGGATAAGCTACACCATTCAATTTATTAGCTAATTTTGAAGTCACTAGTGTAGAGTGGACGCAGAGCCAGGAGGGACTCTGTATCAGGTTTAGGTCTCGAAGCAAGTGGGCCCTACGACCTCTCCTATCATTTGGTGGTACAAGCATCTGTGTCCAGGAAGGACGTTGTGGACACTCTGGCAAGCCCAGATGAAGACTCATTATAGCACAGACTTCCCAGTTCTTTGGCAAGACTTGGCCCTTCTCAAAAACAACCTATTCATGATGCAACATGGGGGGTTAAGGGGGTAGGAGAAGAGTAAATGAAACAAGATGGGATTGGGAGGGAGAAAAACCATAAGTGACTCTTAATTTCACAAAACAAACTGAGGGTTGCTGGGGGGAGGAGGGTTGGGGGGGTGGGATTATGGACATTGGGGAGGGTATGTGCTATGGTGAGTGCTGTGAAGTGTGTAAACCTGGCGATTCACAGACCTGCACCCCTGGGGATAAAAATATATTATATGTTTATAAAAAATAAAATTAAAAAAAACCCAAAAAACAAAACAAAAAAAAAAACAAAAAAAATAACCTATTCACTGTTCAACAAGTAGTTCCTAGTATAGCACAGGTCCCAGTAGACCTGTCCACAACACATCAATTAACTGTGTGACAGAGCTGTTTGTCCTAAACCAGAAATGTCAGACACACCAGATTGGGTGGAGCCCAGCAGCAGACAATCTCAGAAAGGAGATAGTAGTTTCTTCAGTATTGGACCCAAGCAGATTCAGCGGGCACACGATTTATGGGACAAGAGTTTCAGATCACCACAATAATTCCTACTCTTGCCCAAACACCCCTGCATGAGCTCCTATTTTCTGCCTCATGAGGCTTTATATTTAATGGATTTTCTTATTACTGCATTCTTGCTGCTCCAGCCAGGAAGGGACCACCTCTCCCCAAATTAGCTAATTCCCAGAGGCAGTAAAAGACCTGCCCAAGGGCATAGGTTTGATATGCAAGCCAGATAATCCTGAGTCCAAATCCTTACTCTCTTCCTGTCAATGAGACCAACAATCTGTGACATTTCTCTCTACCCAAAACTCCCGTGGGTACCAGAGGACAAGGGCCATAGCTACAGTCTGCAGCCTGCTGAAATTTTCAAACTCTCCAATCTTATCTGTGAGTAGCTTGTTGACTTTGCTTCTCCATTACTCCTCATGAAATACACATAAAAAATAGAGGCCAGCAGTACTTCTCTCTGTATGCTCTTCTCACCTTGGATGCCACCTTGGACTGTGTCACTGCGTGGCATGCTGTGTGTTGTTCTGTTTCCAGGGCACTTGCGTATCATAAAAACTTCTTACTGCTTTGTAATAGCTTTTCTGTCTTTGTTTCTTACCACATTTCATTAAAGACACAGGTCTTTTCATTAACGACAAACATAGCTCAGGCTCCTTGAAAATACAGAAACATGATAATGTCGACATGCGGCTGTTCCAAACTGCACTAAGTGAACAAATGTTTAATTTCAAACCCTATTATTTGTCCTATAAATATGGCCTTTGTGGGGATGGTCCACTGGAAGTGTCCCCTGAGGGGAGGATGCTCTGCCCAGGACTCTCAGTGAGGACTCCAGCTTGTCTCCACAGGGCTTCCACCGCTGGTGAGGTGGGGTGTTGTAAGTACCGGATATGAGGTAAAGTGGCCTTCTTCTCATTTCTTGCCTACTAGTCCCTTCCTGTATGTGTAGATTCCTTTCCTCTTCTGTTTCTATTAGTTTTTCTATCATAATAATAAAGTTTTCTTTCCTTTTTGAAGTTGAAACAGGGCTGTGGTGAATCTTTTGTGCAGCACGGGAGGAGACTCTGTGATATCACAAGGGCTACTGATGTAGATGTTCATCACACTAAAAAATACCTTGGCAGCAACATCGAAATGGGCATCCTAGCCTACTTAAGTTGACACATAAAATTAACCATCATCAGAGGCAAATTGAGGGGTGGAACAATGGGTGCATCGACACTTTTTGACGGTGAGGTGTGGATCCCCAAGTAGGGTCTGCTTGATACAGACTCTATCTGGGTTTAGGAAATGGCTCATGTCACGAAGAGGTGCAGCGGCCACGGGGACCCATGGAACAGCCAGGGTGCCACCTGCCAGAGGAAGACTCAGGCATCTGCTCCACTAAGAGGAAAGATGGCAGAAGTGTTGTGGTTTGACTTGCGGTGCTCCCAAAGTCTCCACAGCCTCTGCCCTCCTCACCGGGACTGCATGCTTGGTGTCTTAAGGGAATTCCACTCCTGTCCCCTTCCCTCTGTTTAAGACGGAACAGCAGGACGAGAAACAGGTGCAGGGACATTTATATGGTGCCCAAGTAACACTGCGCTGACTTCTCAAACCCCTGGAGGGAATTGAATTTTCTTGAAAGCACCTAGATTTCATTCATTGGTTAATTCAACACAAAACAGAACTATTGAGCTGTAAAGTAGAATAATGAAAATTCAAGATTCAGTCTTCCCTTAGGTCCAGTGAGGGTCCCACATGTCTCCCCAAGTGAGGAAATTCTGGGCCTGTCTTCCTTTTCTCATCTCTCTGGTACTTGCACAGTCCTGGGAACCGAGGTCAAGTGTTTACCTCATCCTTACCCATCTGCAGGATAAAAATTGTTTCAGAGCTTGATGTTTTCCAGTCAGAGGTTTTGTAAAAAGCTGGGCCCAAAGTTCTCCACTTTCTTTTTGTGCTTTCCAATTCTTTTGCCCCTCCCTGCCTCCCATTATTTGTTTCCCAGCATGTTTTGTTATTTTACCAGGGTTATTGGTATGAACAGTGAAGCTCATCATTTCTGGAAACTGAACCCATTTAAAGACATTTTTAAATTGAGAATGGAAGCTCTTCATTTGATCTTGTAGCAGTTTGTCATTTTAGAACTAAGTTATTCTCAGAGCTTCTAAGTTGTCTTTTGTGTGTTCCTGTCATACAACTCTAATTTGGAGTTATTTTTGGCTCTTAGATTTCCACTGGGTACTTTCACAACCCAGTGCTTATGAGATTTGCTTCTGTTCTCCCTGACTGCTTTGCATAAGGCCCTCCAGGCCCAGACCAGAGGCTCAGGCTGTATAAAAGGGGCCTTTGCTATGTGAGCTGAGCTGCGTCGGGCAGGCAGGGGCAGCAAGATGGCGTCACAGAGGCAGGTCCTCCTATCCTTGTTGCTGTGGGTCTCAGGTGAGAAGCTGAAAAGTGCCATAATCTTTCTGGAGTAGTGTCATTTTAAATGACATTTTAGGATATATAATGAGAAACACTGGTTATTTCCAAAATAGACCCAATGATGTACTGCCATGTGGTACCATTAGGAAGCACGTTTTCAATAACATATTTCAGCATGACTGGGATAAAGTGTGTCTGTATCACCATTTTTCTGATTGCAGGTGCTCGTGGGGACATCACAATGACTCAGTCTCCAGGCTCCCTGGCTGTGTCTCCAGGTCAACGGGTCACCATGAACTGCAGAGCCAGTCAGAGTGTTAGCAACTATGTAGCCTGGTACCAGCAGAAACCTGGGCAGGCTCCCAGGCTCCTCATCTATCATGCATCCAGCAGGGCCACGGGCATCCCAGACCGGTTCAGTGGCAGTGGGTCTGGAACAGACTTCACCCTCACCATCAGCAACCTCCAGGCCGAAGATGTGGGGCACTATTACTGCCAGCAGTATAACTATCCACCCACAGTGCTTCAGCCTCGAACACAAACCTGCTCCCCAGGGCGGCAGGTCATGGAGGTTTTGCTGAAGCAGCTGTTTCCTCTTCGCTAAGCCCTGAATATGTGTGTTCCGCTATTTGCCTGAGAATTCACTTCTCCTGACTTACTCCTTGAAGGGCTTGTAAGGCCCAGCAGAAAATGAAGGTATTGGATTTTTCCTGCATCCTCCACCCCTTTTTAAAAAAAGATTTTATTTATTCATTTGCCAGAGAGAGAGAGAGTGAGAGAGAGAGCACAAGAGGGTTAGCAGGAGGCAGAGGGAGAAGCAGGCTCCCCACTGAGCAGGGAGCCCGATGGGTACTCGATCCCAGGATGCTGGGATCATGACCTGAGCTGAAGGCAGCCACTTAACAGACTGAGGCATTCAAGCATCCCTTTTTGTGGGACGTTATGAAGACAAATGCTGTGAAGATGTTTTAGTGATTCTGTCAGGAGTTTTTGTGACCCAGGAAACTATGTGATTCCCAGGATCCCACGGCAGAAGTGAGCCAGGAAGGTCTGACTTTAGTCCTGACAAAGGGCCATGAACTTTCCACCCTGTGGATCAGTTATCCCTTCCTTTTCCTCTTGGACTCTGGGACATTTCTCTTCTATTTCCTTATTCACTTTTCTTCACCCTCCATCACCTTCCCACTCTGAACCTTCCCAGGATGAAACCTTTGAGCTTTCCTATTCAGAATCTACAAAGTGGAAAGTAGTGTCCCTCTCGCTTTTTCCTTCCATGGGCTCTGTTTCCCAGCCTTCCTGGGCAGTGTCCTGCACATTCATTTCTGCTCCAGCTCCTTTCCTACCTCCCTTCTCTCTCTTCTCCATTTCTCCCAGGAGTACTCATTCTCACAAAAGCAATTCTCTCATTCTTCTTCTTCTTCTTCTTTTTTTTTTTTTTAAGATTTTATCTATCTATTTATTGCTGCTGGGGAGGGGCAGAGGGAGATGGTGAGACTCTCAGGCAGACACCCTGTTGAGTGGGGACCTGATGCCTGCTCCATCTTACATGCCTGAGTTCATGGCCTGAGCAGAAACCAAGAGTCGGCTGCTCAAAAGACTGAGCCACACAGGTGTTCTGATTCCCTCACTCATTTTAAACCCGTCACTTTAGGAACACAGGATACTGTGCCTCAGCACCTTTTTTCACCACTTGTCACGTTTTTCTTTAAAGTCATCCTTTGGGCATTCAGGTCCAGGACCCCAGGACCATGACCTGAGCTGAAGGCAGAAGCTCAATTGACTGAGCCACCCAGGCATCCCTGAGATGCTCTGCATTGTAATGAGGGAGAACTTGTCATGATTTTCTGGTGGTGCACCTAAGGCATGGCCATGGGAGTTACTGATCGAGATTGGGTGGGGAAGAGACAATTGGAGGAGGGTCAGCCAAACAATGGAAGGGTCATATACTGAATACAGTGAAACCACCAGGAATTGTGACAGGCTGTGAGAGGCTGTAGGAGGCAGGAGCTAAAATATTCCAGAAACCAGGAGAGACCATGGGGCTTGTGTTTATCAGCAATAAGGAGTGATACTAGAGTGGCATTGTCTACCTATCCTGATTTCAAACAAACTTCCAGTTTCTAGGCAGGCCTAGAAGTCTCTAGAAGTGGCTGAAGGGGGCGATAGAAGCTCTGTGAGCAGGCTGCCGGGGAAACACAGAATCTCAGGGCACTTTTAGAAGAGACAGGGGGCTACTGCGCATCTCAGTGGTTTGGTGGGGAGCGTCGGGGGAGAATGTGTTCAGGTGGTGAGTCCTTTTTCTCTCCCGCCTTCCATATTTTTTGTTTGCCACCCTCTTAAAATCTGTTTTGCTGTTCTTTCCAAATTTAAAACATTTTCTAGTGACAAAAGGAGCCTGCTCTTGCTCCTGGTTTTGCACTAGAAGTCTTTTCTTTTAATGTTAAAAATATGTTGGGAAAAAAATGATGTGCATTGGTTCTAGCACAAGGATAGACCGAGATTTAGTGTTTTCTCCTTTGTGAGATGTTTGTTCTGGATTAAAATTTGAATGGCAAAGTCAGGAAATAGGAATGCTCAGCAGATGGTGACTACAAACTTCCAGTAGATAGGAGGTTCTGTGTGGGGACGGCTGTTGGAGGCAATGGAAAACATCATAAGGACCTGAGTGGAGAGGGCCAGCCTAGGGCTGTTATGACTAGCATGAGACCCAGAGAGAGGATTGAAGTCTGATGTGGGGTCCTGTCATTATGATGGTACATCCTGGTGTTGTAGGACAGAAGTCAGCCATATTGTCGTTAGCTTGCAGGCTGTGGATGGTATGAGTCTAATCTGTCCTAGAGCTGCTGCTCTGAATGGGTGGGCACCCCATTAACTCAGATGGAAGGGAAGTAAGTGAGGGCCTTCTGTCCGTGCTAGTGCAGGCTAAGCAGTGCTTCCTGGCTGGGTGGAGGGGCCTCTCACTGGCCCTGCAGCTGATGGAGACTCTCTCTTGGGGAATGGCCAGGGACACAGGAGCATGGGAGAGTGTCATGTGCCCACCGGAAGCTGCCATCAGAGGCACACTGGGCTGAGGCGGAGATGCTGTGCTTCTGTTAGAGCTGGAGTGGGCCTCCCAACATGAGGCCAGGCCCTAAGCAAGCCTGTGTGTTTGGTGGCATTCATTTCCTTTCCCCTCCCAATACCACTCTTCTCAGGAGCATGAGGGTCCCCTCTGAGGGAACTCTCAACTTGGGGCCATTCTCTCACCTGGACTATAAAAGCAGGAGTCTGAGGATCTGGCACCATCAGGCTTCCGCTAGCATTCCCAAGGCTGCTCAGACCCTGTCCGTGGAAAAGACCCAGTGAGCAGCATCAGGCCTGTGGTGGAAGCAATAGGGGTGGGAGGTTGATGCAAATCCCCAAGGAGGATGAAGGCAGAACTGTCCAAGGTCCAAGGTCCAAGGTGGTGTTGATACCAGTTGATGCTGCCATCAGCCACTCCCCTGGGCCGCCTGCCCTTGCCTGGCCCTCCCCCTGATAGATGACAAACAAGTAGAATGATTGGTTAGGTGATGGTAAATCACATGGAATTCACACGGGTTTGTCTTCTGGGCTTTGTCACGGTGCCTGCACATTACACTTCAATGTTAGAGGCAGGGTGAATGTGAAGTTAGGCACAGGGGTTCTCCACTCTGAGTAGGAGTGACTGCTCTGCCTGGAAGGGCTTCGAGGGGAACATGACATTGGTTTCCAGGACTGAGCAGATACAGTCCCGGGCTTCTCCATACCGAGGCAAGTTCCTTGATTAGTGTCTGTTCCCAGCCTTCACCAAGGTTCCATGCTCAGTCCTCTCACCCTTTCCAGGTCCTGAGGGCATGTCAGGACTTCATTTGAGGGTCTTTATTCAGTGGGGCCGACTTCTTCTCCCCATAGGAACCAGGCAACCCTGGTTCACTCTTTTATAATCTCATGGCTTTATGTTCCAGACAATAATCACAATTTGAAATACATTATTGTGGTAATTCTAGGGATTATGAGTGTTCCTGAAATAACCTATATCTTCACAGTAAGAGAGCCCAGGGCACTCCCCCACGTGGCATCTCAGACTAGAAGGCAAAGATTTAAGAAAATGGTCCTCAAATCCCTTGGGACATGCTTGAGCTATATTTGGAAATTTCTGGTGACCCAAGTCCCACAGGGTGTTATGAGAGCAGGGGTCCCCTTTGGGCACAACCTGAAGCTCTTCTAAGCAGTTTTGCATGTTGTGTCATTAGACAAAACCACAGCCTGCACTCAGCATCCCTAAAGACAGTTGGTCTGGGCCATGGAGTAGCAGCCTCCGGTCCAGCTCTCCGAGATGGCGTGCAGGCCTCCCTTGCTGTGGATCCTGCTCCAGGTGAGAGGGGGGCACACAGAGAAATGGTGGGCAAACGCACTGTGGCCACAATGATTTTGGTGTCTCTGGGTTCTTGGTGGCTGGAATTCAAGCATTTGGCGTGGGGTTCCGTTAACCAGTTACCTTCTGTTTTCTGGTTCCTCAGAGTGTTGTCCATGACTTTGACTACAAGGTCATCAGTGCTGTGGCCTCCACTGGGATGCTCTCAGTACCTCTGTCAAATTTGTTGTGTTTCTATTCCAGGCTGCACTGGGGACATTGTGCTGACCCAGTCTCCAGCCTCTTTGACTGTGTCTCCAGGACAGAGGGCCACCATCTCTTGCAAGACCAGTCAGAAAGTTGGTGACATTTTGGGCATTACCCACTTTATTATATGGTATCAACAAAAATCAAGACAGCATCCAAGAATCCTGATTTAGAAAGCATCCAGTTGAGTGTCTGGGGTCCTGGCCCGGTTCAGTGGTGGTGGGTCTGGGACTGAATTCAGTCTCACGCTTGATTCCATGGAGGATGGGGATGCTGCCAGTTATTACTGCCAGGACAGTAAGGAGAATCCTCCCATGGTGCTCTGGGTGTAAACAAAATCTTCCCCAGGTGGCTGCTCAGTGAGGCTCCATCCCTCAGGTGTTCCTCCTTATGACTCAGGGTCTCTAGGTGGTATGGGTAAAAGGGTCAGAGTATGAGAAAGGACAATCACAGACTGACATGTGTCTGTGTGTTTGTGTTTTCCACGTAACCTGTTTTATAATTTAACGATCCTATGACTACAGGGGTCACATAGTCACCTCCCCATGTTGTTTAGAAACTAAGAACTGGATGTAGTTGTCTGTGCTCCTTTGATTCAGGTTATTCTATCTCTGTGTCTTTCTCAAAAATGACTTCTTATGTCCTAGATATATTTGCTTCTCCTTTTCTCCTTGTCCAATTTTTATGTCCTTTTTCTATGATACCTATCATGTATCTGGCCAAGATCTTCTCTTGTCTTCTTTTTCTGTTTTCTTGAACATTACAGGTAGAGTGAACTCCAGAAGCCTGAGTGTGCACAGTGTCAGGGATGAAAGGGTCAGTTTTCACATCCGTCTCCACCCCTACCTTGGCCTCCCTTGGGCTTCTGTATCCTCCCCAAGGGGACCTGGGAAAACTGACAAATAGTGCCCTGTAACATGTCAGTGTCCTCAGAATTCTACTAGTTTCTAAGCTTGTAACACTGTATCACCATATAGGAATTTTACTGTCCTATTCCTTTTATATTGCCCCGCAAAAATTTAGCACAAAGTTAGTGGCTAAAACACACATTGATCATCACATAGTTTCTAGGAGTCAGGCTTCTGGGCAGGGTTTAGTTGGGTTCTCTTCTTGGGGTCTTCCAGGATGAGACAAGGTGTTGGCCTGACTCTCTTCTCATCCAGAGGCTTGGAGAATCTGTTTCCAAGGTCATTTCAAGGTGTGGGAAGGATTCTTTTCTTTGTGACTATCTGACTAAAGGTCCTGAACTTTGGTGGCTGCAGGCCGGTGGTCACGTCAATGTCCTAGAGGCCACTTAAATTTCCTGATATGTGAGATCCTTACTAATCATAGCAGCAAGGGGAAATTCATCCACAAGGGAGAGATCTTAGTTCCTTCCTTAAGGGCTTCATCTTGATTTAGTGAGGTCCAGCCAGCATAATCTCCATTTTAATTATCTCAGAATCAACTGATTTGGGATGGTAGTTACACTGCCAATTCTCTTCCCTTCTGCAATATTGCATGGACTAGGAGGAAGTCACAGATTCTGCCCACACTGAATGGCAGGGCATGTAGTTGTCATGCCCCCCTCCCCCCCCCCCCCGGAATGTCTGCTACAACTGTGGCACTTACATAAGGCTTTTTTGTTTGTTTATTTCCAAATTCTTTCTCCCAAGAGTCTCCAGTGCTGAGGACATCAAATACAAAATCTCCCCAGGTAATGGATCATGAATTGCATCAGACCCACCCCTCAGGACCATGTTTCCCTTCTAGCTTCTCATATTTCTCCTGTTGCTTCTCAACTGAAGAAATAGCTAATGTTTCTCACGGTTTTGTGTTAAATTTGTAATAAATTGATAAACAAATAATATTAGACATCTAACTTGAAAAATGCCTGAATTAGGAAAGAAAGAACCATCTCATAGCAATGGCTTAAGCTCCTTCCCTAGGAACCTAGAAAATAAAGAGCAAACAAAAACGAAGCAGATAGAATGAAGGAAATATAAAAATTAGAGTGGAAATCAATGGAATATATATTCTAGCCCCTCAAAACTTAGGATCCTTTTAAAACCAGCATGGGGTCACTACGTTTGTATCTTTAGGGTAAATACCCAGCAGTGCAATTGCTGGGTCATAGGGTAGTTCTATTTTCAACATTTTGAGGAACCTCCATGCTGTTTTCCAGAGTGGTTGCACCAGCTTGCATTCCCACCAAGAGTAGGAGGGTTCCCCTTTCTCCACATCCTCGCCAGCATCTGTCATTTCCTGACTTGTTAATTTTAGCCATTCTGACTGGCGTGAGGTGATATCTCATTGTGGTTTTGATTTCCCTGTTGCCGAGTGATATGGAGCACTTTTTCATGTGTCTGTTGGCCATAAGGATGTCTTCTTTGCAGAAATGTCTGTTCATGTCTTCTGCCCATTTCTTGATTGGATTATTTGTTTTTTGGGTGTTGAGTTTGCTAAGTTCTTTATAGATTTTGGATACTAGCCCTTTATCTGATATGTCATTTGCAAATATCTTCTCCCATTCCGTCAGTTGTCTTTTGGTTTTGTTCACTGTTTCCTTTGCTGTGCAAAAGCTTTTGATCTTGATAAAATCCCAATAGTTCATTTTTGCCCTTGCTTCCCTTGTCTTTGGGGATGTTCCTAGGAAGATGTTGCTGCAGCTGAGGTCGAAGAGATTGCTGCCTGCGTTCTCCTCAAGGATTTTGATGGATTCCTTTCTCACATTGAGGTCCTTCATCCATTTTGAGTCTGTTTTCGTGTGTGGTGTAAGGAAATGATCCAATTTCATTTTTCTGCATGTGGCTGTCCAAATTTCCCAACACCATTTATTGAAGAGGCTGTCTTTTTCCATTGGACATGCTTTCCTGCTTTGTCGAAAATTAGTTGACCATAGAGTTGAGGGTCTATTTCTGGGCTCTCTATTCTGTTCCATTGATCTATGTGTCTGTTTTTGTGCCAGTACAATGCTGTTTTGATGAAGACAGCTTTGTAATAGAGCTTGAAGTCCGGAATTGTGATGCCACCAACTTTGGCTTTCTTTTTCAATATTCCTTTGGCTATTCGAGGTCTTTTCTGGTTCCATATAAATTTCAGGATTATTTGTTCCATTTCTTTGAAAAAAATGGATGGTACTTTGATAGGAATTGCATTAAATGTGTAGATTGCTTTAGGTAGCATAGACATTTTCACAATATTTATTCTTCCAATCCCAGAGCATGGAAGATTTTTCCATTTCCTTGTGTCTTCCTCAATTTCTTTCATGAGTACTTTATAGTTTTCTGAGTATAGATTCTTTGCCTCTTTGGTTAGGTTTATTCCTAGGTATCTTATAGTTTTGGGTGCAGTTGTAAATGGGATTTACTCCTTAATTTCTCTTTCTTCTGTCTTCTTGTTGGTGTAGAGAAATGCAACTGATTTCTGTGCATTGATTTTATATCCCGACACTTTACTGAATTCCTGTACAAGTTCTAGCAGTTTTGGAGTGGAGTCTTTTGGGTTTTCCACTTATAGTATCATATCATCTGCGAAGAGTGATAGTTTGACAACTTCTTCGCCGATTTGGATGCCTTTAATTTCCTTTTGTTGTCTGATTGCTGAGGCTAGGACTTCTAGTACTATGTTGAATAGCAGTGGTGATAACGGATATCCCTGCCGTGTTCCTGACCTTAGCTTTCAGTTTTTCTCCATTGAGAATGATATTTGCAGTGGGTTTTTCATAGATGGCTTTGATAATATTGAGGTATGTGCCCTCTATCCCTACACTTTGAAGAGTTTTGATCAGGAAGGGATGCTGTACTTTGTCAAATGCTTTTTCAGCATCTATGGAGAGTATCATATGGTTCTTGTTCTTTCTTTTATTAATGTGTTGTATCACATTGATTGATTTGCAGATGTTGAACCAACCTTGCAGCCCTGGAATAAATCCCACTTGGTCGTGGTGAATAATCCTTTTAATGTACTGTTGAATCCTATTGGCTAGTATTTTGGTGAGAATTTTTGCATCTTTGTTCATCAAGGATATTGGTCTGTAGTTCTCTTTTTTGTTGGGATCCTTGTCTGGTTTTGGGATCAAGGTGATGCTGGCCTCATAAAATGAGCTTGGAAGTTTTCCTTCTATTTCTATTTTTTGGAACAGTTTCAGGCGAATAGGAATTAGTTCTTCTTTAAATGTTTGGTAGAATTCCCTGGGGAAGCCATCTGGCCCTGGGCTTTTGTTTGTTTGGAGATTTTTGATGACTGTTTCAATCTCCTTACTGGTTATGGGTCTGTTCAGGCTTTCTATTTCTTCCTGTTTCAGTTGTGGTAGTTTATATGTCTCTAGGAATGCATCCATTTCTTCCAGATTGTCAAATTTGTTGGCGTAGCGTTGCTCATAGTATGTTCTTATAATTGTCTGTATTTCTTTGGTGTTCGTTGTGATCTCTCCTCTTTCATTCATGATTTTATTTATTTGGGTCCTCTCTCTTTTCTTTTTGATAAGTCTGGCCAGGGGTTTATCAATCTTATTAATTCTTTCAAAGAACCAGCTCCTCGTTTCGTTGATTTGTTCTATTGTTTTTTAGGTTTCTATTTCATTGATTTCTGCTCTAATCTTTATGATTTCTCTTCTCCTGGTGGGTTTAGGGTTTCTTTCTTGTTCTTTCTCCAGCTCCTTTAGGTGTAGCGTTAGGTTGTGTACCTGAGACCTTTCTTGTTTCTTGAGAAAGGCTTACCGCTATATATTTTCCTCTCAGGACTGCCTTTGTTGTGTCCCACAGATTCTGAACCGTTGTGTTTTCATTATCATTTGTTTCCATGAATTTTTTCAATTCTTCTTTAATTTCCTGGTTGACCCATTCATTCTTTAGAAGGATGCTGTTTAGTCTCCATGTATTTGGGTTTTTTCCAAATTTCCTCTTGTGATTGAGTTCTAGCTTCAGAGCATTGTGGTCTGAAAATATGCAGGGAATGATTCCAATCTTTTGATAACAGTTGAGACCTGATTTAGGACCGAGAATGTGATCATTTCTGGAGAATGTTCCATGTGCACTAGAGAAGAATGTGTATTCTGTTGCTTTGGGATGGAATGTTCTGAATATATCTGTGATGTCCATCTGGTCCAGTGTGTCATTTAAGGCCTTTCTTTCCTTGTTGATCTTTGGCTTGGATGATCTGTCCATTTCAGTGAGTGGAGTGTTAAAGTCCCCTACTATTATTATATTATTATATTATTGCCACTCCTGCTTTCTTCTGATGTCCATTAGCATGGTAAATTCTTTTCCACCCCCTCACTTTAAACCTGGAGGTGTCTTCGGGTTTAAAATGAGTTTCTTGTAGGCAACATATAGATTGGTTTTGTTTTTTTTATCCATTCTGATACCCTGTTTCTTTTGATTGGGGCATTTAACCCATTCACATTCTGGGTAAGTATTGAGAGAAATGAATTTAGTGCCATTGTATTGCCTGTAAGGTGACTGTTATTGTATATTGTCTCTGTTTCTTTCTGATCTACTACTTTTAGGGTCTCTCTTTGCTTGGAGGACCCCTTTCAATATTTCCTGTAGAGCTGGTTTGGTGTTTGCAAATTCAGTTTTTGTTTGTCCTGGAAGCTTTTAATCTCTCCTTCTATTTTCAATGATAGCCTAGCTGGATATAGTATTCTTGGCTGCATGTTTTTCTTGTTTAGTACTCTGAATATATCATGCCAGCTCTTTCTGGCCTGCCAGGTCTCTGTGGATAAGTCTGCTGCCAATCTAATATTTTTACCATTGTACGTTACAGACTTCTTTTCCCGGGCTGCTTTCAGCATCTTCTCTTTGTCACTAAGACTTGTAACTTTTACTATTAGGTGACGGGGCGTGGACCTATTCTTATTGATTTTGAGGGGGGTTCTCTGAACCTCCTAGATTTTGATGCTTGTTCCCTTTGCCATATTGGGGAAATTCTCCCCAATAATTCTCTCCAATATACCTTCTGTTCCCATCTCTGTTTCCTCTTCTTCTGGAATCCCAATTATTCTAATGTTGTTTCGTCTTATGGTGTCACTTATCTCTCGAATTCTCCCCTCGTGGTCCAGTAGCTGTTTGTCCCTCTTTTGCTCAGCTTCTTTGTTCTCTGTTATTTGGTCTTCTATATCGCTAATTCTTTCTTCTGCCTCATTTATCCTAGCAGTGAGAGCCTCCATTTTTGATTGCACCTCATTAATAGCTTTTTTTATTTCAACTTGGTTAGATTTTAGTTCTTTTATTTCTCCAGAAAGGGCTTTTATATCTCCCGAGAGGGTTTTTCTAATATCTTCCATGCCTTTTTCGAGCCTGGCTAGAACCTTGAGAATCGTCATTCTGAACTCTAGATCTGACATATTACCAATGTCTGTATTGATTAGGGCCCTAGCCTTTGGTACTGCCTCTTGTTCTTTTTTTTTTTGTGGTGAATTTTTATGCCTTGTCATTTTGTCCAGATAAGAGTATATGAAGGAGCAAGTAAAATACTAAAAGGGTGGCAACAACCCCAGGAAAATATGCTTTAGACAAATCAGAAGAGATCCCAAATCGTGAGGGGGGGAAAGGGGGATAAAAAGAGGTTCAGAAAGAAAAAAACAAAAAAAAGAAACACATAAAAGAAGAAAACCAATAAAGAAAAAATATGAAAAGGAAAAAAAAATATATATATTAGATAAACTAGTTAAAAACGTTAAAAAAGAAAAGGGTATAAGTTAAAAAAATTTAGCAGAAGAAGAGAAAAAAAAATTGAAAAAGAAAAAAAAATTAAACTAACTGCAAGGCTAAAGAATCATGGGGAGAAAGCCATGAGTTCCATGCTTTGCCTTCTCCTCCTCTGGAATTGCGCTGCTCTCCTTGGTATTGAAACTACACTCCTTGGTAGGTGAACTTGATTCTGGCTGGGTTTCTTGTTGATCTTCTGGGCGAGGGGCCTGTTGTAGTGATTTTCAAGTGTCTTTGCCCCAGGCGGAGTTGTACCGCCCTTACCCGGGGCCGGTCTGAGTAATGAGCTCGGGTTTGCTTTCGGGAGCTTTTGTTCCCTGAGCGCTTTCCGTAGAGTTCCAGAGGACGGGAATGAAGATGGCGGCCTCCCGGTCTCCGGCCCGGAGGACCCGAGTGCCCGGGGCCCCACTCCTCAGTGCGCCCCCAGGGAACAGTGCCCAATTACTCCCGTCACCCTGGCCTCTGGCCGCGCTCCGAGCTGACCGAGCCTGCGACCGGTTCAAGGTAACCCCGAACTTAGAGCTCACTCCTTGGCTCTGTCTCTGTAGCCGGCTTCCCCATTCTAATACTTGTAAGCTCTGCGACACTCAGACACCCCCGATCCTTCTGTGACCCTGTGGGACCCGAGGCCACGCTGACCCCGCGTGGGCTTCACCCTGGTTAAGCCTCTGGAGCGATGTCCCTCAGCGGAACAGACTTTTAAAAGTCCTGATTTTGTGCTCCGTTGCTCCACCGCTTGCCGGGAGCCGGCCCCTCCCCCCGCGGTCTATCTTCCCATTGCTTTGGATTCACTTCTCCACCAGTCCTACCTTTCAGAAAGTGGTTGATTTTCTGTTTCTAGAGTTGCTGTTCTTCTTCTCTTCGATCTCCCATTGGATTTGTAGGTGTTTGCAATCTTTAGATAAGCTATCTAGCTGATCTCCCGCTACCTGAAGTAGTCTCAGCCTGCTACTTCTCTGCCATCTTGACTCCTCCCCCTGTGTATCAGTTTTGAAACTATATTTTGTATAACGTATTCCTAAGAATCCTTGAACTTCAAAAATATTACTATTTCCTACAAAGCTTAACATGAAAACTTAAAATGTCTCCTTCTGTGTTTGGATGTTTATCTCATAATTTCTTGCCCTGAAATACCTAAAAAATGCAAAAAAAAACCTTCTACAGCTTCATTCTTGACACAGAAGGCTTTGAAATTTTCCTCTGCTACCTGTAGACTGAAGAAAGACTGTTCCTAATTCCTAAGAGGAGTCATTATCTCCTGTGTATGTAGGAACTTTGTTGTACCCTGGACAAAAAAAAGGGACTTCATCACCGTTGGTCACTGTACACCACACAGAAATCATCGGCATCTGTAAGGGATGTAAGAAGAACCTCCATGAGGTCCAGGTGGGGACTAGGAGTCTAAGAGTCTCTAATCTTGACCACTGTCACCTCAATGAGCAAGAACTTATGCAGGCGGGTTTTGTTGCACTTTTGTCTCTTTGCCAGGGGATGTCCCTTTGGAATCCATAAAACTGGAAGCCAGTGTGTGATTTGTGTCCCTTGGGGTGGTTCTCTTTTTGCTTTGGTTATGTGAGTCCATTATTCTGGTTTCAGGGTGTGTGGGTACGAGTGTGATGCTGTTATATATTCTGTAGGACTTGATCTATACATTTTCTCAAGCCAAACAGCACAAACTTATATTGCTTTGTCCAAGTTGATAGACAACTGAGTTGTGTCCAGACTGAATGCAAACGGAGGCTCTCTCTGCCACCCAGCAGAGGGAGTGTCCCCAACAGGAAGTGTTGGGGAGATTCTTGGGACCTGTGACTGAAATGCGTCACCTTTTCTAAAGAACTGCAAATATTCACCCACTAGAGGATGAACTCACAGAGAGTAGTTTTGGCTCCAAGCGACTCCCATATTTATGTGAATGTGTTGATCTTCTGACTTCATAAGTTATTTGAAAGCCCTGATCTCTGTATACGTAATCTGAATTCCATCCCAATATTGTTATTTCTTTTCTTTGCACGTTTTAGAATAAGTAAATACATAAATAAATTTTCTAGAGCTGAGATTCATGTGAGTCCTGTGAAGAAATGGGAGCATTGTTATTTTGGCTGCAGAGGGTATTGCTGTATTGATGCTAATCCTTGGGCAGGGCCCCCAGTCACCACACTCTAATTGGGGAAGGAGAGACAGAAGTTCAGAAGTTCCCTCTGAACACAGGCCACCTCATAATCCCTCTATTTAATAAACTCTTAATTCTGTGTAGCAGTTTGCATCCCCAACTCCAAAGTGTCTCCTGTGAGGGATGGAACTTCTGTCCTGAGGAGTTCTCATGAACTCCTACAGCTTTCTCATCAGTTAACAAATATTCTTCCATTGCTTTAATTTAAAATGGATTGTTTGTTTGTGTGTTTGCTTTTTCTCTGTGGACAGCTTGTTTCTTGTCTCTTCCATTAGAGCACGGCCTTCGCCCATGTGTCCTTCTAACAGAGAGCATTCTCATCAGGGCAGAGAGGACACATTCTGAGCTCAAGCCTTAAGCCTCAAGTTCCTTAGGGAAAATAAGAAGCAAGATTTTCTCCATACATCTATGGCAAAACCTTAAGGTCTTTCCTTTAAGACCTGGCCTTCCCATGAGTCAATGTGCTTGAGAGTAGGAACTGACTTAGGTCTAGGAACTGAGTCAGAAGCTGTGACTTTAGGCTTGAGGAACCCTGAGCTAGAGTTTTCCAATTAGAGAGACAAAATACTCTGAGGGTCAACACATTGACTTAATTTCTCATAACATGTGCTCAGTTATCTACTGCCACATTTTGTCTTTCTGACATCATTCATTCCCTGTGCATTTGGAAAATGGACAGCTTCTGCCTATGCAGGTTATTCTGACCATGTGGTATGTGCTACTCTCTGACGTCACTGGTCACAGGCATTGTTCCCTGGAAAGCAGACTCACATCGAGTTTAGCATGTCTGACACTGGCTGGGGAATGTTCTTGACATCACTATCTGCGGAAGGAGAATGCAGGATTCGGCAGAGGGGGAATGGAGCTGGGATGCAGTAGAACAAAAGCCTAAGCCAGCCCCCCAGGGGGTGAAGCCCTGTGGTCACCCTCCAGAGTGGACCTGACTGGCGACACATGGTTCAAATTCTTACCCAGGATATCATTGCTTCCTCTCCTGCTGTACCTTCATGCACATGTGATGCACCTGCCAGAGGTGTAGGCCTTTTCATAGTGGTTCCTCCTTTCTCCTCAGATTCCCTCACTTTCACTTTTATTTTTGTCCTTTATGGAATGTATGGAGAGTCTATCACATTATTTTTGTCATCGCTCTGGGACTTTGGATTTTTATTGAAGGAATTTTTTATGTTTGTGACAGGAAAGAAAAAGGACTTTAGCTTTGTTCAGGGAAGACCTCAAATCTGGGTCAATATCCATTCCATGTGTATGTTTTGGGAGGAGACTGATGTCCCTGCACATTGTGGAGAAGGTATCTCCACTCTCCCAGACCCCTGGGCACAAGGACCCACCCAGGGGTGGAGAAGCTCCAGTGCACAGAATCCAGGTGGCGGTCCCTGACCAGCTCTGTGGAGGACACCAAGCACTTTCAAGAGGGTCTTTACTCAGGGCACAGCCTCCTGGCTCTGGGTCTGCTCTCAGTGGCTTTGTGTCCACACTTCATCCTCCAGAGCAGCTGCTCGTGGTTCTGCAGGGTGGCATGGAGACCCCCCAATTGAGAAGGACTAGCCCATTGGGAGTGTCATCGTCTAATGGGAGTGAAGAAGGGACCTCTGTCTCTGACCAGCTGTAGACATGGGGTTCCATGATTCCCTCCTCAGATGTGATTAGTTAGTGAGGGTAGCTCACATCACTTCGAGATACACCTACTTATGTTTCCCAGGTTATTAAAAAATAATATAAAGATCCAGATGAAGAGTTAGATGGAGAGATACACAGGGGGATTGTGAGGATCCTGATTTCAGCAGCTTTTGTCCCCATGTAGCTGGGATGTGTCACCCTCCCAGTGTGGATGTGTTCACCAGACTGGGAGCTCTCTGAACCCTGCTCTATTGAGATCTTATGGAGGCTGTGCCAAAGACAGAAGTAGGCTTTGTTTATACTCAAATAATGACCTTCACACTTCTTCACTCAGGCTTTACATTCTAATTCCTTTGTGATAAGGAATAACGGCAGGAGATTGAAATCTTATATTTTGGCACCTCTTTAAATACATTTCTGGTTTGCAGTATTCTCATGCCTCTAGGATTTTCCCAGCCTTCCTTCTAAGATGGCCCCAGCTTCATGCCAAGCCACTCGAATGGTGTGGGGAGAGACCATCGTGTCTGTGTCCCGCTCAGCTTGGCTGAGGTTGTCACTGCTCAGGACATGACTACTAGATGTGTCTTCAGCATATCCAATCTTATGGCTGACATGGAAGAAGGAGGAAGAACACGTTTGTGTCTGGACCATGCAGTCTCTGCTCTAAGTGAATCTGCTTTGGTCCTCACCTTGCTGAGCCGCTTTTCATGCATTCCGGCCAGAGCGGACTGGTGAGGTGGCCCAGGTTGGGTCTCAGAGCAAATTGGGATCTCTGTCTCTGCTGTTGTGCCTTCTGCTGCTCTGTGCCCTGCCTGAGAAGAGGAAGGTGGAAGGAAATGATACTCTGAGGGTCCTTGCCATGGAAGCTGGGATTGGGAGTCACAGAGGGTCTCATGATGTTCGACATGTGCCTGAGAGAATCTTTCTCCAAGAAACTGATCCTTCATCCCGAAGTACTTCCTCTGAAAATCCAAATACATACATCATGCTCAACCTTCCCAAGAATTCCCTGCACACATGCCAAGCTCTCTTAACTATTTCCATATGATTTTAAATCAGACAAAATGAAAACCACCATTTTATTCATATGAACTTCCTAATGTTGAAGTATTTTTACGTTCTTTCTAATTCCTAATATTCTTGAAATTTACTATATCTTGTCACCATATTTTTATAATATAAGGGGAAGAAAATATTAAAATTTTATCTACATTTATGCATTTATGTTTATAGGTGATATCGATCTACTTATTCTTTTTCATGTTATCTTTTCATATCTTCTTATCAACATTAACTTTTTATTAAAAATGTTGAAAGATTTTTCTCCATAGGATTGAATCTAAAAGAAATAGTTCGTTGGATTCAAACACATTTGTAAAGCCAATGTATACCATACAGAAACATTTTTATTCATACTGTGATGCACTTACAGGGAAAAAATGGTTTCAAAGAATAGGTAATACTTCCCGTTCTAAAATAAATAAGTCATGGGGATGTATGGTACAGCATAGAGAATATAGCCAATGATATTTCATAACTTTGGATGGTGACAGACGGTAACTCTTACCATGGTGAGCTTTGCATAAGGTATAGAAATGTTCAATCACTACATTGTATACCTGAAACTAACGTTGTATGTTAACCATAAATAAATAATAAATAAATAAAATAGGTAATAGATTTTCGTTCATTCTCTGGCTGTTCTACCACTTTGTTCTTAAATGTTGTCTTTATTTTTATTTGTTCATTAAACTTCCATAAAAGTTTTTTAAAATTTTTTTAAAGATTTTTATTTATTTATTTGACAGACAGAGATCACAAGTAGACAGAGAGGTAGGCAGAGAGAGAGGAAGGGAAGCAGGCTCCCCGCTGAGCAGAGAGCCCGATGCGGGACTCGATCCCAGGACCCTGAGATCATGACCTGAGCCGAAGGCAGCGGCTTAACCCACTGAGCCACCCAGGTGCCCCCATAAAAGTTTTAAAATCAACTTGTTCCTAATAGGTTAAGAAAATTAAAAAATGAATGACCAAAGTATGTCTCCATCGAAGACAGTGTTTTATCTTTCTCTTTGCTTTCTATGATACTGAAAACCTATGGATTTGTACAGGAATTTAGGAACCAAGGAGCTAAACCAGGCCCCCTTCCTAATAGATGTCATACAATGGTCGATTCATATCCCTAACCAGGGCCCTGGAGAGCTTTACTTATGTGTTGACATTAAAAATCAGCAATGATGAGGCACCTGGGTGGCCCAGTCAGTTCAGCTTCAGACTCTTAATTTCAGCTCAGGTCACGATCTCAGGGACGTGACATCAAGCTCTGTATTGGGCTCTGTGTGGAGTGTGGAGACTGCTTAAGATTCTCTCTCTCCATCTCCTTCTGCCCTTCTCCCTGGCCCCCTACTACGAATATTTAATGTTATCATATTCTGATATAATAATTCTATTAGTGCACTTGTCATCCTTAAACAACAAGTAGCCAGTTATTTTACTAGCAAAAGAATCTTACTTCAGAAAAGGAGAAGCATTGCAATTTGGATCGAAGCAAACTATGGCAAACTGCTGCTGAGTCTGAAGAGGGAAAAGGAAGGTCCACTTTTATTATGCATTAGGAGGAGATTGGGGAGGGTTGTTTTGAAAAAATGCTCACTGGAGAAGGACAGTTGGAGGTTGTGGTGGTTTCTCATTGGCTGCAAGCAGTTGTTGCTGCTTGCAGGGAGAGATCATCCTTCTTTTTCTTACAAGCAGGAAGTGAATTCCTACATGAAAAATGTCCTCCCTTGTCGAGATAATTCTTACACTTCTTCTTACCGTTGGTTACACAGACTCTAACCATGGAATGGTATGTGTAGGAGAACTTCCCAGCTTAGATGAGGTTTCCTTTACTCTTTTTTATCCAACAAAGTCAGTATTGTTTGTCAAGGAGAATAACGACAGGGCAGGTGCATCTATGACTACTCTTGGTAGCACCCTCCTGTTAACAAACATGTAATAGCTGTGTTCTTCTCAATGACAGCAGGGCATTACCGTTCTCATTGCTCTGGCTTGTTGCCATGTCACCTCTTTACAGAGTCACGTGGAAAACCTGAATATAGAGTATCTTCTTTGTCATGATTAGGAGATACCATATTTCTTCCTCCCTTTTTTTGTTTGAAGCTATTCTTCAATGGAGGTCATGAGCAGAGCTCCTATTTGAGGGCGCTGAACAATAGGGATGAAATCAAGAGATATTTGTTTAGAAGCAGAGGCTGGGGACTCAGGAGTGCTCTGTAGAGGAGCACAGTTTGTGCACTGCAGAAATGTGCCCAGCTAAAGGGAATTAATAGGGCTGAAATGTAGCTCTGCACATTTGTTTGCTGAGCCATGTGAATAGAATTTTGTTAGTAGGATATGCGTCCATATGGTTCATTAGTACATGGACAGTTCTTCTCTTGATGAGCTTGTGGAATTGGACAGATGTCATCCTCAAAGCACGGACTCATTCTCTTGTGATAGCATGTTCACTATAGCTCGGCACCATTCTCCCCTCAGGCTTATAAAACTCAAGACAGGATTTGAGGGGGACAACGGACAGAAGGAAGTCCATTAGTCTTCAAACTCTGTCTTTAAAACAGAAAGAAGCAGTTCATTGTTCTATCACAGCACCAGGAAACTCGACTTTTAGAAGCAGGGCATCTGAATTCTAGTTGGAGAATCACGTACAGCATATCAGATAGGAAGTCCCAGTATTGTGTTTGTTCTGAATCTCTGATTGTAAGAAGAAGTCTCATAGCTGAGAATCTGAATTCAGCCTCGGTAGAAAAGCAAGATCAGGAATTGGCAAACTATGGTTCATGGACTCCATCAGGCCCACTGCCCGCTTTTGAGGGACTTGTATGCTAAAAATTGCTTTTTCATTTAAATGGTTGAGAAAAGTGAAAAGCAGATTAATATTATGTGACACAAGAAAAGTAGGTGAAATTCAAATTCAGGGCCTTATGGGTAGATACAGTTATTCTCTTTCACATTAGTATTGATTAAGACTACTTTTGTAATACAAAGGTGCATTGACTCTCAGACACCAGGTTCTAAAGTGTGGAAAGTACCTTAAGGAGAAGACAGGGACGTGGGCATTGCCATCTAGCTGCTAGTCACATTTGCCAATTCTCAAAAGTTAAAGCAGGAAGTGAGATCTTATTCTCCCATAAATTTGCAGGGAATATATAGTCTGTTGGAACTTGAGGCAAATGAGAACAAATTTGCCATTTTCCAAAATTCTGTACAATTGAGGAGCTTCCACGTAATATTCAATGGAAATGAATTAATCCTCAATGTAATAATAAGCTAAAAGAGTCTTTCTTTGGCTCACTTCATGAACCCTGGGTCCTGGGATTGAGCCCCATCAGGCTTCCTGCTCAGGGGGGAGGCTGCTTCTCCCTCTCTTCCCTGCTGGTGCTCTCTTTTGCTCTTTTTGTCTCTAATAAATAAATAAAGCCTTAACAAAATAATAAGCTAAAATACACATCTCAGCAAGACTTTCCCAAATTCTATATATGAGGCCCTGGAGTGGCTTAGTTGGTTAAGTGTCTGCCTTAAGCTCAGATCATGATCCCAGAGTCCTGTGATCAAGCCTTGCATCAAGCTTCCTGCTTGGTGGAGAGCCTGTTTCTCCCTCTTCCTCTGCCTGCCGCTCTACCTGTTTGTGCTCTATTGCTGTCAAATAAATAAAATCTTTAAAAAAAGATTCTGTACATGACTTCCAAATGATGCATGTGCTCAATTACCATCATGTGAACTGGTATCAGTATTTGGCAGTACCTATCTGTGTGCAAAAGATATTTACAAAGATATTTGGAAGGCAGAGAGAGAGCAGAAAAAAGAAAATTATTAGCAAAGAACGCATTGTTTTAGGGAAAGTTGCCCTCCAAAAAGGAATGAAAGGGGTCTATCAATGGGTAGGCTACTAGTTTTGACCGGGAAATTCCAGTTCAGCTGGTTAACGATTGCATTCCTGGGGGTGAAATTGCATTTAGTTGAGGTGTTAAATCTTGGTTTTCTAACACAGAGCCTTAACTTAAGTGACACCATTTTGATCCTGTGGGGTTGTTTCATTTTGTTTTTGTTTTGCTTAACAATTTTTTTAAAAAGAAGGATTAGAGAAAGGGAAATTATTTAGGAGACATAAATGGACGCCTGACTTGTGTAGTTATTGTGAAAAAGCTTCCTTAGTATTTCTGTCCTCAGGGTTCCCTCAGGTCTTTTTGTGTGGAAGGTTCTGGAAAGGCTAAACCATATTGCCTTGGTACTCTTCACTGCAGGTGCCATTAAGACTCTGATTATCCGATGCATTCCTGTAGAATGGTTCTCACAGAGAGAGGGGAGGAGAAACATGGCCAGAGGGGCTCACTTCTCTGCAGTGGGAACCAGGCAGCACAGTCTGAAGCACATAGCTTTCTGATTTGCCAGATGGCCTTTGCCAGAGCCATAGCTTTTCTGATCATAGAAAATACTAGGGTATTTGAGAGACTGAAACAGGGAGTTGCCTGAGCCTGCTCATCTGGTCTCTCTACACATTTTTGATTTACCCAATTCATGATAATAAATACCTTTCTGCTTGAATTAGCCCTAATGTCTTCTTTTATGAAATGGCTCAATCACAGAACATGTGCTAGTAATCCTGCTACCTTCAGTTAGATGAATCCATATCCTTGAGCCTACACATGGACTTCCATCTATGATGTCATGATGTTTGTTCATTAGGCTTCCTGGGAAAGCTGGGAAAGGTGACTCTCCTAGTCTGTTTGGGTTGTTACACTGGAAAGAACCTTAGCCTGGGCAGCGTGTAAACAACAGAAATATATTTCTCACAGTTCTGGAGGCTGTGGAGTCCAAGATCAAGTTGCTGGCTAATTTAGTAATGGTGAGGACTCACATTCTGCTTCCCAGATGGTTCCTTCCTGCTGTGTCTGGACATGGTTGAATGAACCAAGGAGCTCAGTGGGGTCTCTTTTTAAGGCACAAGTCCCATCATGTGTGCTCCATCCTCATGGCCCAATCACCTACCAAAGGCCCAATTGCATAATATGATCACCTTGTAGTTTAAGATTTCAACATATGAATCTGTGGGGAACAGATCATCACACCATAGTGGGATCCAACATTGACCTATAGGATCATGTAATTATTATTTATTTTTTTTAATTAAAGGCTCCCTGCTGAGCAGAAAGCCCGATGCGGGGCTTGAACCCAGGACCTGGGATCATGACCTGAGCCGAAGGCAGCGGCTTAACCCACTGAGCCACCCAGGCGCCCTGGATCATGTAATTATTGACAGCCTTCTGTTTGATAATGGCCCTTTGGGACCAATGGGAAGCTATTATTTTCAATCTTGGCCCATTTTTCAGCTCTTTCCAAAATGACTTTGACTCCAATCTTTTGATCTTATTTTTTTCCAGGTCTGATAATTTGTCAAAACCAGTAGTCTGTGTCAGTGAATTGACTATTTCTGCTGTCATCATATATAACCTTTGAATTTAATGTACTGTTGTGATTTCCTTTTCTCAAAATCATCCTTGGGAAGAGCAGCAAAGTGGCATCATAGCAGCAAAATTCTCTGACAAACCTCAGGCATAAATTTGTCCCCATTTACAGAAACAATTCATAAAAAAAGGAAATATCTGGGTTCATCTGGAACTGAAAGCTCTTGTTTTTGTATCTCTAGTAACTGACTAGTCAGTATTTCACTCCTGGTAATAAATGTTTCATTCTGTCTTCATGTCTCTTTTCTTACTTGGGAAAGTGGGAAATGAGGTAGTTCATATATGCCCCGATGGTCTGTGCACTGGGGTTCTCTGTTAAAAGTTCTTAGGACATAGGTTGACTTGTTTCCCCCTTGGTTTCTTTTGGCTACAGAACAACCTGTTAAATTGTTCCAATTTCATCCAAGTTTCTTCAGTGTTAATTATGTATAAAATAAGGGGGGATCATTACCTAAGGAACAGTCTAAAATATTTAACACATTGACTATGCATCTCCAAATTGTAATTTTATCCTCAAATTCACCAACAAGGCCAGAGAAATCATTCAACTGATATTTTAGAGACATGCCAACTGTTGATAAAACAAATATTAATATTTGTAGGATGAAATTGAGATGGTAACACATATTGTTAAAGAATCAAACTTGATAACTTCCCTTTCCCAAGATTCTGATATGCTTCCTCTCCGAAGGCTGAGTTCTGTCCCTTATGCCCCACTTGAGGACAAGTGATATTACCCATGAATTCATTTTTCAGTCAGTCTGTTTAATGTTTAATGTTGGTAGTTTCATTTAGTCGTTATTTTCTCTGTAAATTGCAAGAGCTGTGACCTATGTTATCAGAGTGTTAATAGATTTCACCATTAAATGAAAAAAAAAGATTGGATAATATCTCATACCTGGAATTCATCACATGAATGTGGACTTAGAGATAATAGGGCTTTCATGGGCTATAATGGTTTGTAGGAAGAAATAACTCCATTCAAACCATTAGGACCTCCATTGAGTGAGAAAACGTATATTCAGATAAGTATACTAATTGGTATATGATTTAGAAACAAAGATATTAAGGAAAATTCTTCAAGCCAGGTTAGTTATATATCTGGTCCTGGACACCAGTTAGTTATTTATGGGGAGTTACTGGACTCATATTAATCCATTTAATGTATAAGATAATTGTACAAACATAAAAAAAATGTATCTACATGTACATATATTATACATACATGCATATATATATGCCTATGGACATACATTCACATATACAATTTTATTTAGGTACTTTAGATTTAATCACACTTAATAAGTCAGAATGATCTACAGAATTTGTCATCATTAATCAAAGTAATCTTAGATGTTTCTACAATGGGGTGAATTTTACACTTTTAATTCAAATATTTTTTTAAACATTTCTTTGTTTTATATCTTCTTATGAATGGATTCCCAAGATTCCTTTTTTTATGCCATCATGTTTAATAAAACCTGTCAATTTCTATGGGAAGATGCGTAAAATCTGTATTAGCCAGATTTTACACACTGTATTAACAAACCAGTCAAAAACTCAGTGGCTTGCCATACTAAGCATTTGTTTCTATATTCATGGGATGTTCAGGTTGACAATAATTTGGATAATGCACACAGGACTCAGCTGTGTGGTTCTTCTGCAGGGAATTGAATGGTTCTCCAGTCTAGGGATTGTTTTTGATCTGGGGCCAAGACAGAGTATGGTGACTCCCCATGGCACATCATTGTCATGGCAAGCTGTAGGAGTGCAGAGAAACCACAAAACAAGCAAATCTAAGTCCAGTTATTCTGACAGAATTACATATAATTTTGTTTTATTCTTACTGTGGTCTTCATAATTCTTTAAATTTCTACAAATCATTATTCTTTTTAATGTTTAAGATACATGATCATGTTATTTCTGAATAATTATATTTTTCCGTATTTACAGTCTAAAAAGAATTTTGTAATTCTATTTTGTATGAATTAGAATGTAAAATTGGGGGGAGGAGTCAAGATGGCGGAGAAGTAGCAGGCTGAGACTACTTCGGGTAGCGGGAGATCAGCTAAATAGCTTATCTAAAGATTGCAAACACCTACAAATCCAACGGGAGATTGAAGAGAAGAACAGCAATTCCAGAAACAGAAAATCAACCACTTTCTGCAAGGTAGGACTGGCGGAGAAGTGAATCCAAAGCGACGGGAAGATAGACCGCGGGGGGAGGGGCCGTCTCCCGAGAGCGGCGGAGCAACAGAGCAAAATCAAGACTTTTAAAAGTCTGTTCCGCTGAGGGACATCGCTCCAGAGGCTTAACTGGGGTGAAGCCCAGGCGGGGTAAGCGCGGCCTCAGGTCCCGCAGGGTCGCAGAAGGATCGGGGGTGTCTCAGTGTCGCAGAGCTTACCGGTATTAGAACGGGGAAGCCGGCTGCAGAGACAGAGCCGAGGAGTGACTCTCAGCTCAGGGTTGCCTTGAACCGGTCGCAGGCTCGGTCAGCTCGGAGCGCGGCCAGAGGCCAGGGTGACGGGAGTCATTTGGCGCTGTTCTCTGAGGGCGCACTGAGGAGTGGGGCCCCGGGCTCTCGGCTCCTCCGGGCCGGAGACCGGGAGGCCGCCATCTTTAGGGAAGCTCTATTTTTAATTTCTTAAGGAATCTCCACACTGTTCTCCAAATTGGCTGCACCAACTTTCATTCCCACCAACAGTGTAAGAGGGTTCCCCTTTCTCCACATCCTCTCCAACACATCTTGTTTCCTGTCTTGCTAATTTTGGCCATTCTAACTGGTGTTAGGTGGTATCTCAATGTGGTTTTAATTTGAATCTCCCTGATGGCTAGTGATGATGAACATTTTTTCATGTGTCTAGTAGCCATTTGTATGTCTTCATTGGGAAAGTGTCTGTTCATGTCTTCTGCCCATTTTTTGACATGATTATCTGTTTTGTGTGTGTTGAGTTTGAGAATTTCTTTATAGACCTGGATATTAGCCTTTTGTCTGCACTGTCATTTGCAAATATCTTCTCCCATTCCGTGGGTTGCCTCTTTGTTTTGTTGACTGTTTCCTTTGCTGTGCAGAAGCTTTTGATCTTGATGAAGTCCCAAAAATTCATTTTCGCTCTTGTGTCCTTTGCCTTTGAAAGAAGTTGCTGTGGCTGATATCGAAGAGGTTACTGCCTATGTTCTCCTCTAGGATTCTGATGGATTCTTGTCTCACATTGAGGTCTTTTATCCATTTCAAGTTTATCTTTGTGTACGGTGTAAGAGAATGGTCGCTTTTCATTCTTCTTCATATAACTGTAGAATTTTCCAGCACCATTTATTGAAGAGACTGTCTTTTTCCACTATATATTTTTTCCTGCTTGGTCGAAAATTATTTGACCATAGAGTTGAGGGTCCATATCTTTGCAAATCAATCAATGTGATAGAACAAATCAATAAGAGAAGAGAGAAGAACATCATGGTCCTCTCAATGATGCAGAAAAAGCATTTGAAAAAATCCAGCATCTGTTCCTGATTAAAATGCTTCAAAATATAGGGAGAGAGGGAACATTCCTGAACTTCATAAAATCTATACAATGATATCTTAATGTTTCTTCTGACATTTCTTGCAGTATGTAGATAAAAAACATGAAACTGACAGTAGCTCCATAATTTCATACACTTCAAAACACCTGTTTATTACATTCTACCTGTCCCTTTAATTACAACTAATCTTAAAATTGTCTTATTAAAGATTGTTTAGTATGAAGTTTTATATAAAATAGTGCTCTTCATCAAATGTGACAATATTTAAATTTAACATTTACTTCTAGGACTGTGGCTACTTAGCTTATGTTGCTGTAGCAGTTTTCAAAACCGAGATCCTAAATTCCCTGAAGAATTCTCATAATTCTCTTTTGACACATCGGTATGCTCTGCTCAGCTCATTTCAAGTGTAGCTACCGTCTCTCTCTGCACAACACTGTTGCAGTATCATAGACTATATTCCCTTCCTTGTTCCTTTCATCCCTGTGACTTACTCATTCCATAACTGGAAGTCCGCTCCTCCCAATCTCCTTCACATGTTCATCCCCTCCCGCCTGTTCCTTTCCCTCAGGCAACCACCAGTTTGGTCTCTGTATTCATGGGTCTTTATGCTTTGGGGTTTGTTTGTTTGTTTTGCTTTCTGTTTTAGATTCCACATATAAATGAAATCATATAATGTTTGTCTTTCTCTGGACTTACTTCATCTCACATAATACCCTACTGGTCCATCCATGTTGTCCCAAATGGCTCGACTTCATTCTTTTTATGGCTGAGTAAAATTTCATTGTATATATGGACATCGTCTCTACAGGATTAGGAGCTTATATCTGCTATGGGTTTCCAAGTCTGTTCGGGAGCTTGAAGAGAAAGGTATACTAATGATTCTCAGCCATATTTCCTGTGGGGTTAGTGTGTATAGAATGTTATTTAGAGAATATAGCACAAAAACAGTGTAACAGGGAAAGAAGAAATTCAGAGAGTGGGAAAATAAGCAATAATAAATTCTGAAGGATATCAAATATTATCCTAGTGAAAATATCACAGAATTTCTTAGCTCAAAAATGTATGTAATTGTCTTGCCACAAATATGCCTCAGGTTTCTGACCCTCAGGCTGAGTAATTGTCCCTGACCCATGCACACAAGCCAGGAGGGTCAGGGTAAGGTTTCCGGTGGCTGTCGCTGGCAGCTCACTGCTCAGCGGACGGGCTGATCATGTCCCTTCTGGAGCTGGTTGTGCCCCGCTGAGGCAGTTTTCTCCCAGGGGTCCAGACTCAGTGCAGAGCACTCATCTGCACGTTACTGCCCTGGGTTCACCAGCACCTGCCTCTGATACCAGCTCAGAGTCTCTGCTGGGCCCGCTACCTGCTCATCCAACACACGTGCCCAGTGGGGACCGCCAAACTGAGAGGTTTGTGTTCAGGCCTGAACCACTGAGAGGATACTGTATACTTTGCTGACAGTAATAAACTCCCACATTGTCAGCCTCCACCGTGCTGATTGTCAGGGTGAAATCTGTCACTGACCTGCTGCCACTGAACCTGTCCATGACCCCAGTGAAATGATTGGAAACCTTATAGATGAGGAGCTGTGGGGACTGGCTTCTGCCGGAACCAATGCAAAGAGGTGTTTCCATTACTGTATACGAAGCTCTGACTGGCCCTGCAGGAGATGGAGGCCAGCTCTCCGGGGGTGACAGACAGAAACAGCGGGATCTGTGTCAGCACGATAACCCTGCTGGATCCTAAAATATTGAGAGATAAGTATAGGTTGTGGAGAAACATTATAAGCCATTTTTATGATTTTAAATTTCATTGATGATAGGCTAAGTATTATTTTGTGAGTTGATTCCTACTCTAAGTATTTCCAATCTCCATGGATAACCCAAGAATTGCAGGGCACAGAGTGACCTCATTTTTTTTTTTTTTCAGCATTTCGCTAAAGCACTGTAGTTTCCTCATAATTTTCACTGATCTCAAAACCAAATTCCCCTATTGGAGGTCAACCTCACTCCTGGACAGAGCACACATAGGGACTAACAACACCCAGACAGCTCACCCTCCTCACCACAGTCTCCTTACTCATCCTCCTTCTGCTCTTACCTGGGACCCAGAGCATCAGCAGCCCCAGGAGCTGAGAAGGGAAACTCATTTTGAGAAGCTGAACTGATGAGTCCTAGTAAGTAAACACAAGCTCAGAACTGACCTTTATGTCAGACTTCCAAGGCAAGGTCCTCCCCAAGGGACAAAATGCAAATCCCGTGGTGCCTGTGGTAGAGTGGAAAGAGCCAAAGGCAGAGTGCAGGTTCCTCTCCTGGGAGTGTAGTAACTTAAAATGTCTTCTGTGTTTGGAGGGAAACTAACAGAGACAAATTCCCTACTGCCTTCGGGGGAAGCAGGATCTCCCTGGGATAATCAGGATCTGTGGCAGAACACAGTGCTCATAGCCCTGCCTTCTGAGAAAGCTCCAGAGACCCTGATGATACAGGCATGTGTGTCCAGAGTCCATTTCTGGCAGGTGAAAGGCCATCCTGCCTGGATTCCTGTCATCTAATGTCCAGGAGAAAACAGGTCCCACTCCCACTCCAGCTCATTGTCTGGTGATTTCCAGATCCCAGGATGAACTAGAGTCTCTGGGATCTGCTGTTTCCAGGTTAATGGTTTTAGACAATTTAATAATGATTTAAAATGGATTAAACTCATGCTAGATCCTTGTGAGTTATCTACTCTTTGAAAAGATGAAAGTGAGAGGAACATGACAGGTAGAAAAGATCTCTCTCTTACACAAGGAGAATTCATAGTCCTGGAGAAGAGAATAGGAGTGAAGGCAGAATTGTATGCTTCAGACAGCGAGTATGATGTATGTGGCAATTGATTGTTACAATGTGATGTGTATCCTGTCATACTTCTGTCTCTCTCCCCAGAGAGACTGTTAGATAGGAGGATAGTAGGCAAGACAGACAGATGATAGACACATACATACCATATGGTACATATTAGATAAGGTAGACACACTCACACACACACCATATCATATGAAGATATTTCTCAAGTCAACATTGTCTAAGAGGATGGACAGAATGAACAATATTTCCCATTTCCCAGGAAATAATGTTTTCCTTTCCCACACAGAGGCTTCCTCATCATTTGTAACCAATTTATGTTGGGGGAACTGGTTCTTTGTTAGCTCTATGTGAGAAGCTGTGTCTCTCACTTGGCTTTTATGTTCAGCATCCATATATCTGAGTCTGTAGTTGAAAATGAGATTCTGTAGGTGAGAATAGCAAGGACTGGGATAAAACTTTTAATAATTTGGTGTCACCTGTACCTATGACGGACAATTTCAGAGGCCTTCGGTGAACCACAGTTACTGCGGAACAGGGTGCAGGTTCAGAGCTGCTTGGGGCATCAGTTTACCAACCATCCTTCATTAAAGTAGGGACATAACCTGATGATTCTGCATTTGTCAGCCTGATGTAGGTGTTAGTCAGTTGTTGGTGAGAATTATGTCAACCTCAAATTACCTCAAAACTCAAGTCACTGTCGGGCAATCAAAACCCTGGGGAAACTGAACGAATAGAGTTTGTATTTCTGTTAGATCTCAGGTTATTTAAAGCAGATATCATACAGAATTAAAAAAAAAAACGTGAATATATGCAATTCTAGGCATGATTCACAAAATGCTTGATCTGAATATCTTTGGCAGGTGGCAGTCCCTGACCAGCTGTATGGAGGACACCAAGCACTTTCATGATGGAGTTTCCTCAGGGGCATGCCTCCTGGCTCTGGGTCTGCTCTCAGTGGCTTTGTGTCCACACTTCATCCTCCAGAGCAGCTGCCTATGGCTCTACAGAGCAGTGTGGAGGCCCCGCCTGAGAAGGACTAGCCCATCAGGAGTCTCATCGTCTAATGGGAGTGAAGGGCTCAAGAAGGAGCCCCTGCCCTTGACCACTTTTGGGTGGGGGGTTCCCATTGACCCATCCTCAGGTGTGATACATTTTCCAGAACTCAGAGAATCACATACTTGTGTTTACTAGTTTACTAAGGGATATGAGAAAGGATCAGATGAAGAGCTAGATGGAGAGATTCACAGGGCAAGGACTGGGAGGATCCTGAGTGCAATGGTTTCTGTCCCCATGGCGTTGGGGTGTGTCACCCCCCAGCTGGATGTGCTCAAAAATATGGGAGCTGTCTGAACCCTGCTCTGTGGGGTTATAATGGAGGCTTCCTTACATAGACATGATCAATTATTAATTCCGTTTTAGCCCCTTTCCCCTCTCTAGAGGATGGGTGATGTGGCTGCAAGTTCCAAATTTGTAATCATGGCTTTGTCTTTCTGGTGCCTAGTGCCCACCCAGGAGCCCACTCGGGGTCCTCTTCACAGAATAAAAGAAGCTCCTAGTGCTTTTATGTCCTAGGAGATGACAAGGGTTTTGAGAGCCCTGGGCCAGGAACTTTGGACGGAGATGACTATATATATTTTCTATTATCTCACAGGCATAAATCAGGAATTCTGGGAACCAGCATCCTTATACAGGCTGGAGGGCCTGGTGTTCCCACTGGAAGGGAGCCCGTCCTCTACCACAGACTCCAGGGCTCCAAGCAGTGCCTGTCTTTTTTTTTTTTAATTAATTGTTTTTTTGATCTTAAGAATTTATTTATTTGAGAGAGGGAAAGAGGGTCGGTGAGCGTGAGTGTGCATGCGAGGGGGAAGGGGCAGAAGGAGAGAGAGAGAGATGTAGACTCTGGTTGAGCAGGAAACCTGACCCCAGGACCCAAGATCATGTCCTCAGCCAAAGGCAGAGGCTTAGCCAACTGAGTCACCCAGGCACTACCCTCCCCAAAATGTGCATTTTGTAAAGGACACTCAGCTGAGTGGAAGAGGGAGCTGTTGGAGAATTTTTGGAGATGAAAGCTGGACTTTGGCATCTGTAGCCATCCTTCCTTTCTGACTGCCTGGGAGGGACAAGGCTATCCTCATCTCCTTCCTCACTCTGAGGACTCTGTGGTAGTATTAACATATTTGCCTACTTAAGAAAAATAAAACAGGGAATATGACCATTATATCTAAATTAAAGAATATTAAGTGAACTCTATAGGTTCTTCTGGAAAATGAGTGAGTTCTGCTTGGAAGCGAGCTACGTCCTCTTTTCTCTCAAAATAAACTTCTGCTTATAAAGTTCAATTAAGATAAAGGAAAGAAATGATCAAAGTCACTTGTATGTTGTCTTCTGGGAGAAAGTAGAGAAACGTTACATGAAGGTTTTAATTTTATAGGAATCAAGTGCAAAGTGGAATCATTTAGATTTTGTCTCTCAAACTACAATTCTCATTGCTTTACTGAATGATCCCTGGTAAGGCACTTTCTGAACCCTGGAGATCTTTTTCCCTTGAGAAATGGTGAGAAGGAATTTGCTAGTTTCTAGGATCCCTTTGAGGCCCCAATGGGAAAACATGAATTTCCATGGACAGCAACTTTAAGTAACTGAATTACTGTAGTAAGGTACTGTATCCTGATCCCCAAATTCCCCTCCATTTTCTGTGGAATTTTCTATGGTTGAGATTTATGTCCTTCTTACCCACTCGTACCCTAAGACCACAGAATATCTTGTCACATTGCTTTGATAGCTATAATTTTTATACAGTTGACCTACCTTAAAGGACAAGGAGAGGTTATTATGAGCATCAAGCCCCTCCTTGTGTTGAGACAAGAACACTGGGGTCAGCCTTGAGAGACCAAGGTGCTGTGTGTGATATAGGAATGTGCCCGGTGCTGCTGAGCCTCCTTCCCTGGGCTTACTCTCTGGTGATTATAAGGTACTAGTGTGGGGTCTCAAGACTGTGGGTTTTTGTTCCGTTTTCTGGTGCCTGAATAACTCTATAGTCGTTGGGATTGGAAGTTACTGCTTTTAGGACCCTTTCCTTGACCAGAAGAATTAGGAATGGAAACCAGATATGCTTTCCTGGATCTGATCTTCCTACCCTGTACTCCTATCTCCATGTATTCTGCTATATATTTTCTTGTATAGGGTTAAAGATTTGGGGTTTTATGTTTAAAAGTGGAACCTATTTGAACAATGGTTTTTATTTCTGTTGTAAGAAAAAGGATATCCTTTTTTCCATGGAGAACATCGTACATGAGCAGTTAGTGTAACTGGGAAAGAAGAAGGTGAGAGAGTGGAAATAGAAAACACATAATTTCTGCATGATATCAAATATTATCCTATAGAAAATATAGCAAAATCTGTTAGCTCCAAAATGTATGGTACTTGTAGTTGTCGCATAAGTGGCTCAGGTTTCTGATGCTCAGGCTGAGTAATGGTTCCTGACCCCTACACACATGCCAGGAGGGTCAGGGTGAGGTTCAGGGCAGTTGTCTCTGGCAGCTCACCGATCATCCCGCAGGTTGATCATGTCCCTTCTGGAGCTGGTTGTGCCCCACTGAGGCTGTTTGCACCCAGCAGCCAGGACTCGGTCCAGAGCACTCAGCTGCAAGTTACTGCCCTGCATTTCCCAGCACCTGCCTCTGATGCCAGCTCAGAGCTTCTACTGTGCCTGCTCCCTACTCAGGCAACACATGTGCCCAGTGGGGACCACCAGAGAGGTTTGTGCTCGGGACTGAAACACTGTGGGAGGATCATGTGTATCTTGCTGACAGTAATAAACTCCCACATCATCAGCCTCCACCCTGCTGATTGTCAGGGTGAAATCTGTCCCTGACCCGCTGCCACTGAACCTGTCTGGGACTCCAGAGACTCGGGTGGACACCTTATAGATCAGGATCTGTGGCGACTGGCCTGGCTTCTGCAGGTACCAATTTAAATAGGTATTTCCATTACTGTGTACGAGGCTCTGACTGGCCCTGCAGGAGATGGAGGCTGACTCTCCGGGGGTGACAGACAGGGTGAGTGGGGACTGTGTCAGCACGGCCTCCCCACTGGATCCTAAAATAATGAGAGATAAATACAGGTTAATTAGAAACATTACGAGCCATTTTTATGATTTTAAGCTTTTTGTAGTATTATTCTTGATTTGATTCATACTCCAAAAATATCTAATATTCACAAATAACCCAACATTGGAGGGCACAGAGTGGCCTTTTTTTCTTTGTTTCTTTTTTTAGGATTTCACTAGAGCACTGTTCTTAGTTTCTTTCAGTTTCTTATTAATTTTCATAGGTCTAAAAATTAAATTCCCCTAGATGAGACACATTGCAACCCCTGGACAGAATACACATGGGAAGCATTAGCACCTGGCGAGCTTACCCACCTTACCTCAATATCTCATATCATCCTCCCTCTACTCTTACCTGGGACCCAGAGCATTAGCAGCCCCAGGAGCTGAGAAGGGAATCTCATTTTGAGAAGCTGAACTGATGAGTCCTAGTAAGTAGACACAAGCTCAGAGCTGACCTTTATGTCAGACTTCCAAGGCAGGTCCTCCCCAGGGGACAATATGCAAATCCCATGGTGGGTGTGGCAGTGGAAGTAGCCAAAAGCAGGGTGGAATTCCCTCTCCTCAGAGAGGACATTTTAAAATGTCTTCTATGTTTGTAGGAAACCTAACAGAGACAAATTCCTTACTGCCTTCGTGGGAAGCAGGATCTCCCTGTGGTAATCAGAATCTGTGGCAGGACACAGTGCTCATAGCCCAGCTCCAGAGACCCTGACAATACAGACATGAGAGTCCAGAGTCCATAACTGCCAGGTGAATGACCATCCTGTTTGGATTCCTGCCAGCTAATGTCCACGAGGAAACAGGTCCCACTCCCACTCCAGCTGATTGTTGGCAATCTCCGTATCCCAGAATGAACTGGAGATGGTTCAGGAGTCTGTGGGTTCTGCTATTTCCAGGTTAATAGTTTTAGATAATTTATTTTTTTAAAAGATTTATTTATTTATTTATTTGGCAGACAGAGATCACAAGTAGGAAGAAAGGCAGGCAGAGAGAGAGGGGGAAGCAGGCTCCCTGCTGAGCAGAGATCCCGATGTGGGGCTTGACCCCAGGACCCTGGGATCATGACCTGAGCCAAAGGCAGAGGCTTTAACCCACTGAGCCACCCAGGCACCCCTAGATAATTTAATAATAATTTAATAATGGATTAAATTCAAGCTGGGACCTCGTGTATTATACTCTATGTGAAGATGAATGTAAAACACCTACAAGGGTAGGAAAGAATCTCTCACTCACAAATAGAGAACTCATAGTCCTGGGGAAAAGATTAGGGACAAAGAAAGAATTTACACTTCTGGCATTGAGGATGACATTTGTGGTAACCATTTGTTACAATCTGGTGAGTGTCGGTCATGCTTCTCTCTGTCTCCCCAGATAGATAGACACATAGACAGACAGACAGATAGATACACACACACCCCATAACAATAAAGAAATCTCTGAAGAGAAGCACTTCGTATGAGGATGGGGCAGAAGAATTTTGTAATGTTTTGTAATTTTTGTAATTACAGAATCATTTTGTAATGTTTCCTTCTACATTATCTTTCTCTTATGATGCTCAGAAGACTCCTTCCCATATAGAGGCTTCTTCATGATGTGTAAACAGTTGCTATCAGGGGTTCTGGTTCCTTGTTGGCTCTGTGTGAGAAGTTGTGTCTCTCCCTTGGCTTTTATGTTTGGCATCCACAGCCATGACTCTGCAGTTCAAGAAGAGATTCTGTAGGTGAGAATATCAAGAACTGGGTAACTGTTTGAATGTGTAGTGGCCACTTGTACCTATGACGGACATTTTCCTGGGTCTTCAGTGAACCACAGTCACTGTGGATCAGGGTGTGGGGTCAGAGCTGCTCGGGGCATCAGTATACCAACCATCACGCATTAAAGTAGGGGCATAACCTGATAATTCCGCGTGTGCCAGCCTGATGTAGGTGTTAGTCAGGTGTTGGTGAGAATTGTGTCAACCTCAAGTTACCTCACAACTCAAGTCACTGTCAGGCAATCAAATGCTGGAGAAGCTAAAACAATAGAGTTTGTAGTTCTATTAGATCTCGGGTAATTTAAACCTGATATCACATGGAATTGGAAAAAACCCCCTGAATATATGCAATTCTAGGCATGATTACACAAAATGCTTGATCTGAATATCTTTGGCAGGTGGCAGCCCCTGACAAGCTATGTGGAGAACACCAAGCCCTTTGAAGATGGTTTCCACAGGGGCACAACGTCCTGGCTCTGGGTCTGCTCTCTGTAGATTCGTGTCCACAGTTCATCCTCCAAAGCAGCTGCTCGTGGCTCTACAGGGCAGTGTGGAGGCCCCGCCAGAGAAGGACTAGCCCATCAGGAGTCTCATCATCTAATGGGAGTGAAGGGCACAGAGAAGGAGCCCCTGCCCTTGAGCAGTTGTTGGTAGGGGTTCCCATGGACCTGTCCTCTGGTGTGATACATTTTCCAGAGTAGCTCACAGAAATCAGAGAATCACCTACTTGTGTTTACTAGTTTACTCAGGGATATGAGAAAGGATCAGATGAAGAGCGATGGAGAGATTCACAGGGCCAAGACTGGGAGGATCAATGGTTTCTGTCCCCATGGCATTGGGGTGTGTCACCCCCAAGCTGGGTGTGCTCACCAATATGGGAGCTGTCTGAACCCTGCTCTGTAGGGATATAACGGAGGCTTCCTTATGTAGACATGATCAATTATTACCTCCATTTTAGCCCCTTTCCTTTCTCTAGAGGATAGGTGATGTGGCTGCAAGTTCCAACCTTGTAATCATGGCTTGGTCTTTTTGGTGCCCAGTGGCCACCCAGGAGCCCACTCAGGGTCCTCTTCACAGAGCAAAAGATTCTCCTAGTGCTTTTATGTCCTAGGAGATACAAGGGTTTTGGGAGCCGTAAGCCAGGAACTTTGGACAGAGATGAATATATATATTTTCTATTATCTCACAGGCATAAATCAGGAATTCTGGGAACCAGCATCCTTATAGAGACCAGGAGGTCTGGTGTTCCTGCTAAGAGGGAACCCATCCTCTACCACAGACTCCAGGACTCCAAGTAGTGCCTGTTTTAAAGGACACTCAGCTTAGCTGATGTGCAAGCTATTGGGGGAAGTTTTTAGAACAAGAGCAGGACTTTGGCATCCTTCCTTTCGGGCTACCTGGGAGAGACAGGGCTGTCCTAGGCCCCTCCTCACTCTGAGTGCTTTTTGGCCATAAAAATGGATTTACCTACTAAGAGAAGATAAAGTAGAGAACACAAAGATTACATCTAAGTGAAGAATATTAATTGAAATATACAGGTTTTTGTAGGAAATAAGGAAGTTTTTCTTGGATGAGAAACATGCTCAAATCCCTTTTTCCTTTGAAATAGACTTCTGCTTCCAAAGTGCAGTACAGAAAAAGAAAAGGGATGATCAATATCATTTGTATGTCATCTTCCTTGAGAAAGCAGAGAAACTTTACATGGAGTTTTCATTTTATAGGCATCAGGTGAAAACAGCAAGAATCATTTAGAAAATTTTGTCTCCTGTAGTATAATTTCTGTTGCCTTCCCAAGTGACCCATGACAGTCTACTTTCTGAAACCTAGATATATTTTTCCCTGCTTAAGTAAGGACAATGAAGTTGGTAGTTTCTAGGATCCCTTTGTGCCCCCTGGGGGAGACCATGAATTTCAAGAGACAACCACTTTAGGTACCTTAAATACTGTACTAAAGTACTATATCCCAGTCCAAAATTCTTCTCCAATTTTTTGTTCAGTGTGTGATGGCTATGTCCTGCGTCTTTCCCACTCCCACCACAGGACCACAGAACGTCTTGTCACTTCGTTTTGACATCTTGAAATTGTCCACCTTTGACCTACCTTTAAGGGCAAGGATGGGTTGTTGTGAGTCTCAAGGCCCGACCTTGTGCTGAGACAAGGACTCTAGGAGTAGCCTCAGCAGGGAGATGTGCTGTGTGTGGTGCAGGAATGTGCCCTTCCCTGCCCTGCTGACACAGAAAAGGGAGGTGAGTATCATAGATTCATGTCTGGAGCTCAGAAAACTCTGTGAATCCAGCTTGTGGAAGAGGGACCCCAGCAGTTATATTTCTACAATTGACGGCTGGTTGATTTTGTGTTGTTTTTTGTTTGTGTTTTTGCTTGTCATGAGAAAATCCAGCTACCCCTGTAGTGACCTTAGCTTCTTTATGAGAAATGCCTAGATCCACGTTTCTCTGATGGTCCAGTATTTCATGCAGTGTTTCTAACTCAGGGTAGATTGGAAAATTTCCAGACAACTCTCGGTATTTATCATGTCCACAATATCAAAAGGTCAACGTGAATTTCCTTTTATTAATGAGGAAGCTGTAAACCAACAGAGTTGAAAAGGATCCCAGTGTCCTTTTTTCAATTTGGAATCAGATGTGGTCAGTGTGTGACTCCCTTTCGTGATACAAGCCTAGGTCATTTATTGACAAAATCAGAAATGAGGGAATGAGAAAGAGTTCTGAATGCAAAATCATTAGAATATATAGTTCAACAGAGACTCATAACTGAGATAACTTTGGATGGAGAAAGAATTTGGGACCACAAACCGGCTCTATTGTGCCTCAGAGAAAGACAGCCTCTCCCCCTCTTCAGTGCCCTCCAAAAAAGGTAGCAAAGAAAGAATCCAGCAGTATGAGTTCACACTCTTTCACTCATGCTTTACACTCTAGTTTCATGAAAATGAGGAATGGGGCACCAGACTGCTGCTTGAATCTTCAATTCTGACACCTCTTTTCATACATTTCTGGTATATCGTGTTCTCACATCTCCAGGATTATTTCAGTCTGCCCCCTGGGACATCCCTGGCTTCATTTTCAGCAGCTAGAATGGTGCGGGGAGGGGCCATTCTGTCCGTGTCCCGGTCAGCCTGGCTGAGGTTGTCACCGTGCAGGAAATGACTACATGTATCTTCAACCATATGCAATCCTATGGCTGACATGAAAGAAGCAGAAAGAACACGTCTGCCCACTGACCATGCAGTCTCTGCTCTAAGTGAATCTGCTTTCCACAGAGTTCTCATCTTGCTGAGTGGCTATTAATGCATCCCTGCAGGAGGAGACAGCTCTAAGAATTCAAGCTGGTTCTAAAGAAAAAAAAATTCAGAAGGGCAGACAGGCCAGGAGAAAAGTGCTGGTACATTTCCACCTGGAGCTCTAGTTCTTTGTGGCCAAGACCAGGCTGGAAGAGTGCCTAAGCTTTGCTCTGTTCTCCAAGGCTGGATGAGGGAGGCAAATAAGCAGAGGTGGGAGGCAGAGGGCAGGTGACTGGGCAAAGAATTTGCTTTTTATTAGGCAATCTAGGTGACTGATCCTTGGATGGATTCTAATAAAGAACATGGAGACAAATTTGAACATCTTAGACCATTCACAGCCCAAGCTCTCTCTTCCACTCTTATCTCAGCAACTAAGTTCTCAGGGATCCACAATCACATGCTATGAGCTACTCAGGCTTGATTGTGGGATGGTCCTAAGGGACGATAATGATAAAATGTACCCAGAAAGACTGGGAGAAATGACAAGGAACTCAACTATACAATGTTTTTGCAAATAAAAGACTTAGTTGATCAAACACATAAAAAATAAAAGATCACATGCCCCTGATTTTCCATGTCTCCCCACCATTTTGGCAGTGTCTCCTGTGCAGGCTTTAGAGTTAATATGGTGTAAGATCTCACTGTGTAAAGACAGCAGAACCCTCTGTGTGCCCCCACAACCTGAACCCCAAACACAGAAGGAAAGGGACTGGTTGGATCTCCCTCTGTCAGACAGACAGAAAGAATTTATATCACAAATAGCATCTTTAGGGTCAGTGGGGTAGGGTAATGGGAGGTGGAGGTGTGGGGGGGAAGTCTCCCAGGTCCTACTCCAGCTAAGCGTTTCTAATCTCTTTGTGCTCAGACCTTTGGGTGGTCCAATGGAATCTATGGTGCCTTCTCACAAAAAAGTTTTTAAAAACAAAAAATGAAGAAGCACAAGCATAGTAAGGAACTTAATTATATTTATATACATATATCAAAGTATTTTAAAAATCAGTGATACAGTAATATACTTTTTATTAATATATGAAATAACAAGATGCAGTGGCAAAAAAAGAAAAGTAATCTGTGACAGACATTATCCGGGGTATAAGGAGACAAATCACAGACTAAGAGAAAATATTTGCAAAAACACATCTAACAAAGAACATTTCAAACTCAACAACAGGAAATGATGCAATTCAAAAATGGGCAAAGGATCCGAACAGACACCTTATCAGCTAAGATAAGACAGGTACCAAACAGGCCTAGGAAAGATGTTCAACTTTATAGGTCATTAAGGAAATGCAAATCAGAGATGACACTACATACCCGTTGTAGTGGCCAAAATCCAGAACACAGTGCCAAATGCTGGTGAGGATGTGGAGGAACAGAACTAGCATTCACTGCTGGTAGAAATGCAAAAAGGGAGTAGCCATTTGGGCAAACACTTTTAGCAGTTTCATATGGACCTAAGCTTACTCTTACCGTATCATTCAGTGATCATACTTTTTGGAATTTGCCCAAAGGAGTTGAAAACTTATGTCCACAGGAAAACCTGCACACCAATGTATATAGAAGATTGACTCATACATTGCAAAACTTGTATTTAACCAGATGCCCTTCCCAAGACAAATGGCTAAATAAACTGTAGTGCATCCAGACGATGAAATATTATTCAGCTCAAAAAGGCATAACCCACTGTCCATGGAGATGCTAAAATGTTGAATGGTTGCCAGGGTTTGATGGGGGGAAGGGATGAATAGGCAGAGCATCGCGGGGTTTTGGACAGTGAGAGTATTCTGTATGATACTCTAATGGTTGCACAACTTGGCAGATTTGTCCAAAACTACAGATTTATCCACAGCAGGCGCAAACTCTCCTGTAAACTGTACACTTGGGGTGATAATGATGGGTCAGTGTGGGTTCACTGATTGCGACAAATGTATCACTCTGGAAAGGAATGTTGATGATGGCGGGGTTGTGCATATGAGGAGGTGGGGGTATATGGAATTATCTGAATTTTGATTACATATACCATGGAATCCAATATCTTGGACTAGGCACGTATAGGCTATAAATAAACTTATTTACTCAGCCAGAAACAGGATCGCATTGTTGTGTGGGTTCAATCACTCTTTTACTTCCTTCACACCGTGTTATGACAGGTAATCGACATGATCTCAAATTAGGCCATCTGTAATTTGGGGGCACTATTTGAATTGAGATGTTCTCAAAGCCTATAATTTCCATGCATCTCAACGGAATGTACAATTCGGCTTCCTTTTCAGGCAAGATCATGTTCTGTAACAATAATGAATTTGTCTATTGAACCTTGAAAGCTTTTTGGCAATGTAGTACCAGAATTGTCATCTCCCAAATATATTTGGATGGTATTAGGCCAAATGGTATTAGAATGGCCAAATGGTGTCCTAGCTGTGGTGTGTGAAGGACATTCTATGGTCTACAGCTTTCAGATTGTGTTGTCTTCTCAGAACCCACTTTCACATTCCCAAGAACTGCCTTCTTCTTGCAGAAAAAGGTAATGGAGGCAAACGTAAAACTTTTAGGATTACCTTCTTTCATGTGTCTCTCTGTGTGTGTTGTTGCTGTTGCTTTTCTGATGTACAGTTGGTACATAATGTAACATTGGCTTCAGGTGTGCAACCTGTAAATTTGCCATGTGTATACTTTATGACTGCTCTCCACAAGTGTAGCTATATCTGTGCTCACGCAACTATTACAACACCATTGACTATCTTTCCTCTGCTGGACATTTCAACCCTGAGATTTATTCATTCTGTACTTGAAACCCTGTACTTCCCACTCCCTTCCCCCATTTTCCCATGCCTCCCTGCTCCCTTCCCCTCCAACCATTACCTTATGTGTTTTCTGTATTCATGGGTCTCTTTGTGTTTGTTTCTCTTTTCTTGTGTGATTGTTTTGTTTGTAGATTCCACATATACATGATATCACCATATATTTGTCCTTCTCTGTGTAACTTATTTTGCTTAGCATTATAGTTTCTAGGTCCATCTACATCGTTATAAAAAATAAGATATCCTCATTTCTTTGTCAATATAATTTTTCAGTATGTGTGTATATCTATGTATACTGAATGTACACTATTTTATTTCTTTATGGAATTAGGAGTTCATATGTTCTATGAATTTACAAAGGTCTGTTTGGGTGTTTGACCACCACTAATCATTTTCAGCCATATTTCCTGTGGGGAGAGGACATATTGAATGCTATCCAAGGAACATGATTACAGAACAAGAATGAAAATACGAAAGGGAAATTAGAGAATCGATTCCATTTACTATAGCACCAAGAATCACAAGATACACGGGAATAAACCTAACCAAAGAGGTAAAGGATCTGTACATGAGGAACTACAGAGCACTCATGAAAGAAATTGAAGAAGACACAAAAAGATGGAAGACCATTCCATGCTCTTGGATCAGAAGAATAAATATTGTTAAAATGTCTATACTGCCTAGAGCAATCTATACTTTAAAAAATTTTTTTTTATTTTCAGCATAACAGTATTCCTTGTTTTTGCACCACACCCAGTGCTCCATGCAATACGTGCCCTCTCTAATACCCACCACCTGGTTCCCCCAACCTCCCACCCCCCTCCACTTCAAACCCCTCAGATTGTTTTTCAGAGCCCATAGTCTCTCATGGTTCACCTCCCCTTCCAATTTCCCCCAACTCCCTTCTCCTCTCCTACTCCCCTTGTCCTCCATGTTATTTGTTATGCTCCACAAATAAGTGAAATCTATACTTTTAATGCCATTCTGATCAAAATTCCACCGGTATTTTTCAAAGAGCTGGAGCAAATAATCCTAAGATTTGTATGGAATCAGAAGAGACCCCGAATCGCTAAGGAAATGTTGAAAAACAAAAATAAAACTGGCGGCATCACGTTACCTGATTTCAAGCTTTACTATAAAGCTGTGATCACCAAGACAGCATGGTACTGGCATAAAAACAGACACATAGACCAGTGGAACAGATTAGAGAGTCCATATATGGACCCTCAACTCTATGGTTAAATAATCTTCGACAAAGCAGTAAAAAATATACAGTGGAAAAAAGACAGTCTCTTCAATAAATGGTGCTGGGAAAATTGGACAGCTATATGTAGAAGAATGAAACTCGACCATTCCCTTACACTGTACACAAAGATACACTCAAAATGGATAAAAGACCTCAATGTGAGACAGGAATCCATCAGAATCCTAGAGGAGAACATAGGCAGTAACCTCTTTGATATCAGCCACAGCAACATCTTTCAAGATATGTCTCCAAAGGCAAAGGAAACAAAAGCGAAAATGAACTTTTGGGACTTCATCAAGATCAAAAGCTTCTGCACAGCAAAGGAAACAGTCAACAAAACAAAGAGGCAACCCACGGAATGGGAGAAGATATTTGCAAATGAGAGTACAGACAAAAGGTTGATATCCAGGATCTATAAAGAAATTCTCAAACTCAACACACACAAAACTGATAATCATATCAAAAAATGAGCAGAAGATATGAACAGACACTTCTCCAATGAAGACATACAAATGGCTATCAGACACATGAAAAAATGTTCATCATTACTAGCCATCAGGGAGATTCAAATTAAAACCACATTGAGATACCACCTTACACCAGTTAGAATGGCCAAAATTAGTAAGACAGGAAGCAACGTGTGTTGGAGAGGATGTGGAGAAAGGGGAACCCTCTTACACTGTTGGTGGGAATGCAAATTGGTGCAGCCACTTTGGAGAACAGTGTGGAGATTCCTCAAGAAATTAAAAATAGAGCTTCCCTATGATCCTGCAATTGCACTACTGGGTATTTACCCCAAAGATAGAGATGTAGTGAAAAGAAGGGCCATCTGTAGTACCCCAAAGTTCATAGCAGCAATGGCCACGGTCGCCAAACTATGGAAAGAACCAAGATGCTCTTCCACAGTCGAATGGATAAGGAAGATGTGGTCTATATACATTATGGAGTATTATGCCTCCATCAGAAAGGATGGATGAATACCCAAGTTTTGTATCAACATGGACAGGACTGGAAGAGATTATGCTGAGTGAAATAAGTCAAGCAGAGACAGTCAGTTATCATATGGATCACTTATTTGTGGAGCATAACAAATAACATGGAGGACATGGGGAGATGAAGAGGAGAAGGGAGTTGAGGGAAATTGGAAGGGGAGGTGAACCATGAGAGACTATGGACACTGAAAAACAAACTGAGGGTTTTGAATGGGCAGGGGGTGGGAGGTTGGGGAACCAGGTGGTAGGTATTGGGGAGGGCACGTATTGCATGGAGCACTGGGTGTGGTGCAAAAACAATGAATACTGTTAAGCTGAAAAGAAATAAAATAAAAAAAAAAAGAAAATGACTGTGAGAAGAACTTGACAGGATGAAAGGAATGTCTCACTTACAGGAGGAGAACTCATAGTCCTGCAGAAAAGAATAGGAGAGAAGACAGAATTGTACGCTTCAGGCAGTGAGTAGGACTGAGTGGTAACCATCTGTTACAACCTGCTGTGCATCCTGTACTGTTTCTCTCTCTCTCCCCAGAGATAGAAAGATAGGTTGAGAGAGAGAGAGCAATAGGCAGATAGTTAGGGACACATGCAGCATATAGCATATGTGATTCCCTTTACTAAAATAGGGACATAAAATGATGGTTTTTCATATGTCAGCTTGACATTATGTCATACTGAATCACTTGAGAGAATTGTATGCCCTTCAAATTATGTCACAACTCAAGTCACCCTTCTGCAAACAAAATCCTAGAGAAACTGAAGAATAGAGTTTGTGCTTATATTAGATCTCCGGCAATTTATTATTATTATTTTTTACTTTCTTTTTTTAATAATTTTTTTTATTTTTTAATAAACATATAATGTATTATCAGCCCCAGGGATACAGGTCTGTGAATCGTCAGGCTTAAACACTTCACAGCACTCACCATAGCACAAACCCTCCCCAATGTCCATAACCCCACCACCCTCTCCCTATCCCCCTCCCCCCGGCAACCCTCAGTTTGTTTTGTTAGATTAAGAGTCTCTTATGGTTTGTCTCCCTCCCAATCCCATCTTGTTTCATTTATTCTTTTCCTACCCCACAAACTCCCCACATTTCATTTCCACTAGATCTCCAGTGATTTAAATCCAAAGTCATACCGAACTGAAAAATAACTAAATACATACAGTTTCAGGCTTGATTAACAATAGAGCTCAGTCTGAATATCTTCTAGGAAATCCTCCAAGAGTTAGATTTTTTGTAAAATCTAAATGAGCTATTGTGTAAAAATGGTATCGAAAGCCAAGCCCGATCTCAGGATGGAGACTTGGGTGTTGAAGAAAACCATGGAAGAAGTAGAAGTAGAAGAGCCCATGTCCCATAGTTGACTAGCTAGCATTTTATTTGCCCTTTTTTGTGATTTCTGTGCTAGCCAATGCAATCCTGAATCTTACTCTTGAAAATGCCAGCCTTCCTAATGAGTCTTGCTAGTGAGTGAATTCAGAAATATAAGTCAGTGAAAATGAAAAAAAGCACGACAAAAGCAAATGAAAAATACAAGACAGCATTGTAAATCTTAAGGTGAGTTTGAAAAACAATTCATTACAAATGTTAAATTAAGAATTACATTATCTATCACTGTGTGTCAAGTACACTAAAAAAAAAGAATCAGAATCACATTACCCCTTATCGTATGTGAAACCTCAATGTGTGGATATATAGGCAGAAATTATTCATCTGTCATGTTTATGTACTATGTATGAGTTGAAAGTTTTTTTCCCCCCACAAAGTATTCTTTTTTTTTTTTTTTAGATTTTATTTATTTGTCAGAGAGAGAAGAGAGCGAGCGAGCACAGGCAGACAGAATGGCAGGCAGAGGCAGAGGGAGAAGCAGGCTCCCCGCCAAGCAAGGAGCCCGATGTGGGACTCGATCCCAGGACGCTGGGATCATGACCTGAGCCGAAGGCAGCTGCTTAACCAATTGGCCACCCAGGCGCCCCCCCCCCCCCACAAAGTATTCTTAATAATGCTTGAATTTCAAAAATATTACTATTTCCTTCAAACTTGACATGAAAGTGTTACAAGTCTCATTTTCTGTTTGGTTACATATCTCATAATGCCTTGCCCTAAAATATCTAGAAAATGCAAAATCTTATAAAGATTTCTTTTTTGTCTAAAGGCTTTGACATTTTCCTGTACTCCCTGTAGACTGAAGGAAGAATATTCCTAATTCTGACCAGGAGTGTTTGTGCCCTTCATGTTTACAAACTAGGTTGTATCCTGGACAGTAAAATGGACCCGCAGTGAGCAGGTCGTGGCACACCACACAGAAATCACAAGCATTTGTAAGGAGTGCACGATGAATCTCCATGGTTCAGGTGGGGAAAAGGACTCTAGAGTCTCTAATCTTGACCACAATCACTTGAATGAGGAAGGACTTACACAGGTGGGTTTTATTGCATTTTTGTCTCTTTGCCAGGGGCCATCTGTTTGGAATTCATAAAACTGGAAGCCAAGGTGTGATTTGTGTCCCTTGAGGTAGTTCTCTTGCTACTTTGGTTATGTGAGTCCATTTTTCTGGGGTCAGGGTGTGTGGGTGGGGAGTGTGATGCTGTTATACATTCTGTAGAATTTGATCTATAAATTTTCTCAAGCCAAACAGCTCAAACTCATAGTGTTTTGGCCAAGTTGATGGACAACAGACCTGTGTAATGACTGAGCCTAAATGGAAGTTCTCTCTGAAAAATAAAAATGAGTTTCACCTTGCCTGAGAACTGAGATGAAGCCATCCAGCAAAGGGAGTTTCCCCAACAAGAGGTCTGTTGTGAAGCTTCTTAGGACCTGTGATTGAAATGGGTTCCCTTTTCTAAAGAACTGCAAATTATCACCCACTAGAGGATGAGCTCACAGAGAATAATTTTGGCTCCAGGAAGCTCACATATACATCTGAATGTGTTGATCTTCTGACTTTATAAGTTACTTCTCAACCATGTGAAGCAGGTCATTTCTGAGTTTCAATGATCTAGATCCTTCAAAGCCCTGATTCCATATGTGTAATCTGAATTCCTTCCCAATATCATCATTTCTTTTTTTGTTTTTCCTTGGAATAAATATATATGCAAATACATTTTTTAGAGTTGTCTGAGATTCTGCTGAGTCCTGTGGAGAAATGGGAACAATGTCTTATGTTGACTGTGGAGGTTATTCTTGTATCAATTGTAATCCTTGGGCAGGGGCTCCAGTCACCCCAGTCTAATCGTGGAACGTGAGACAGAAATTCCCTCTGACCACAGGCCACCTCATAATATCTCAATTGTAATGAACTCTTTACTTTGTGTAGAAATTTGCCTCCCCAACCCCAAAGTGTCTTCTGTGAGGGATGGAACTTCTGTCCTGAGGAGTTCCTATGAACTCCTACAGCTTTCTCATCAGTTAAAATATCCTTCCAGTGCTTGAACGTGAGATAGCTTGATTATTTATTTATGTGTTTGCTTTTTCTCTGTGGAAAGTTTGATGCACATGAGAGATGGAGAGGAAAGAAAACTAAAGGGGACACGAATATCTTTGGTCCATATTGAAATTGTCTGTTCTGTACGTAAGAGAGGAAACAGTTGAGTGCACATTTCAACAACGTTAACGTATCATGTCAAGGTTCTCTTTATTCATGGGTCAATTTGTGTTTGTGGCTTTATTTGTTTGTTTTGTTTGTAGATTCTACATATAAATGAAGATATATGGTATTTGTCTTTCTCTGACTTGTTTTGCTTAGCATTATACTTTCTAGGTCCACTGTGTTGTTTCACATAACAAGATATCATTTCCTTGGCTGAGTAGTATTTCAATATATATATATGTATAGGCCTCCTATTCTTTACAGAATTAGGAGCTTATATTTGCTATGCATTTACAACAGTCTATTTGGGTGATTGACCACCAATCAATTTTACTAATTTTTCTCACATATATTTTCTGTTGGGATAGCGTGTATAGAATGATACACAGACAACATTGTAACAGAGCGATTATTATAACTGGGAAGCAGAAGTTCATATAGTGGGGGAAAAATAAATTTCAAATGATACCAAATTGTCTTTAATGAAAATATAGCAAACAGGTTTAGCTCTTAATGTATGTAATTGTGTTTTCACATAAATGGCTCAAGTTTCTGACGCTCAGGCTAAGTAACTGTTCCTGACACACACACAGGCCAGGAGGGTCAGGGTGAGGTTCAGGCCATTGTCCCTGGCAGCTCACCGCTTAGCTCACAGGCTGATCATGTCCCTCGTGGAGCTGGTTGTGCCCCGCTGAGCCTGTTGGCGCCCAGGGTCGGGACTCGGTCCAGAGCACCCAGCTGCAGGTCACTGCCCTGAGTTCCCCAGCACCTGCCTCTAACAACAGCTCAAAGCCTCTGCTATGCTGGCTCCCTGCTCTAGCAACACACGTGCCCAGTGGGGACCGCCAAACAGAGGTTTGTGCTCAAGCCTGAACCACTATGAGAGGATACTGTGTATTTTGCTGACAGTAAAAAACTCCCATATCGTCAGCATCCACCCTGCTGATTCTCAGGGTGAAATCTGTCCCTGACCCGCTGCCACTGAACCTGTCTAGGACCCCAGAGGATCGGTTGGAAACCTTATAGATCAGGAGCTGTGGGGACTAGCCTGGCTTCTGCAGATACCAATTTAAATAGGTGTTTCCATTACTGTGTATGAGACTCTGACTGGCCCTGCAGGGGATGAAGGCTGGCTCTCCGGGGGTGACGGACAGTGAAAGTGAAGTCTGTGTCAGCACCACCTCCCGACTGGATCCTAAAATAATGAGAGATAAGTACAGATTATGGAGAAACATTATGAACCATTATTATGATTTTAAATTTCATTTATGTTAGGCTAAATCATATTTTGGAATTTAAGGCCTACTCTCTATGTATCTAATTTCCATGGATAACCCAGGAATTGCAGGGCATAGAGTGCCCACAATTTTTTTCCCCAGCATCTTACTAAGGCAATCTTTTTTTTTTCCCCCTTTAGTTTCCTCATAATTTTCACAGATATCAAAATTAAATTCCCCTTGCTGGAGGGCAATCTCATCCCTGGACAGAACACACATAGGGTGTAACAGCACCCAGACAGCTCACCCTCCCCAGTGCAGCCTCCCATCTCCCCCACCCCTCTGCTCTTACCTGGAACCCAGAGCATCAGCAGCCCCAGGAGCTGAGAAGGGAACCTCCTTTTGAGATGCTGAACTGATGAGTAAGTAAACACAAGCTCAGAGCTGACCTTTATGTCAGACTTCCAAGGGAAATCCCATGGTGGGTGTGACAGAGTGGAAAGAGCCAAAGGCAGGGCTCAGGTCCCTCTCCTGGGAGTGCAGTAACTTAAAATGGCTTTTGTGTTTGCAGTGAAACTAACAGAGACAAATTCCCAACTGCCTGTGTGGGAAGCAGGATCTCCCTGTGGTAATCAGCATCTGTGGCAGGACACAGTGCTCATAGCCCTGCCTTCTAGAAAGCTCCAGAGACCCTGACGATAAAGACACACATGTCCAGAGTCCATTTCTGGCAGGTGCATGGCCATAGTGCTTGGATTCCTGTCAGCTAATGTCCAGGAGGAAAAAGGACCCACTCCCACTCCTGCTGATTGACCGGCGATGAATGATGAACTGGAGATGGTATAGGAGTCTCTGGGATCTGCTGTTTCCAGGTTAATGGTTTTAGACACTTTAGTAATGATTTAATAAAGAATTCATCTCACCCTGGGACTTTGTGAATTAGTGTCATTTAGAAGATGAAAGTGAGAAGAACTTGATAGGATGGAAAGAATCTCTCACTTACAGGAGAACTCAGAGTCCTGTAGAAAAGAATAGAAGAATAGGAGGGAAGACAGAACTGTGTGCTTCAGGCAGTGAGTAGGAGAGTGTGGAAACCATTTTTTACAACCTGGTGTGTATCCTGTTATGTTTCTCTCTCTCTTCCCAGAAAGAGATACATAGAGAGGTAGGCTGATAGTTAGGGACACACACACCATATAGCATATGTGATTCCCTTCACTAAAATAGGGACATAAAGTGATGTTTTTTCATGTGTCAGCTTGACGTTATGTCATATTGAATCATTTGTGAGAATTGTATCAAGTTCAAACTACCTCAGAACTCAAGCCACCGTTCTGCAAACAAAATCCTAGAGAAACTCAAGAATACAGTTTGTACTTCTATTAGATCAACTGTAATTTGAATCCGAAGTCATACTGAACTGAAAAATAACTGAATACATACAGTTTCAGGCTTGATTAGCAGTAAAGCTCAGTCTGAATATCTTCTAGGAAATTCTCCAAGAGTTAGATTTTTTGTAAAATCTAAACGAGCTATTGTGTAAAAATGGTATCGAAAGCCAAGACTGATCTCAGGATGGAGACTTGGGTGTTGAAAAAACAATGGAAGAAGTAGAAGTAGAAGAGCCCATGTCCCATAGTTGACTAGCTAGCATTTTATTTGCCCTTTTTTGTGATTTCTGTGCTAGCCAGCGCAATCTGGAATTTTACTCTTGAAAATGCCAACCTTCCTAATGAATCCTGCTAATGAGTGAATTTAGAAATATAAGCCAGTGAAAATGAAAAAAAGCACAGCAAAAGCAAATGAAAAATACAAGACAACATTGTAAATCTTAAGGTGAGTTTGAAGAAACAATTATTACAGATGTTAAAGTAAGAATTACATTATCTACCACTGTGTGTCAAGTACACTAAGAAAAAGAATCAGAATCACATTACCCATTATGGTATGTGAAAACTCATTGTGTGGATATATGGCCAGAAATTATTCATCTGTCATGTTTATTTGCTGTATATCAGTTAAAAGTTTTCTTTTCTTCTTCTTTTTTTTTTTTTTACAAAGTATTCCTAAGAGTGTTTGAATTTCAAAAATATTACTATTTCCTACAAACTTAACATGAAAACGTTACAAGTCTCCTTTTCTGTTTGGTTACATATCTCATACTGTCTTACCCTAAAATATCTAGAAAATGTAAAATCTTATAAGAATTCTTTCTGTCTAAAGGCTTTGAAGTTTTTCTGTACTCCCTGTAGACTGAGGGAAGAGCATTCCTAATTCTGAACAGGAGTGTTTGTGTCCTTCATGTTTACAAACTATGTTGTATCCTGGACAGTAAAATGGACTCCAACAAGCAGGTCCAGTCACACCACACAGAAATAACTGGTGTCTCTAAAGAGTGTAAGAGGAACCTGTATGAGGTCCAGGTCAGGAAAAAGCTCTAGAGTCTCTAATCTTGACCATCATCACCTGAGTGAGGAAGGACTTACACAGGTGGGTTTAATTGTATTTTTGTCTCTTTGCCAGGGTGACGCCCATTTGGAATCCATCAAAGTGGAAGCCAGGGTGTGATTGGTGTCCCTTGGGGTGGTTCTCTTGCTGCTTCTGTTGTGTGAGTCCATTATTCTGGGGTGAGGGTGTGTGGGTGGGGAGTGTGATGCTGTTACACATTCTGTAGAACTTGATCTATAAATTTTCTCAAGCCAAATATCTCAAGCTCAAAGTGCTTTAGCCAAGTTGATGGACAGCTGACCTGTGTCCTGACTGAGCCCAAATGGAAGTTCTTTCTGAGAAAACATAAGCTTATCCTTGCCTGAGAACTGAGATGAAGGCAACCAGAAGAGGGAGCTTCCCCAACATGAGGTCTGTTGAGTAGCTTCTTGGGACCTGTGACTGAAATGGGTCACCTTTTCTTTTTCTTTCTTCCTTTTATTTTTTCTTTCTTTTTAAAAGATTTTTATTTTATTTATTTGACAAACAGAAATCACATGTAGGCAGAGAGGCAGGCAGAGACAAAGGGGGAAGCAGGCTCCCTGCTGAGCAGAGAACCCAACGTGGGGCTCAATCCCAGGACCCTGAGATCATGACCTGAGCTGAAGGCAGAGGCTTAACCCACTGAGCCACCCAGGAGCCCCAATGAGTCCCCTTTTCTAAAGAACTGCAAATTATCACCCTCTAGAGGTCGAAGTCACAGAGAATAATTTCGGCACCTGGCGGCTCACAAATACACATGAATGTGTTGATCTTCTGACTTTATAAGTTAATTCTCAACAATGTGAAGCAGGTCATTTCTGAGCTTCAATGATCTAGATCTTCAAAGCCCTGATCTCCATATGTGTAATCTGAATTCCTTCCCAATATCATCATTTCTTTTCTTCGTTTTTCCTTGGAATAAATATATATATAAATACATTTTGTAGAGCTGTCTGAGATTCTTCTGAGTCCTGTGGAGAAATGGGAGCAATGTCTTATGCTGACTGTGAATGTTATTCTTGTATCAGTTGTAATCCTTGGGGAGGGTCCCCAGTCATCCCAGTCTGATTGGGGAAAGTGAGACAGAAGTTTTTACTTTGAACACAGGTCACCTCATAATCCCTCTATTGTAATGAACTCTTTATTTTGTGCAGCAATTTGCATCCCCAACCCCAACGTGTGTCCTGTGAGGGATGGAACTTCTGTCCTGAGTAGTTCACCTGAAATCTTACAGCTTTCTGTTCAGTTAAAAAATATCCTTCCACTGTTTGAATGTGAGATAGCTTGATTGTTTATTTATTTATGTATTTGCTTTTTCTCTGTGGAAAGTTTGATGCACATGAGAGATGGAGAGGAAAGAAAACTAAAGGGAACACTAATATCTTTGATCCTTATTGATATTGTCTGTTCTGTATGTAAGAGAGGTAACAGTTGAGTGCACATTTGAACAATGTTAACGTATCATGTCAAGGTTCTCTTTTTTCATGCGTCAGTTTGTGTTTCTGGCTTTTTTATTTGTTTGTTTTGTTTGTAGATTCTACATATAAATGAAGACATATGGTATTTGTCTTTCTCTGTCTGACTTGTTTTGCTTAGCATTATACTTTCTAGGTCCACTGTGTTGTTGCACATTACAAGATACCATTTCCTTGGCTGAGTAGTATTTCAATATATATATGTACAGGCCACCTATTCTTTAAAGAATTAGGAGCTTATATTTGCTATGAATTTACTACAATAGTCTATTTGGGTGCTTGACCACCAAACAATTTTACTAATTTTTCTCATGCATATTTCCTGTGGGGATAGCGTGTATAGAATACTATCTAGATAACATCTTACCAGAGCCATTAGTCTAACTGGGAAAGTGGAGATTCATAAAGTGGGAAAATAAAAAATAATAAATTCCAAACAATACTGAATAGTCTCTTACTGACAATATGGCAAACGTGTTTAGCTCCAAATGTATGTAGTTGTGCTTTCACATAAATAGCTCAGGTTTCTGATGCTCAGCCCGAGTAACTGTCCCTGACACATGCACACAGGTGGGGAGGGACATGGTGAGGTTCAGGGCAGCTCTCCCTGACAGCTCACCGCTCAGCCCACTGGTTGATCACATCCATTCCAGAGCTGGTTATATCCCCTTGAGGATTTTGCCTCCCAGGGCCCAGGCCTTGTTACAGATCACTCAGCTGCATGTTACTGCCCTGAGTTCCTCAGCACCTGCCTCTGATGCCAGCTCAGAGCCTCTGCTGTGCTCACTCCCTGCTCAGGCAACATATATGCCCAGTGGGGATGGCCAAACAGAGAGGTTTGTGTTCCGGCCTGAACCACTATGAGAGGATACTGTGTACTTTGCTGACAGTAATAAACTCCCAAATCGTCAGCCTCCACCCTGCTGATTGTCAGGGTGAAATCTGTCCCTGACCTGCTGCCATTGAGCCTGTCTGGGACCCCAGAGTAACTGTTGGAAACTCTGTAGATCAGGCCCTGTGGGGACTGGTCTGGTTTCTGCCGGAACAAACTCAAATAGGTGTTTTCATCACTGTGTATGATGCTCTGACTGGCTCTGCCGGAGATGGAGGCCAGCTCTCTGGGGGTGACGGACTGCGAGAGTGGAGTCTGTGTCATCACAACCTCCCCACTGGATCCTAAAATAATGAGAGATAAGTACAGATTATGGAAACACAATATAAGCCATTATTATGATTTTACATTTCACTTATATTAGGCTAACTCATATTTTGTGATTGGATTCCTAGTCTAAATACAGCTAATTTCTATGGATAACCCAAGAATTGCAGGGCACAGAGTGGCCACATTTTTTTTCTTTCAGCATCTCACTGAAACACTCTTCTTTGTTCCTTATAGCATCTTCATAATTTTCGCAGATCTCAATATTTAATACCCCTTGCTGGAGGGCAATCTCAGCCCTGGACAGAGCACACATAGGGAGTAACAGCACCTAGACAGCTCACCCTCCCCACCCCAGTCTCCTTCCTCATACCCCCTCTGCTCTTACCTGGGACCCATAGCATCAGCAGCCCTAGAAGCTGAGAAGGGAACCTCATTTTGAGAAGCTGAACTGATGAGTCCTAGTAAGTAAACACAGCTTAGAGCTGTCCTTTATGTCAGACTTCCAAGGGAAGGTTGTCTCCAGGGGACAATATGCAAATCCCAAGGTGGGTGTGGCAGAGAGGAAAGAGCCAAAGGCAAGGTGCAGGTCCCTCTCCTGGGAGTGCAGTAACTTAAAATGACTTCTTGTTTGGAGGAAAACTACAGAGATAAATTCCCTACTGCCTGTGTGGGAAGCAGGATCTCCCTGGGATAAACAGGATCTGTGGCAGGACATAGTGCTCATAGCCTTGCCTTCTGAGAAAGCTCTAGAGACCCTGATGATACACGCATGAATGTCCAGAGTCAATTTCTGGCAGGTGAATGGCCATCCTGCTTGGATTCCTATCAACTAATGTCCAGGATGATACACGTCCTACTCCCACTCCAGCTGATTGGCTGGCAATCTCCGGATCCCAGGATGAACAGGAGTGGTTCAGGGGTCTCTGATATCTGCTATTTCCATGTTAATGGTTTTAGACAATTTATTAGTGATTTGTTAATGAATTAAACTCACCCTAGGACTCATGAATTATCTACTCTTTGACAAGATCAATGTGAGAATAACATGACAGGTAGAGAAGAATCTCTCACTTACAGGAGGAGAACTCATAGTCCTGCAGAAGAGAATAGGAGAGAAGACAGAATTTTATGCTTGAGGCAGTGAGTATGAAGTTTGTGGTAACTGTTTCTTACAACCAGGTGTGTATCCTGTCATACTTCTCTCTCTCCTCCCAGACAGACAGATAAATGGATAGATAGATAGACAGGCAAGACAGACAGATGATAGACACATACACACCATATGGTGCATATTAGTTAAGGTACACACACACAGACACACACACACACCATATCAAACAAAGAGATTTCTTAAGTCAACATGTTCTAAGAGGATGGACAGAATGATAATGTTTCCCATTTCCCAGAAAACAATGTTTCCCTTCCCATACAGATGATTCCCCATCATGTGTAAGCAGTTTCTGTCAGGGGTCTGGTCCCTTGTTAGTTCTGTATGAGAAGTTGTTGTCTCTCACTTGGCTTTTCTACTCAGCATCTGGAGCTCTGAGTCTGTAGTTCACAATGAGATTCTGTAGGTGAGAATAGCAAGGACTGGGATAAAACTTCTAACAATTTGAGGTCACCTGTACCTATGACGGACATTTTCTGGGGTCTCAGGTGAACCACAGTCATGGTGGAAGAGGGTGCAGGGTCAGAGCTGCCTGGGGGCATCAGTTTACCAACCATCCTTCTAAAGTCGGGACATAACCTGATGATTCTGCCTGTGTCTGCCTGATGTAGGTATTAGTCAGGTCTTGGTGTGAATTGTGTCAACCTCAAATTACCTCACAACTCAAGTCACTGCCGGGCAAACAAAATCCTGGAGAGACCTAAGGAATAGAATTTGTGTTTTGTTAGATCTCAGGTAATTCAAATACAAGGTCATACTGAATTGATGAATTAATAAACACATGCAAATCCAGACAAGATTACACAACAAATCTCAGTCTGAATATCTTCTAAGAAATCCTCCTAGAGTGTGATTTTGTACCATAGTTGGAAGAATTATTATGTAACAATGTACTGAAAGTAAACCCTGAACTCTATGGAGGGACTTGGGTGCTGATGACAAGTTGTGATAGAATTAGGACTAATAGCCCATGTCCTGTATGTTATTCTCCCTTGATCTTTTCTTAGAGTGCTAGCCAATGCAATCCTGAATCTTATTCTTGAAAATGCCGGCCCTCCTAATGAATCCTGCTGGTGAATGATACAGAAAGCTAAACCACTGAAAATGAAAAAAATCAGGAAAAAAAACAAAAAGAAAAATATAAGATAATATTATATCTCAAGATGAGTTTGAAATCTATTCATTACACATGTTAAATTAAGAATCACAATATCTAATACTGTGTCAAATATACTAAAAATATCAGAATAACATTACCCATTACCATATGCAAAACCTCAATATGTGCAAATTTGGCTGAAAATTATTCATCCATCATGTTTATTTACTGTGTATCAGTTTTGAAACAGTTTTTTGTATAACATATTCCTAAGAACCTTTGATTTCAAAAATATTACTATTTTCTACAAAGCTTAACATGAAAACTTTAAAAGTCTCCTTCTGTGTTTGGTTGTTTATCTCGTAATTTCTTACGCTGAAATACCTAAAAAATGCAAAACCTTCTAAAAGTTCTTTCTTGACAGAGAAGGCTTTGAAATTTTCCTTTGCTACCTGTAGACTGAAGAAAGACTGTTCCTATTTCCTAAAAGGAGTCTTTATCTCCTGTGTATGTAGGAACTTTGTTGTACCCTGGACAATAAAAGTGAGTTCATCTACCTTGGTCACTGCACACCACACAGAAATCACCGGCATCTGTAAGGGATGTAAGAAGAACTTCCATGAAGTCCAGGTGGGGATCAGGACTCTAGATTCTCTAATCTTGACCACCGTCACCAGAATGAGCAAGGATTTACACAGGTGGGTTTTGTCGCACTTTTGTCTCTTTGCCAGGGGAAGTCCCTTTAGAATCCATAAAACTGGAAGCCAGTGTGTCTTTTCTGTCCCTTGGGGTGATTCTGTTGCTGCTTTGTTTATGTGAGTCCATTATTCTGGGGTCAGAGTGTGTGGGTGGGGAGTGTGTTGCTGTTATACATTCTGTAGAACTTGATCTATACATTTTCTCAAGACAAACAGCACAAACCTATAATGCTTTGGCCAAGTTGATGGACAACCGACCTGTGTCCTGACTGAGCCCAAATGGAAGTTCTCTCTGCCACCCAGCAGAGGGAGGGTCCCCAACAGGAGGTGTTGGGTAGATTTTTGGGACCTGTGACTGAAATGGGTCACCTTTTCTTTTCTTTCTTTTCTTTTTTAAGATTTTATTTGTTTATTTGACAAAGAGAGATAGATCACAAGTAGGCAGAGAGGCAGGCAGAGAGAGAGGGGGAAGCATGCTCCCTGCTGAGCAGAGAGCCCAATGCGGGGCTTGATCCCAGGACCCTGGGATCATGACCTGAGCCGAAGGCAGAGGCTTAACCCACTGAGCCACCCAGGCGCCCATGGGTCACCTTTTCTAAATAACTGCAAATATTCACCCACTAGAGGTTGAACTTAAGGGAATAATTTTGGCTCCAGGCAGCTCACATATATATGGGAATGTGTTGATCTTCTGACTTTTAAGTTATTTTTGAACCATGTGAGGAGGTCATTTATAAGATTCAATGATCTAGATATTTCAAAGCCCTGATCTCCATATACATAATCTGAATTCCTTCCCAATATTATCATTTCTTTTCTTTGCACTTTTTGGAATAAGTAAATAAGTAAATAAATTTTTTAGAGGTGAGATTCATGTGAGTCCTTGAAGAAATGGTAGCAATGTCTTATGTTGGCTGGGTAGGTTATTCCTGTATCGATGCTAATCCTTGGGCAGAACCCCATTAACCCCAGTCTAATCAGGAAAATGAGACAGAAGTTCCCTCTCATCACAGGCCACTTCATAATCCCTCTATTTAGTAAACTTTTAGCTCTATGTAGCAATTTGTATCTTAGCCCCAAAGTGTCTCCTGTGAGGGATTGGAACTTCTGTCCTGAGGAGTTCCCATGAACTCCTACAGCTTTCTTGTCAGTTAACAAATATTCTTCCACTGCTTTAATTTGAGATGGATTGTTCGTTCGTTTGTTTGTTTGTTTGCTTTTTCTCTGTGCAAAGCTTGTTTCCTTGTCTCCTCCACCAGAACACTGCCTTCCCCTGTGTGTCCTTCTAACAGAGAGCTTTCTCATCAGGGCAGAGAGGACACATTCTGAGATCAAGCCTTAAGCCCCAAGTTCCATAGGGAAAATAAAGAAGCAAGATTTTCTCAATACATCTATGGCAAAACCTTAAGGTCTTTCCTTTAAGACCTGGCCTTCCCATGAGACAATGTGCTTGAGAGTAGGAATTGACTTAGGTCTAGGAACTGAGTCAGAAGCTGTGACTTTAGGCTTCAGTAATCCTGAGGTAGAGTTTGCCAGTTAGACAACATACTCTGAGGGTCAGCACATTGGCTTAATTTTTCATAACGTGCTCAATTGTCTACTGCCACAATCTCTCTTTCTGACATCATTCATTCCCTGTGCATTTGGAAAATGGACAGCTTCTGCCTATGAAGGTTATTCTGACCATCTGGTCTGTGCTACTCTCTGACGTCAGTGGTCACACACGTTGTTCCACAGAAAGCAGACTACATCGCCTATAGCATGTTGGACACTGGCTGGGGAATGTTCTTGACATCACCATCTGGAAAGAAAATGCAGGGTTGGGCAGAGGGGGAGTGGAGCTGGGATGCAGTAGAACAAAAACCTAAGCCAGCCCCATGGGGAGGGGGGCATTGCAGCCCTGTGGTTGCCCTCCAGAGTGGACCTGATTGGGGCACATGTGTCAGATCCTTACCTGGGATATCATCACTTCCTCTCCTGCTGTACCTTCATGCACATGTGATGTACCTGCAGAGGTGTAGGCCTTTTCATAGTGGTTCCTCCTTTCTCCTCAGATTCCCTCACTTTCACCTTTATTTTTTTTTATTTTTTAAAAATTTTTAAATTTATTTTCAGCGTAACAGTATTCATTGTTTTTGCACCACACCCAGTGCTCCATGCAATCTGTGCCCTCTCCAATACCCACCACCTGGTTCCCCCAACCTCCCACCCCCTGCCCCTTCAAAGCCCTCAGATTCTTTTTCAGAGTCCATAGTCTCTCATGGTTCACCTCCCCTTCCAATTTCCCTCAACTCACTTTCACCTTTATTTTTGTTCTTTAGGGAATGTATGGAGAGTCCATCACATTAGTTTTGTCATCACTCTTGGGTTTTGGTTTTTTATTAGAGGAATTTTTAAGGTTGTGACAGGAAAGAAAAAAATGACTTTAGCTTTGTTTCAGGGAAGTCCATAAATCTGGGTCTATATCCATCTCCTGTGTATGTTTAGAGAGGAGACTGATGTCCCTGCATATTGTGGAGAAGGTGTCCCCACTCTCCCAGACCCCTAGGTACAAGGAACCACCCGGGGGTGGAGAAGCTCCAGTGCACAGAAGCCAGTTGGCGGTCCTTGACCAGCTGTGTGGAGGACACCAAGCACTTTCAAGAGGGAGTTTCCTCAGGGGCACAGCCTCCTGGCTCTGGGTTGCTCTCAGTGGCTTCGTGTCCACACTTCATCCTCTAGAGCATCTGCCTGTGGCTCTGCAGGGTGTTATGGATACCCCCGCTTGAGAAGGACTATCCATCAGGAGTCTCATCGTCTAATGGGAGTGAAGAAGGGACCTCTGTCTCTGACCAGCTGTAGGCACGGTGTTCCATGATTCCCTTCTCAGGTGTGATTACTTTGCTAGAGCAGCTCACATCACTTTGAGATACACCTACTTATGTTTCCCAGGTTATTAAAAAATATGATAAAGATCCAGATGAAGAGCTAGATGGAGACATACACAGCGGGGACTGGGATGATTCTGAGTGCAGCAACTTCTGTCCCCATGGAGCTGGGATGTGTCACCCTCCCAGTGTGCATGTGTTCACCAACCTGGGAGCTCTCTGAACCCTGCTTTATTGAGATCTTATGGAGTCTGTGCCAAATGAAGTAGGCTTTGTTTATATTCAAATAATGACCTTTATACTTCTTCACTCAGGCTTTATGATAACTTCTTTGTGATAAGGAATAATGGTAGGAGATTGAAATCTTATATTGTGGCACCTTTTTAAGTACATTTCTGGTTTGCGGTATTCTCGTGCCTCTAGGATTTTCCCAGCCTTGATTCTAGGATGGCTCCAGCTTCATTCACAGCTGCTAGAATGGTGTGGGGAGGGACCATCCTGTCCGGGTCCCGGTCAGCTTGGCCGAGGTAGTCACTGTGCAGGAAATGACTACATGTATCTTCAGCATATTCAATCCTATGGCTGACATGGAAGAAGAAGGAAGAAAACGTCTGTGTCTGGACTGTGCAGTTTCTGCTCTAACTGAATCTGCTTTGGTCCTCACCTTGCTGAGCGGCTCTTCATGCGTCCCGGCCAGAGCAAACTGGTGAGGTGGGGCAGGTCAGGTCTCAGAGCAAGTTGGGATCTCTGTCTCTGCTGCTGTGCTTTCTGCTGCTCTGTGCCCCACCTGAGAAGAGGAAGGTGGAAGGGAAATGATTCTCCGAGTGTCCTTGCCATGGAAGCTGGGATTGGGAGTCACAGAGGGTCTCATGATGTTAGACATGTGCCTGAGAGAATCTTTCTCTGAGAAACTGATCCTTCCTCCCAAAGTACCTCCTCTGAAAATCCAAATACATACACACATTCGTGTGGATTACATTAAGTCCCATATTTGTGTTGACTTCTGCATAGCTAATGCCATCATAGATTGTCCAAATGGGAAATTGAATTTCAGTAATGGAGACAGACATAGAGCAAACATTTTTTAAGGATAATTTATTGTGTTGGCAATTACAAATAAATTGTAACCTGAACGTATAAATGAGAGGACATGCATTGTTACCTACCAGGGTCCACGCACCATACAGACCCAAAGATAATAAAACTTTGCTAAGAGAAAGTAAAAGAGACCTGGATTAATGGAGAAATATTACGCTTTCATGCATCCAAAGACTCAATATGTCTATCTCAACAAATTGATCCTTAGTTTCAATATACTTCCAATAAACACCCAGTTACTTTTTTTGCACATTATAAAACGTATAGGGAATTCTGAGCTAAAAAGAACCAAGACAATTCTGAAAAAGAACAATGTTGAGAGAATACTCTATTGACTAATAAAACTTATTTAAATACACCTGGGGCTCTTGGGTGGCTCAGTTGGTTAAGCATTTGCCTTTGTGCTCAGGTCCTGGGAAGGAGACCTGGGTCTGGCTCCCTGCTCAATGGGGAGTCTGATTCTCCATTGCCCTCTGCCCCTCCATCTCATGTTCACTCACTCTCAAATAAATAAATGAAAGCTCTTTTTGAAAAGACTTATTTATAGTCACAGTAATTAGGGCACTGTAGTATGCCACAAAGATGTAAGAGAGACCAGGGGAATGAAACATAGTCCACAAACAGACATATATCTATAGACATATATCTATGGGGATGCTTAATTTGTGACACGTGGTTCTTAAGACAATTAACAAAGGAATGTTCTTTCTAATATATGGGATGGTTCAAGTGGACATTCCTATTGAAAGAAAATGAAATCTGATCCCCTACTCTGTATCATGTCCAAGAACCCAATTCAGCTAGATTATAGAACTAAAGTACAGTGATAAAGCTTAGAAAAATAATAAGTAGTAATATATTCATCAATTTGAGCTATGAAATGGCTTTTCAGATAAGACATGAAGGGTACTCCGTATGAAAGATTGGTAATTTGGGCGGCATCGAAATTATCACATGTTTCAAAACTCCCACTCAGATAAAGCACAGTGGGGATAAAGATGTTTGCAAATACCATAACTGAAGCAGCCATTCCATTCGAGATCAGTAACTGGTTGTTTCCAGTTTGGGGTTGTCATAAGCAACACTGTCATGACATTCCTTGAGCACGTACACTCTCAATTCTGTTGTGTATATCAGACTAAAAAAGTACTGAGTCCCAGGGTGTGCATATATTCTTCATTTGTAGATAATCACAAACAACTTTCTGACATTAATGTGCTAATACACATTTCAACAGCAGCATGTGAAATGTCCACTAGCTCTTGAGCCTCACCACAACTTAACCTTGGCAGTTTGCTCAACATTAGCCCACCTCGTTGTGCCGTAGCAACAACACAGTGAGATTTTCATGGGCAGTTCCTTCATTACTGATCAAATTTATTCCCTTTGTATGTAATTACCATCTTAGAACAAATAATTGCTTATTGTGGCTCTTTTTTCCCCCTTACTTGTACTAGTTATTTTTCTAGGCTTATTAGAAGGTATTTGATGATTATATGTGTTGCAGATATCTGGGGCTTCCATGGTTCAATCTGTGTCTTAACTGAGGCAGATCTCCCCCCAGAGCACTGACCCAGGCATTGACATGGGCTCTGGACAGCAGGGTGGGTTGCAAAGGGCCATCTGGGTTTCCAGCTCCCGAGAGTATTCACTTCTTCTCTGCCCTTGAGCAACCCATCCCCAGGTGGTGATGGCAGAGCATGCCGAAGGCTCAGCCTGAGGGGAGGATTTCTCTCCTGTGTCCTCCTGCCTTACCTATCACTTAAACTCCTCCAGATGGTGTTTGGCACAAGCCCATTGAGAAGAAAACGCAAGCTAGTCAACTCTCGCTTTCCCAACCTTTTTGTACATTTCAAGGAAGCAGTTTTATCAATGCTACTCCAACTTCCACACAAATGGTCATCACTTCAGGAGTTAGAGCTTACTGTCAGTCACACATTACCCGTCCAAAGGTCCTGATATTATCAGAGATGTCCCTGAAGTCACCCCATTAGGGCTGGGGACAAAGCTGCATTGCTTATGGAAGTGTGATATTGATCCCATTCACTTAACTTCCCTTTGTCTCAGTTTCCCTGTCTTTGAAACTCTGACAACAATGGTTCTGTTTGCAGTTGAAACAAAAGTAAGGTATTTGGCAGTGTATCAAACACATAACGTATATTATTTTTTATTTTATTATTATCACTACTGTGTTCTGTGTTCCCATAATCATGGTCATCATAGGTATACTGAGGAACATCATAGAGAGACTCGTGGAAGACAAACTTAGAACTAATCCAAGTATGTCTCATCCACAACCACATTAAGATCTAGGGCTGTTTTTCAGCAACCAGCTCACTATTCCTAAACACAGAATTATATTGTCTTGATCTATACTAATTGCTCAGGGGTTCCATCAAGCCTCTCAGACCTGTTCATTATGCTTCTTTTTACTACCCAGTATCAAAACCTCACCCAAAAGAGGTTAAAACATCATGGGTTGTTCTTCTTTCTTACATAATCCTTATATTTTCTTTTTCATCTTTTTTCTAGTTCTTTGGTACTTGACCATGACTTACAGGAAGGAAAAATTACCCCCATCACATTGGGGGGGGGGTCTGCTGTAGGATACATTCAGATTTCTGGGCCTCAGTTCTCTAAAAAAATGACACACTGAGAAATATCTCCCAGGGCAGTATGTTATAAAATGAAGGATTGTATCTGTTTTTCGGCTAAGGAATTAGTGTCATGATCATGTTTTAATAATAAACGCTAGACTAATAGATTAAAACAGAGTACAATATAATAAACTAGAAAACAAAAGTCTGTGGTCTGGATTGATGGTAAGAATAAATTCATGGATATTTTCTCTGTTAGACACGTGCTGTGTAATGTGTGCAAAGATGATCCAAAAATAAAAGGGACACTGTCTTAAGAAATGTCTGAAATACACTGAGGCTTGCCCACTTTTCCTAATATGCCACAAGACTTCCATACTATTTCTATGAGTGAAAAAATTAGTTGTGATGTGTTTATGTAATAGTTAACTATTCAGCCAGAAAAGAACGAATTATGGCCACACCAACAACAGACATGAAGTTCAAAGAACACGATGATCCAAAGAAGCAAGACATCAAAAAAGTACATGCTGTATAATTCCACTTATATGAAGTTCAAAAACAGAGAATATCTGCTCAATGTGGATAGAGAACAGAAGAGGGGTGGCCTCTTGTGGTACATGTGTGGGGGGTGGGCATGGAATTGACAGGGAAGGAGACTGTGGGAGCTTTTGGGATGCTAGAGACAGTCTCTGTCTTGCTGTTTTTAGTTGTACTAATTTTTTTTAATGAATGTAGTTAAATAATGAGTAGAAATTATGGAGTCAAAATAACAGATTCTTCTTCCATCTACTTCCTTTACAACCACTGGCATGTTGAGTAACATGAACTCTGAGAACCCATGATTTCTCATCTCTAGAGGATTATTGTGAGATGAATTGCACTAGATGAATGAGTCCTTCATACATTATTCGATACATAGTAAGTCCTCAAGATTTCACTTGATGGCAGCTGACAGTGTAGTTGTTGATGTTTATTAGTTTTATTATTAGTAGTAGCATGACAGTAGTGCCTGAAGTATTAGTACTAACATTCGTAGTACTAGTATTTGCAATACTAGTATTAGTTGTAGCAGTCTTATTAGTATTAGTAGTGTTTGCTTGGATGTGGGTTCCCTTTTTTGGCCTACTTCACAGAGTGTTTATCAGAGATAGGATTCAAGGTCCATTCCATGGATGAATTCCATTGCAGGCCTGCAAAAGAAATTTAATTTTAGAATTCCTGAGGTTTGGGATTTGTGTCATCAAGAAAGGAAGCTTTCGAAGGACAAAGTCCCTTGATCCTTGAGCCCTGCTAGCCCTTCCCCAAAGCAGCTCCTGCCCGGATGAACAGACCACAGAGCAGAACACAGCTGCTGGAACCACCATGAGCACAGCCCACTGCTCCCCTTGCCGTCCCCACCCAGCCCCGGGGTTGGGGCTGTAACACCGTGGAAGGAAGGTTATAATCCTGCTGGCAGTAATAACTGGCAGCATCTTCAGCCTCTACTGCTCTGATTTTGAGGATGAATTCTCTGTCCTGCTGAATGGCACAGAACCAGTCTGGGACACCAGACTTGAGGTTATCAGCATCATAGATGCGATGCTGAGGAGCCTGACCTGGATTCTGTCGCTCTTGTTGGCCCTGCAGGTGATGAACATGCCCTCTCTCAGGGAGAGGGTGAGGAAAGCCAGAGACTGGGTCAGCCCCGTGTGTCAGCAGGCAGCTTGGTAGAGAGAAAACACAAAGTCACCATTGTTTACCAGGTCCCACTCCACATTCCTCCCAGAGGATCTGGCAGCCCTGGTCCCCTAATCTGAGAGCACCTGGGTTTCCAAGGGGAGGGGAGACCCGGGGTCAGGGATCCACAGGGAGGATCCCTGGGGAGATCCCACATCAGGAGGAGAGGACTCCCACCATCTCAGGATGTCTCCTACACTCCCCTCCTCACCTGGGAGGCAGGCCAGCAGAAGGCAGAGGACTTGGGTCAGGACTCCCATGTTCGATCCAAGACCCAACCTGAGGCTCTTTTTTGCCCCGAATGTCTGAGCAGCCTCTTCATGAAGATGCTGAAGAGCAGAGATGGGCTCTGGGGGAAACAAGCAAATCACTGAGGAGTTAGGAAGGTCCATGGCAGGTGCAGAACCAGTGCCTTTTGGGGGATCACACAGACACAGGGTTCAGGTCTCATCCCGGGGGAGCTTCACCCCGCTCTTTGTAAGAAAGAAAAGTTTCTATATTTTGTGATCCGTGTTTGTCCTCATAGTCTACAAGTTTGTGATTAGAACAGGGGGTCTTCTTCCTAAGAATGAGAAAGGAAAAGAAGATGACTCCCTAAGACCTAACATTTCCTATGAATACATACTTTTGACTGTGGGTTTTCTGGAACATTATGCTCTAGAAAGGCCTGTACGGCTCCATCTTCATACCTTACCTGGGATAGACGCCGTGAGCCCCAGGGGAGAAGAGGGAAGGAGCTGATGCCTGGGAAGCAAGCTCCCCACCCTCATACAGATCCAGTGGTATGATTAATACCATTATTTTTTTATTCTCATAAATGACCCTAAATGTGGGTGGAATGTATGTGGTGAAACCTCGATGCTGACTCCATTCTTCGTCTATGAACTGTTCTTACTTGAAAATTAGAAATGTGTGTAAAAGTGTGTTACTTACTTTTATCTCATCTACCTTTGGGATTGAAAAGGTTTTATTCAGAACCCATTATGTTATGATTACATCAGTGGATCATCTGGGCTCACTGGGGCTCCCAGGATCATCACCCGCTTGGTTCAACATAAAATGCCCCAGAGCTGCTCTTCCCAGAAGACTTCATCAGGATTGCCCAGGTGGGAAGTGGATTATTGTGAATCACCCTCAATCCCGAGTACCTTGTGAATTTTTTTTTTTTATTTGAGCTTTACATTATAAGCCTTCTGGATTCTTTGGAGTGAGAGGCATCTGTTTGTCCTTTTTTTTTACTTAGGTCAAGATCCACAGCACCTCAGATGTTCCCTCTCCCACTGGCAACTTCTCAGGACCCACAGTTGTTCCCATACGGTTGCTCAGAGGGTGGCTGTCCATGACCCTGTGTCCAGACACAGCCCTGAAGTTGAATTCCCAACATAGCGCACAACCGGCACATGGAGATAAACCTTTATACTCCTGACCTCAGATCGTCAGGGAAATCTGTCCTCCCTCTCAGCGGCTCTGGGGCCGAGAGGACCAGTGCTCTGTGTTCTGAGAGTGCCTTTCGCATTATGAGTCGGAGGCTGTATCGTGCTCAACCTTCCCAAGAATTCCCTGCACAAATGCCAAGCTCTCTAAACTATTTCCATGATTTAAAATCAGACAAAAAGAAAACCACCATTTCATTCATATAAACTACCTAATGTTGAAGTATTTTTACATCCTTGGTAATTCCTAATATTCTTGAAATTTACTATATCTTGTCACCATATTTTATAATATAAGGGAAGAAAATATTAAAATGTTATCTACATTTATGCATTTATGTTTATAGGTGACATTGATCTATTTATTCTTTTTCATGTTATCTTTTCATATCTTCATATCAACATTAACTTTTTATAAAAAATGTTGAAAAGTTATTCTCCATATGATCTAATCTAAAAGAAATAGTTCATGGGATTCAAACATATTTGTGAAGCAAATGTATACCACACAGAACATTTTATTCATACTGTGATGCACTTAAGGGGAAAAAACTGCATCAAAGAATAGGTAATACTTCCTGTTCTAAAATAAATAATTCGGGGTGCCTGGGTGGATCAGTGGGTTAAAGCCTCTGCCTTCGGCTCAGGTCATGGTCCCAGGGTCCTGGGATCGAGCCCCGCATCGGGCTCTCTGCTGAGCAGAGATTTAAGAATCTTTTAAAAATAAAATAAAAATAAAATAAAATAAAATAAATAATTCATGGGGATATAAGGTACAGCACAGAGAATATAGCCCATGATATTTAATAACTTTGTATGGTGACAGATGGTAACTCTTACCGTGGTGAGCATTGCATAAGCTATAGAAATGTTCAATCAGTATGTTGTATACCTGAAACTAACGCTGTATGTTAACCATAAATAAATAATACATATATAAAATAGGTAATAGATATTTGCTCATTCTGTGGCTGTTGTAGTTCTACAACTTTTTAAAAAAATGTTGCTTTTACTTTTATTTGTCCATTAAACTTCCATAAAAGTTTTAAAATCAACTTGTTCCTAATAGGCTAAGAAAATTAAAAAAATGAATGACCAAATTATATCTCCACCAAAGACAGTATTTTGTCTTTCTCTTTGCTTTCTCTGATACTGAAAACCTGTGGAATTGTACAGGGCTTTAGGAACCAAGGAGCTAAACCAGGCCCCCTTCCTTATAGATGTCCTACAATGGTCGATTCATATCCCTGACCAGGGCCCTGGAGAGGTTGCTTTACTGACATGTTGACATTAAAAACCAGCAGTGATGGGCCACCTGGGTGACTCGGTCAGTTAAGCGTCAGACTCTTGATTTCAGCTCAGGTCATGATCTCAGGGATGTGACACCAAGCTCTACACCGGCCTGAGCGTGGATTGCAGAGACTGCTTAAGATTCTCTCTCCCCCTCTCCCTCTGCCCTTCTCCTTGGCCCCCCACCAGGAATTTTTAATTTTATCATTATTCTGAATTAATTATTCTACTAGTGCACTTGTCAACCTTAAACAAAAAATAGCCAGTTATTTTACTAGCAAAATAAGCTTACTTGAGAAAAGGAGAAGAATTGCAATTCAGGTCAAAGCAAACTATGGCAAACTGCTGCTGAGTCTGAAGTGGCAAAAGGAAGGTCTGCTTTTATTATGCATTAGGAGGAGACTGGGGAGAATTGTTTTGAAAAAATGCTCACTGGATAAAAACAGTTTGAGGTTGTGGTAGTTTCTCATTGGCTGCAAGGAGTGGTTGTTGCTTGCAGTGAGAGTTCATCCTTCTCTTTCTTACAAGCAGGAAGTGAATTCCTATGTGAAAAATGTCTTCCCTTGTTGAGAGAATTCTTACATTTCTTCTTCCTGTTGGTTACTCAGACTCTAACCATGGAATGGTATGTGTAAGAGAACTTCCCAGCTTAGATGAGTTTTCCTTTACTCTTTTTTATCCAACAAAGTCAGTATTGTTTGTCAAGGAGAATAATGAGAGGGCAGGTGCATCTATGACTACCATTGGTAGCACCCTCCTGTTAACAAACACGTAATAACTGTGTTCTTCTCCATGGCAGCAGGGCATTACCATTCTCATTGCTCTGTCCTTATTGCCATGTCACCTCTTTACAGAGTCACGTGGAAAACCTGAATATAGAATATCTTCTTTGTCATGATTAGGAGATACCATATTTCTCCCTCCCCTTTTTTGTTTGAAGCTATTCTTCAATGGAGGTCATGAGAAGAGTTCCTATTTGAGGGCTCTGAGCAATAGAAATGAAATCAAGAGGTATTTGTTAAGAAACAGAGGCTGGGGACTCAGGAGTGCTCTGTAGAGTAGCTTGGTTGGTACACTACACAAACATACCCAGCTAAAGGGAATTAATAGGGCTGAAATGTAGCTCTGATATTTGTTTGCTGAACCATGTGAATAGAATTTTGTTAGTAGGATGTGCATCCATATGGTTCATTAGTACATGGACAGTTCTTCTCTTGGTGAGCCTGTGGAATTGGACAGATGTCATCCTCAAAGCACTGACTCATTCTCTTTTGATAGCATATTCACTATAGCTTGGCACCATTCTCCCCTCAGCCTTGTACAACTGAAGCCTAGATTTGAGAGGGGTCAACTGGACAGAAGGAAGTCTGTTCACCTTCAAACTGTGTCTTTAAAACAGAAAGAAGCACTTCATAGTGCTATCACAGTGGCAGGAAACTTGACATTTAGATGCAGGGCATCTGGATTCTAGCTGGAGAATCATGTACAGCGTATCAGATAGGAAGCCAGTCCCCAGTATTGTGCTTGTTCTGAATCTCTGATTGGCAGATGAAGTCATAATTCCTGCCAGACTCATAGTTGAGACTCGGAATTGTGTCAGCCTGGCTAGAAAAGCAATATTATAGATCAGAAGTTGGCAAACTATGGTTCATGTGCTCCATCAGGCCCACTGCCCGCTTTTGAGGGATTATATACTAAAAGTTGCTTTTTCATTTAAATGGTTGAGAAAAATCAAAAGCATATTAATTTTATGTGACACAAGAAAAGTAGGTGAAATTCGAAATCAGGGCCTTATAGGCATATACAGTTATACTCTTTCACATTAGTATCGACTAAGACTACTTTTGTAATGCAAAGATGCGCCTACTCTCAGACACCAGGTTCTAAAGTGTGGAAGTTCCTTAAAGGGATGATGGGGACGTGGGCATTGCCATCTAGCTGCTGGTCACATTTGCCAATTCTCAAAAGTTAAAGCAGGAAGTGAGATCTTATTCTCCCATAAATTTGCAGGAAATATATAGTCGGCTGGAACTTGAAGCAAATGAGAACGAACTTGCCATTTTCCAAAATTCTGTGCAATTGAGGAGCTTCCACGTAATAGTCAATGGAAATGAATTAATCCTCAATGTAATAAGAAGCTAAAAGAGTCTTCCTTGGGCTCACGTCATTAACCCAGGGGCCTGGGATTGAGCCCCATGTCAGGCTCCCTGCTCAGTGGGGAGCCTGCTTCTCCCTCTGTCCCCTGCTCATGCTCTCTTTTACTCTTTTTGTCTCTAATAAATAAATAAAAAGCTTTAAAAAATAATAAGCTAAAATACACATCTCAACAAGACTTTCCCAAGTTCTATATATGAGGCACCGGAGTGGCTTAGTTGGTTAAGCGTCTGCCTTCAGCTCAGGTCATGATCCCAGGGTCCTGGAATCAAGCCCTGCATCAAGCTTCCTGCTTGGTGGAGAGCCTGCTTCTCCCTCTCCCTCTGCCTGCTGCTCTACCTGCTTGTGCTCTCTCTTCATCAAATAAACAAAATCTTTAAAAGAGATTCTGTACATGACTTCCAAGTGATGCATGTGCTTTTACTATCATGTGAACTGGTATCAGTATTTGGCAGTGCCTATCTCTGTGCAAAAGATATTTACAAAGATATTTGAAAGGCAGAGAGAGAGCAGAAAAAAGAAAATTATTAGCAAAGAACGCATTGTTTTAGGGAAAGTTGCCCTCCAAAAAGGAATGAAAGGGGTCTATCAGTGGATAGGCTACTAGTTCTGACCAGGAAATTCCAGTTCTGCTGGTTAAAGACATCGCATTCCTGGGGGTGAAATTGCATTTAGGTGAGGTGTTAAGTCTTGGTTTGCTAACACAGAGCCTTAACATAAGTGATACCACTTTGGTCCTGTGGGTTTTCTGTTGTTGTTGTTGTTGTTGTTTTGTTTAACAATTTCTTAAAAAAGAAAGAATAGAGAAAACAAAATTATCTAAGAGACATAAATGTATGCCTGACTTGTGTAGTTATTGTGAAAAAGCTTCCTTAGTATTTTTGTCCTCAGGGTTCCCTCAGGTCTTTTTGTGTGGAAGGTTCTGGAAAGCCTAAACCACATTGCCTTGGCACTCTTCGCTACAGGTGCCATTAAGACTCTGACTATCTGATGCATTCCTGTAGAGTGGTTCTTGGCACAGAGAGAGGGAGGAGCAACATATGGCCAGAGGGGCTCACTTCTCTATAGTGGGGTCCAGGCAGCACTGTCTGAAGCACATAGCTTTCTGATTTGCCAGATGGCCTTTGCCAGAAGAATAGCTTTTCAGATCACAGAAAATACTAGGGTATTTGAGAGACTGAAACAGGGAGTTGCCTGAGCCTGCTCATCTGGTCTTTCTACACAGTTTTGATTTACCTAATTCATGGTAATAAATACCTTTCCGCTTGAATCAGCCATAATGTCTTCTTTTATCAAATGGCTCAATCCCAGAACATGTGCTAGTAAGCTGCCACCTTCAGTTAGATGAATCCATATCCTTGAATCTACACATGGACTTCCATCTCTGACATCATGACATTTGTTCTTTAGGCTTCCTGGGAAAGCTGGGAGAGGTGACTGTCCTAGTCTGTTTGGGTTGTTACACCAGAAAGAAACTTAGCCTGGGCAGCTTATAAGCAACAGAAATATATTTCTCACAGTTCTGGAGACTATGGAGTCCAAGATCAGGCTGCTGGCCAGTTTAGTATGTGGTGAGGACTCACATTCTGCTTCTCAGATGGTGCCTTCCTGCTGTGTCTGGACGTGGTTGAAGGGACCAGGGAGCTCAGTGGGGTCTCTTTTTAAAGCACTAGTCCCATCATGTGTGCTTCATCCTCACTGACCTAATCACCTACTAAAAGCCCATCTGCATAATAAGATCACCTTGGGGTTTAAGATTTCAACATATGAATCTGTGGGGAACAGATGATCAGACCATACCAGGAACCAACACCTACCTATACGATCATGTAATTATTGACAGCCTTCTGTTTGATAATGGTCCTTCAATCAGCACTCACTATGAAGCTATTATTTTCAGTCTTGGCCCATTTTTTTCTTTCCAAAATGACTTTGACTCCAATCTTTTGATCTCATTTTTTTCCAGGTCTGATAATTTGTCAAAATCAGTAGTCTATGCCAGTGAATTGACTATTTCTCCTTTTTTCATATATAACTCTTGAATTTTTTTATGTACTGTTGGGATTCCCTTTTCTCAATATCATCCTTGAGAAGAGCAGCAAAGTGGCATCATACAAGTAAAATTCTCTGACAAAACTCCGGAATAAATTTGTCCCCTGTTCTAGAAATAATTCATAAATATTAGGAAATATCTGGGTTCACCTGGAATTGAAAACTCTTGTTTTTATATTTCTAGGTAACTGACTAGCCAACATTTCATTCCTGGTAATAAATGTTTCTTTCAAATCTCCACGTCTCTTTCCATACCTGGGAAAGTGGGAAATGAGATAGCTCATATTTACCCCAATGGTCCATGCACTGGGGTTCTCTGTTGAAAGTTCTTAGGACATAAGTTGACTTGTTTCACTCTTGGTTTCTTCTGGCTACAGAACAACTTGTTAAATTGTTCCAATTTCATCCAAGTTACTTCAGTGTTAATTATGTAAAAAATATGAGGGAATGATTACCCAAGGAACAATCTAAAATATTTAACACATTGACTATGCATCTCTAAATTGTAATTTTATCCTCTAATTTACCAACAAGGCCAGATAAATTATTCAACGCATATTTTAGAGACATACCAACTGTTTATAAAACAAATGTTAATATTTGTAGGAGGAAACTGAGATTTGAGCATATATTGTTAAATGATCAAACTTGATAACTGCCCCTCCCCTGGATTCTGATATGCTTCCTCTCAGAAGGCTGAGTATTGTCCCTTATGTCCCACTTGAGGACAAGTGGTACTACCCATGAATTCATTTTTCAGTCAGTCTGTTTAGTGTTTAATGTTGGTAGTTTCATTTAGTTGTTATTTTCTCTGTAAATTACAAGAGCTGTGACCTGTGTCATGAGAGTATTAATAGATTTCACCATAAAATAAAAAAAAAAGATTGGATAATATCTCATATCTGGAATTCATCACATGAATGTGGCCATAGAGATAATGGTGCTTTCATGGGGTGTAATGGTTTATAGGAAAAATAACTCCATTCAAACCCTTAGGACCTCCACTGCATGAGAAAATATATACTCAGATAAGTATACCAATTTGTGTCTGATTTAAAAACAAAGATTATAAAGAAAATTCCTCAAGCCAGTTAGTACTATATCTGGTCCTGGACACCAGTTATTAATGGGAAGTTGCTGGAGTCATATTAATCCATTTAATTCATAAGATAATTGTATAAACACATAAAAATGTATCTACATATACATATATTATACATATATGCATATGGACATATATTCACATATATACGAATGAATATATATGAATGAACTTTAAATTTAATCACATTTAATAGGTCTGAATGATCTACACAATTTGTCACCATTACTCTAAGTAATCGTAGTTAGATGTTTCTACAATGGGGTGAATTTTACACTTTTAATTCAAAAATTTTTTTAAACATTTCTCTGTTTTGTATCTCCATATGAATGGATTTCCAAGTATTCCTTTTTATGCCATTGTGTTTAATAAAACCTGTCAATTTCTATGTGAAGATATGTGAAAACTGTATTAGTCAGATTTTACACACTATTTTAACAAACCAGTCAAAAACTCAGTGGCTTCTCATACTAAGCATTTGTGTCTATAGTCATAGATGTTCATGTTGACAATTATTTGGATAATGCACACAGGCTCAGCTGTGTGGTTATTCTGCAGGGAGATGCACGGTTCTCCATCCTATGGATTGTGGTTGATCTGGGGCCAAGACAGAGTGTGGTGACTACCCATGGCACATCATTCTCATGGCAAGCTGTAGGAGGGTACAGAAACCACAAAACAAACAAATCTATGTCCAGTTACTCTGACAGAATTGCATATAATTTTGATTTATTCTTACTGTTGTCTTCATAATTCTTCAAATTACTGCAGATCATTACTCTATTTAATTTTTAAGATACATGGTCATGTTGTTTCCAAATAATTATATTTTTCAATCTTTACAGTCTAAAAAGAAGTTTGTAATTTAATTTTGTATGAAATCAAAAGTAAAATTGGAGGCGTTTTCAACATGTGGCTTTAATTCAACAGCTGGCTTTCAATAGAAATGTCTTAAATGAAAATAGAAAAGTAAAGAAAGACCACGTTAGGGGAAGAAAAAATGCTCTACAACAGAGCATCTTATCTTACACAGCTCTCCTGCCATCTTGTTAAAATGGAGAGCCATGTGAGTTGGTATCAGGTGGAGACAGCTATATCACAATTGTCACAAGCTTTCAGGGTTGTCAGTGATGCTCTAGCCTATAGTGAATTTTAAGCAACAAGGTATTCATATATTAAGAAAAAACAATGCTTCATCCACATTTAGTTTTTTTTTAAATCACAAAAGTCCTTCATTGTCAAGTTATTTCTGTATACATGACACAATTTCCTCATTCTTATGTTCCATCATATGCTTAACAAAATCTCCTTGTTATGACTTAATGATGATAGCTAGAAGCATATTCAAACATGTTCTGGGGCCTTCCTCTAACTGGCCAACTTTTGAGAGATGTAAAAGCAGTGACCATCCCAGGCTGTCTTCTGTCAAATCCCCATCACCACCATCACTTCTGGAAGCACATTTCCCAGAGCCCCCTTTCCTCTATGGTTCCCTATGGTGTTGATCACGAGGCACCTTACCCTAGATCAGGAGGTCAGAAAAGGAGGATTCAATGCCTTCCATCAGCACCTGCAGGCAGGTGAGTGATAAGTGAGGGACCAGAGAATCACCTGGGGAGGGTCTGCAGCGGCTAGAGTATCAGTGCCTCCATCCCTGGCCCTCCTAGACAGGCCTGAGGACTGTGGTTAAGCAGCCTGTATCTCCAATGGTATAAATTCTCTGACTTACGGGGGATCACTGAGGAATCACTGTTTCTAGTGTCTGCTTCCCATATTCTATCCCCAGGCATATGAAAGAGTGACGTTAGACATTACTTCCTTATAGGAAGCAATTCCTGCTTGGAATACCTAGAGTGGCTTCTCTTTTGCTGCATAAACTTCAGCAGATGCCTTGATCCACACTCCTTAGGTATAATGATCTGAGGGAAAGGAAGTCAGTCAGGGGGCTGAGGAGCCTCCTTGACCTTCTTCCAAAGCCCCCAGTGATGTCCAAAGTGGGGCTGCCTCTGAGAAACTGAGCAGGTGTAGGCATCAGAGGAGCAGTGGGGGCAGCCCAGCCCCTCACATCTGCTTCCCTGGTGGTTTATGCTCTGACCTGTAACACTGTGGGCAGGTAGCTGTTTGACTGCAGGCAGTAGTAGGTCCCAGCATCTTCAGGCTCCAGTGAGATGGTGAGAATGAAGTCTGTCCCAGACACACTGCTGCTGAACCATGATGGGACCCCAGTTTCCAACTTGGATGCTGCATAGATCAGGAGCTTAGGAGCTCTCCCTGGCTCCTGCTGATACCAGGCTAACTACTTGTTAATGTTCTGACTGGCCCAGCAGGTGATGGTGACTCTTTCTTTTGGAGCCATGGACAGGACGGCAGGAGACTGGGTCAGCACAATCTCACCATGGGAGGCTGAAACCACACAGGAAACATTATCAGAGTCTCAGGATATGTACATGTAAGTCACCAGTGTCTAGTTAGGTAGGACAGAGAATACTACTTATTTATAAAATAAGTGAAATTTATCTTTGGAAAGATTTCTGATGAAGAAAGAAAATCAGGGACGGAAAATCATATCCCCACTTTAACCTGCTTTGTCCAAATATTCTCACCTGGAACCCAGAGGAGCAGAAGGCCAAGAAGCTGTGATGGAGTCACCATCTTGCTGCTTTCGATGGGTCCAGTATGTTCATGACACACACCCAGAGACTCTGTTATAAGACTCTGAGAGGCAGAAACACTTCAGATCTAAAAGGAAGAAGATATGCAGATTATGGGGCATTCATATTGCTTAAAACTGAAAAATTAAGTTTGTCAGAAAAATCCCCCCACAGGACCCTATTCTTCTCTGGGTGTGTTAAGTCTCCGTCTTCTGGCCATGTGGAGGTTTTGAAAGTGCTTACCCCATGCTTGGCCAACTACAAGGTCTACCAGCAGGGGGCATGGCATATGATCTAATGCAGTCCTCTGGTGGACTTCGCGTTCACCCACAGTGAAGAGCGGGTCACATCCTCAGTCTAGGCCCAGGATTATGTTGACTCCCTGTTCTCTGCTACTGTGCGTTGTATGAACATCCCACAGAGCATCCTGCTAGGCCATACTGTATCAATTACACATCTGTTAATTGCACACGATGAGCAAGAAATGGTGAGGACTTCACTAACTTGCAAAAACACATGGGCTCCAACAGTGGAATGCAAACCCTACAAAAATTCATGCAGCACCCCTCCCTGGTGGCTATGTCAGGGGTCCAGATATCTGAGGAATGCGGGCACATCCTCTCTAAGATAAATTACAAGTATTTGCATCTTGTACCTCTGACCACTGAGGTTGAAGCACAGTATCCTGTTGAGTGTTGAGTGTTGAGACAACACAATCCACACTTGGATAAACTATACCATTCCATTTTTCAGATAATTCTGAAGTCACTAGTGTAGAGTGGGTGCAGAGTCAGGAGGGACTCTGTATCAGGTTTAGGTCACAATGCAAGTGGCCTTATCACGTGGGCCCTATGAACTCTCCAGTCATTGGATGGTATGTGGATCTGTGTCGGGAAAGGTCGGACACTCTGGCAAGCCCAGATGAAGACTCCTACCATAGCCTTCTGGGTTCTTTGGCAAGACTTGGCCCTTCTCAAAAACAACCTATTCACTGTTCAACAAGTAGTTTCCATCGTAGCACAGACCCCAGTAGACCTGTCCACAGCACATCAATTAATTATGTAACAGTGCTGTTCATCCTAAAGCATACCTGTCAGACAAACCAGATTGTAAGATTGGGTGGAGCCCAGCAGCAGTCAACTCAGGAAGGAGAAAGTATTTTCTTTACTAGTGGAAACAAGCAGATTCAGCGGGCACACTTAATTTATGGGACAAGAGTTTCAGATCACCACAATACTCACCACTTTTGCCCAAACACCCCTGCACGAGCTTCTATTTTCAGTCTCATGAGACTTTATATTTAATGCATTTTCTTATTTCTGCATTCTTGCTGCTCCAGCCAGGAAGCGACTGCCTCTCCCAAAATTAGCTAATTCCCAGAGGCAGTAAAAGACTTGCCCAAAGGCATACATTTGATATGCAAGACAGACAATCCTGAGCCCCAATCCTTTCTCTCTTCTTTTCAATGAGACCAGCAATCTGTGACATTTCCCTCTACCCAAATCCCCCCTGGGTACCAGAGGACAAGGGGCACAGCTATAGTCTGCAGCCTGCTGAAAATTTCAAACTCTCCAATCTTATGTCTAAGTAGCTTGTTGACTTTGTTTCTCCATTACTTCTCATGAAATACGCAGTAAAAAAATACAGGCCAGCAGTACTTCTCTCTGTATGCTCTTTTCAACTTGGTACTACCTGTGTCGCCGGGTGGAGTGCTGTGTGTTCTGTTTCCAGGGGACTATGCATACAATAAAAACTTTTTACTGCATTGTAATAGCTTTCATGTCTTTGTTTCTTACCACATCTGATTAAAGACGCAGGGCCTGCCAACCAGCTAATAACAGAGAAAGGACTCCAGGTTGTGCCCAGTTTCACATCAGATGTTGATGTAAGTTAAACTGGACAGCTCCCACACCATCCCACAATGAAATAAGATGTTTGGCTAGTAGACACTCAAAGAGCCCAAATGGTCATTGTAATGTGGCTGGGGAAGTGGCCTGAAGTAAGGATATGGATGCCCTATGGGGTGGCTGGCTAGGAAGGGTCTGGAAGGAGGAGAGTGGAAGGATAAAGGAGGAAAGATCAGACACAATAAATTACCCAGTCTAAATCAAAAAGAGAAAGTAAGCTAAAAACAAAACAAAACAAAACAAAACCCCCAATTCAAAACCAACAACAAAAAAACCCCACAGTATCTGGGATACATGGGACCAAACAAAAGATCTAACATTTGTGCCACTGGAATCGTAGAAAGAAGGGGGAGAAAGGATGGGGATGAAAAATATTTTGAACAAGCGATTGCTGAAAAATTTTCACATTTACCAGACCCCCAACAGCATAATCCTGAAGAAATATATGTCCAGACACATTGTATTAAAATTTCTGAGCACTAAAGAAAAAGGAAAAAGTATCATAGGCTGAAAGATAAAAATCAACATTTATCCAGAGAGGGAAAACACCTCGAATGACAGAGGATTTCTATTCAGAAACCATGGGGGCCAGAAGGAAATGGAGTCAACATTTTTTTTTCTAGATGTAATTGACATCTAATATTGTGTAATTCTAAGTTTTACACAATGTGATAATTTGATCTATGTTTATATTATGAAATGGTTACCAACATAAGGATAGTTAATGCAACCTTCACTTCACATAATTATCCTTCTTGCTTTACTTATTTACTTTTTTGTGGTGAGAACATTGAAGGTCTAGTCTCTTAGTAACCTTCAAGTACAATATAATACTGTTAACTACAGTCTCCATGCTGTACAAGAGACCATCAGAAATTATTTTATATACAGAAGTTAATACCCTGTGATCAACATCTTCTCTATTTATCTCACCACCCAACCCCTGGCAACCACCAATCTATTCTCTGTTCTATGTATTTGGCTTTTTTAGATTCCACATGGAAGTGATATTATACATAACATCTTTCTCCATCTTCCTTATTTCACTTAGCATATTACTTTCAAGTTTCATCCATGTTGTCCCAAATGGCAAGATTCCCTTCCCTTTCATGGCTGAGTCATAAATCCTTTTGTGTGTACACATGTATAACACATCTTCTTTATCCATTTATCCATCAATGGACACTTAGGTTATTTCCATATCATGACTGTTTTAAATAATGATGCAATGGACTCAGTGGTGCATATAATTTTTCAAATGCCCAGAAGTAGAACACCTGGATCATAGGGTAGTTCTATTGTTAACTTTCTGAGGAAACTCCATACTGTTATCCATAGTGGCTGCACCAATTTACATCCCCAACAACAACACCTGAGGGCGTTTCACCCTATCCTCTACACATCCTCTTTGTCCGTATCCGATATAATCTTTGGTATTTCTCTCTCTCTCTCTCTTTTTTTTTTTAAATAAATAGACACTGAGTTTTATCAAATACTTTTTCTGCGTCTGCTGAGACAATCTTATGATTTTTACCCTTAATTTTGTTTATGTGACATATCATGCTGACTGATTTAAGGGTATTGAACCATCCTTGCATCCCTTGAATAAATCCTACTTGATCATGGTATCTGATCCTTTTAATGTATTATTGAATTTGGTTTGCTAATATTTGTAGAGGATTTTTGCATCTATGTTCATAGGGATATCAGCCTCCAGGTAGAGCCCTTCTGTTCCGGATGCCAAGAGCTACAGCCTTGTCTCCCATTCCGTCCTGCTCCAGGAAGAGCTGGCCCCCCAGAATGGGATCCAGGAGGGGACGCAGATGCACATAGCTCAGGCTCCCTGAAAATACAGAAACATGATAATGTGGACATGCAGCTTGTTCCAAACTGCATGTAGGTGAACAAATGTTTAATTTAAAAGCCTGTTATTTGCCCTATAAATATGGCCCTTGTGGGGATGGTCCATTAAAAGTGTCCCCTGAGCGGAAGACACTCCACCCTGGATTCTCAGTCAGGACTCCAGTCTGGCTGTATCCATGGGGCTTCCCCAGCTGCTGAGGTGGGGTGTTTTAAGTACCCGCTACAAGGTAAAGTGGCCTTATTCTCATTTCTTGCCTACTATTCCCTTCCTGTATGTGCATATTCCTTTCCTCTTCTGTTCTATTAGGTTTTCTATAATAATAATAATAATAATAATAATAATAATAATAATAATAAAGTTTTCTTTCCTTTTTGAAGTTGAAACAGGGCTGTGGTGAATCTTTTGTGCAGCACAGGTGGGGACTCTGTGTTGTGATAAGAGCTACTGATGTAGATGTTCATCACACTTAATAATACCTTGGCAGCATCTAAACGGGCATTGACCACTCCACTGGGCACCCTTGCCTACTTCCATTGACACATAAAGTTAACCATTAATGGGGGAAATTGAGGGCAGAGTGATGGGAGAATCCACCCTTTGTGAGGGTGAGGTATGGATCCCCTGGCAGGGCCTACTTGATACAGGCTCTATCTGGGTCTTAGGAAATGGCTAATTTCATGAAGTGGTGCAGCAGCCACAGAGACCCACAGAACAGCCAGGGTGCCACCTGACAGACGAAGACTCAGGCATCTGCCCCACTCAGAGGAAAGATGGCAGAAGTGTTGTAGCTGGACTTGCAGTGTGCCTGAAGCCTCCACAGCCTCTGCCTTCCTCACTGGGACTGCATGCTCGTTGTCTTAAGGGAACCCTACACCTGCCCCCTTCCCTCTGTTTAAGAAGAAACAGCAGGATGAGGAAGAGGTGCAGGGAAATTTATATGGTACCCAAGCAACCCTGCCCTCACTTCTCAAAACCCTGGAGGGAACTGAATTTTCCTGAGGGCACCTAGATTTCATTTATTGCTTAAATCAACACAAAACAGAAATATTGAAATGAAAAGATAGAATAACTGAAAATCAGGATTCAGACTTCCCCTAGGTCCAATGAGAATCCCACGTGTCCCTCCAAGTGAGGAAATTCTGGGCCTGTCTTCCATCTCTTCCATCTCTCATCTCTCAGCCCTTGCACAGCTCCAGGACCCGAGCTCAAGTTTTTACCTCATTCTTACCCATCTGCGGGAGAAAATGGCTTCAGAGCTTGATGTTTCCCATTCTCCACTTTCTTTTTGTGCCTTCCAATTCTTTTGCCTCTTCCTGTCTCCCATTATTTATTTCTCAGCATATTTTGGAATTTACCATGGTTATTAATATGAAGAGCCAAGTTCATCATTTCTGGACACTGAAACCCATTTAAACACATTTTTAAATTGAAAATGGAAGCTCTTCATTTGGTCTAATAGCAGTTTGTCATTTTAGACTTCTAGGTTGTTCTCAGAGCTTCTGAGTTAACTTTGTGTGTTCCTGTCATACAACTCTATTTTGGAGTTATTTTTGGTTCCTTACATTTCCACTGGGTACTTTCACAACCCACTGCTTATGAGATTTTCTTCTGTTCTTCCTGACTGCTTTGCATAACCCCCTCCAGACCCAGACCAGCAGTTCAGGCTGTATAAAAGGGGCCTTTGCTATGTGAGCTGAGCCGCGTCGGGCAGGCAGGGGCAGCAAGATGGCATCACAGTGGCAGGTGCTCCTATCCTTGTTGCTGTGGGTCTCAGGTGAGAAGCTGAAAAGTGCCATAATCCTTCTGGAGTAGTGTCATTTTAAACAAGTTTTTAAGATATATAATAAGAAACACTGGTTATTTCCAAAATAGACCCAATGATGTACTGCCATGTGGTACCATTAGGAAGCATGTTTGCAATGACATATTTCAGTGTGACTGGGATAAAGTGTGTCTGTATCACCATTTTTCTGATTGCAGGTGCCCATGGGGACATCACAATGACTCAGTCTCCAGGCTCCCTGGCTGTGTCTCCAGGTCAACGGGTCACCATGAACTGCAGAGCCAGTCAGGGTGTTAGCAACTACGTAGCCTGGTACCAGCAGAAACCTGGGCAGGCTCCCAGGCTCCTCATCTATGATGCATCCAGCAGGGACACAGGCATCCCAGAGCGGTTCAGCGGCAGTGGGTCTGGGACAGACTTCACCCTCAGCATCAGCAACCTCCAGGCCGAAGATGTGGGGCACTATTACTGCCATCAGTATTATAACTATTTGCCCACAGTGCTTAAGCCTTGAACAAAAACCTGCTCCCCGGAGACGCGGGTCAGGGAGGCTTTGCTGCACCAGCTCTTTCCTCTTCACTTAGCCATGAACATGTGCGTTCCCCTATCTGCCTGAGAAGTCACTTCTCCTGACTTACTCCTTGCAGGGCTTGTAAGGCCCAGTAGAAAATGAAGGGAGCGGACTTTTCCTGCATCCTCCACCCCTTTTTTAAAAAAGATTTTACTTTACTTATTTATTTGCCAGAGAGAGAAAGAGCACAGCAGGGGAAGAAGGAGGCAGAGGGAGAAGCAGGGTCCCTTCTGAGCAGGGAGTCTAATGCGGGACTCTATCCCAGGATGCTGGGATCATGCCTGAGCTGAAAGCATCCACTTAACTGACTAAGACACCCAAGCATCCCACCTGCATCCCTTTTGTGGGAGGTTAATGAAGACAAATGCTGTGAAGATGTCTTAGGGATGCTGCCGGGAGTTTTTGTGCCCTAGGTGGCTGGATGTTTCCCAGGGTCCCAAGGCAGGAATGAGCCAGGAAGGTCTGTCTTTGGCCTCTGACCAAGGGCCATGAACTTCACACCCTGTGGGTCAGTTCTCCCTTCCTGATCCTCTTGGACTCTGGGACATTTCTCTTTTATTTCTTCATTCTCTTTTCCTCACCCTCCATCACCCTCCCACTCTAAACCTTCCCAGGATGAAACCTTTGAGCTCTCCTATTCAGAATCTCCCACGTGGAAGGTAGTGTCCCTCTCACTTTTCCCTTCCATGGACCCTGTTTCCCAGCCTTCCTGGCAGTGTCCTGGACATTCATTTCTGCTCCAGCTCCTTTCCTACCTCCCTTCTCTCTCTTCTCCATTTCTCCCAGGTGTACTCATTCTCACAAAGGCAATTCTCTCATTATTTTTTTCTTTTTGATTTTATCTATCTACTTATTGCTGGTGAGGATGGGCTGAGGGAGATGGCAAGACTTTCAGGCAGACACCCTGTTGAGTGGGGCCACCCTGTTGAGTTGTTTGACGCCCACTCTGTCTCAAACGCCTGAGATCATGACCTGAGCCACAACCAAGACTCGAACGCTCAACAGACTGATCCACCCAGGCACTCTGATTCCCTCACTCTTCAACCCTGTCACTTTAGAAACATGGGATACTGTGCCCCAGCACCTTTTTTCACCACTTGTCACCTTTTTCTTTAAAGTCATCCCTTGGGCATTCAGGTCCAGGGACCCAGGACTATGGCCCGAACTAAAGGCAGAGACTCAATCAACTGCGCCACCCAGGCACCCCTGAGATTCTCAGCATTGTAATGATGGAGAACTTGTCATGATTTTCTGATGGAGCACCTAAGGCATGGCCATGAGAGTGATTGATCAAGACTGGGTGGGGAAGAGACAATTGGAGGAGGATCAGCCAAACAACTGAGAGAGCAGGTAATGGAAGGTCATAAAATGAATACACTGAAACCACCAGGAATTGTGACAGGCTGAGAGAGCCTCTAGGAGGCTGGAACTAAAATTTTCCAGAAACCAGGAGAGACTTTGGGGCTGGTGTTAGTCTGCAATAAGGAGTGATCCTGGAGTAGCATATTCTACCTATCTTGATTTCAAACACTCTTCTTCCACTGTCTAGGCAGGCCTAGAAGTCTAGAAGTGGCTGAAGGGTGCAACAGAAGCTCGGTGAACAGGCTCCTGAGGATACACAGAAGCTCAGGGTGCTTTGAGAAGAGACGGGGTGGGGGCTACTGTGCATCTCAGTGGTTTGGTGGGTAAGCATTGGGGAAGAAGTTGTCCAGGTGGTGAGTCCTTTATCTCTCCATCTTCCATAATTTTTCCTTTGCCACCCTCTGCCTTCGCTGTTCTTTCCAAATTTAAAACGTTTTCTAGTGACAAAAGAGGCCTGTTCTTTGCTCCTGGTTTTGCACTAGAAGACTTCTTTTTTTTTTTTTTAATGTTAAAAATATGTTGGGAAAAGAGTAATGTGCATTGGTTCCAGCACAAGGATAGACCCACATCTAGTGTTTTCTCCTTCGTAAGATGTTTTTTGATGGATTAAAATTTGAATGGCAAAGTCAGGAAATAGAAGTACTCAGCAGATGGAGACTACAAACTTCTGGTAGAGAGGAGGTTCTGTGTGGGGACGGCTGTTGGAGGCAATGGGAAACGAGGTAGGGACGTGAGTGGAGAGGGCCAGACTGGGGCTGTCATGACTAGCAGGAGACCCAGAGAGAGGGCTGAAGTCTGATGTGCGGTCCTGTCATTGTGACAGTACATCCTGATGTTGTAAGACCGAAGTCATATTGTCGTTAGCTTGCAGGCTGCGGATGGTATGAGTCAAGTCTGTCCTAGAGCTGTTGCCTCTGAATGAAGGGCACCACATTAACTCAGGTGGAAGGGAGGTAAATGAAGGCCTTCGGCCCATGCTGGTGGAGGCTAAACAGTGCTTCCTGGCTGTGTGGAGGAGGCTCTCACTGGCCCTGCAGCTGATGGAGACTCTCTCCTGGGGAACGTCCAGGGACCTGGCAGCTTGTGAGAGTGTCATGAGCCCACCGGAAGCTGCCATCAGAGGCACACTGGGCTGATGCGGAGATGCTGTGTTTCTGTTAGAGCCAGAGTGGGCCTCTCAAGGTGAGGCCAGGCCCTAAACAGGCCTATGAAGTTGGTGGCATTCATTTCCTGTACCCTCCCAATATCACTCTTCTCAGGAAGCACGTGGGTCGCCCCTGAGGGAACTCTCAACTTGGGGATATACTCTCACCTAGATCCTAAGAGCACGTCAATGTTAGAGGCAGGGTGAACGTGAAGTTGGGCACAGGGGGTTCTCCTCTGAGCAGGAGTGACTGCTCTGCCTGAGAGGACTTCAGGAAGACAGGACATTGGTTTCCAGGACTGAGCAGATACAGTCCTGGGCTTATCCACACTGAGGCAAGTTCCTTGATTAGTGTCTGTTCCCAGCCTTCACCAAGGTTCCATGATCAGCCCTCTCACCCTTTCCAGGTCCTGAGGACATGTCAGGACTTCATTTGAAGGTGTTTTACTCAGTGGGGCCAACTTCCTCTCTCCATTGGAACCGGGCCACCCCAGTTCACTCTTTTATAATCCCACGACTTTCTTTTCCTGACAATAATCACAACTTGAAATACATTACTGTGGTGATTCTAGGGATTAAAAGTGTTCCTGAAATAACCCATATCCCCACAGTAGGACTACCCAGGGCACTCCCTCACGTGGCATCTCAGACTATAAGGCAAAGTTTTAAGAAACTGGTTTCCAAATCCCTTGGGACATGCTTGAGCTATACATGGAAATTTCTTGTGACCCTAAGTCCCACAGGGTTTTCTGAGAGCAGGTGTCCCCTTTGGCTACAACCTCAAGCTCTTCTGAGCTGATTTGCATGTTGTGTCATTAATAAAACCAAAGGCTGCTCTCAACATCCTTAAAGGCAGCTGGTCAGGCCCCACAACGAGCAGCCTCTGGTCCAGCTCTCAGAGATGGGGTCTGGAGATTCCCTGCTGTGGATCCTTCTGCTCTGGGCTCCAGGTGAGAGGGGGGCACACAGAGAACTGGTGGGTAAACTCACTGTTGCCATGATGCTTGAGGTGTCTTTGGGTTCTGGTGGCTGGAATTCAAGCATTTGGCGTGGGGTTCCAGTTGCCCACTTCCCTTCCATTTTCTGGTCCCTCAGAGTGTTGTCCATGACTCTGACTACAAGGTCATCAGTGCTGTGGGCCTCCACTGGGATGCTCTCAGTACCTGTGTCACATTTGTTGTGTTTCTCATTCCAGGCTACACTGGGGACATTGTGCTGAACCAGTCTCCAGCCTCTTTGACTGTGTCTCCAGGGCACAAGGCCACCATCTCTTGCAAGACCAGTCAGAAAGCCAGTGAAATTTTGGGCATTACACACTTTACTATATGGTATCAACAAAAATCAGGACAACGTCCAAGAATCCTGATTTATAAAGCATACAGGCGAGTGTCTGGCATCCCGTCCCGGTTCAGTGGTGGTGGGTCTGGGACTGAATTCAGTCTCATGATTGATCCTGTGAAGGATGGCGATGCTGCCAGTTATTACTGTCAGCAGAGCAAGGAGACTCCTCCCACAGTGCTCTGGGTGTAAGCAAAACCCTCCCCAGGCGGCTGCTCAGTGAGGCTCCATCCCTTAGGTGTTCCTCCTCATGACCCAGTGTTCTGGGTGGTTTGGGTAAAAGGGTCAGACTATGAGAGAGGAGGATCTCCAACTGCCATGTGTCTGTGTGTGTGTGTTTTCCACATAACCTGTTTTATAATTTAACGATCATATGACTACAGGGGTCACATAGTCACCTCCCCATGTTGTTTAGAAACTAAGAGCTGGATGTAGTTGTCTGTGCTCCTTTGATTCAGGTTTCTCCATCTCTGTGTCTTTCTCAAAAATGACTTCTTCTGTCCTAGATATATTTACTTGTCCTTTTCTCCTTGACCAATTTTGATGTCCTTTTTCTATGATACCTATCATGTATCTGGCCAAGGTCTTCTCTTGTCTTTTTCTATTTTCTTGAACATTACAGGTAGAGTGAACTCCAGAAGCCTGAGTTTGCACAGTGTCACGGATGAAAGGGTCAGTTTTCACATCTAACTCTACCCGTAGCTTTGCCTCCCTTGGGCTTCTGTATCCTCCCCAAGGGGAGCTGGGGAAACTGACAAATAGTGCCCTGTAACATGTCAGTGTCCTTAGATTCCCATTAGTTTCTAAGCTTGTAACAGTGTGTCACCATTTAGGAATTTTACTGTCCTATTCCTTTTTTATTGCCCCGCAAAAATTTAGCACAAAGTTAGTGGCTAAAACACAATTGATCATCACACAGTTTCTAGGAGTCAGGCTTCTGGCAGGGTTTACTGGGTTCTCTTCTTATGGTCTTCCAGGATGAAACAAGGTGCTGGCCAGACACCCTTCTCACCAAGAGGCTTGAAGAATCTGTTTCCAAGGTCATTTCAGGTTGTGGGAAGAATTCTTTTCTTTGTGACTATCTGACTAAAGGTCCTGACTTTTGGTGGCTGCAGGCTGGAGGTCACATCAATGTCCTAGAGGCCACTCAAAGTTCCTGACATGTGAGATCCTTAGTAATCATCCTAGCAAGGGGAAATCCATCCAGAAGAGAGAGAGCTTACTTCCTCCCTTAAGGGCTTTGTCCTGATTTAGTGAGGTCCACCCAGAATAATCTTCATTTTAATTAACTGAGATTCAACTGATTTCGGATGGTGGTTACATCTACCAATTCCCTTCCCCTCTGCAAGACTGCATGGGCTCGAAGGAGGTCACAGGATCTGCCCACACTGAATAGGAGGACATATACCCTGGGCTGTAGGTGTCATGGCCCCCCCCAACAAAGGTCTGTCTGCTACAACTGTCCCACTTACATAATGCTTTTTTGTTTGCTTATTTCCATTCTCTCTCTCCCAAGAGTCTCTGGTGCCTAGGACATCAAATACAAAATCTCCCCAGGTAGTGGATCATGAACACCATGATCCCACCCCTCAGGGCCATGTTTCCCTTCTAGCTTCTCATATTTCTCCTGTTGCTTCCCAACTGAAGAAATAGCCAATGTTTCCCTTGGCTTTGTGTTAAATTTATAATAAATTGATAAACAAATAACATTAGACATGTAGTTTGAAAAATGCCTGAATTAGGAAAGAAAGAACCATCTCATATGAATGACCTAAGCTCCTACCCTAAGAACCTAGAAAATAAAGAGCAAACAAAATCCAAGCAGGTAGAATGAAGGAAATATAAAAATTAGAGTGGAAATCAATGGAATATATATTCTAGCCCCTCAAAACTTAGGATCCTTTTAAAACCATCATGAGGTAGAGAGCTGAATGTATTTTCATGCTAATGAGCGAATGGCTGCTTATCATTCAGTTTCAGACTTAAAGGTAAATGTTTTGGCTCAAAAAAAAAAAAAAAAAAGTCTGTTTTGTCTCAGTCTGATAGTTGGGTGGGGACAGGTTCTCTTCTCTAGAGGGAGCCAGGGCCTGTCATCATGTAACATCCCTGCATATATCTAGGCTCCAGATCACACACTGGGGTTCTAGTTTCCCTACACTTTGCGGGTTCAGAGGTCTTTACAGAGACTTTAATGTATGGACAAGGGCTCAGTTCAGCAGCGGCCAGGGAAAGAGAGGGCACCCCTGTGGGGGTTGGGATTTGCTGCTGGAAATTATGTACAGCAGATTCTTACCACAGAGGAAATTCACCTCCCACACTGCCCCTTTCTTTGGTAATGGGGTTGAATTAAGCTGTCTGGACAGGAACGAGTAGGTGATGCCCTGGTCCGGAGGTCCACATGCCTCCTAAAAGCCCTGAGATCCTTCCCTCTCCTCTACCCGCATAGCTTCTACAGGTGGAAGAACCACAGGGACTTCTAAGCCAGGACACCCTCACCCACCCACTGTTGAATTGCTTCTTCCTCTGCAACCACAAAACCCTCTGAATTGGATGTGGTTGGGAACTCTTCACTGTCTCACCATCAGAGGCCCTGGAGGCCTAAGGTGCAGCCCATTACTGTTGCCAGCAGGGGGCAGCCACCCATCCACAGTGTTAGACACAGCAACAAAAGCTGGAGCTGAGGGCCCAGCTGTGCTCCCTCAAATACCCTGAAGGTCACGGGCTCTGCTTCTGAGTCTGGGGGACCTCACCGTGGCCCTCTGTAGTGCCTGGGCTTGGCTGACTGTAGAAGACGCTTGGCCTTCAGAGGGAAGAGGAGGAACAGGGTCTGGGGAATGAGTCGGTTCTCAATGGGCTCCGTTTTGATGGCAGACTAGGTGGTGAAGAGAAAGGTGTAGGTGTGATGCTATTCCTCCAGAGCATTACTCTTGTTTTGTTTTTGTTTGTTTAAGATTTTTATTTATTTATCTGTCAGAGAGACAGAGCAGAAGTAGGCAGAGGGGCAGGCAGAGGGAGAAGCAGGCTCCCTGCTGAGCAGAGCCAGACATGGGGCTTGATCCTAGGACCCTGGGATCATGACCTGAGCTGAAAGCGGACATTTAACTGACTGAACCACCCAGGTGCCTCCCCCACCCCCGACTTAGGTCATTCTTAAAACAAACTTACTTTCTGCACTGCCCTGTAAGGCTTTCTTTGTTAATGGGATTGAATTAAACCTGTCTGGACAGGAACACATAAATAATGCCCTGGACCAGATGTACACACGCCTCACAAAAGCATGGAGCACCTTCCTTCTCCTATGCCCGCCTACCTTACACAAATGGAAGGACTGCAGAGACTTATAAGCCAGGACCTCCTCACTCACACCCTGCTGATTTGTATCTTCCTCTGGAATAAATAATCCTAAAATTTATATGGAACCAGAAAAGATCCCCAATAGCGAAAGGAATGTTGTAAAAGAAAAGCAAGGCTGGCAGCATCACAATTGCAGACTCTAAGCTTTATTACAAAGCTGTCATCATCAAGTCAGTATGGTACCGGCACAAAAACAGACCCATAGATCCATGGAACATAATAGAGAAAGCAGAAATGGACCCTCAACTCTATGGTCAAATAATCTTCGACAAAGCATGAAAGAATACCCAATGGAAAAAATGAAAATCTCTTCAACGAATGATGTTCGGCAAATTGGACAGCCACATGCAGAAGAATGAAACTGGACCAGTTTCTTAGACCGTACACAAAAATAGACTCAAAATGGATGAAAGAACTCAACGTGAGACAGGAATCCATCAAAATCCTAGAGGAGAACACAGGCAGCAACCTCTGTGACCTCGGCCACAGCAACTTCTTGCTGAATGTTTCTCCAAAGGCCAGGGAAGCAAAGGCAAAAAATGAACTATTGGGACTTCATTGGGATTAAAAAGCTTTTTGGTAGAAATAAAGTAGTGGTAGAAATAGAAAAAAGGGAACCATGACAAAACAGTGATAGCCTACATTGCACCATTATTGTGTTGTCATTGTCGGACTACTAGATCTCCAGAAAATGAAAGTTCAGAAAGAAGAAATATTTATTTATTTATTTATTTGATATTTTTACAGCATAAGGAATCGAGTCAATGGTGTTGTAATAGTACTGTATGGTGACAGATGTGGCCATAAAATAATGTATAAACTTGTTGAATAACTATGTTGCACAGCTGAAAAGGGATAGCCCTATGTGTCAATGATGCTAAAACAAAAAAAAAGAGGAAATATTTTAAATCCTTGATCCAAACATCTTCTATAGGAATTCAAAGAAAAAGAAGTTCTTGTTCAGGGTCGGTGTTCTAGGAGGCTTCTGAATTCACCTCCTCCCATGGACACGTGGAACCTATAGCTACCCATGGGACAACTCCCCCTGTGAGACATCCAGAAAGTAGGCAAGAGAATCCTACACATTGGGTTAAAGAAGTCATACCCACATTGAAACACATGCACAAAGCTGGGACACATTCTTGCCATGAACTCCACCTCCAACTGAACCATATACCATTGGAAGGGATCTTGTAACTCCTGGTTTCTCCCTGAAGAGCAAAGGGTTTGGACCCAACTTCTAGTGCCCCTCCTTGCAAAACTTCCACCTGAGGAACCTGCCCCAAAACACGTCAATCTGGAAGCCAGTGGGGCAGTGCATGGAGACCCCCACAAGACAACAGTAAACAAAGAAACAGGGAGCAGAAGGAACCACCCACCTCCCAGTCTTACTCTCAAAGAAGGCTACTTTCAGATCTTAAATGCTGTTGCCTGACAGTTAGGCTTCCAATTCAGAACACATCTACAGGCTAACTGCATTCCTCCCTGGAAATCAGGGAAGCCTGTGTCTGCGCTCTGCATTCTCTCTCTGCCCAGCTCCAGGTCCCTGATTCTTCCTGGAAAGAGCTTGTGCACTTGTCTGGTGCCCTGGCAGCCCTTGACCACCTGGCTGTATTGGCCAGCAGGGCTGAAGTTCTCACAGGGCTTGAGCAAATAGAGACAAATAAGTATTTTCAGAAATAATACTTGTGTCTTAGAACTGAAAAATCATACTAGCAATAAACTTGCAAATATTACCATAAGCTCGTGATAAACTTCCAGACAGATGAATTTGCAAGAATAATATTTATGTATTATAATCTTAAATAATACAATAAATATGTGTAATTGATGGTAAGACTATTAATTTGATATTTTGATTGAGTATAAGATTTTTCTGGATTGCTTTTCTGCACTTTCATTTATTATGGTGTTAAAATTTGTACTTTTAGCAAACTCAGTTTCCATATGTAATTGAAATTAACACTGTCTTCTGGCAAATATAAGATCTCAAATATTTTTTTTTTTTAGATCTCAAATATTTTTTGATAATTTTTAATTTTGAAAGGGTTTTTTTTCTGATGCAAAAGAAAAAAAAACCCTGAGTTGTTCGGAATATTTTATAGTCTGCTATGACATTACAGTGACTTTCTGATTAATTATTTGAACTATAAATTTTAATATGTCTAGACATCATGAAACATTTCTAAAAAAATGACTTAACTCTTCACACAAATTAGTTTTGTGTAAGTCTGATTTAATGTTAGATACAAATGTATACAATGATATCTTAATGTTTCTGCCGGTATTTCTTGCAATATGTAGATATAAAACATGAAACTGAATGTAGCTCCATAATTTGCATACATTTAAAAACACCTGTTTATTACATTCTACCTCTATGCCTTCAATTACAACTAATCCTAAAATTGTCTTGTTAAAGATTGTTCAATATGAAGCTTTATATAAAATAGTGCTCTTCATCAAATGTCACGACATTTAAATTAAATATTTATTTCTAGCACTGTGGCTACTTAGTTTACATTGCCGTAGCAGTTTTCAAAACCGAGATCCTAGGGGCACCTGGGTGGCTCAGTGGGTTAAAGCCTCTGTCTTCGGCTCAGGTCGTGGTCCCAGGGTCCTGGGATCGAGCCCCACATTGGGCTCTCTGTTCAGCGGGGAGCCACTTCCCCCCTCTCTCTGCCTGCCTCTCTGCCTACTTTAAAAACAAACAAACAAACAAACAAACAAAAAAACCGAGATCCTAAATTCCCTAAAGTATTCTCATAATTCATTTTTGACATATAGGTATGCTATACTATGCTCATTTCAAGTGTAGCTACCATCTCCCTCCGCACAACACTGTTGCAATATCATAGACTATATTCCTTTCCTTGTAACTTTCATCCCTGTGACATACTCATTCCATAACTGGAAGCCCGTTTCTCCCAATCTCCTTCACACATTCTTCCCCTCCTGCCTGTTCCCTTCCCCTCAGGCAACCACCAGTTTGGTCTTCTTATTTATGGGTCTTTCTGCTTTTGTTTTATCTTTGTTTTGCTTTGTTTTAGATTCCACATATAAATGAAATCATATGATATTTGACTTTCTCTGGACTTACTTCACCTCACATCATACCCTACTGGTCCGTCCATGTTGTCCCATATGGCTAGATTTCATCCTTTTTATGGCTGAGTAAAATTTCATTGTATATATGGACATTCTCTTTACAGGATTAGGAGCTTATATCTGCTATGGTCTTTCAAGTCCTTCTGGGAGTTTGAAGAAAAAGTTGTACTAATCGTTCTCAGCCATATTTCCTGTGGGGTTAGTGTGTATAGCATGTTATCTAGTGAACATAGTACAAGAACAGTTAGTGTAACTGGGAAAGAAGAAATGCAGAGAGTGGGAAAATAAGCAATAATAAATTCTGAAGGATATCAAATATTATCCTACTGAAAATATCACAAACTTTTTTAGCTCAAAAATGTATGTAATTGTGTTGCCACAAATATGCCTCAGGTTTCTGACCCTCAGGTTGAGTAATTGTCCCTGACCACATATACAGGCCTGGAGGGTCAGGGTGAGGTTCAGGGTGGCTGTCCTGGCAGTTCACTGCTCAGCCCAACAGGATGATCACATCCCTTCTCGAGCTGGCTGTGCCACGCTGAGGCTGTTGGCTCCCAGAGATCAGGACTCGGTCCAAAGCACTGAGCTGCACGTTATTGTCCTGAGTTCCCCAGCACCTGCCTCTGATGCAAGCTCAGAGCCTCTGCTGTGCCGGCTCCCTGCTCAGGCAACACACGTGCCCAGGGGGGAACCACTAGACAGAGAGGTTTGTGTTCAGGCCTGAACCACTGTGGGAGGATCGTGTGTACCTTGCTCGCAGTAATAAACTCCCACATTGTCAGCCTCCACCCTGCTGATTGTCAGGGTGAAATCTGTCCCTGACCCGCTGCCACTGAACCTGTCTAGGACCCCAGAGTATCTGTTGGAAACTCTGTAGATCAGATCCTGTGCGGACTGGCCTGGTTTCTGCAGGTACCAACTCAAATAGGTGTTTCCATTACTGTGTACGAGGCTCTGACTGGCCCTGCAGGAGATGGAGGCCGGCTCTCCGGGGGTGACGGACAGTGAGAGTTGGATCTGAGTCAGCACGACCTCCCTACCGGTTCCTAAAATAATGAGAGACAAGTACAGATTATGGAGCAACATTATAAGCCATTTTTATGATTTTAAATTTCATTTATATGAGGCTAAATCACATTTTGTGATTGGATTCCTACTCTAAATATATCTGAATTCCATGGATAATTCAAGAATTTCAGGGCACAGAGTGGCCATAAGTTTTTTTGTTTTTTTTTGTTTTTTTTTCAGCATCTCACTAAAGCACTGTTCTTTGTTCCTAGCTTTCTTCATGGTTTTCACGGATCACAAAATTAAATACTCCTTGCTGGAGGGCAATCTCACCTCTGGACAGAGCCAAATAGGGACTACCAGCACCCAGACAGCTCACCCTCCCCACCCCAATCTCCCATCTCCTCCTCCCTCTGCTCTTACCCTGGGACCCAGAGCATCAGCAGCCCCAGGAGCTGAGAAGGGAATCTCATTTTGAGAAGCTGAACTAATGAGTCCTAGTAAGTAAATACAAGCTGAGAGCTGACCTTTATGTCAGACTTCCAAGGCAAGGTCTTCCCCAGGGGACAATATGCAAATCCCGTGGTGGGTGTGGCAGAGTGGAAAGAGCCAAAGTCAGGGTACAGGTCCCTCTCCTGGGAGAGCAGTAACTTAAAATGTCTTCTGTGTTTGGAGGAAACGTAACGGAGACAAATTCCGTACTGCCTACGTGGGAAGCAGCATCTCCCTGTGATAATCAGGATCTGTGGCAGGACACAGTGCTCATAGCCCTGCCTTCTGAGACAGATCCAGAGACCCTGATGACACAGGCAGGCATGTCCAGAGTCCATGTCTGGCAGGTGAATGGCCATCCTGCCTGGATTCCTGTCAGCTAATGTCCAGAAGGAAACAGGTCCCACTCCCACTCCAGCTGACTGGCTGGTGATCTCCAGACCCCAGGATGAACTATAGTCTCTGGGATGTGCTGTTTCCAGGTTAATGGCTTTAGACAATTTAATAATGATTTTAAGTGAATTAAGGTAACCCAGGACCAGGTGAATTATCTACTCTTTGAGAAGATGAAAGTGAGAGGGACTTGACAGGTAGAAAGGAATCTCTCACTTACAGGAGGAGAGCTCATAGTCTGTAGAAGAGAATAGGAGAGAAGACAGAATTTTATGCTTCAGGCAGTGAGTATGAAATTTGTGGCAACCGTTTGTTACAATGTGGTGTGTATCCTGTCATACTTCTGTCTCCCTACCCAGAGAGAATGATAGATGGATAGATGGATAGTAGGCAAGACAGACAGATGATAGACACATACTCACCATATGATGCATATTAGATAAGGTAGACACACTCACACACATACCATATCAAACAAAGAGATTTCTTAAGTCAACATTGCCTAAGAGGATGGACAGAATGAGTAATGTTTCCCCTTTCCCAGAAAACAATGTTTTCCCTTCCCACACAGAGGCTTCCTCATCATGTGTATTCAGTTTCTGTCAGGGGGTCTGGTTCCTTGTTAGCTCTATGTGAGAAGTTGTTGTCTCTCACTTGGCTTTTATGTTCAGCATCCACAGCTCTGAATCTATAGTTGAAAATGAGATTCTGTAGGTGAGAGTAACAGGGACTGGGATAAAACTTCTAATAATTTGGCATCACCCATACCTATGATGGATATTTTCTGAGGTCTTCGGTGAACCACAGTCACTGTGAAACACAGTGCAGGGTCAGAGCTGCCCGGGGCATCAGTTTACCAACCATCCTTCATTAAAGTGGGGACATAACCTGATGATTCTGCCTGTGTCAGCCTGATGTAGGTGTTAGTCAATCGTTGGTGAGAATTGTGTCAACCTCAAAGTACTTCACAACTCAAGTCACTGTCAGGAAAAAATTCCTGGAGAAACTGAAAGAATAGAATTTGTAGTTCTGTTAGATCTCAGGTAATTCAAATCCAAGGTCATACTGAATTGAAGAGTTACTGAATACATGCAAGTCCAGGCAAGGTTACACAACAAATCTCGGTCTGAGTATCTTCTAGGAAATCCCCCTAGAGTGCGATTTTGTACCATAGTTGGAAGAATTATTATGTAAAAATGGTACTGAAAGTAAACCCTGAACTCTATGGAGGGACTTGGGTGCTGATGACAAGTTGTGATAGAACTAGGACTAATAGCCCATGTCTCCTATGCTACTAGCTGTCATTTTATTTATTCTTCTATGTGTTTTCTCCCTTGATCTTTTCTTAGAGTGCTAGCCAATGCAATCCTGAATCTTACTCTTGAACATGCCGGCCCACCTCATGAATCCTGTGCTGGTGAGTGATTAAGAAAGCTTACCCACTGATACAAGAAAAATCAGGAAAAAACAAAAAGGAAAATATAAGATAATATTATAAATCTTAAGATGAGTTTGAAAACCATTAATTACACATGTTAAATTAAGAATCACAATATCTAACACTATGTGTCAAATATAATAAAAAAGGCCAGAATCACATTAGCCATTATCATGTGTGAAACCTCAATGTGTGGAAATTTGGCTGAAAATTATTCATCCATCATGTTTATTTACTGTGTATCAGTTTTTTTTTTAAAGATTTTATTTATTTAGTTGACAGAGAGAGATCACAAGCAGGCAGAGAGGCAGGCAGAGAGAGAGGAGGAAGCAGGTTCCCCGCTGAGCAGAGAGCCTGACGCGGGGCTCGATCCCAGGACCCTGAGATCATGACCTGAGCTGAAGGCAGAGGCTTAACCCACTGAGCCACCCAGGCGCCCCACTGTGTATCAGTTTTGAAACTATTTTTTGTACAATGTATTCCTAAGAGTGCTTGAACTTCAAAAACATTACTATTTCCTACAAAACTTAACATGAAAACTTTAAGTCTCCTTTTGTGTTTGGTTGTTTATCTCATAATTTCTTGCCCCAAAATACTGAAAAAATGCAAAACCTTCTAAAAGTTCTTTTTTGACAGAGAAGGCTTTGAAATTTTCCTCTGCTACCTGTAGACTGAAGAAAAGACTGTTTGTATTTCCTAAGAGGAGTCTATATCTCCTGTGTCTGTAGGAACTTTGTTGTACCCTGGACAATAAAATGACTTCATCAGTGTTGGTCACTGCACACCACACAGAAATCATTGGCATCTGTAAGGGATGTAAGAAGAACCCCCATGAGGTCCAGGTGGGGAACAGGACTCTGGGAATCTCTAATCCTGACCACCATCACCTCAATGAGCAAGGACTTATGCAGGTGGATTTTATTGCACTTTTGTCTCTTGGCCAGGGGATGTCCCTTTGGAATCCATAAAAGTGGAAGCCAGTGTGTCATTTGTGTCCCTTGGGGTGGTTCTCTTTCTGCTTTGGTTATGTGAGTCCATTATTCTGTGGTCAGGGTGTGTGGGTGTGAGTGTGATGCTGTTATACATTCTGTAGGACTTGATCTATACATTTTCTCAAGCCAAACAGCACAAACTTATATTGCTTTGTCCAAGTTGATAGACAACTGAGTTGTGTCCAGACTGAATCCAAATGGAGACTCTCTCTGCCACCCAGCAGAGGGAGTGTCCCCAACAGGAGGTGTTGGGTAGATTTTTGGGACCTGTGACTGAAATGGGTCACCTTTTCTAAATAACTGCAAATATTCACCCACTAGAGGATGAACTTACAGAGAATAGTTTTGGCTCCAGGAGGCTCCCATGTATATGTGAATGTGTTGATCTTCTGACTTTATAAGTTATTTGAAAGCCCTGATCTCTGTATACATAATCTGAATTCCTTCCCAATATTGTCATTTCTTTTCTTTGCACTTTTTGGAATAACTAATAGAGAAATAAATTTTCTAGAGCTGAGATTCATGTCAGTCCTGTGAAGAAATGGGAGCAATGTCTTATGTCGGCTGGGAAGATTATTCCTATATCGATGCTAATCCTTGGGCAGGGCCCAGTCACTACACTCTAATCAGGGAAGTGAGACAGAAGTTCCCTTTGACTACAGGCCACCTCATAAACCTTCATTTTAATAAACTCTTAACTGTGTGTAGCAGTTTGCATCCCCAACTCAAAGTGTCTCCTGTGAGGGATGAAATTTCTGAACTGAGGATTCTCAAGGAGTCCTACAGCTTTCTTGTTAGTTAAAAAGTATTCTTCCACTGCTTTAATTTGAGATGGATTGTTTGTTCGTGTGTTTTCTTTTTCTCTGTGGACAACTTGTTCCCTTGTCTCCTCCACCAGAGCACTGCCTTCCCCTGTGTCCTTCTAACAGAGAGCTCTCTCATCAGGGCAGAGAGGACACATTCTGAGCTCAAGCCTTAAGCCCCGAGTTCCTTAGGGAAAATAAGAAGCAAGATTTTCTCCATACATCCATGGGAAAACCTTAAGGTCTTTCCTTTGAGATCTGGCCTTCTCCTGAGTCAATGTGCTTGAGAATAGGAACTGACTTAGGTCTAGGAACTGAGTCAGAAGCTGTGACTTTAGGCTTCAGCAACCCTGAGCTAGAGTTTTCCAGTTAGAGAGACAAAATATCTGAGGGGTCAGCACATTGATTTAATTTCTCATAACATGTGCTCAATTATCTACTGCCACAATCTCTCTTTCTGACATCATTCTGTCCCTGTGCATTTTGGAAAATGGACAGCTTCTGCCCATGCAGGTTATTCTGGCCATGTGGTATGTGCTATTCTCTAACGTCACTGGTCACAGGCATTGTTCCCTGGAAAGCAGACTCACATCGAGTATAGCATGTGTGACCCTGGCTGGGGAATGTTCTCGACATCACCATCTGCGGAAGGAGAATGCAGGATTGGGCAGAGGGGGAGTGGAGCTCGGATGCAGTAGGACAAAAGCCTAAGCCAGCCCCCCAAGGGGTGAAGCCCTGTGGTCGCCCTCCAGAGTGGACCTGACTGGGGACACACGGGTCAGATCCTTACCCGGGATATCATTGCTTCCTCTCCTGCTGTACCTTCATGCAGTTGTGATGCACCTGCAGAGGAGCAGGCCTTTTCATCGTGGTTCCTCCTTTCTCCTCAGATTCCCTCACTTTCACCTTTATTTTTGTTCTTTATGGAATGTATGGAGAGTCTATCAGACTATTTTTGTCATCACTCTGGGACTTTGGTTTTTTATTAGAGGAGTTTTTTAAGTTTGTGACAGGAATGAAAAAGGACTTTAGCTTTGTTCAGGGAAGACCTCAAATCTGGGTCTATATTCATCCCATGTGTATGTTTCGGGAGGAGACTGATGTCCCCGCACATTGTGGAGAAGGTGTCCCCACTGTCGCAGACCCTGAGCACAAGGAACCACCTGGGGGTGGAGAAGCTCCAGTGCACAGAATCCAGGTGGCGGTCCCTGTCCAGCTGTGTGGAGAACACCAAACACTTTCAAGATGGAGTTTCCTCAGGGGCACCGCCTCCTGGCTCTTGGTCTGCTCTCAGTGGCTTCGAGTCCACACTTCATCATCCAGAGCAGCTGCCTGTGGCTCTGCAGGGTGGCATGGAGAACCCTGCTTGATAAGGACTAGCCCATTGGGAGTGTCATCATCTAATGGGAGTGAAGACAGGACCTCTGTCTCTGACCAGCTGTAGACATGGGGTTCCATGATTCCCTCCTCAGGTGTGATTAGTTTGCTAGAGCAGCTCGCATCACTTAGAGATACATCTACTTATGTTTCCCAGGTTATTAAAAAATATGATAAAGACTCAGATGAAGAGCTAGATGGAGAGATACACAGCGGGGATTGGGAGGATCCTGAGTGTAGCAGCTTCTGTCCCCAGGGCATTGGGATGTATCACCCTCTGTTTGTTGATGTGTTCACCAACCTGGGAGCTCTCTGAACCCTGCTCTATTTAGATCTTATGGAGGCTGTACCAAAGAAAGAAGTAGGCTTTGTTTATGTTATGTTTGTTTTGTTATTATGACCTTCACACTTCGTTATTCAGGCTTTATACCTTAATTTCTTTCCGATAAGGAATAATGGCAGGAGATTCAAATCTTATATTTGGGCAACTCTTTAAATACATTTCTGGTTTGCAAAAATGTTCTTGTGCCTCTAGGATTTTCCCAGCCTTGCTTCTAGGACGGCCCCAGCTTCATTCGCAGCCGCCAGAATGGTGTGGGGAAGGGACTATCCTGTCCGTGTCCCAGTCATCTTGGCCAAGGTTTCCCTGTACATGTGTCTTCAAGCATATCAAATCCTGTGGCTGATATGGAAGAAGGGGGAAGAACACATCTGTGTCTGGACTGTGCAGTTTATGCTCTAAGTGAATCTGCTTTGGTCCTCACCTTGCTAAGCAGCTCTTCATGCATCCCGTCCAGAGCGGACTGGTGAGGTGGGGCAGGCCGGGTCTCAGAGCAAGTTGGGATCTCTGTCTCTGCTGTTGTGCTTTCTGCTGCTCTGTGCTCCACCTGAGAAGAGGAAGGTGGAAGGGAAATGATTCTCCAAGTGTCCTTGCCATGGAAGCTGGGATTGGGAGTCACAGAGGGTCTCATGACGTTAGACATGTGCCTGAGAGAATCTTTCTCCAAGAAACTGATCCTTCATCCCAAACTACCTCCCCTGAAAATCCAAATACATACACACATTCGTGTGGATTATATTAATTCCTGTATTTGTGCTGACTTTTGCATAGCTAGTGAAATCGCAGATTGTCCAAATGGGAAATTGAATTTTAGTAATGGAGACAGACACAGAGCAAACATTTTTTAAGGAAAATTTATTGTGTTGTCAATTAGAAATAAATGGTAAGCTGAACGTGCATATGAGAGGACATGCATTGTTACCTACCAGGGTCCACGCACCATACACACCCAACGATAGTAAAACTTTGCTAAGAGAAAACAAAGGAGACCCAAATAAATGGAGAAATATTACGCTTTCATGCATCCAAAGACTCAATATGTCTGTCTCAAGAAATTGATCCTTAGTTTCAATGTACTTCCAGTAAACACCCAGTTACTTTTTTGCACATTATAAAATGTATAGGGAATTCTGAGCTAAAAAGAACCAAGACAATTCTGAAAAAGAACAATGTTGAGAGAACACCCTATTGACTAATAAGACTTATTTAAATACACATGGGCTCCTGGGTGGCTCAGTTGGTTATGCATCTGCCTTTTTGCTCAGGTCCTGGGAAGGAGAACTGGGTCTGGCTCCCTGCTCAGTGGGGAGTCTACTTCTCCCTCTGCCCCTTCCCCACCAGCTCATGTTCACTCACTCTCAAATAAATAAGTGAAATCTCTTTTTAAAGGATGTATTTATAGTCACAGTAATTAGGGCACTGTAGTATGCCACAAAGATATAAGAGAGACCAGGGGAATGAAACATAGTCATATATAGACATATATCTTTGGGGACGCTTAATTTGTGACACGTGACTCATAGGACAATTAACAAAGGAATGTTTCTTCTAGTATAGTGGGATGGTTCAAGTGGACATTCATACTGAAAGAGAAATGAAATCTGCTCCCCTACTCTGCATCATGTCCAAGAACCCAATACAGCTAGATTATAGAACTAAAGTACAGTGATAAAGCTTACAAAAATAGTAAGTAGTAATATATTCATCAATTTGAGGTATGAAATGGCTTTTCAGATAAGGCATGAAGGGTACTCCGTATGAAAGATTGGTAATTTGGGCAGCGTCAAAATGATCACAGGTTTCAAAACTACCACTCAGATAAAGCAGAGAGAGGATAAAGATGTTTGCAAATACCATAATTGAAGCATCCATTCCATTCTAGATCAGTAACTGGTTGTTTCCAGTTTGGAGTTGTCATAAGCAACACTGTCATGACATTCCCTGAGCACGTACACTCTCAATTCTGTTGGTTATACCAGAGTTAAAAAGTACTGAGTCCCGGGGTGTGCATATATTCCTCATTTGTAGATGATCACAAACAACTTTCTGACATGAATGTGCCAATACACATTTCAGCAGCAGCACGTGAAATGTCCACTGGCTCTTCAGCCTCACCACAACTTATCCTTGGCGGTTAGCGCAACATTAGCCCATGTGGTTGTGGCATAGCAACAACACAGTGAGATTTTCATGGGCAGTTCCTGCATTACTGATCAAATTTACCCCCTTTGTATTCAATTACTTACCATCTTTGCACAAATAATTCCATATTGTGGCTCTTTTTCCCCCCTTACTTGGCTCATTATAGGCTTATTAAAAGCTATTTGATGATTATATATGTTGCAGATATCTAGGGCTTCCCTAGTTCGATCTGTGTCCTAACTGAGGCAGATCTTCCCCCAGAGCACTGACCCAGGCACTGACATAGACTCTAGACAGCAGGGTGGGCTGCAAAGGGCCATCTGGGCTTCCAGTTCTAGAGACCATTCACTTCCTCTTCTCTGCCCTTGACAACCCATCCCCAGGTGGTGATGGCAGAGGATGCCGAAGGCTCAGCCTGAGAGAAGGATTTCTCTCCTGTGTCCTCCTGCCTTACCTATCACTTAAGCTCCTCCAGATGGTGTATGGAACAAGCCCATTGAGAAGAAAACAGAAGCCATTCAACTCTCACTTTCCCAACCTTTATGTACATTTCAAGGAAGCAGTTTTATCATTGCTACTCCAACTTCCACATAAACGGTCATCACATCAGGAGTTAGAGCTTACTGACAGTCAGACATTATACACCCAAAGGTCCTGATATTATCAGAGAATTCCCTAAAGTCACCCCATTAGGGCTGGGGACAAAGCTACATTGCCTATGGAAGTGTGAAATTGATCCCATTCACTTAACTTCCCTTTGTCTCAGTTTCTGTGTCTTTGAAACTGTGACAACAATGGCTCTGTTTGCAGTTGAAACAAAAGTAAGGTATTTGGCACTGTATCAAACATATAACATATATTAGTTTTTATTTTATTATTATCACTACTGTGTTCAGTGTTCCCATAATCATGGTCACCATAGGTGTACTGAGGAACCTAATAAAGGGACACGTGGAAGACAAACTTAGAACTAATCCAAGTATGTCTCATCCACAACCACATGAAGATCTAGGGCTGTTTTTCAGCAACCAACTCACAATTCCTAAACGTAGAATTATTTTGACTTGATCTATACTAATTGTTCAGGGGTTCCATCAAGCGTACCAGACCTGTTCATTGTGTTTCTTTTTACCACCGAGTATCAAAACCTCACCCAAAAAAGGTTAAAACATCATGGGTTGTTCTTCTTTCTTACATAATCCTTATATAGTCTTTTTCTTCTTTTCTCTAGTTCTTTAATACTTGACCTATGATTCACAGGAAGGAAAATTATCCCCATCAATTTGGGGGACCTGCTGTAGGATACTTTCAGGTTTTTGGGCCTCAGGCCTCTATAAAATGTCACACTGAGAAGTATCCCCCAGGGCAGTGTTTTATAAAATGAAGGATTTTATCTGTTCATGGGCTAAGGAATGAGTGTCATGATAGTATGTTTAAATAATAAAAGCTTGACTAATAGACTAAAACAGAGTATATTATAATAAAATAGAAAACAAAAGTATGTTGCATCCATTGATGGTAAGAATAAATTCATGGATATTTTCTCTGTTAGACACGTGCTGTGTAATGTGTGCAAAGATGATCCAAAAATAAAAGGGACACTGTCTTAAGAAATACCTGAAATACACGGAGTCTTGCCCACTTTTCCTATGATGTCACAAGACTTCCGTACTATTCCTATGAGTGAAAAATTAATTGTGATGTATTTATGTAATAGTGAACTATTCAGCAAGAAAAGAATGAATGATGGCCACACCAACAACAGAGATGAAGTTCAAAGAACACGTTGATCCAAAGAAGCAAGACATCAAAGAAGTATATCCTGTATAATTCCACTTATATGAAGTTCAAAAACAGAGAATATCTGCTCAGTGTGGATAGAAAACAGAAGATGGGTGGCCTCTCGTGGTATGTGTGTGGGGAGTGGGCATGGAATTGACAGGGAAGGTGACTGAGGGAGATTTTGGGATGCTAGAGACATTCTCTGTCTTGACCTGCTTTTAGTTGTACTAATTTTTTTTAATGAATATAGTTAAATAATGAGTAGAAATTATGGAGTCAAAATAACAGATTCTTTTTCCATTTTCTTCCTTTATAACCACTGGCATGTCAAATAACATAAACTCTGAGAACTCCTGATCTCTCATCTCTAGAGGATTATTGTGAGATGAATTGCGCTAGATGAATGAGTCCTTCGTACAGTATTCAATACACAGTAAGTCCTCAAGATTTCACTCAATGGCAGTTGACAGTGTAGTTGTTGATGTTTATTAGTTTTATTAGTAATAGCAGCATTATAGTAGTAGTGTCCGAAGTATTAGTACTAACGTTCGTAGTACTAGTATTTGCAATACTAGTATTAGTCATAGCAGTATTAGTAGTAGTAGTAGTGTTTGCTTGGATGCTTTTCCCTTTTTTTGCCTACTTCTCAGAGTGTTTTTCAGAGATAGGATCAAGGTCTATTCCATGGATGAATTCCGTTGCAGGCCTGCAAGAGTGATTTCATTTTAGAATTCCTGAGGTTTGGGATTTGTGTCATCAAGAAAGGAAGCTTTAGGAGGACAAAGTCCCTTGATCCTTGAGCCCTGCAAGCCTTTCCCCAAAGCAGCTCCTGCCAGGATGATCAGACCCAGAGCAGAACATAGCTGCTGTAACTACCGGGAGCACTGGCCACTGCTCCCCTCACCATCCCCACCCAGCCTGGGGACAGTTTCTGCTCAGTGCTGTAACATGGTGGGAGGAAGCATATGATCCTGCTGGCAGTAATAACTGGCAGCATCCTCAGCCTCTACTGTGCTGATTTTGAGGATGAATTCTCTGTCCGGCTGAATCACAGAGAACCGGTCTGGGACAACAGAGTTGAGGTTATCAGCATCATAGATGAGAAGCTGAGGAGCCTGGTCTGGTTTCTGCTGATACCAGCTCAGATAATTGCTGACACTTTCGTTGGCCCTGCGGGTGATGGACACGTCCTGTCTCAGGGACACGGAGAGGAAGGCCGGAGACTGGGTCAGCCCCATGTGCCCTTGGACAGCTGGGTTGGAAGCAAAACACAAAGTCACCATTGTTTACCAGGTCCCACTACATGTTCCTCCCAGAAGATTCTGGCAGCCCTGGTCCCCTAATCTGAGAACTCCTGGGATTCTGAGGGGAGGGGAGATCCCGGGTCAGGGATCCACAGGGAGAATCCCTGGGAAGATCCCACAGTCAGGAGGGCAGGACTCCCACCATCTTGGGGATGTCTGCTGTATTCCCCTCCTCACCTGGGAGGCAGGCCAGCAGAAGGCAGAGGAGCTGGGTCAGGACTCCCATGTTTGATCCGAAGCCCAACCTGAGGCTCTTTTTTTGCCCCAAATGTCTGAGCAGCCTTTTCATGAAGATGCTGAAGAGCAGAGATGAGCTCTGGGGGAAACATGCAAATCACTTAGGGGTTGGGCAGGTCTGTGGCAGGTGCAGAACCAGTGCCTCTTGGGGGATCACACAGACGCAGGGTTCACATCTTGTCCCAGAGGAGCTTCTCCACGCTGTTTGTCAGGAAAAAATCGTCTCTGTATTTTGTGATCCTTGTTTGTCCTCAGAGTCTAAGAGTTTGTGATTATAACAGGGGGTCTTCCTCCTAAGAATGAGGAAAGAAAAGACGATGATTCTCTAAGACCTAACCTTTCCTATGAGTACACATTTTTGACTGTGGGTTACCTAGGACATCATGCTGTAGAAAGGCCTGGAAGGCTCCATCTTCATATCTTACCTCGGATAGATGCTGTGAGCCCCGGGGGAGAAGAGCGAAAGATCTGATGTCTGGGAAGCAAACCCCTCACCCCCATACAGATCCAGTGTTATCCTTAATGCTATTACTTTTTTATTCTCATAAATGACCCTAAGTTGTGTGAAATGTATGTGGTGGAGCCTATATTCTGATTCCATTCTTAGTCTATGAACTGTTCTTACTTGAAAATTAGAAATGTGTGTAAAAGTGTATTACATATCTTTATCTCATCTACCTTTGTGATTGAAAAGGTTTTATTCAGAACCCATGATATTACGATTACATCAGTAGACCATCTGGGCTCACGGGGCCTCCCAGGATCATCACCCGCTTGGTTCAACATAAAATGCCCCAGAACTGCTCTTCCCAGAAGACATGTACAGAGTTGCCCAGGTGGGAAGCAGGTTATTGTGAATCACATTCAATCCCGAGTACCTTGTGATTTTTTATTTGAGCTTTACATTGTAAGCCTGTGGGATTCCTTGGAGTGAGAGGGGTCTGTTTGTCCGTTTTTTTCTTAGGTCAAGATCCACAGCACCTCAGATGTCTCCTCTCCCACTGGCAGCCTCTCAGGACCCACAGTTGCTCCCGTACATTGCTCAAATGGTTGTTGTCCATGACCCTGTGTCCAGACTCAGCCCTGAAGGTGAATTCCCATCATAGCACACAACCAGCACTGGGGGATGAACCTTTACACTCCAGACCTCAGAACGTCTGGGAAATCTCCCTCTCAGTGGTTCTGTGGCCGAGAGGACCAGTGCTCTGTGTTCTGCGGGTGCCTTTTGCACACGAGTCAGAGGCTGTATCGTGCTCAACCTTACCAAGAATTCCCTGCACAAATGCCAAGCTCTCTTAACTCTCTCCACGTGATTTAAACCAGGCAAAAAGAAAACCACCATTTCATTCATATAAACTACCTAATGTTGAAGTATTTTTACCTTCTTGGTAATTCCTAATATTCTTGAAATTTACTATATCTTGTCACCGTATTATTATAATATAAGGGGAAGAAAATATTAAAATGTTATCTACATTTATGCATTTATGTTTATAAGTGACATTGATCTATTTATTCTTTTTCATGTTATCTTTTCATATCTTCATATCAACATCAACTTTTTATAAAAAATGTTGAAAGGTTATTCTCCATATGATCTAATCTAAAAGAAATAGTTCATGGGATTCAAACATATTTGTAAAGCCAATGTATACCATACAGAACCATTCTTATTCATCCTGTGATGCACTTGAGGGGAAAAAACTGTATCAAAGAATAGGTAATACTTCCAGTTCTAAAATAAATAAGTCTAAGTCATAGGGATGTAAGGTACAGCATAGAGAATATAGCCAATGATATTTAATAAGTTTGTATGGTGACAAATGGTAATTCTTAACATGGTGAGCATTGCCTAAGGTATAGAAATATTCAATCACTGCATTGTATACCTGAAACTAATGTTGTATGTTAACCATAAATAAATAATAAATATATGAAATAGGTAATAGATTTCTGCTCTTTCTGTGGCTGTTGCAGTTCTACAACTTTGTTCTTAAATGTTGCTTTTACTTTTATTTGTCCATTAAGCTTCCGTAAAAGTTTTAAAATCAACTTTAAAATCAACTTGTTCCTAATAGGTTAAGAAAATTAGACAAATGAATGACCAAATTATGTCTCCATCAAAGACAGTATTTTGTCTTTCTCTTTGCTTTCTATGATACTGAAAACCTATGGAATTGTACAGGGCTTTAGGAACCAAGGATCTAAATCAGGGCCCCTTCCTTATAGATATCATACAATGCTAGATTCATATCCCTGATCAGGGCCCTGGGGAGGTTGCTTTACTGATGTGTTGATATTAAAAATCAGCAGTGATGGTGTACCTCAGTGACTCGGTCAGTTAAGTGTCAGACTCTTGATTTCAGCTCAGGTCATGATCTCAGGGACGTGACATCAAACTCTGCATTGGGCTCTGCATGGAGTGTGGAGACTGCTTAAGATTCTCTCTCCTTCACTCCCTCTGCCCTTCTCCCTGGCCCCCCACCAGAATTTTTAATTTTATCATTAACCTGAATTAATAATTCTATTAGTGCACTTGTCAACCTTAAACAAAGAATAACCAGTTATTTTACTAGCAAAATAAGCTTACTTGAGAAAAGGAGAAGAATTGCAATTCTGGACAAAGTAAACTATGGCAAACTGCTGCCTAGTCTGAAGAGGCAAAAGGAAGGTCCGCTTTTATTATGCATTAATAGGAGATTGGGGAGGATTGTTTTGAAAAAATGCTCACTGGATAAAAACAGTTTGAGGTTGTGGTAGTTTCTCATTGGCTGCAAGCAGTGGTTGTTGTTTGCGGGGAGAGATCATCCTTCTTTTTCTTAAAAGCAGGAAGTGAATTCCTATGTGAAAAATGTCCTCCCTTGTTGAGATCATTCTTACATTTCTTCTTCCCATTGGTTATGCAGACTCTAACCATGGTATGGTATGTGTAGAACTTCCCAGCTTAGATGAGGTTTCCTTTACTCTTTTTTATCCAACAAAGTCAATATTGTTTGTCAAGGATAATAATGACAGGGCAGGTGCGTCTATGACTACCATTGGTAGCACCCTTCTGTTAACAAACACATAATAGCTGTGTTCTTCTCCATGGCAGCAGGGTATTACCATTCTTATGGTACAAGCCCTGTGCTTGTTGCCATGTCACTTCTTTACAGAGTCACATGGAAACCTGAATATAGAATATCATCTATGTCATGATTAGGAGATATCATATTTCTCCCTCCCTTTTTTTGTTTGAAGCTATTCTTCATGAAGGTCATGATCAGAGTTCCTATTTGAGGGCTCTGAGCAATAGGGATGAAATCAAGAGATATGTGTTAAGAAGCAGAGGCTGGGGACTCAGGAGTGCTCTGTACAGTAGCTGGGTTTGTGCACTGCACAAATGTGCCAAGCTAATGAAATTAATAGGGCTGAAATGATATGTTTCCTCTCAGAAGGCTGAGTATTGTCCTTTATGTCCCACTTGAGGACAAGTGGTATTACCCATGAATTCATTTTTCAGTCAGTCTGTTTTATGTTTGTTGTAGTTTCATTCAGTTGTTATTTTCTCTGTAAATTACAAGAGCTGTGACCTATGTCATGAGAGTATTAATAGATTTCACCATAAAATTTAAAAAAAAAAAGATCGGATAATGTCTTAGACCTGGAATTCATGACATGAATGTGGACATAGAGATAATGGGGTTTTGTGGGATGTAATGGCTTGTAGGAAAAAATTACTCCATTTAAACCTCCACTGAGTGAGAAAACGTATATTCAGATAAGTATACCAATTATATAGAAACAAAGATTGTAAGGAAAATTGCTCAAGCCAGGTTAGTACTGTATCTGGTCCTGGACACTAGTTTTTTATGCAGAGTTACTGGAGCCATATTAATCTATTTAATTCATAAGATAATTGTATAAACACATCAAAAATATATCTACATGTATGCATATTATACATATATACATATATATGCATATGGGCATACATTCACATATATAATTTTATTTATTTACTTTAGATTTAATGACATTTAATAAGTCTGAATTATCTACAGAATTTGTCACCATTACCCTAAGTAATCTTAGTTAGATGTTTCTACAATGGCGCGAATTTTACACTTTTAATTCAAATATTTTTTTAAACATTTCTTTGTTTTGTATCTTCTTATGAATGGATTTCCAAGTATTCCTTTTTATGCCATTGTGTTTAATAAGACCTGTCAATTTCTATGCAAGGATGTGTAAAAACTGCATTAGTCAGATTTTACACACTGTTTTAACAAACCAGTCAAGAACTCAGTGGCTTGCCATGCTAAGCATTTGTTCCTATAGTCATGGATGTTTATGTTGACAATAATTTGGATAATGCACACAGTTCTCAGCTGTGTGGTTCTTCTGCAGGGAGATGAATGGTTCTCCAGTCTATGGACTGTGGTTGATCTGGGGCTAGTGAGAGTGTGGAGACTACCCATAGCACATCATTCTTATGGCAAGCTGTAGCAGGGTGATAGAAGCCACAAAACAAACAAATCCAAGTCCAGTTATTCTGACAGAATTGCATATAATTTTGATTTATTCTTACTGTGGCCTTTGTAATTCTTTAAATTTGTACAAATCATTATTCTATTTATTTTTTAGGTTATGTGGTCATGTTATTTCCAAATAATTATATTTTTCCATATTTACAGTCTAAAAAGAAGTTTGTAATCATATCTGTATGAATTAGAAAGTAAATTTGGAGTGTTTTTTGACTTGTGGCTTTAATTGAACAGGTGGCTTTCAATAGAAATGTCTTAAATGAAAAAAGAAAATTAAAGAAATACTAGTTTAGGGGAAGTAAAAATGCTGTACAACAGAGCATCTTAAACCTTACAAAGCTCTCCTGCCATCTTGTTAAAATGGAGAGCCATGTGAGTAGGTATCAGGTGGAGACAGCTATTTCACATGTGTCACATGTTTTCAGGGTTGTTGATGATGCTCTCGTTTATAAAGAATTTAAAGCAACAGGGTATTCTTTTTTTTTTTTTAAAGATTTTATTTATTTATTTGATAGACAGAGATTACAAGTAGTCAGAGAGGCAGACCCAGAAAGAGGAGGAAGCAGGCTCCCCACCAAGCAGAGAGCCTGATGCGGGGCTCAATCCCAGGACCCTGAGATCATGACCTGAGCCGAAGGCAGAGGCTTTAACCCACTGAGCCACCCAGGTGCCCCAACAACAAGGTATTCTTATATTAAGAAAAAACAATGCTTCATCTACATTTAGTTTTTTTTTAAATCACAAAAGTCCTTCATTGTCAAGTTATTTCTATATACATGACACAATTTCCTCATTCTTCTATTCCCTCAGTCACTTAACAAAATCTTCTTGTTATGATCTAATGATGGTAGCTAGAAGCATATTCAAACATATTCTGGGGACTGCCCCTAACTGGCCAACTTCTGAGAGATGTAAAAACAGTGACCATCCCAGGCTGTCTTCTCTCAACTCCCCAACACCACCGTCACTTCTGGAAGCACATTTCCCAGAGCCCCCTTTCCTCTATGGTTCCCTAGGGAGTTGCTTACGAGGCACCTTACCCTAGATCTGGAGGTCAGAAGAGGAGGATTCAATGTCTTCCATCAGCAACTGCAAGCAGGTGAGTGATAAGTGAGGGACCAGAGAATCACCTGGGGAGGGTCTGCAGGGGCTAGAGTATCAGCGCCTCCATCCCTGGCCCTCCTAGACAGGCCTGAGGACCACATGGTTAGGCAGCCTGTATCTCCAATGGTATAAATTTTCTGACTTATGGGGGATCACTGAGGAATCACTGTTTCTAGTGTCTATTTCCCTTATTATATCCCAAGACCTTTGAAAGAGTGACATTCAGACATTACTTCCTTATAGGAAGCAATTCCTGCTTGGAATACCTAGAGTGGCTTCTCTTTTGCTGTACAAACCCTGGCGGATGCCATCACCCACACTCCTAAGGTGTAATGATCTGGGGGAAAGGGAGTCAGTCAGGGGGCTGAGGAGCCTCCTTGCCCTTCTCCCAAAGCCCCCACTGACCTCATTAGAGGGGCTGCCTCTGAGAAACTGTCTGAGAAGTTGCAGGCATCAGAGGAGTGGGGGCAGTGGGGGACAACCCAGCCCCTCACATCTGCCTCTCTGGTGGTTTATGCTCTGACCTGTAACACTGTGGGCAGGTAGCTGTTAGACTGCAGGCAGTAGTAGGTCCCAGCATCTTCAGGCTCCAGGCTGCTGATGTTGAGAGTGATGTCTGTCCCAGACCCACTGCTGCTGAACGGCGAAGGGACCCCAGTTTCCAACTTGGATGCTGCATAGATCAGGAGCTTAGGAGCTCTCCCTGGCTCCTGCTGATACCAGGCTAACCACTTGTTAATGTTCTGACTGGCCCGGCAGGTGATGGCGACTCCTTCTTTTGGAGCCATGGACAGGATGGCAGGAGACTGGGTCAGCACAATCTCACCATGGAAGGTTGAAACCACACAGGAAACATCAGCAGAGTCTCAGGATATGTACATGGAAGTCACCAGTATCTAGTTAGGTAGGACAGAGAATACTATTTATTTTTAAAATAAGCCAAATTCATCTGTGGAAGGATTCCCAATGAAGAAAGAAAATCAGGGAAGGAAAACCATACCCCCACTTTAACCTCCTTTGTCCAAGTATTCTCACCTAGAATCCAGAGGAGCAGAGAGGGTCAAGAAGCTGTGATGGAGTAACCATCTTGCTGCTTTTGATGGGTCCAGTGTGTTCATGCCACACACCCAGAGACTCTGTTATAAGACTCTGGGAGACAGAAACACTTCAGATCTAAGAGGATGAAGATATGCAAATTATGAGGCATTTGTATTGCTTAAGTATTTAAAAATTAAGTTTGTCAGAAGAATCTCTCACTGGGCCCCATACCTCTCTGGGTGTGTTAAGTCTCCCTCTTCTGGCCTTGTGGAGGTTTTGAAAGTGCTTACCCCATGCTGGGCCAACTACAAGGTCTACCAGCAGGGGGCATGGCATATGACATAATGCAGTCCTCTGGTGGACTTTGCTTTCACTGGCAGTGAAGAGTGGGTCACATCCTCAGTCTCAGCCCCGGGCTATGTTAAATCCCTACTCTCAGCCACAGTGCATTGTATAAACATCCCCCTGAGCCTCCCACCAGGCCATACTCTATCAATTACATCCTGTTAATTGCAAACAATGAGTGAGAAATGGTGAGGACTTCGCTAACTTGCAAAAACACATGTGCTCCAACAGTGGGATGCAAACCCTACAAAAATTCCTGCGGCCCCCCTTCCTGGTGGCTATTTCAGGGGTCCGGACATCTGAGGATGCAGGCACATCCTCTCTGAGGAAAAGGACAAGTATTTGTAACTTGTACCTCTGAACACTGAGGTTGAAGCCAGTATCTTTTTGAGTGTTGAATGTTGAGACAACACATTCCACACTTGGATAAGCTACACCATTCCTGATAAATTAGTTTATCAGCTAATTTTGAAGTCCCTAGTTTAGAGTGGGTGCAGAGCCAGGAGGGACTCTGTATCAGGTTTAGGTCACAATGCAAGTGGCCCTATCATGTGGGCCCTATGACCTCTTGTGTCATTGGGTGGTATGTGCATCCGTGTCCAGGAAGGAGGGTGTGGACACTATGGCAAGCCCAGGTGAAGACTCATAGCATAGACTTCCGGGTTCTTTGGCAAGACTTGGCCCTTCTCAAATACAACCTATTCACTGTTCAGCAAGTAGTTTCTAGTGTAGCACAGACCCCGATAGACTTGTGTACCCCATATCAATTAACTGTGTGCAGAACTGTTCGTCCTAAACCAGACATGTCGGACACAACAAATTGTAAGATTGGGTGGAGCCCAGCATCAGTCAACTCAGGAAGGAGAAAGTATTTTCTTTAGCATTGGAACCAAGCAGATTCAGCAGGCACACTTAATTTATGGGACAAGAGTTTCGGATCTCGACAATACTCACCACTCTTGCCCAGACACCCCTGCACGAGCTCCTATTTTCAGCCTCATGAGGCTTTATATTTAATGCATTTTCTTATTTCTGCATTCTTCCTGCTCCAGCAGCAAAGGGTCTACATCTCCCCAAATTAGCTAATTCCCAGAGGCAGTAAAAGACTTGCCCAAGGGCATACATTTGATATGCAAGCCAGACAATCCTGAGCCCCAATCCTACTCTCTTCCTTTCAATGAGAGGCACAATTTGTGACAATTCTCTCTATCCAGATCCTCCTGGGTACCAGAGGAGAAGGGGCACACCTCTAGTGTGCAGGCTGCTGAAATTTTCAAACTCTCCAATCTTATGTCTAAGTAGTTTGTTTACTTTGCTTCTCCATACTTCTCATGAAATACACAGTAAAAAATACAAGCCAGCAGTACTTCTCTTTGTCTGCTCTTCTCACCTTGGTACTGCCTGTGTCGCCGTGTGGCATTCTGTATGTTCTGTTTCCAGGAGACTATGCGTATAATAAAAACTTCTTACTGCGTTGTAATAGCTTTCTTGTCTTTGTTTCTTACCACATCTGATTAAAGACACAGGTCCTGCCAACCACTAATAGAGAAAGAACTCCAGGTTCTACCCAGGTTTGCATGATATGTTGATGTAAGTTAAACTGGACAGCTCCCATACCATACCTTAATGAAATGAGATGTTTAGTTAGTAGACACTCAAGGAGCACAAGTGGTCATTGACTTAATGTGGCTGGGGAAGTGGCCTGACATAGGGGCACGGATGCCATATCGGGGGCTGGCTAGGAAGGGTCTGAAGGAGGAGAGTGAAAGGATAAAGGAGGAAAGATCAGAGGCAAGAAATTACCCAGTGCAAACCAAAAAGAGAAACTAAGCTAAAAACAAAACATAAGAAAACTACCAAATCAAAACCACCACCAACAAAACCCTACAGTATCTGGGATACATGGGACCAAACAAAAGATCTAATATTTGTGCCACTGGAATCCTAGAAAGAGTGCAGAGAGAGGATGGAGATGAAAAATATTTTGAATAAGTAATTGCTGAAGAATTTTCACATTTAGCAGACCCCCAACAGCATAAACCTGAAGAAATACATGTCAAGACACAGCATCTGAAAATTTCTGAGCACTAAGGAAAAAGGAAAAAATATCATAGGCTGAAAGAGAAAAATCACACTTACCCCGAGAGGAAAACACCTTGAATGACAGAGGATTTCTATTCAGAAACCACGGGGGCCAGAAGGCAATGATGTCACCATTTTTTTTTCTAGATATAATTGACATATAACATTGTATAAGTTTAAGTTTTACACAATGTGATAAGTTGATCTATGTTTATATTGTGAAATGGTTACCAACATTAAGATAGTTAATGCCACCTTCGCTTCACATAATTTTCCTTCTTGTTTTACTTATTTACTTTTTGTGGTGAGAGTATTGAAAGTCTAGTCTCTTAGTAACCTTCAAGTACAATATAATACTGTTAACTACAGTCTCCATGCTGTACATGAGACCATCAGAAATTATTTTATATATGAAAGTTTGTACCCTGTGATCAACATCTCCCCTATTTATCTCACCACCCAACCCTGGCAACCACCAATCTATTCTCTGTTTCTATGTATTTGGCTTTTTTAGATTCCACATGGAAGTGATATTATACATAATATCTTCCTCTGTCTTCCTTATTTCACTTAGCATATTACTTTCAAGTTTCATCCATGTTGTCCCAAACGGCAAGATTCCCTTCCCTTCCATGGCTGAGTAGTAAGTATTTCATTGTGTGCGTATACATGTATAACACAGCTGCTTTATCCATTTATCCGTCAATGGACACTTAGTTTGTTTCCATATTGTGGCTGTTTTAAATAAAGTTGCAATGGACGCAGTGGTGCAATGGACGCAGTGGAAAGGAAAGTTTTCTTTCCTTTTTGAAGCCGAAACAGACCTGTGGTCAATCTTTTGTGCAGCACAGGTGGGGACTCTGTGTTGTGATAAGGGCTACTGATGTAGATATTCATCGCACTAAAAAATACTTTGGCAGCAACATCTAAACGGACATTGACCACTCCACTGGGCGCCCTAGCCTACTTCCATTGACCCATAAAATTAACCTTCAACAGGGGCAAATTGAGGGGTGGAGTTTTGGGAGAATCTACCCTTTGTGAGGGTGAGGTGTGGCTCCCCAGGTAGGGTCTACATGATACAGGCTCTACCTGGGTCTTAGGAAATGGCTCATGTCATGAAGCGGTGCAGCAGCCACAGCGACACACGGAACAGCCAGGGTGCCACCTGACAGAGGAAGCCTCAGAGGAAAGATGGTGGAAATTTTGTAGCTGGACTTGCAGTGCGCCCGAAGCTTCCACAGCCTCTGCCCTCCTCATGGGGACTACATGCTCTGTGTCTTAAGGGAATCCAAACCCTGCCCCCTTCCCTCTGTTTAAGAAGAAACAGCAGGACGAGGAACAGGTGCAGGGAAGTTTATATGGTACCCAAGCAACCCTGCGCTGACTTCTCAAACCACTGGAGGGAACTGAAATTTCTTGAAGGCAACGAGATTTCATTCATTAGTTAATTCAACACAAAACAGAAATATTGAACTGAAAAGATAGAATAACTGAAAATCAGGGTTCAGAATTCCCCTAGGTCCAATGAGGGTCCTACATGTCTACCCGAGTGAGGAAATTCTGGGCCTGTCTTCCATCTATTCCATCTTTCTGGCTTTGCACAGCTCCGGGACCCCAGCTCAAGTTTTTACCTCATCCTTACCCATCTGCAGGAGAAAAATGGCTTCAGAGCTCGATGTTTTCCAGTCAGAGGTTTTATAAAAAGTTGGACCCAAACTTCTCCACTTTCTTTTTGTGCCTTCCAATTCTTTTGCCCCCCTCCCTGCCTCCCATTATTTGTTTCCCAGCATATTTTGTTATTTTACCATGTTTTTTTTTAAATTAATTAATTTATTTGACAGAGATCACAAGTAGGCAGAGAGGCAGGCAGAGAGAGCGGGGGAAGCAGGCTCCCCACTGAGCAGAGAGCCCGATGCGGGGCTCCATCCCAGGACGCTGAGATCATGATCTGAGCCGAAGGCAGAGCTTTAACCCACTGGCCACCCAGGCGCTCCTTACCACAGTTTTTGATATGAAGAGCCAATGTCATCATTTCTGGAAACTGAACCCATTTAAAGACATTTTTAAATTGATAATGGAAGCTCTTCATTCGATCTTGTAGCAGTTTGTCATTTTAGAACTAAGTTTTTCTCAGAGCTTCTAAGTTGACTTTTGTGTGTTCCTGTTATACAACTCTATTTTGGAGTTATTTTTGGCTCCTTATTTTCCACTGGGTACTTTCACAACCCACTGCTTATGAGATTTGCTTCTGTTCTCCCTGACTGCTTTGCATAAGGCCCTCCAGGCCCAGACCAGTGGCTCAGGCTGTATAAAAGGGCCTTTGCTATGTGAGCTGAGCTGTGTCGGGCAGGCAGGGGCAGCAAGATGGCGTCACAGAGGCAGGTCCTCCTCTGCTTGTTGCTGTGGGTCTCAGGTGAGAAGCTGAAAAGTGCCATAGTCCTTCTGGAGTAGTGTCATTTTAAACAAGTTTTTAAGATATATAATGAGAAACACTGGTTATTTCCAAAATAGACCCAATGATGTACTACCATGTGGTACCATTAGGAAGCACGTTTGCAATGACATATTTCAGCGTGACTGGGATAAAGTGTGTCTGTATCACATTTTTCTGATTGCAGGTGCCTGTGGGGATATCTCGATGGCTCAGTCTCCAGGCTCCCTGGCTGTGTCTCCAGGTCAACAGGTCACCATGAACTGCAGAGCCAGTCAGAGTGTTAGCAACTATGTAGCCTGGTACCAGCAGAAACCTGGGCAGGCTCCCAGGCTCCTCATCTATGATGCATCCAGCAGGGCCACGGGCATCCCAGACCGGTTCAGTGGCAGTGGGTCTGGGACAGACTTCACCCTCACCATCAGCAACCTCCAGGCCGAAGATGTGGGAAGCTATTATTGCCAGCAGTATAAAAACTATCTACACACAGTGCTTCAGCCTCGAACACAAACTGCTCCCCGGGGCCGCGGGTCAGGGAGGCTCTGCTGCACCAGCTGCTTCTTTCCCACTTAGCCCTGAATCTCTCTGTTCCCCTATCTGCCTGAGAAGTCACTTCTCCTGACTTACTCCTTGGAGGGCTTATAAGGCCCAGCAGAAAATGAAGGGAGCGGACTTTTCCTGCATTCTCTGACCCTTTAAAAAAAATATTATATTTTTTCTTTTGCCCAAGAGAGTGAGAGAGCTGAATTAGGGGGAGCAGGAAGCAGAAGGAGAAGCAGGCTCACCACTGAGGAGGGAGCCCAAGCAGGACTCCATCCCAGGATGCTGGGATCATGACCTGAGCTGAAGGCAGCCACTTAACCCACTGAGCCACCCAGGCATCCCTTCTGCATCCCTTTTTGTGGGAGGTTAATGAAGACAAATGTTGTGAAGATGTCTTAGGGATGCTGTTGGGAGTTTTTGTGCCCCAGGAAGCTGTGTGTTTCCCAGGAACCCATGGCAGGAGTAAGCCAGGAAGGTCTCTCTTTTGCCCCTGACAAAGGGCTGTGAACTTTCCACCTGGCAAATCAGTTCTCCCTTCCTGCTCCTCTTGGACTCTGGGACATTTCTCTTTTATTTCCTCATTCTCTTTTCCTTACCCTCCATCACCTTCCCATTCTGAACCTTCTCAGGGTGAAATCTTTGAGCTCTCCTATTCAGAATCTCCCACGTGGAAGGTAGTGTCCCTCTAGCTTTTTCCTTCCATGGGCCCTGTTTCCCAGCCTTCCTGGGCAGTGTCCTGCACATTCATTTCTGCTTCAGCTCCTTTCCTACCTCCCTTCTCTCTCTTCTCCATTTCTGCCAGGTATACTCATTCTTACAAAGGCAATTCTTTGATTCTTTTTTTTTTTTTAAGATTTTATCTATTTATTGCTGGGTGGAGGGGCTGAGGGAGATGGAGAGAATCTCAGTCAGACACCCTGATGTGTGGGGACCGATGCCTGCTCCGTCTCACATGCCTGAGATCATGACCTGAGTTGAAATCAAGAGTGGGACGATCAACAGACTGAGCCACCCAGGCACTCTGATTCCCTCACTCTTCAACCCTGTCACTTTAGGAGCACGGGATGCTGTGCCTCAGCACCTTTTTATACCACTTGTCACCTTTATCTTTAAAGTCTTCCCTTGGGCATTCAGGACTAATCTTGTGACTGAAGGAAATCAGGGCTCTACGTGTGCCATAACTTGAGTCCCTTGTAAAACAGTTCATGAGCATGTCCAAGTCTGTGTGAAAACGGAGACATTCTGAGCATCTTAGTATTATTTCCTCACCTTCTTCTGACATGCATGGGTTGATGCACTTTAGCTTCAGGAAAGACCGCAGCAAACCTGGTCAGTGTGCTCCAGACGCCTTTACGTACAAAACAGCTTCTCTTAATAATTAGAAATCTACTTCAAGGATCGCTATTAAGGGATCCATTTCTCTCATTCAAGGTATGTTTTCTGAGGGCTTCCTCTGAGTCCAGAGCAAAGACATCTGCTTTTGCCCCAGCTGCGAGAGCCAGGAGATAATCAACGACATCAGTAAACATTTACTGCGTTCTGTTGGAGGGGCTATAAAGAAAAGTGAAGGAAGAAAGGGAATAAAAGCTTGCCGAGTAAGTGTGAGCAGACACTTAGAATCAGATGATGTATTAGTTAGCTAGCATCATTTGATAAATCACCCACAAAATACAGTGGCTTAAAATGGTAGCATATTTGTAGCTCTCAAGTTTATTGGTTGGCTGTGCAGTTCTGCTAATATGGGCCCAGGCTTGATTGATCTTGATTGATCTTGGCTGGCTTGCTTGTGTACTTAAAGTTGTCGGGCTGGTGCCTCTGATGTAGAAAGGCTCAGATTTCCTTTCTCTCTTTCACATTTCTGTGTGTGTGTGTTGGGGGGGCTGACCATCTTGACCTAGGAAATAGGAAATGGCATACTTGGCTTTAAGTGAGGATGGAGGAGAAGTTGTTAGAACCTGAAGAAGGAAAGAGAAAAAGTGAAGATTGATGAGACCAGGGAAGTGAAGTATGATTGTGGGGCAGGGTGAAGGGCCTCAGGAGGTGAGTGGTCATGAATCAAAGTTGGAGCCGTCGGGTTTCCTGTGTGTTCCTCCAGCAGGCATGTGGAGGTTTGGGACTTTGCTACATGAAATGAAACAATGGAAGGCTGAGGAAGAGCTTGCGTATAGGGAGTTGTTATAAAGAAGGATCATGGAATTCAGCTGAGGAAGGAGGGAAATGAGGGCTTAAAGACAAGAAAATATAGGAAGGCCAATAGATTCACTAAAAGTTAATTTTCAGAAAACAGTAAAATTATGACTCTCATGGAGAGATAGTAATGATGAACATGGGTTGAATTATTTTACTCATATGCTATGAGGGAACTAGGAAGATGTAACTGGTTCAAAGGAAAAGTCAAAGACACAGATATATATGGCGTACAGGAATGAACTGCAGAGAAAGGCAAGCTGGTTCTCCAAGGTGAGGTAAGGCATCAACTAAGTCACTACCAGACAGTACAGAATCATCCACCTATCAGTTATCAACAGTTTATAAAGTTGCAAGATAGCTCAAAGAAAATGACCTGGGTTGGACCCTGATAACCTGGAAAGGTACACTGCAGAGATGCCAAATTTTCCATGGAAACACAACATATATTTTTCCTATAGATTTCAGGTCTTACTGTAATGAAAGCCAGAAATTATTGGTGGTGGCGTACCCAGTGGATTGAGCTGCAGAGTTCTTAGAATGGGTCAAGGCTGAGATACTCAACATTTTTAAAAAAACCTTTATTTACTTATTTATTTGAGAGAGAGAGAGAGAGAGCAAGCATACCTGTGCTCATGCGCAGGGGGAGCGGCAAAGGGAGAGAGAGAAGCAGACTCCCCGCTGAGCAGGACTCCTTCCCAGGACCCCAGGATCATGGCCTGAGCTGAAGGCAGAGGCTCAACTGACTGAGCCACCTAGGCACCCCTGATATGCTCAGCATTGTAATGGTGGAGAACTTGTCATGATTTTCTGATGGCGCACCTAAGGCATGGCCATGAGAGTGACTGATCAAGATTGGGTGGGGAAAAGACAATTGGAGGAGGAACAGCCAAACAACTGAGAGATCAGGTAATGGAAGGTCATATACTGAGTACACTGAATCCACCAGGAATTGTGACAGGCTGTGAGAGGCTCTAGGAGGCGGGAGCTAAAATATTCCAGAAACCAGGAGAGACTTTGGGGCTGGTGTTTGTCTGCCATAGGAGTGATCCTAGAGTGGCGTAGTCTATTTATCTTGATTTCAAACAGTGTTCTTCCACTTTATGGGCAGGCCTAGAAGTCTAGAAGAGGCTGAAGGGGGCTATAGAAGCTCGGTGAGCAGGCTGCCCAGGAAACACAGAAGCTCAGGGCACTTTTAGAAGAGACACAGTCTACTGCACATCTCAGTGGTTTGGAGGGTGAGTGTTGAGGGAGAAGGCGTCCAGGTGGTGAGTCCTCCTCTCTCCTGTGTTCCATATTTTTTGTTTGCCTCTCTCTTATTATCTGTTTTGCTGTTCTTTCCAAACTTAAAATGTTTTCTAGTGACAAAAGCAGCCTGCTCTTGCTCCTGGTTTTGCACTAGAAGTCTTTTTTTTCAAATGTTAAAAATATGTTGGGAAAAAATGATGTGCATTGGTTCCAGCACAAGGATAGACTGAGATCTAGTGTTTTCTCCTTCGTGAGCAGCTCTGCCTGCCAGCTCACTGCTCAGCCCACAGGCTGGTCATGTCCCTTCCACAGCTGGTTGTGCCCCGCTGAGACTATCGCTGCCAAGGGGCCAGGACTCAGTCCAGAGCACTCAGTTGCATGTTACTGCCCTGAGTTCCCCAGCACCTGCCTCTGATGCCAGCTCAGAAACTCTGCCGTGCCCGCTCCCCACTCAGGCAACACACATGCCCAGTGGGGACCGCCGAACAGAGAGGTTTGTGTTTGGGGCTGAACCACTATAGGAGGAAAATGTGTACCTTGCCCATAGTAATAAACTCCCACATCGTCAGCGCCCCCCTGCTGATTATCAGGGTGAAATCTGTCCCTGACCCGCTGCCACTGAACCTGTCTGGGACCCCAGTGAAACGGTTGGAAACCTTGTAGATCAGGAGCTGTGAGGACTGGCCTGGTTTCTGCAGGTACCAATACAAATAGGTGTTTCCATTACTTTGTATGAGGCTCTGACTGGCCCTGATGGAGATGGAGGCTGGCTCTCTGGGGCTGACAGACAGGGACAGTGGAGTCTGTGTCAGCATGACCTCTCCACTGGATCCTACAACAATGAGAGATAAGTACAGGTTATGGAGAAACATTATGTGCCATTATTATGAATTTAAATTTCATTTATATTAGGCTATACTTAAAAAAAAAAAGAAAGAAAAAAACACAAAAATATAAATAAATAGAAACTGGGAATAAAGCTTCCATACTTAAAAAAAAAAAAGAAAGAAAAAAAACCCCAAAAAATAAATAAACAGAAACTGGGAAAAAAGCTTCCATACTTTAAAAAAAAAGAAAGAAAAAAAAACAAAAAAATATATTAGGCTAAATCATATTTTGTGATTGGATTCCTACTGTAAATATATCCAGTTTCCATGGATAACCCGAGAATTGCAAGGCACAGAGTGGCCACATTTTTTTTTTTTCAGCATCTCACTAAAACATTGTTCTTTGTTCCCTTTAATTTCTTTTTTTTTTAAATTTTTATTTCTTTTCAGCGTAACAGTATTCATTGTTTTTGCACCGCACCCAGTGTTCCATTCAATCCGTGCCCTCTCTAATACCCACCACCTGGTTCCCCCAACCTCCCACCCCCCACCCCTTTAAAACCCTCAGATTGTTTTTCAGAGTCCATAGTCTCTCATGGTTCACCTCCCCTTCCAATTTCCCTCAACTCCCTTCTCCTCTCCATCTCCCCTTGTCCTCCATGCTATTTGTTATGCTCCACAAATAAGTGAAACCATATGATAATTGACTCTCTCTGCTTGACTTATTTCCACTCAGCATAATCTCTTCCAGTCCCGTCCATGTTGCTACAAAAGTTGGGTATTCATCCTTTCTGATGGAGGCATAATACTCCATAGTGTATATGGACCATATCTTCCTTATCCATTCATCCATTGAACGGCATCTTGGTTGTTTCCACAGTTTGGCGACCATGGCCATTGCTGCTATAAACATTGGGGGTACAGATGGCCCTTCTTTTCACTACATCTCTATCTTTGGGGTAAATACCCAGTAGTGCAGTTGCAGGGTCATAGGAATCTCCACACTGTTCTCCAAAGTGGCTGCACCAACTTGCATTCCCAGCAACAGTGTAAGAGGGTTCCCCTTTCTCCACATCCTCTCCAATATGGGTTGTTTCCTGTCTTGCTAATTTTGGCCATTCTAACTGGTGTAAGGTGGTATCTCAATGTGGTTTTAATTTGAATCTCCCTGATGGCTAGTGATGATGAACATTTTTTCATGTGTCTGATAGCCATTTGTAGGTCTTCATTGGAGAAGTGTCTGTTCATATCTTCTGCCCATTTTTTAAATATGATTGTCTGTTTTGTGTGTGTTGAGTTTGAGGAATTCTTTATAGATCCTGGATATCAACCTTTTGTCTGTACTGTCATTTGCAAATATCTTCTCCCATTCTGTGGGTTGCCTCTTTGTTTTGTTGATTGTTTCCTTTGCTGTGCAGAAGCTTTTGATCTTGATGAAGCTACAAAAATTCATTTTCACTTTTTTTGCCTTTGGAGACATATCTTGAAAGAAGTTGCTGTGGCTGATATGGAAGAAGTTACTGCATATGTTTTCCTCTAGGATTCTGATGGATTCCTGTCTCACGTTGAGGTCTTTTATCCATTTTGAGTTTATCTTTGTGTACAGTGTAAGAGAATGGTCGAGTTTCATTCTTCTACATATAGCGGCCCAGTTTTCCCAGCATCATTTATTGAAGAGACTGTCTTTTTTCCACCGTATATTTTTTCCTGTTTTGTCAAAGATTATTTGCCCATAGAGTTGAGGGTCCATATCTGGGCTCTCTACTCTGTTCCACTGGTCTATGTGTCTGTTTTTATGCCAGTACCATGCTGTCTTGGTGATCACAGCTTTGTAGTAAAGCTTAAAATCAAGTAACGTGGTGCCCCCAGTTTTATTTTTGTTTTTCAACTTTTCCTTAGCGATTTGTGGTCTCTTCTGATTCCATACAAACTTTAGGATTATTTGCTCCAGCTCTTTGAACAATATCAGTGGAATTTTGATCAGAATGGCATTAAAAGTATAGATTGCTCTAGGCAGTATAGACATTTTAACAATGTTTATTCTTCTGATCCAAGAGCATGGGATGGTCTTCCATCTTTTTGTGTCTTCTTCAATTTCTTTCATGAGTGTTCTGTAGTTCCTCCAGTATAGATCCTTTACCTCTTTGGTTAGGTTTATTCCCAGGTATCTTATGATTCTGGGTGCTATAGTAAATGGAATTGATTCTCTAATTTCCCTTTCTGTATTTTCATTGTTAGTGTATAAGAAAGCCACTGATTTCTGTACATTGACTTTGTATCCTGCCACATTACTGAATTGCTGTATGAGTTCTAGTAGTTTGGGGGTGGAGTCTTTTGGGTTTTCCATATAAAGTATCATGTCTTCTGTGAAGAAAGAGAGTTTGACTTCTTCATTGCCAATTTGAATACATTTTATTTCTCTTTGTTGTCTGATTGCTGTTGCTAGGACTTCTAATACTATGTTGAACAAGGGTGGTGAGAGTGGACATCCTTGTCGTGTTCCTGATCTCAACGGGAAGGCTGCAAGCTTTTCCCCATCGAGGATGATATTTGCTGTGGGTCTTTCATAGAGAGATTTGATGAAGTTCAGGAATGTTCCCTCTATCCCTATAGTTTGAAGCATTTTAATTAGGAACGGATGCTGGATTTAGTCAAATGCTTTTTCTGCATCAATCGAGAGGACCATGCGGTTCTTCTCTCTTCTCTTATTAATTTGTTCTATCACATTGATTGATTTGCGAACGTTGAACCATCCTTATAACCCAGGGATGAATCTCACCTGGTCATGGTGGATAATCTTTGTAATGTGCTGTTGGATCCTATTTGCAAGGATCTTGTTGAGAATCTTAGCATCCATATTTATCAGTGATATTGGTCTGAAACTCTCCTTTTTGGTAGGGTCTTTGCCTGGTTTGGGGATCAGTGTAATGCTGGCTTCATAAAAAGAGTCTGGAAGTTTTCCTTCTGCTTCAATTTTTTGAAACAGCTTTAGGAGAATAGGGGTTATTTCTTCTTTGAATGTTTGGTAGAATTCCCTAGGGAATCCATCAGGTCCTGGGCTCTTGTTTTTTGGGAGGTTTTTGATCACTGCTTCAATCTTGTTACTAGATATTGGATATCAGTCTATTCAGGTTGTCAATTTCTTCCTGGTTCAATTTTGGGAGTTATAGTTTTCCAGGAATGCATCCATTTCATCTAGGTTGCTTAGCTTATTGGCATATAGCTGTTGATAATAACTTCTGATGATTGTTTCTACTTCCTTGGTGTTAGTTGTGATCTCTCCTTTTTCATTCATAATTTTATTAATTTGGGCTTTCTTTCTTTTCTTTTGGATTAGTGTGGCCAATGGTTTATAATCTTATTGATTCTTTCAAAAAAACAGCTTCTAATTTCATTGATATGTTCTACTGTATCTCTGGTTTCTATCTCATTGATCTCTGCTCTAATCTTGATTATTTCCCTTCTTATGTGTGGAGTTGGTTTGATTTGTTGTTGATTCTCCAGTTCTTTAAGGTGTAGAGACAGCTGGTGTATTCTGGATTTTTCAATTTTTTTGAGGAAGGCTTGGATGGCTATGTATTTCCCCTTTAGGACTGCCTTTGCTGTATCCCATAGGTTTTGGACCGAAGTGTCTTCATTCTCATTGGTTTCCATGAATTGTTCAAGCTCTTCTTTGATCTCCTGGTTGATCCAAGCATTCTTAAGCAAGGTGGTCTTTAGCTTCCAGGTGTTTGAGTTCCTTCCAAACTTTTCCTTGTGATTGAGCTCCAGTTTCAAAGCATTGTGATCTGAGAATATGCAGGGAATAATCTCTGTCTTTTGGTATCGGTTGAGTCCTGATTTGTGACCCAGTATGTGGTCTATTCTGGAGAAGCTTCCACGTGCACTTGAGAAGAATGAGTGTTTTGTTGTTTTAGGGTGGAATGTTCTGTATATATATATGAGGTCCATCTGGTCCAATGTGTCATTCAATGCTCTTGTTTCTTTATTGATTTTCTGATTTGATGATCTGTCAGTTTCTGAGAGAGGTGTATTAAAGTCTCCTATTATTAATGTATTCATCTCAATATGACTCTTTATCTTGATTAACAGTTTTCCTTATATAATTGGCTGCTCCCATATTGGGGGCATAGATATTTATAATTGTTAGATCATCTTGGTGGATAGTCCCTTTAAGAATTATGTAGGGTCCTTCTGTATCTCTGACTACAGTCTTTAATTTAAAATCTAATTTGTCTGATATGAGAATTGCTACCCCGGCCTTCTTTTGAGGCCCATTGGCATGAAAGATGCTACTCCATCCCTTTACTTTCAGTCTGGGTGTATCTTTAGGTTCAAAATGGGTCTCTTGTAGACAACATATGGATGGGTCCTGTCGTTTTATCCAATCTGCAACCCTGTGTCATTTTATGGGAGCATTTAGGCCATTCACATTGAGAGTGATTATTGATAGATACGTTTTTATTGACATCGTGTTACCTTTGAAGTCTTTCTTTCTGTAGATTGTCTCTATATTTCTGTTCAACGCTAATCTTAGGATTTTTCCTCTTTTATAGAACCCCCCTTAATATTTCCTGCAGTGTCGGCTTGGTGGTTGCATAGTCTTTTAAGCCTTGCCGGTCTTGGAAACTCTTTATCTCTCCATCCATTTTGAATGTCAGTCTTGCTGGATAAAGTATTCTTGGCATCATGTTCTTCTCATTTAGTGCCCTGAATATATCTTGCCATCCTTTTCTGGCTTGCCAGGTCTCTGTGGACAGGTCTGAGGTTATGCTGATGGGCTTTCCTCTGTAAGTAAGGAGCCTCTTTGTCCTAGTGGCTTTCAAGAGATTGTATCTACAATTATGATTCCTCAATTTGACTATCAGGTGCCTTGATTTTTTTTGGAATCTAACCTTGGTGGAGACCATTCGGCCTCTAGTACATGAACGCTGGTTCCATTCGCGAGATTGGGAAAATTTTCATGAAGCACTTGTTCCACTATATCTTCTAGACTTCTTTCTTTCTCCTCCCCTTCAGGGATTCCAATAATTCTGACGTTCGAATGTTTCATGGCATCATTTATTTCCCTGATTCTGTTTTGGTGGCTTCTAAGCTGTTTGTTCCAGGCTTCCTCCTGATCCTTTCTCTCTATCTGTTTGTCCTCCAGATCACTAATTCTATCTTCTGTCTCAGTTACCCTAGCTTTGAGAGAATTTAGATTAGATTTGAACTCATTGAGAACATTGTGAACCTCATCCCTGGTGGCTTTCAGTTCTGCCGAAATCAATTCCATTTGGTCATCCATGGCTTTCTCCAACCTAGCTATTGCCCGGATAATTGTTAGCTTGAATTCTCTTTCTGATATATTGTCTATGTTGATAGCTGTTAGCTCTGTTGCAGAAGGCCCATCCTCTGTATTTTTCTTCTCTTGGGCATTCCTCCTCCTAGTCATTTGGTCAGAGATGACTGAACAGATGTAGCTGGATGTATCGACCATGGTGCAGTCAAGGTGCACCCTGGAACGCTTCTGAGCAATCAGGATTCCCCCCCCAAATGAGAGAAAAAAGAAAAGAAAAAGGAAAAAAAAGAGAGAGAGAGAGAGAGAGAGAGAGAGAGAGAGAGAGACAGGAAAAAAAGGGAAGATAAAAGAGAAGGTTCAGCCCAAATTGGCCCCAAGGTAAGATTTATGAAGTATACAAACAAAAACAGACAAAGAAAAAGACTAATAAAAGTATATGACAAGAGAAAAAAATATATATATAAGCAAATAAAGGAAGAACCTCGTCAAAAAGAACCCCAAGTATAAGATTTATATACTATCAGGACAAACACAAAAACACAGAAACACTGCTGGAAGAAAAAGATGGGAGAGTGGTTATAAATTCTCAGTGTGGGTGAGGAAGATTGTTTTGATTCTTCCTGGATGTATCTTGATATCTTTGTTAAAGGATTCAACTTCCCTAAGATAAAGGGGGATTAAAAATTGGTTTACCTATAGGGGTAGCATTGCTTGGGGAAAGGGGATTACCTTGAAGTTTAACTCTATATGAATATTAGAAAATAAAAATAAAAAAGGAATAAACTAGACTAAACTAAAATAAAATTAAAAAAAATTAAAAAATAGAAAAGCAAAAGAAAAACACAGGTGTATGTATCAAAAAGTTCAGGTTAGAAGGTTATTATGGAATTTGATGTACTGGACATCTCACTGTGATGGTAAATAGGTTAATAAATTATCTATATATTAAAAAAATGAACCAGAATGGTGGGAACGAGTTAAAAATAAAAGTTGTCCTATGAAGTAGTGGTGGTTGTTCTCTTATAGTCTTTTTTTTTTTTTTCTTTCCTGGTTGGTTTTCTGGGGGAGGGGCCTGCCATGTGGGTTTTCAGTCGATGTTCCCTGAGTTAAGCCCTCCCTCCCTCCTCAGGGTGGTGGGCTCTGAGGATACCGGTTTTTTCAGGCTTTTGTTCTCTGGAGGTTTTTATGTTTGTTCACTTTTTTTTCTCTTGCCCTCGCCAGTTTTGATGGTTTTTGTAGGTTTAGAGGAAAGCAAACTCACCCTGACCTCCCTCTCAGAGAGAAGCCTCCGTTTGGTCCCCTGTGGGTGCTGCAGAGCCCATATAAATTCCCCCTTGGCCTCTGGCAGAGAAGGTTCCGAGTTTCTGTCCCGGGGGATGCAGGATCTTCTGTTTGTACCCAAAACCACGACCGCCAGAGAGGTTCCAAGCAGCGATTGCACACTGAGATTTTCCCTCTGGCCCGGGCTGGGAGTCCCTGGTCTTTCTGGGTCTAAGAGCACCGGGCTTGTGGGCACCTCTCTCAGGGGAGGGTTTGGGTCGTGCGTGAGTTTCCAGCTCTGATAGCAGGGTGTGGGTCCGAGAGCACCAGGCTGGGCCTTCGCACAGCTCTCTCGGGGGAGGGTGAGGGGCATGAGCATCTCAGGCTCTGTAGCGTGGCTCAGTGTTCTGCCCTCTGGTGAAGCTCCCAGCCCCTCACAGGAGCTGGACCCCATGTGTTCTTGGGCATGCTGGAGGCTCAGGGACCAAGACCTGGTTTCTCCGCCACACTCTCTCTGGCTCAGTGCCAGGGGAGGCTGTCCTGGGTCCAGGGACTTAAGCCCCTGTCCCCAGCTGCCCCGATTCCCACAATTTCCCTGCCCTCCCCTGGCGATCCTTTGCTCTTTTTGAGTGCTTTCAACCAGTCTCCAAGTTAATGCTGGTCCCCAGATGCAGGGCACTCTCGTATTGGGGTATTACTTTCCAATCGGTCGCTCTGATGGCTCCCTCCCCCTTTTGCTTATCTTCCAATATCAGTCCGAGGTTCCCACTTCACTTTACCTGCCCATTAGTGTCTTCTGCCCCTGTAGAGATCCAGACGTGTATAATTCTGATCTCAGGCTGATTTCATGGGTGATCGGAGTTCTTTGGTAGGTAATAAGCTCACTTTAGGGTACAGGTTGAAACGGCGCCCCCTCCTACTTCCCCGCCATCTCGTCTCCCCGAGTCCACTTGTTAATGTTCTGACTGGTCCGGCAGGTGATGATGACTCCTTCTTTTGGAGCCATGGACAGGACGGCAGGAGACTGGGTCAGCACATTGTCTCCATGGGAGGCTGAAACCACACAGGAAACATCAGCAGAGTCTCAGGATATGCACATGGAAGTTACCAGTATCTAGTTAGGTAGGAGAGAGAACACTACTCACTTTTTAAAAAAGCCAAATTCATCTGTGGAAAGATTCCCAATGAAGAAAGAAAATCAGGATGGAAAATCATATCCCTACTTTGACCTGCTTTGTCCAAATATTCTCACCTGGAACCCAGAGGAGCAGAAGGCCAAGGACTGTGATGGAGTCACCATCTTGCTGCTTTCAATGGGTCCAGTGTGTTCATGCCACATACCCAGAGACTCTGTTATAAGACTCTGAGAGGCAGAAACACTTCAGATCTAAGAGGAAGAAGATATGCAAACTGTGGGGCATTCGTATTGCTTAAATACTCAAAAATTAAGTTTGTCAGAAGAATCCCCCACTGGGCCCCATTCTTTGCTGGGTGTGTTAAGTCTCTCTCTTCTGGCCATGTGGAGGTTTTTTTTTTTTTTGGCCATGTGGAGGTTTTGAAAGTGTTTACCCCATGCTGGGCCAACTACAAGGTCTACCAGCAGGGGGCATGGCATATGATGTAATGCAGTCCTCTGGTGGACTTTGCTTTCACTGGCAGTGAAGAGCAGGTCACATCCTCAGTCATGGCCCAGAGCTACCTTAACTCCCTGCTCTCTGCTCCAGTTTGTTGTATAAATATCCCTAGCGCATCCCGCCAGGCCATACTCTATCGATTACATCCTGTTAATTGCACACGATGAGTGAGAAATGGTGAGGACTTCACCAACTTGCAAAAACACATTTGCTCCAATAGTGGGATGCAAACCCTACAAAAATTCATGCGGCCCCCCACCCTGGTGGCTATGTAGGGGGTCCAGATATCTGAGGAATGCGGGCACATCCTCTCCGAGGTAAAGGACACGTGCTTGCATCTTGTACCTCCAACCACTGAGCTTGAAGCACAGTATCTTGTTGAGCGTCGAGTGTTGAGTGTTGAGACAACACATTCCACACTTAGGTAAGCTACCATTCTGTTTATCAGCTAATTTTGAAGTCACCAGTATAGAGCGGATGCAGAGTCTGGAGGGACTCTGTATCAGGCTTGGGTCTCGATGCAAGTGGCTCTATCATGTGGGGCCTAGGACTCCTCCTATTATTTGGTGGTATGTGCATCTGTGTCCAGAAGGACGTTGTGGACACTCTGGCAAGCCCAGATGAAGACTCAAAGCACAGACTTCCCAGTTCTTTGACAAGACTTGGCCCTTCTCAAGAGCAACCTATTCACTGTTCAACAAGTAGTTCCCAGCATAGCACAGGCCCCGGTAGACTTGTGCACGGAACAACAATTAACTGTGTGACAGAGCTATTTGTCCTAAACCAGAAATGTCAGACACACCAGATTGGGTGGAGCCCAGCAGCAGACGATCTCAGAAAGGAAATAGTATTTTCTTTAGTATTGGACCCAAGCAGATTCTGTGGGCACACTTAATTTATGGGACGAGAGTTTCAGATCACCACAATACTCACCACTCTTGCCCAAACACTCCTGCATGAGCTCCTATTTTCAGCCTCATGAGGCTTTATACTTAATCCATTTTCTTATTTCTGCATTCCTGCTGCCCCAGCCACAAAGGGGCCTTCTCTCCCCAAATTAACTAATTCCCAGAGGCAGTAAAAGACTTGCCCAAGGGCATACATTTGATATGCAAGCGAGACAATCCTGAGTCCAAATCCTACTCTTTTCCTCTGGATGAGAGGCGCAATCTGTGATATTTCCCTCTACCCAAATCCCCCTGGGTACCAGAGGACAAGTGGCACACCTCTAGTGTGCAGCCTGCTGAAATTTTCAAACTCTCCAATCCTATGTGTGAGTAGCTTGTTGACTTTGCTTCTCCATTACTTCTCATGAAATATGCAGTAAAAAATACAAGCCAGCAGTACTTCTCTCTGCCTGTGCGTCTCACCTTGGTACTGCCTGTGTCACCGTGGGGCATGCTGTGTGTTCTGTTCCCAGGGGACTATGCATATAATAAAAACTTCTTACTGCATTGTAATAGCTCTCCTGTCTTTGTTTCTTAGCACAACTCATTAAAGACACAGGACCTGCCAACCAGCCAATAGCAGAGAAAGGACTCCAGGATCAGCCCAGGTTCCAATCATATGTTGATGCAAGTTAAACTGAACAGCTCCCATACCATTCTGTAATGAAATAAGATTTTTTTTAGTAGGCGCTCAAAGAACACAAATGGTCATTGACTTAATGTGGCTGGGGAAGTGGCCTGAAGTAAGGACATGGATGCCCTACGGCGTGGCTGGCTAAGAAAGGTCTGGAAGGAAGAGAGTGGAAGGATAAAGGAAAGAAATTATCCACTCCATATCCTCTTCCTCCATATCCTTTATAACCTTTGGTATTTCTTTTTTTTTTTTTTTAAATAGATACTGAATTTTATTAAATATTTTTCTGCATCTGTTGAGACAATCCTATGATTTTTACCCTTAAGTTTGTTAATGTGACTTTCATGCTGATTGATTTATTGATATTAAAGGATCCTTGCATCTCTGGAATAAATCCTACTTGATCATGGTGTATGATCCTTTTAATGTATTGTTGAATTTGGTTTGCTAATATTTGGTGGAGGATTTTTGCATCTATGTTCATCAGGAATATGGCCCTTCTCTTCCTGACACCAAGAGCTACAGCCTTGTCTACCATCCCCTCCTGCTCCAGGCAGGCCTGGCCCCCAGAATGGGATCTGGGAGGGGAGGCAGATGCACATAGCTCGGGCTCCTTGAATATACAGAAACATATAATGTGGACATGCAGCTTGTTCCAAACGGCACGTAGGTGAACAAATGTTTCATTTCAAACCCTGTTATTTGCCCTATAAGTATGGCCTTTGTGGGGATTCCACTGGAAGTGTCCCCTGAGGGGAGGACACTCTACCCTCTCAGTGGGGACTCCAGCCTGTCTGTCTCCGGGGCTTCCCCAGCTGGTGAGGTGGGGTGTTGTAAGTACCAGATATGAGGTAAAGTGTCCTTATTCTCATTTCTTGCCTACTATTCCCTTCCTGTATGTGCATATCCCATTCCTCTTCTGTTTCTATTAGTTTTTCTATAATAATAATAAAGTTTTCTTTCCTTCCTGAAGTCAAAACAGGGCTGTGGTGAATCTTTTGTGCAGCATGGGAGATGAGGGCTATTGATGTAGATGTTCATCACACTAAAAAATACCTTGGCAGCAACATCTAAACTGGCATTGACCACCCCACTAGACGCCCGAGCCTACTTCCCTTAGCACATAGAATTAACCATCATGTAGAGCAAATTCAGGAGCAGAGCGATGGGAGAATCGACCCTTTGTGAGGGTGAGGTGTGGATCCCCAAGCAGGGGTACTTGATACAGGCTCTGTCTGGGTTTAGGAAATGGCTCATGTCATGAAGCAGTGCAGCAGCCATGGGACCCATGGAACAGCCAGAGTGTCACCTGTCAGAGGAAGACTCAGGCATGTGCCCCAGTCAGAGGAAAGATGGCTGAAGTGTTGTGGTTGGACTTGCAGTGTGCCCAAAGCCTCCACAGACTCTGCCCTCCTCACTGGGACTGCATGCTCATTGTTTTAGAGAATCCCAACCCTGCCCCCTTCCCTCTGTTTAAGAAGGAACAGCAGAATGAGGAACAGGTGCAGGAAGTTTATATGGTGCCCAAGCAACCCTGTGCTGACTTCCTCAAACCCCTGGAGGGAACTGAATTTTCTTGAAGGCACCTATATTTCATTCATTGGTTAATTCAATACAAAACAGAAATATTAAACTGAAAAGATAGAATAACTGAAAATCAGGATTCAGACTTCCCCTAGGTCCAATGAGGGTCCCACATGTCTCCCTGAGTGAGAAAATTCTGGGCCTATATTCCATCTATTCCATCTCTCTGGCCCTTGCACAAATTCGGGACCCGAGGTCAAGTGTTTGCCACATCCTTACCCATCTGCAGGAGAAAATGGCTTCAGAGCTCGATGTTCTCCAGTCAGAGGTTTTATAAAAAGCTGGGCCCAAAGTTCTCCACTTCCTTTTTGTGACTTCCAATTCTTTTTCCCCTCCCTGCCTCCCATTATTTATTTCCCAGCATATTTTGTTATTTTACCACGGTTATTGATATGAAGAGTCAAGTACATCTTTTCTGGAAACTGAACCCATTTAAAGACATTTTTTTTTTAAATTTTATATTATTTATTTATTTATTTTTCTGTTTTTTATAAACATATATTTTTATCCCCAGGGGTACAGGTCTGTGAATTGCCAGGTTTACACATTTCACAGCACTCCCCATAGCACATACTCTCCCCAATGTCCATAACCCCCCCAACCCCCGTCCTCCCCATCAACCCTCAGTTTGTTTTATGAGATTAAGAGTCACTTCTGGTTTGTCTCCCTCCCAATCCCATCTTGTTTCATTTACTAAAGACATTTTTAAATTGAAAATGGAAGCTTTTCATTTGATCTTGTAGCACTTTGTCATTTTAGAACTTCTAAGATGTTCCCAGAGCTTCTGAGTCGACTTTTGTGTGTTCCTGTCATACGACTCTATTTTGGAGTTGTTTTTGGCTCCTTACATTTCCACTTGGTACTTTCACAACCCACTGCTTATGAGATTTGCTTCTGTTCTCCCTGACTGCTTTGCATAAGCCCCTCTAGGCCCAGACCAGCAGATCAGGCTGTATAAAAGGGGCCGTTGCTATGTGAGCTGAGCTGCGTTGGGCAGGCAGGGGCAGCAAGATGGCGTCACAGAGGCAGGTCCTCCTCTTCTTGTTGCTGTGGGTCTCAGGTGAGAAGCTGAAAAGTGCCATAATCTTTCTGGAGTAGTGTCATTTTAAACAACTTTCTAAGATACATAATGAGAAACACTGGTTATTTCCAAAACAGACCCAATGATGTACTGCCATGTGGTACCATTAGGAAGCACGTTTGCAATGACATATTTCAGCGTGACTGGGATAAAGTGTGTCTATATCACCATTTTCCTGATTGCAGGTGCCCATGGGGACATCACGATGACTCAGTCTCCAGGCTCGCTGGCTGTGTCTCCAGGTCAACGGGTCACCATGAACTGCAGAGCCAGTCAGAGTGTTAGCAACTATGTAGCCTGGTACCAGCAGAAACCTGGGCAGGCTCCCAGGCTCCTCATCTATCGTGCATCCAACAGGGCCACGGGCATCCCAGACCGGTTCAGAGGCAGTGGGTCTGGGACAGACTTCACCCTCACCATCAGCAATATCCAGGTGGAAGATGTGGGAAACTATTACTGCATGAAGCATAATAGTTTTCCACCCACAGTGCTTCATGACCTGAGCTGAAGGCAGCCACCTAACCCACTGAGCCACGCAGGCATCCCTCCTGCATCCTTTTTTGTGGGAGGTTAGTGAAGACAAATGCTGTGAAGATGTCTTAGGGATGCTGTTGGGAGTTTTTCTGCCCCAGGAAGCTGCGTTTTCCCCAGGATCCCATGGCCGGAGTGAGCCAGGAAGGTCTGTCTTTAGCCTCTGACAACGGGCTGTGAACTTTCCACCTGGCAGATCAGTTCTCCCTTCCTGCTCCTCTTGGACTCTGGGACATTTCTCTTTTATTTCCTTATTCTCTTTTCTTCACCCTCCATCACCCTCCCACTCTGAACCTTTCCAGGATGAAACCTTTGAACTCGCCTATTCAGAATCTCCCACGTGGAAGGTAGTGTCCCTCTCGCTTTTTCCTTCCATGGGCCCTGTTTCCCAGCCTTCCTGGGCAGTGTCCTGCACATTCATTTCTGCTCCAGCTCCTTTCCGACCTCCCTTTTCTCTCTTCTCCCTTTCTCCCGGGTGTACTCATTCTCACAAAGGCAATTCTCTCATTTTTTAATTAAGATTTTATCTATGTATTTATTTCTGGGGAGGAGTGGCCTAGGGAGATGGAGAGAATCTCAGGCAGACACCCTGTTGAGTTGGGAACCTGTCACCGCTCCATCTCACATGCCTGAGATCATGACCTGAGCCGAAACCAAGTGTCGGACCCTCAACAGACTGAGCCACCCAGGAGCTCTGATGCCTTCATCTTCAATCCTGTCACTCTAGGAACACGGGATACTGTACCTCAGCACCTTTTTCCAACCTTGTCACCTTTTTCTTTAAAGTCATCCTTTGGGCATTCAGGTGTAATCTTGGGACTGAAGGAAATCACGGCTCTAAGTGTGACATAACTTGAGTCCCTTGGAAAACATTTCATGAACATGTCCAATTCTGTGTGGAAATGGAGAATTTCTGAGCATCTTATTATTCCCTCACCTTCTTCTGAAATGCATGGGTTGATGCACTTTAGCTTCAGGAAAGACCGCAGCAACCTGGTCAGTGTGCTCCAAACGCCTTTACGTACAAAACAGCTTCTCTTAATAATTAGAAATCTACTTCAAGGATTGCTATTAACGGATCTATTTTTCTCATCCAAGGTATGTTTTCTTTTTCTTTTTTTTTTTTAAAGATTTTATTTATTTATTTGACAGAGAGAGAGAGAGAGAGAGATCACAAGTAGGCAGAGAGAGGAGGAAGCAGGCTCCCCGCTGAGCAGAGAGCCCGATGCGGGCCTTGATCCCAGGACCCTGAGATCATGACCTGAGCTGAAGGCAGAGGCTTTAACACACTGAGCCACCCAGGCACCCCATGGTATGTTTTCTGAGGGCTTCCTCTGTGTCCAGAGCAAAGACATGTGGTTTCATCCCAGCTGGGAGAACCAGGTGATAATCAATGGCATCAGTAGACTTTTACTATGTTTTGTTGGAGGGGTTATAAAGAAAAGTAAAGAAAGAAAGGGAATAAAACCTTGCCGGGTAAGGGTGTCCAGAAACTTAAAATCAGATGATGTATTCATTAGCTAGTGTCATGTGATAAATCACCCACAAAATACAGTGGCTTAAAATGGTAACATGTTTGTTGCTCTCAGGTTTATTGGTTGGCTGCACAGTTCTGTTAATATGAGCCCAGGCTTCATTGATCTTGATTGATCTTGGCTGGCTTGCTCGTGTGCTTAAAGTTGTCGGGCTGGTGCTCCTGATGTAGAAAGGCTCACATTTCTTTCCTCTCTTTCACATTTCTGTTAGGGGTGCTAACCATCTTGACCTAGGAAATAGGAAATGGCATACTTGACTTTAAGTGAGGATGGAGGAGGAGCTGTTAGAACCTGAAGAAGGAGAGAGAAAGAGTGAAGACTGACGAGACCAGGGAAGTGAAGTATGATTGTGGGGCAGGGTGAAGGGCCTCAGGAGGTGAGTGGTCATGAATCAAAGTTGGAGCCGTCGGGTTTCCTGTGTGTTTTCCTCCAGCAGGCATGTGGAGGTTTGGGATTTTGTACATGAAATGAAACAATGGAAGAGCTGAGGAAGAGCTTGCATATAGGGAGTTGTTTTAAAGAAGGATCATGGAATTCAGCTGAGGAGGGAGGGAAATGAGACTATGAAGGGCTTAAAGACAAGAAAATATAGGAAGGCCAATATTCTCTAAAAGTTAATTTTCAGAAAACAGTAAAATTATGACTCTCTTCGAGAGATAGTAATGACGAACATGGGTTGAATTATTTTACTCATATGCTATGAGGGAACTAGGAAGATGTAACTGGTTCAAAGGAAAAGTCAAAGACACAGATATATATGGCATAAAGGAATGAACTGCAAAGAAAGGCAAGCTGGTTCTCCAAGGTGAGGTAAGATGTCAGTTAACTCACTATCAGATAGCACAGAATCATCCATCTATCTGTTAACAACAGTTTAATAAGAGTTGCAAGATAGCTCAAAGACAATGACCAGGGTTGGACCCTGATTACCTGGAAAGTTATGCTACGGAGATGCCAAAATTTCTATGGAAACACAACATACATTTTTCCTATAGATTTCAGGTCTTACTGTAATGAAAGCCAGAAAATATTGGCGGTGGCATACCCAGTGGATTGAGCTGCAGAGTTCTTAGAGTGGGTCAAGGCTGAGATACTCAACATTAAAAAAAAACAAAACCAAACCTTTATTTATTTATTTATTTATTTATTTGAGAGAGCGGGAGAGAGAGAGAGAGTGAGCGAGCATACCTGAGCTCATGAGCAGGGGTAGATGCAAAGGGAGAGAGAGAGAAGCAGACTCCCCGCTGAGCAGGGCTCCATCCCAGGACCCCAGGATCATGGCCTGAGCTGAAGGCAGAGGCTCAACTGACTGAACCACACAGGCACCCTTGAGATGCTCAGCATTGTAATGATGGAGAACTTGTCATGATTTTCTGATGGTGCACCTAAGGCATGGCCACGAGAGTGACTGATCAAGATTGGGTGGGGAAGAGACAATTGGAGGAGGATCAGCCAAACAACTGAGAGATCAGGTAATGGAAGGTCATATACTGAGTACACTGAAACCACCAGGAATTGTGACAGGGTATGAGAGGCTCTAGGAGGTGGGAGCTAAAATATTCCAGAAACCAGGAGAGACTTTGGGGCTGGTGTTTGTCTGTCATAAGGGGTAACCCTAGAGTTGTGTTCTACCTATCTTGGTTTCAAACACTGTTCTTCGTTTTTAGGCAGGCCGAGAAATCTAGAAGAGGCAGAAGGGGGCGACAGGAGGTCTGTGAGCCGGCTGCCAGGGAAACAGAAGCTCAGGGCACTTTTAGAAGAGACACAGTCTACTGGGCATCTCAGTGGTTTGGAGGGCGAGTGTTGAGGGAGAAGGTGTCCAGGTGGTGAGTCTTTATCTCTCCTGTGTTCCATATTTTTTGTTTGCCTCTCTCTTATAATCTGTTTTGCTGTTTTTTCCAAATTTAAAATGTTTTCTAGTGACAAAAGCAGCCTGCTCTTTGCTCCTGGTTTTGCACTAGAAGTCTTTTTTTTTTTTTAATGTTAAAAATATGTTGGGGAAAAAATGATGTGCATTGGTTCCAGCACAAGGACAGACCGAGATCTAGTGTTTTCTCCTTCATAAGATTTTTTCCTCTGGATTAAAATTTGAATAGCAAAGTCTGGACTTTGATCTGGAAGCCAGATTTCTACATATTTCTACATCTTTCTACATATAAATGAAATCATATGATGTTTGCCTTTCTCTGGACTTGCTTCACCTCACAATACTCTATTGGTCCATCCATGTTGTGCCAAATGGCTAGTTTTCATTCTTTTTATGGCAGAGTAATATTTCATTGTATATATGGACATCGTCTTTACAAGATTAGGAACTTATATCTGCTATGGGTTTACAAGTCTGGGAGCTTGAAGAAAAAGTTTTACTAATCCTTCTCAGCCATATTTCCCGTGAGGTTAGTGCGTATAGAATGTTGTCTAGAGAATACAGCACAAAGACAGTTAGTGTAACTGGGAAAGAAGAAATTCAGAGAGTGGGAAAATAAGCAATAATAAGTTATGAACAATATCAAATATTATCCTACTGAAAATATCACAAAATTTGTTAGCTCAAAAATGCATGTAAATTGTGTTGCCACACATATGCCTCAGGTTTCTGATGCTCAGGCTGAGTACCTGTTCCTGACCCCTACACAGAAGCCAGGAGTGTCAGGTTGAGGTTCATGGCAGCTCTGCCTGCCAGCTCACTGCTCAGCCCACAGGCTGGTCATGTCCCTTCCACAGCTGGTTGTGCCCCATTGAGACTATTGTTGCCAAGGGGCCAGGACTCAGTCCAGAGCACTCAGCTGCATGTTGCTGCCCTGAGTTCCCCAGCACCTGCCTCTTACGTCAGCTCAGAGCCTCTGCTGTGTCGGCTCCTCACTCAGGCAACACACATGCCCAGTGGGGACCGCTGAACCAAGAGGTTTGTGTTCGGGGCTGAACCACTGTGGGAGGAAAATGTGTACTTTGCCCACAGTAATAAACTCCCACATCGTCAGCCTCCACCCTGCTGATTCTCAGGGTGAAATCTGTCCCTGACCCGCTGCCACTGAACCTGTCTGGGACCCCAGTGTAACGGTTGGAAACCTTGTAGATCAAGCCCTGTGGGGACTGGCCTGGCTTCTGCCGGAACCAATTCAAGTACGTGTTTCCATTACTGTGTACGAGGCTCTGACTGGCCCTGCAGGAGATGGAGGCCGGTTCTCCGGGGGTGACTGACAGTGAGAGTGGAGTCTGTGTCAGCGTGACCTCTCCACTGGATCCTACAACAATGAGAGATAAGTACAGGTTATGGAGAAACATTATGAGCCATTATTATGAATTAAAATTTCATTTATATTAGGCTAAATCACAATTTGTGATTGGATTCCTACTGTAAATATATCCAGTTTCCATGGATAACCCAAGAATTGCAGGGCACCAAGTGGCCACAATTTTTTTTTTTCAGCATCTCACTAAAACACTGTTCTTTGTTCCCTTTAATTTCTCATAATTTTCACAGATTTCAAAATTAAATTCCCCTCTTAGAGGGCAATCTCACCCCTGGACAGGGCACGGATAGGGAGTAACAGCACCCAGACAGCTCACTCTCCCCACCCCAATCTCCCATCTCCTCCCCACTCTGCTCTTACCTGGGACCCAGAGCATCAGCAGCCCCAGTAGCTGAGAAGGGAACCTCATTTTGAGATGCTGAACTGATGAGTCCTAGTAAGTAGACACAAGGTCAGAGCTGACCTTTATGTCAGACTTCCAAGGTAAGGTCCTCCCCAGGGGACAATATGCAAATCTTGTGGTGGGTGTGGCTGAGAGGAAAGAGCCAAAGGCAGGGCTCAGGTCCCTCTCCTGGGAGTGCAGTAACTTAAAATGGCTTTTGTCTTTGCAGGGAAACTAACAGAGACAAATTCCCTACTGCCTGTGCGGGAAGCAGGATCTCTCTGTGATAATCAGGATCTGTGGCAGGACACAGTGCTCATAGACCTGCCTTCTGAGAAAGCTCCAGAGACCCTGACTATACAGGCACGCATGTCCAGAGGCCATTTCTGGCAGGTGAATGGCCATCCTGCCTGTATTCCTGTCAGCTAATGTCCAGGAGGAAACAGATCCCACTCCAGCTGATTAGCCAGCAATCTCCAGATCCCAGGATAAACTGGAGAGAGATCAGGAGTCTCTGGGATCTGCTGTTTCCAGGTTAATGGTTTACATAATTTATTAATGATTTATTAATGAATTAAACTCACCCTGAGACCTCGTGAATTATCTACTCTTTGAGAAGATGAAAGTGAGAGGAACTTGACAGGTAGAAAAGAATCTCTCACTTACACAAGGAGAACTCATAGTCCTGCAGAAGAGAATAGGAAAGAAGACAGAATTATATGCTTCAGGCAGTGTATGAAGTTTGTGGTAACCGATTGTTACAATGTGGTGTGTATCCTGTCATAGTTGTGTGTCCCTCCCCAGAGAGACTGATAGATGGATAGGTGGATAGTAGGCAAGATAGACAGATGATAGAACATACATACCATATGGTACATATTAGATAAGCTACACACACACACACACACACACACACACACACCGTATAAAGCAGAGTGATTTCTTAAGTCAATATTTTCTAAATGGATGGACAGAATGAAGAATGTTTCCCATTTCCCAGAAAATAATGTTTCCCCTTCCCATACAGAGGCTCCCTCATCATGTGTAACAGATTTCTGTTAGGGGGTCTGGTTCCTTGGTAGTTCTGTGTGAGGAGCTGTTGTCTCTCACTTGATTTTATGTTCAGCATCCACAGCTCTGAGTCTATAGTTGAAAATGAGATTCTGTAGGTGAGAATAGCAAGGACTGGGATAAAACTTCTAATAATTTGGCATCACCCTTACCTATGACGGACATTTTCTGAGGTCTTTGGTGAACCACAATCACCGTGGGACAGGGTGCGTGGTCTAAGCTGCTTGGGGCTTCAGTTTACCAACCATCCTTCATTAAGGCTGGGACATAACCTGATGCTTCTGTGTGTGTCAGCCTGATGTAGGTGTTAGTCAGGGGTTGGTGAGTGTTGTGTCAACCTCAAATTACCTGACAACTCAAGTCACTATCAGACAAACAAAATCCTGGAGAAACTGAAGGAATAGAATTTGTAGTTCTGTTAGACTCAGGTAAATCAAATCCAAGGTCATACTGAATTAAAGAATTACTGAATACATGCAAGTCCAGGCAAGATTCCACAACAAATCTCGGTCTGAATATCTTCTAGGAAATCCTCCTAGAATGCGATTTTGTACCATAGTTAGAAGAACTATTATGTAACAATGGTACTGTAAGTAAACCCTGAACTCTATGGAGGGACTTGGGTGCTGATGACAGGTTGTGACAGAACTAGGACTAATAGGACTAATAGCCCATGTCCTGTATATTACTAGTTGTCATTTTGTTTACTCTTTCATGTGTTTTCTCCCTTGATCTTTTCTTAGAGTGCTAGCCAAGCAATCCTGAATCTTACTCTTGAACATGCCGGCCCACCTAATGAATCCTGCTGGTGAATGATTCAGAAAGTTAAACCAGTGGAAATGAATAAAATCAGGAAAAAACCAAAAAGGACAATATAAGAAAATATCATAAATCTTAAGATGAGTTTGGAAACTATTCATTACACCTGTTAAATTAAGAATCACAATATCTAACACTGTGTGTCAAATATACTAAGGAAATCAGAATCACATTACCCATCACCATATGTGAAACCTCAATGTGTGGAAATTTGGCTGAAAATTATTCATCCACCATGTTTATTTGCTGTGTATCAGTTTTGAAACTATTTTTTGTACAACGTTTTCCTACAAATGCTTGAACTTCAACAATATTTCCTACAAAACGTAACATGAAAACTTTAAAAGTCTCCTTTTGTGTTTGGTTGTTTATCTCATAATTTCTTGCCCTGAAATACCTAAAAACTGCAAAAACCTTCTACAGCTTCCTCCTTCACAGAGAAGGTTTTGAAATTTTCCCCTGCTAACTGTAGACCGAAGAAAGACTGTTCCTAATTCCTAAGAGGAGCCTTTATCTCCTGTGTATGTAGGAACTTTGTTGTACCCTGGACAATAAAAGTGACTTCATCAACATTGGTCATTGCACAACACACAGAAATCATTGACATCTGTAAGGGATGTAAGAAGAACCACCATGAGGTCCAGGTGGGGACCAGGACTCTAGGAGCCTCTAATCTTGACCACCATCACCTCAACCAGCAAGGATTTACACAGGTGGGTTTCGTTGCACTTTTGTCTCTTCGCCAGGGGACGTCTCTTTGCAATCTATAAAACTGGAAACCAGTGTGTAATTTGTGTCCCTTGGGTCAGTTCTCTTGCTACTTAGTTTATGTGAGACCATTATTCTGTGGTCAGGGTGTGTGGGTGGGGAGTGTAATGCTGTCATACATTGTGTAGAACTCGATGTATACATTTTCTCAGCGAAACAGCACAAACTTATAATGCTTTGGTGAAGTTGAGAGACAACAGACTTGTGTCCTGACTGAGCCCAAATGGAAGTTCTCTCTGCCACCCAGCAGAGGGAGGGTCTCCCAACAGGAGGTCTGTTGGGTAGATTCTTGGGACCTGTGACTGAAATGGGTCACCTTTTCTAAATAACTGCAAATACTCACCCACTAGAGGATGAACTCACAGAGAATAATTTTGGCTCCAGCAGCTCACATATATACGTGAATCTGTTGATCCTCTGACTTCAAAAGTTATTTCTGAACCATGTGAAGAAGGTCATTTATGAGATTCAGTGATCTAGATATTCCAAAGCCCTGGTCTCCATATACATAATCTGAATTCCTTCCCAATATTGTAATTTCTCTTCTTTGTTCTTTTGGAATAAGTAAATAACTAAATGACTTTTGTAGGACTGAGATTCTTGTGAGCCCTTTGAAGAAATGGGAGAAATGTCTTATGTCAGATGTGAAGGTTATTCTTGTATTGATGTTAATCCTTGGTCAGGGCCCCCAGTCCCCACACTCTAATCGGGGAAAATGAGACAGAAGTTCCCTTTGACCACAGGCCACTTCATAATCCCTCTATTTAATAAACTTTTAAGTCTGTGTAGCAGTTTGCTTCCCCAACCCCAAAGTGTCTCCTGTGATGGATGGAACTTCTGTCCTGAGGAATTCTCATGAACTCTTACAGCTTTCTCGTCAGTTAACAAATACTCTTCCACTGCTTTAATTTGAGATGGATTGTTTCTTTGTGTGTTTGCTTTTTCTCTGTGGAAAGTTTGCTCCCTTGTCTCCTATGCCAGAGCACTACTTTCTCCCATGTGTCCTCAGGGCAGAGAGGACACATTCTGAGCTCAAGCCCTAAGCCCCCTGTTCCTTAGGGAAAATAAAGAAGCCAGATTTTCTCAATATATTTATGGCAAAACCTTAAGGTCTTTCCTTTGAGAACTGGCCTTCCCATGAGTCAATGTGCTTGAGAGTAGGAACTGACTTAGGTCTAGGAACTGAGTCAGAAGCCGCGACGTTAGGCTTCAGCAACCCTGAGCTAGAGTTTGCCAGTTTGAGAGACAAAATACTCTGAGGGTCAGCACATTGACTTAATTTCTCATAACATGTGCTCAATTATCTACTGCCACATTCTCTCTTTCTGACATCATTCTGTCCCTGTGAATTTTAGAAAATGGATAGCTTCTGCCTATGCAGTTTATTCTGACCATGTGGTCTGTGCTACTCTCCGAAGTCACTGGTCAGAGGCATTTCTTTCCAGAAAGCAGACTCACATCGAGTTTAGCATGTCTGACACTGGCTGGGGAATGTTCTTGACGTTACCATCTGCTGAAGGAGAATGCAGGATTGGGCAGAGGGGGAGTGGAGCTCGGATGCAGTAGAACAAAAGTCTAAGCCAGCCCCCCAGTGGGTGCAGCCATGTGGTCGCTCTCCAGAGTGGACCTGACTGGGGCACATGGGTGAGATCCTTACCGGGGATATCGTCGCTTCCTCTCCTGCTGTACACGTGTGATGCACCTGCCAGAGGTGCGGGCCTTTTCATAGTGGTTCATCCACTATCCATCCTTTCTCCTCAGATTCCCTCACTTTCATCTTTATTTTTGATCTTTAGGAATGTATGGAGAGTCCATCACATTATTATTATTTTTTTCCATCACATTATTTTTGTCATCACTCTGGGACTTTGGTTTTTTATTAGAGGAATTTTTAAAAATATTTTATTTATTTTTAAAATTTTTTTTTTATATTCAGCATAACAGTATTCATTGTTTTTGCACCACACCCAGTGCTCCATGCAATCCGTGCAGTTTGTGACAGGAAAGAAAAATGAATTTAGCTTTGTTTCAGGAGTCTATTAATTTATATCTATGTCCTTTCCAAGTCTGTTTCAGGAGGAAACTGGTGTCCCTGCATATTGTGGAGAAGGTGTTCCCACTGTCCCTGGGCACAAGGAACCACCCGGGGGTGGAGAAGCTCCAGTGCGCAGAAGCCAGGTGGCGGTCCCTGACCAGCTGTGTGGAGAACACTAAACACTTTCAAGATGGAGTTTCCTCAGGGGCACAGCCTCCTAGCTTTGGGTCTGCTCTGAGTGGCTTCGTGTCCACACTTCATCCTGCAGAGCAGCTGCCTGTGGCTCTGCAGGATGGCATGGAGACCCCCACTTGAGAAGGACTAGGCCATCAGGAGTGTCATCGTCTAATGGGAGTGAAGAAGGGACCTCTGTCTCTGACCAGCTGTAGACAAGGGGTCCATGATTCTGTCCTCAGGTGTGATTAGTTTGCTAGAGCAGCTCACATCACTTTGAGATACACCTACTTATGTTTCCCAGGTTATTAAAAAATATGATAAAGGTTCAGATGAAGAGCTAGATGGAGAGATACACAGTGGGGACTGGGAGGATCCTGAGTGAGCAGTTTCTGTCCCCATGACGTTGGGATGTGTCACCCTCCATTTGTCAATGTGTTCACCAGCCTGGGATCTCTCTGAACCCTGCTCTATTGGGATCTTATGGAGGCTGTGCCAAAGAAAGAAGTAGGCTTTGTTTATATTCAAATAATGACCTTCACACTTCTTCACCAGGCTTTACACTCTAATTTCTTTGTGATAAAGAATAATGGCAGGAGATTCAAATCTATTTTTTTTAATCAACTCCTTAAATATATGTCTGTTTTGCAGTATTCTCATGTCTCTAGAATTTTCCCAGCCTTGCTTCTAGGATGGCCTCAGCTTCATTCGCAGCCACTAGAATGGTGTAGGGAGGGACTATCCTGTCCATGTCCCGGTCAGCTTGGCTGAGGTTGTCACTGTGCAGGAAACGACTACATGTGTCTTCAGCATATCCAATCTTATGGCTGACATGGAAGAAGGAGGAAGAACATGTCTGTGTCTGGACTGTGCAGTTTCTGCTCTAACTGAATCTGCTTTGGTCCTCACCTTGCTGAGCAGCTCTTCATGCGTCCTGGCCAGAGCGGACTGGTGAGGTGGGGCAGGTCGGGTCTCAGAGCAAGTTGGCATCTCTGTGTCTACTCTCGTGCTTTCTGCTGCTCTGTGCTCCACCTGAGAAGAGGAAGGTGGAAGGAAATGATACTCCGAGTGTCCTTGCCATGGAAGCTGGGATTGGGAGTCACAGAGGGTCTCATGACGTTAGACATGTGCCTGAGAGAATCTTTCTCCGAGAAACTGATCCTTCATCCCAAAGTACCACCTCTGAAAATCCAAATACATACACACATTCGTGTGGATTACATTATGTCCTGTATTGTGTTGACTTTTGCCTGGCTAATGCAATCGCAGATTGTCCAAATGGGAAATTGAATTTTAGTAATGGAGACAGAAACAGAGCAAACATTTTTCTAGGATAATTTATTGCATTGGCAATTAGAAATAAAGTGTAAGCTGAACGTGCATAAGAGAGGACATGCATTGTTAACTACCTGGGTCTACGCACCATACAGACCCAAAGATAATAAATCTTTGTGAAGAGAAAGTAAAGGAGACCTGAATAAATGGAGCAATATGACATTTTCATGCATCCGAAGACTCAATATGTCTATCTCAACACATTGATCCTTAGTTTCAATGTACTTCCAATAAACACCCAGTTACCTTTTTTGCACATTATAAAATGTATAAGGAATTCTGAGCTAAAAAGAACCAAGACAATTCTGAAAAAGAACAATTTTGAGAGAATACCCCATTGATTACCAAGACTTATTTAAATACACATGGGGCTCCTGGGTGGCTCAGTTGGTTAAGCATCTGCCTTTTTGCTCAGGTCCTGGGAAGGAGAACTGGGTCTGGCTCCTGGCTCAGTGGGGAGTCTGCTTCTCCCTTGCCCTCTGCCCCTCCCCCGCCAGCTCATGTTCACTCACTCTCAAATAAATAAATGAAATCTTTTTTTGAAAAGACTTATTTATAGTCACAGTAATTAGGGCACTGTAGCATGCAACAAAGATGTAAGAGAGAGCAGGGGAATGAAACATAGTCCACGAACAGACATATATCTATGGGGATGCTTAATTTGTGACACGTGACTCCTAGGACAATTAACAAAGGAATGTTCTTTCTAATACAGTGGGATGGTTCAAGTGGGTATTCCTACCGAAAGAGAAATGAAATCTGATCCCCTACTCTGTGTCATGTCCAAGAACCCAATCCAGCTAGATTATAGAACTAAATTCCAGTGATAAAGCTTAGAAAAATAATAAGTAGTAATATATTCATCAATCTGAGCTATGAAATGGCTTTTCAGATAAGACATGAAGAGTACTCCGTATGAAAGATTGGTAATTTGGGCGGCATCGAAATTGTCACAGGTTTCAAAACTACCAGTCAGATAAAGCACAGAGTAGATAAAGATGTTTGCAAATACCATAATTGAAGCAGCCATTCCATTCTAGATCAGTAACTGGTTGTTTCCAGTTTGACAGCAACACTGTCATGACATTCCTTGAGCACGTACACTGTCAATTCTGTTGTGTATATCAGAGTAAAAAGTACTGAGCCCCAGGGTGTGCATATATTCCTCATTTGTAGATAATCACAAACAACTTTCCGCCATGAATGTGCCAATACACATTTCAGCAGCAGCACGTGAAATGTCCACTAGCTCTTCAGCCTCACCGCAACTTAACCTTGGCAGTTTGCTCAACATTATCCCATCTGGTTGTGCCGTAGCAACAACACAGTGAGATTTTCATGGGCAGTTCCTGCATTACTGATCAAATTTACCCCCTTTGTATGCAATTACTTACCATCTTTGCACAAATAATTCTTTATTGTGGCTCTTTTTTCCCCCTTACTTGTACTAGTTATTTCTCTAGGCTTATCAGAAGCTATTTGATGATTATACGTGTTGTAGATATCTGGGGCTTCCATGATTCGATCTGTGTCCTAACTGAGGCAGATCTCCCCCCAGAGCACTGACCCAGGCATTGACATGGGCTCTGGACAGCAGGGTGGGCTGCAAAGGGCCATCTGGGCTTCCAGCTCCCGAGACCATTTCCATCCTCTTCTTTGCCCTTGAGGAACCTATCCCCAGGTCGTGATGGCAGAGGATACCGAAGGCTCAGCCTGAGGGGGGGATTTCTCTCCTGTGTCCTCCTGCCTTAGCTATCACTTAAACCCTCCAGATGGTGTTTGGCACAAGCCCATTGAGAAGAAAACGCAAGCTATTCAACTCTCGCTTTCCCAACCTTTTTTGTACATATCAAGGAGGCAGTTTTATCACTGCTACTCCAACATAAATGGTCATCACATCAGGAGTTAGAGCTTACTGTCAGTCACACATTACCCATCCAAAGGTCCTGATATTATCAGAGATGTCCCTGAAGTCACCCTATTAGGGTTGGGGACAAAGCTGCATTGCTTATGGAAGTGTGATATTGATCCCGTTCACTAACTTCCCATTGTCTCAGTTTCTGTGTCTTTGAAACTCTGACAACAATGGTTCTGTTTGCAGTTTAAACAAAAGTAAGGTATTTAGCACTGTATCAAATATATAACATATATTATTTTTTATTTTATTTTATTTTATTTTTTTAAGGATTTTATTTATTTATTTATTTATTTATTTTTTAAATTTTTTTATTTTTTCAGCATAACAGTATTCATTATTTTTGCACCACACCCAGTGCTCCATGCAATCCGTGCCCTCTACAATACCCACCACCTGGTGCCCCCAACCTCCCACCCCCCACCCCTTCAAAATTCTCAGATCGTTTTTCAGAGTCCATAGTCTCTCATGGTTCACCTCCCCTTCCAATTTCCCTCAACTCCCTTCTCCTCTCCATCTCCCCTTGTCCTCCATGCTATTTGTTATGCTCCACAAATAAGTGAAACCATATGATAATTGACTCTCTCTGCTTGACTTATTTCACTCAGCATAATCTCTTCCAGTCCCCTCCATGTTGCTACAAAACTTGGGTATTCATCCTTTCTTTTCTTTTTTTTTTTTTTTTACAGCTTTATAAACATATATTTTTATCCCCAGGGGTACAGGTCTGCGAATCGCCAGGTTTACACACTTCACAGCACTCACCATAGCACATACCCTCCCCAATATCCATAACCCCACCCCCCCCTCCCAACCCCCTCCCCCCATCAACCCTCAGTTTGTTTTGTGAGATTAAGAGTCACTTATGGTTTGTCTCCCTCCCAATCCCATCTTGTTTCATTTACTCTTCTCCTACCCCCTCAACCCCCCATGTTGCATCTCCTCTCCCTCATATCAGGGAGATCATATGATAGTTGTCTTTCTCCGATTGACTTATTTCGCTAAGCATGATACCCTCTAGTTCCATCCACGTCGTCGCCAATGGCAAGATTTCATTTCTTTGGATGGCTGCATAGTATTCCATTGTGTATATATACCACCTCTTCTTTATCCATTCGTCTGTTGATGGACATCTAGGTTCTTTCCATAGTTTGGCTATTGTAGACATTGCTGCTATAAACATTCGGGTGCACGTGCCCCTTCGGATCACTACGTTTGTATCTTTAGGGTAAATACCCAGCAGTACAATTGCAGGGTCATAGGGTAGTTCTATTTTCAACATTTTGAGGAACCTCCATGCTGTTTTCCAGAGTGGTTGCACCAGCTTGCATTCCCACCAACAGTGTAGGAGGGTTCCCCTTTCTCCGCATCCCGCCAGCATCTGTCATTTCCTGACTTGTTAATTTTAGCCATTCTGACTGGTGTGAGGTGATATCTCATGGTGGTTTTGATTTGTATTTCCCTGATGCCGAGTGATATGGAGCACTTTTTCATGTGTCTGTTGGCCATCTGGATGTCTTCTTTGCAGAAATGTCTGTTCATGTCCTCTGCCCATTTCTTGATTGGATTATTTGTTCTTTGGGTGTTGAGTTTGCTAAGTTCTTTATAGATTTTGGACACTAGCCCTTTATCTGATATGTCATTTGCAAATATCTTCTCCCATTCTGTCAGTTGTCTTTTGGTTTTGTTCACTGTTTCCTTTGCTGTGCAAAAGCTTTTGATCTTGATAAAATCCCAAAAGTTCATTTTTGCCCTTGCTTCCCTTGCCTTTGGTGATGTTCCTAGGAAGATGTTGCTGCGGCTGACGTCGAAGAGGTTGCTGCCTGTGTTCTCCTCGAGATTTTGATGGATTCCTTTCTCACATTGAGATCCTTCATCCATTTTGAGTCTATTTTCGTGTGTGGTGTAAGGAAATGATCCAATTTCATTTTTATGCATGTGGCTGTCCAATTTTCCCAACACCATTTATTGAAGAGGCTGTCTTTGTTCCATTGGACATTCTTTCCTGCTTTGTCGAAGATGAGTTGACCATAGAGTTGAGGGTCCATTTCTGGGCTCTCTATTCTGTTCCATTGATCTATGTGTCTGTTTTTGTGCCAGTACCATGCTGTCTTGATGATGACAGCTTTGTAATAGAGCTTGAAGTCCGGAATTGTGATGCCACCAACTTTGGCTTTCTTTTTCAATATTCCTTTGGCTATTCGAGGTCTTTTCTGGTTCCATATAAATTTTAGGATTATTTGTTCCATTTCTTTGAAAAAAATGGATGGTACTTTGATACGAATTGCATTAAATGTGTAGATTGCTTTAGGTAGCATAGACGTTTTCACAATATTTATTCTTCCAATCCAGGAGCATGGAACATTTTTCCATTTCTTTGTGTCTTCCTCAATTTCTTTCATGAGTACTTTATAGTTTTCTGAGTATAGATTCTTAGTCTCTTTGGTTAGGTTTATTCCTAGGTATCTTATAGTTTTGGGTGCAATTGTAAATGGGATGGACTCCTTAATTTCTCTTTCTTCTGTCTTGTTGTTGGTGTAGAGAAATGCAACTGATTTCTGTGCATTGATTTTATATCCTGACACTTTACTGAATTCCTGTACAAGTTCTAGCAGTTTTGGAGTGGAGTCTTTTGGGTTTTCCACATAGAGTATCATATCATCTGCGAAGAGTGATAGTTTGACTTCTTCTTTGCCGATTTGGATGCCTTTAATTTCCTTTTGTTGTCTGATTGCTGAGGCTAGGACTTCTAGTACTATGTTGAATAGCAGTGGTGATAACGGACATCCCTGCCGTGTTCCTGACCTTAGCGGAAAAGCTTTCAGTTTTTCTCCATTGAGAATGATATTTGCGGTGGGTTTTTCATAGATGGCTTTGATAATATTGAGGTATGTGCCATCTATCCCTACACTTTGAAGAGTTTTGATCAGGAAGGGATGCTGTACTTTGTCAAATGCTTTTTCAGCATCTATGGAGAGTATCATATTGTTCTTGTTTTTTCTTTTGTTAATGTGTTGTATCACATTGATTGATTTGCAGATGTTGAACCAACCTTGCAGCCCTGGAATAAATCCCACTTGGTCGTGGTGAAGAATCCTTTTAATTTACTGTTGAATCCTTTTGGCTAGTATTTTGGTGAGAATTTTTGCATCTGTGTTCATCAAGGATATTGGTCTGTAGTTCTCTTTTTTGATGGGATCCTTGTCTGGTTTTGGGATCAAGGTGATGCTGACCTCATAAAATGAGTTTGGAAGTTTTCCGTCCATTTCTATTTTTTTGGAAAAGTTTCAGGAGAAAAGGAATTAGTTCTTCTTTAAATATTTGGTAGAATTCCCCCAGGAAGCCATCTGGCCCTGGGCTTTTGTTTGGAGATTTTTGATGACTGTTTCAATCTCCTTACTGCTTATGGGTCTGTTCAGGCTTTCTATTTCTTCCTGGTTCAGTTGTGATAGTTTATATGTCTCTAGGAATGCATCCATTTCTTCCAGATTGTCAAATTTGTTGGCGTAGCGTTGCTCATAGTATGTTCTTATAATTGTCTGTATTTCTTTGGTGTTCGTTGTGATCTCTCCTCTTTCATTCATGATTTTCTTTATTTGGGTCCTCTCTCTTTTCTTTTTGATAAGTCTGGCCAGGGTTTATCAATCTTATTAATTCTTTCAAAGAACCAGCTCCTAGTTTCGTTGATTTGTTCTATTGTTTTTTTTTGGTTTCTATTTCATTGATTTCTGCTCTGATCTTTATGATTTCTCTTCTCCTGGTGGGTTTAGGGTTTCTTTCTTGTTCTTTCTCCAGCTCCTTTAGGTGTAGGGTTAGGTTGTGTACCTGAGACCTTTCTTGTTTCTTGAGAAAGGCTTGTACTGCTATATATTTTCCTCTCAGGACTGCCTTTGTTGTGTCCCACAGATTCTGAACTGTTGTGTTTTCATTATCATTTGTTTCCATGAATTTTTTCAATTCTTCTTTAATTTCCTGGTTGACCCATTCATTCTTTAGAAGGATGCTGTTTAGTCTCCATGTATTTGGGTTCTTTCCCAATTTCCTCTTGTGATTGAGTTCTAGCTTCAGAGCATTGTGGTCTGAAAATATGCAGGGAATGATTCCAATCTTTTGATAACGGTTGAGACCTGATTTAGGACCAAGAATATGATCTATTCTGGAGAATGTTCCATGTGCACTAGAGAAGAATGTGTGTTCTGTTGCGTTGGGATGAAATGTTCTGAATATATCTGTGATGTCCATCTGGTCCAGTGTGTCATTTAAGGCCTTTATTTCCTGGTTGATCTTTTGCTTGGATGATCTGTCCATTTCAGTGAGGGGAGTGTTAAAGTCCCCTCCTATTATTGTATTATTGTCGATGTGTTTCTTTGATTTTGTTATTAATTGGTTTATATAGTTGGCTGCTCCCACGTTAGGGGCATAGATATTTAAAATTGTTAGATCTTCTTGTTGGATAGTTCCTTTTAGTATGATATAGTGTCCTTCCTCATCTCTTATTATAGTCTTTGGCTTAAAATCTAATTGATCTGATATAAGGATTGCCACTCCTGCTTTTTTCTGATGTCCATTAGCATGGTAAATTCTTTTCCACCCCCTCACTTTAAACCTGGAGGTGTCTTCGGGTTTAAGATGAGTTTCTTGTAGGCAACATATAGATGGGTTTTGTTTTTTTGTCCATTCTGATACGCTGTGTCTTTTGATTTGGGCAGTTAGCCCATTAACATTCAGGGTAAGTATTGAGAGATATGAAGTTAGTGCCATTGTATTGCCTGTAAGGTGACTGTTATTGTATATTGTCTCTGTTTCTTTCTGATCTACTACTTTTAGGGTCTCTCTTTGCTTAGAGGACCCCTTTCAATATTTCCTGTAGAGCTGGTTTGGTATTTGCAAATTCTTTCAGTTTTTGTTTGTCCCAGAAGCTTTTAATCTCTCCTTCTATTTTCAATGATAGCCTAGGTGGATATAGTATTCTTGGCTGCATGTTTTTCTCGTTTAGTACTCTGAATATATCATGCCAGCTCTTTCTGGCCTGCCAGGTCTCTGTGGATAAGTCTGCTGCCAATCTAATATTTTTACCATTGTACGTTACAGACTTCTTTTCCCGGGTTGCTTTCAGGATCTTCTCTTTGTCACTTAGACTTGTAAATTTTACTATTAGGTGACGGGGCATGGACCTATTCTTATTGATTTTGAGGGGGGTTCTCTGAACCTCCTGGATTTTGATGCTTGTTCCCTTTGCCATATTGGGGAAATTCTCCCCAATAATTCTCTCCAATATACCTTCTGCTCCCCTCTCTGTTTCCTCTTCTTCTGGAATCCCAATCATTCTAATGTTGTTTCGTCTTATGGTGTCACTTATCTCTCGAATTCTCCCCTCGTGGTCCAGTAGCTGTTTGTCCCTCTTTTGCTCAGCTTCTTTATTCTCTGTCATTTGGTCTTCTATATCGCTAATTCTTTCTTCTGCCTCATTTATCCTAGCAGTCAGAGCCTCCATTTTTGATTGCACCTCATTAATAGCTTTTTTGATTTCAACTTGGTTAGATTTTAGTTCTTTTATTTCTCCAGAAAGAGCTTTTATATCTCCCAAGAGGATTTCTCTAATATCTTCCATGCCTTTTTCGAGCCTGGCTAGAACCTTGAGAATCGTCATTCTGAACTCTAGATCTGACATAATACCAATGTCTCTATTGATTAGGTCCCTAGCCTTTGGTACTGCCTCTTGTTCTTTTTTTTTTGTGGTGAATTTTCCCACTTGTCATTTGTCCAGATAAGAGTATATAAAGGAGCAAGTAAAATACTAAAAGGGTGGCAACAACCCCAGGAAAATATGCTTTAGCCCAATCAGAAGAGATCCCAAATTGTGAGGGGGGAGAAAGGGGATAAAAAGAGGTTCAGAAAGAAAAAAAAGAAAGAAACAATTAAAAAATGAAAACCAATAAAGAAAAAATATAAAAAGGAAATATATATATATTAGATAAACTAGTTAAAAAACCTTAAAAAAGAAAAGGGTAAAAGTTAAAAAAATTTAGCAGAAGAAGAAAAAAAAATTGAAAAAGAAAAAAAAATTAAATTAACTGCAAGGCTAAAGAATCATGGGGAGAAAGCCATGAGTTCCATGCTTTGCTTTCTCCTCCTCTGGAATTTCGCTGCTCTCCTTGGTATTGAAACTACACTCCTTGGTAGGTGAACTTGGTCCTGGCTGGGTTTCTTGTTGCTCTTCTGGGGGAGGGGACTGTTGTAGTGATTCTCAAGTGTCTTTGCCCCAGGCAGATTTGCACCGCCCTTACCCGGGGCCAGTCTGAGTAATCCGATCGGGTTTGCTTTCGGGAGCTTTTGTTCCCTGAGCACTTTCTGTAGAGTTCCGGAGGACAGGAATGAAGGTGGCGGCCTCCCGGTTTCCAGCATGGAGGAGCCGAGAGCTCGGGGCCCCACTCCTCAGTGCGCCCTCAGAGAACAGCGCCCAATTACTCCCATCACCCTGGCCTCCGGCCACACTCTGAGCTGACCGAGCCTCCGACCGGTTCAATGTAACCCCGAGATTAGAGTTACTCCTCGGCTCTGTCTCTGTAGCCGGCTTCCCCGTTCTAATACCTGTAAGCTCTGCGACACTCAGACACCCCCGATCTTTCTGTGACCCTGCGGGAACTCAGGCGACACTGAACCTTGGTGGGCTTCATCCCGGTTAAGCCTCTGGAGCGATGTCCCTCAGCGGAACAGACTTTTAATAGTCCTGATTTTGTGCTCCGTTGCTCCGCCGCTTACCGGGACCCGGCTCCTCCCCCTGTGGTATATCTTCCCGTCGCTTTGGATTCACTTCTCTGCCAGTCCTACCTTTCAGAAAGTGGTTGATTTTCTGTTTCTAGAGTTGCTGTTCTTCTTCTCTTAGATCTCCCGTTGGATTTGTAGGTGTTTGCAATCTTTAGATAAGCTATCTAGCTGATTTCCTGCTACCTGAAGTAGTCTCAGCCTGCTACTTCTCCGCCATCTTGACTCCTCCCCCTGTTTTGTATCTTCTTATGAATGGATTTCCAAGTATTCATTTTTATGCCATCGTGTTTAATAAAACCTGTCAATTTCTATGCTGAGATGTGTAAAAACTGTACTAGTTAGATTTTACCCACTATTTTAACAAACCAGACAAATACACAGTGGCTTGTCATACTAAGCATTTGTTTCTATAGTCATGGATGTTCATGCTGACAATAATTTGGATAATGTACTCAGGGCTCTGCTGTGTGGTTCTTCATCAGGAAGATGAATGGTTCTCCAGTCTATGGGCTGTGTTTGATCTGGGGCCAAGACACAGTGTGGTGACTACCCATGGCACATCATTCTCACAGCAAGCTATAGGAGGGTACAGAAGCCACGAACCAAACAAATCTAAGTCCAGTTATTCTGACAGAATTGCATATAATTTTCATTTATTCTTACTGTGGTCTTTGTAATTCCTTAAATTTCTTCTTTTTTAAAAAATTTCTTTTCAGCGTAACAGTATTCATTGTTTTTGCACCACACCCAGTGCTCCATACAATACGTGCCCTCCCTAATACCCACCACCTGGTTCCCCCAACATCCCACCCGCCCTGCCCCTTCAAAAACCTCAGATTGTTTTTCAGAGTCCATAGTCTCTCATGGTTCACCTCCCCTTCCAATTTCCCTCAACTCCCTTCTCCTCTCCATCTCCCCTTGTCCTCCATGCTATTTGTTATGCTCCACAAATAAGTGAAACCATATGATAATTGATTGTCTCTGCTTGACTTATTTCACTCAGCATAATCTCTTCCAGTGCCATCCATGTTGCTACAAAAGTTGGGTATTCATCCTTTCTGATGGAGGCATAATACTCCATAGTGTATACGGACCACATCTTCCTTATCCATTCGTCCATTGAAGGGCATCTTGGTTCTTTCTTTTTTCTTTTTTTTTTTTTAAAGATTTTATTTATTATTTATTTGACAGAGAGAGAGATCACAAGTAGACAGAGAGGCAGGCAGGCAGAGAGAGAGAGAGAGAGAGAGAGGGAAGCAGGCTCCCTGTCGAGCAGAGAGCCCAATGCGGGACTCGATCCCAGGACCCTGAGATCATGACCTGAGCCGAAGGCAGCGGCTTAACCCACTGAGCCACCCAGGCGCCCCTTGGTTCTTTCTTGGTTAGAGTATCTGTGCCTCCATTCCCAGCCCTCCTAGACAGGCCTGAGGATCACGTGGTTAGCAGCCTGTATCTCCAATGGTATAAATTCTCCGACTTACAGGGGATCACTGAGGAATCACTGTTTCTAGTGTCTGCTTCCCTTATTACTACATCCCCAGGCCTTTGAAAGAGTGACATTTAGACTACTTCCCTAGGGAAAGCAATTCCTGCTTGGAATACCTAGAGTGGCTTCTCTTTTGCTGTATAAACCCCGATGGATGCCATCACCCACACTCCTAAGGTGTAATGATCTGGGGGAAAGGGAGTCTGTCAGGAGGCCGAGGATCCTCCTTGCCCTTCTCCCAAAACCCCCGTGACCTCCACATAGCTGCTGCTTCTGAGAAACTGTCTGAGCAGGTGCAGGAATCAGAGGAGCAGTGGGGGCAGCCAAGTCCCTCATGTCTGCTTCCCTGGTGGTTTATGCTCTGACCTGTAACACTGTGGGCAGGTAGCTGTTAGACCACAGGCAGTAGTAGATCCCAGCATCTTCTAGCTCCAGGTTGCTGGTGGTGAGAGTAAAGTCTGTCCCAGACCCATTGCTGCTGAACCACGATGGGACCCCAGCTTCCAACGTGGATGCTTCATAGATTAGGAGCTTAGGAGCTCTCCCTGGCTCCTATTGATACCAGGCTAACCACTTGTTAATGTTCTGACTGGCCCGGCAGGTGATGGTGACTCCTTCTTATGGAGCCATGGACAGGATGGCAGGAGACTGGGTCAGCACAATCTCTTTATGGGAGGCTGAAACCACACAGGAAACATTAGCAGAACCTCAGGATATATACATGGAAATCACCAGTATCTAGTTAGATTTGACAGAATACTACTTATTTTTAAAATAAGCTAAATTCATCTATGGAAGGATTCCCAATGAAGAAAGAAAATCAGGCACGGAAAATCATACCGCACTTTAATCTGCTTTGTCCAAATATTCTCACCTGGAACTCAGAGGAGCAGAAGGCCAGGAAGCTGTGATGGAGTCACCACCTTGCTGCTTTCAATGGGTCCAGTGTGTTCCTGCCACACACCCAAAGACTCTGTTATTAGCCTCTGAGTGGCAGAAGTACTTCAGGTCTAAGAGGAAGAAGATATGCACATTTTGGGGCATTTGTATTGCTTAAAATACTCAATAATTAAGTTTATCAGAAGAATCCCCCCACTGGGTCCCATTCTTCTCTGAGTATGTTGTCTCCCTCTTCTGGCCATGTGGAGATTTTGAAAGTGCTTATCCCATCTTGGCCAACTACAAGGTCTACCAGCAGGGGGCATGGCATATGGTGTAATGCAGTCCTCTGGTGGACATTGATTTCACCTGCAGTGAAAAGTGGGTCACATCCTCAGTCTCAGCCCAGGGCTATGTTAACTCCCTGCTCTCTGCTCCAGTGTGTTGTATAAACATCCTCAGAGCATTCCGCCCGGCCATACTCTATCGATTACATCCTGTTAATTGCACATGATGAGTGAGAAGTGGTGAGGACTTCACTAACTTGCAAAAACACATGAGCTCCAACAGTGGGATCAAACCCTACAAAAATTCATTTGGGCCTCCTCCCTGGTGGCTATGTCAGGGTTCCAGAAATCTGAGGATTGCAGGCACATCCTCTCCGAAGTAAAGGACAAGTGCTTGCATCTTGTACCTCTAACCACTGAGGTTGAAGCACACTACCTTGTTGAGTGTTGAGTGTTGAGACAACACATTCCACACTTGGATAAGCTACACCATTCAATTTATTAGCTAATTTTGAAGTCACTAGTGTAGAGTGGACGCAGAGCCAGGAGGGACTCTGTATCAGGTTTAGGTCTCGAAGCAAGTGGGCCCTACGACCTCTCCTATCATTTGGTGGTACAAGCATCTGTGTCCAGGAAGGACGTTGTGGACACTCTGGCAAGCCCAGATGAAGACTCATTATAGCACAGACTTCCCAGTTCTTTGGCAAGACTTGGCCCTTCTCAAAAACAACCTATTCATGATGCAACATGGGGGGTTAAGGGGGTAGGAGAAGAGTAAATGAAACAAGATGGGATTGGGAGGGAGAAAAACCATAAGTGACTCAATTTCACAAAACAAACTGAGGGTTGCTGGGGGGAGGGGGGTTGGGGGGGGTGGGATTATGGACATTGGGGAGGGTATGTGCTATGGTGAGTGCTGTGAAGTGTGTAAACCTGGCGATTCACAGACCTGCACCCCTGGGGATAAAAATATATTATATGTTTATAAAAAATAAAATTAAAAAAAAAACGAAAAAACAAAACAAAAAAAAAACAAACAAAAAAAACCTATTCACTGTTCAACAAGTAGTTCCTAGTATAGCACAGGTCCCAGTAGACCTGTCCACAACACATCAATTAACTGTGTGACAGAGCTGTTTGTCCTAAACCAGAAATGTCAGACACACCAGATTGGGTGGAGCCCAGCAGCAGACAATCTCAGAAAGGAGATAGTAGTTTCTTCAGTATTGGACCCAAGCAGATTCAGCGGGCACACGATTTATGGGACAAGAGTTTCAGATCACCACAATACTTCCTACTCTTGCCCAAACACCCCTGCATGAGCTCCTATTTTCTGCCTCATGAGGCTTTATATTTAATGGATTTTCTTATTACTGCATTCTTGCTGCTCCAGCCAGGAAGGGACCACCTCTCCCCAAATTAGCTAATTCCCAGAGGCAGTAAAAGACCTGCCCAAGGGCATAGGTTTGATATGCAAGCCAGATAATCCTGAGTCCAAATCCTTACTCTCTTCCTGTCAATGAGACCAACAATCTGTGACATTTCTCTCTACCCAAAACTCCCGTGGGTACCAGAGGACAAGGGCCACAGCTACAGTCTGCAGCCTGCTGAAATTTTCAAACTCTCCAATCTTATCTGTGAGTAGCTTGTTGACTTTGCTTCTCCATTACTCCTCATGAAATACACATAAAAAATAGAGGCCAGCAGTACTTCTCTCTGTATGCTCTTCTCACCTTGGATGCCACCTTGGACTGTGTCACTGCGTGGCATGCTGTGTGTTGTTCTGTTTCCAGGGCACTTGCGTATCATAAAAACTTCTTACTGCTTTGTAATAGCTTTTCTGTCTTTGTTTCTTACCACATTTCATTAAAGACACAGGGCTTCTCGTTAACGACAAACATAGCTCAGGCTCCTTGAAAATACAGAAACATGATAATGTGGACATGCGGCTGTTCCAAACTGCACTAAGTGAACAAATGTTTAATTTCAAACCCTATTATTTGTCCTATAAATATGGCCTTTGTGGGGATGGTCCACTGGAAGTGTCCCCTGAGGGGAGGATGCTCTGCCCAGGACTCTCAGTGAGGACTCCAGCTTGTCTCCACAGGGCTTCCCCCGCTGGTGAGGTGGGGTGTTGTAAGTACCGGATATGAGGTAAAGTGGCCTTCTTCTCATTTCTTGCCTACTAGTCCCTTCCTGTATGTGTAGATTCCTTTCCTCTTCTGTTTCTATTAGTTTTTCTATCATAATAATAAAGTTTTCTTTCCTTTTTGAAGTTGAAACAGGGCTGTGGTGAATCTTTTGTGCAGCACGGGAGGAGACTCTGTGATATCACAAGGGCTACTGATGTAGATGTTCATCACACTAAAAAATACCTTGGCAGCAACATCGAAATGGGCATCCTAGCCTACTTAAGTTGACACATAAAATTAACCATCATCAGAGGCAAATTGAGGGGTGGAACAATGGGTGAATCGACACTTTTTGACGGTGAGGTGTGGATCCCCAAGTAGGGTCTGCTTGATACAGACTCTATCTGGGTTTAGGAAATGGCTCATGTCACGAAGAGGTGCAGCGGCCACGGGGACCCATGGAACAGCCAGGGTGCCACCTGCCAGAGGAAGACTCAGGCATCTGCTCCACTCAGAGGAAAGATGGCAGAAGTGTTGTGGTTTGACTTGCGGTGCTCCCAAAGTCTCCACAGCCTCTGCCCTCCTCACCGGGACTGCATGCTTGGTGTCTTAAGGGAATTCCACTCCTGTCCCCTTCATTCTGTTTAAGACGGAACAGCAGGACGAGAAACAGGTGCAGGGACATTTATATGGTGCCCAAGTAACACTGCGCTGACTTCTCAAACCCCTGGAGGGAATTGAATTTTCTTGAAAGCACCTAGATTTCATTCATTGGTTAATTCAACACAAAACAGAACTATTGAGCTGTAAAGTAGAATAATGAAAATTCAAGATTCAGTCTTCCCTTAGGTCCAGTGAGGGTCCCACATGTCTCCCCAAGTGAGGAAATTCTGGGCCTGTCTTCCTTTTCTCATCTCTCTGGTACTTGCACAGTCCTGGGAACCGAGGTCAAGTGTTTACCTCATCCTTACCCATCTGCAGGATAAAAATTGTTTCAGAGCTTGATGTTTTCCAGTCAGAGGTTTTGTAAAAAGCTGGGCCCAAAGTTCTCCACTTTCTTTTTGTGCTTTCCAATTCTTTTGCCCCTCCCTGCCTCCCATTATTTGTTTCCCAGCATGTTTTGTTATTTTACCAGGGTTATTGGTATGAACAGTGAAGCTCATCATTTCTGGAAACTGAACCCATTTAAAGACATTTTTAAATTGAGAATGGAAGCTCTTCATTTGATCTTGTAGCAGTTTGTCATTTTAGAACTAAGTTATTCTCAGAGCTTCTAAGTTGTTTTTTGTGTGTTCCTGTCATACAACTCTAATTTGGAGTTATTTTTGGCTCTTAGATTTCCACTGGGTACTTTCACAACCTAGTGCTTATGAGATTTGCTTCTGTTCTCCCTGACCTCTTTGCATAAGGCCCTCCAGGCCCAGACCAGAGGCTCAGGATGTATAAAAGGGGCCTTTGCTATGTGAGCTGAGCTGCGTCGGGCAGGCAGGGGCAGCAAGATGGCGTCACAGAGGCAGGTCCTCCTATCCTTGTTGCTGTGGGTCTCAGGTGAGAAGCTGAAAAGTGCCATAATCTTTCTGGAGTAGTGTCATTTTAAATGACATTTTAGGATATATAATGAGAAACACTGGTTATTTCCAAAATAGACCCAATGATGTACTGCCATGTGGTAGCATTAGGAAGCACGTTTTCAATAACATATTTCAGCATGACTGGGATAAAGTGTGTCTGTATCACCATTTTTCTGATTGCAGGTGCTCGTGGGGACATCACAATGACTCAGTCTCCAGGCTCCCTGGCTGTGTCTCCAGGTCAACGGGTCACCATGAACTGCAGAGCCAGTCAGAGTGTTAGCAACTATGTAGCCTGGTACCAGCAGAAACCTGGGCAGGCTCCCAGGCTCCTCATCTATGATGCATCCAGCAGGGCCACGGGCATCCCAGACCGGTTCAGTGGCAGTGGGTCTGGAACAGACTTCACCCTCACCATCAGCAACCTCCAGGCCGAGGATGTGGGGCACTATTACTGCCAGCAGTATAATAACTATCCACCCACAGTGCTTCAGCCTCGAACACAAACCTGCTCCCCAGGGCGGCAGGTCATGGAGGTTTTGCTGAAGCAGCTGTTTCCTCTTCGCTAAGCCCTGAATATGTGTGTTCCGCTATTTGCCTGAGAATTCACTTCTCCTGACTTACTCCTTGAAGGGCTTGTAAGGCCCAGCAGAAAATGAAGGTATTGGATTTTTCCTGCATCCTCCACCCCTTTTTAAAAAAAGATTTTATTTATTCATTTGCCAGAGAGAGAGAGAGTGAGAGAGAGAGCACAAGAGGGTTAGCAGGAGGCAGAGGGAGAAGCAGGCTCCCCACTGAGCAGGGAGCCCGATGGGTACTCGATTCCAGGATGCTGGGATCATGACCTGAGCTGAAGGCAGCCACTTAACAGGCTGAGGCATCCAAGCATCCCTTTTTGTGGGACGTTATGAAGACAAATGCTGTGAAGATGTTTTAGTGATTCTGTCAGGAGTTTTTGTGACCCAGGAAACTATATGATTCCCAGGATCCCACGGCAGAAGTGAGCCAGGAAGGTCTGACTTTAGTCCTGACAAAGGGCCATGAACTTTCCACCCTGTGGATCAGTTATCCCTTCCTTTTCCTCTTGGACTCTGGGACATTTCTCTTCTATTTCCTTATTCACTTTTCTTCACCCTCCATCACCTTCCCACTCTGAACCTTCCCAGGATGAAACCTTTGAGCTTTCCTATTCAGAATCTACAAAGTGGAAAGTAGTGTCCCTCTCGCTTTTTCCTTCCATGGGCTCTGTTTCCCAGCCTTCCTGGGCAGTGTCCTGCACATTCATTTCTGCTCCAGCTCCTTTCCTACCTCCCTTCTCTCTCTTCTCCATTTCTCCCAGGAGTACTCATTCTCACAAAAGCAATTCTCTCATTCTTTTTCTTCTTCTTCTTTTTTTTTTTTTTAAGATTTTATCTATCTATTTATTGCTGCTGGGGAGGGGCAGAGGGAGATGGTGAGACTCTCAGGCAGACACCCTGTTGAGTGGGGGACCTGATGCCCGCTCCATCTTACATGCCTGAGTTCATGGCCTGAGCAGAAACCAAGAGTCGGCTGCTCAAAAGACTGAGCCACGCAGGTGTTCTGATTCCCTCACTCATTTTAAACCCGTCACTTTAGGAACACAGGATACTGTGCCTCAGCACCTTTTTTCACCACTTGTCACGTTTTTCTTTAAAGTCATGCCTTGGGCATTCAGGTCCAGGACCCCAGGACCATGACCTGAGCTGAAGGCAGAAGCTCAATTGACTGAGCCACCCAGGCACCCCTGAGATGCTCTGCATTGTAATGAGGGAGAACTTGTCATGATTTTCTGGTGGCGCACCTAAGGCATGGCCATGGGAGTTACTGATTGAAATTGGGTGGGGAAGAGACAATTGGAGGAGGGTCAGCCAAACAATGGAAGGGTCATATACTGAATACAGTGAAACCACCAGGAATTGTGACAGGCTGTGAGAGGCTGTAGGAGGCAGGAGCTAAAGTATTCCCGAAACCAGGAGAGACCATGGGGCTTGTGTTTATCAGCAATAAGGAGTGATACTAGAGTGGCATTGTCTACCTATCCTGATTTCAAACAAACTTCCAGTTTCTAGGCAGGCCTAGAAGTCTCTAGAAGTGGCTGAAGGGGGCGATAGAAGCTCTGTGAGCAGGCTGCCGGGGAAACACAGAAATTCAGGGCACTTTTAGAAGAGATGGGGGCTACTGTGCATCTCAGTGGTTTCGTAGGGAGCGTCGGGGGAGAATGTGTTCAGGTGGTGAGTCCTTTTTCTCTCCCGCCTTCCATATTTTTTGTTTGCCACCCTCTTAAAATCTGTTTTGCTGTTCTTTCCAAATTTAAAACATTTTCTAGTGACAAAAGGAGCCTGCTCTTGCTCCTGGTTTTGCACTAGAAGTCTTTTCTTTTAATGTTAAAAATATGTTGGGAAAAAAAATGATGGGCATTGGTTCTAGCACAAGGATAGACCTGATTTAGTGTTTTCTCCTTTGTGAGATGTTTGTTCTGGATTAAAATTTGAATGGCAAAGTCAGGAAATAGGAATGCTCAGCAGATGGTGACTACAAACTTCCAGTAGATAGGAGGTTCTGCCTGGGGACGGCTGTTGGAGGCAATGGGAAACATCATAAGGACCTGAGTGGAGAGGGCCAGACTAGGGCTGTTATGACTAGCATGAGACCCAGAGAGAGGACTGGAGTCTGATGTGGGGTCCTGTCATTATGATGGTACATCCTGATGTTGTAGGACAGAAGTCAGCCATATTGTCATTAGCTTGCAGGCTGTGGATGGTATGAGTCTAGTCTGTCCTAGAGCTGCCACTCTGAATGGGTGGGCACCCCATTAACTCAGGTGGAAGGGAAGTAAGTGAGGGCCTTCTGTCCGTGCTAGTGCAGGCTAAGCAGTGTTTCCTGGCTGTGTGGAGGGGCCTCTCACTGGCCCTGCAGCTGATGGAGACTCTCTCTTGGGGAATGGCCAGGGACACAGGAGCATGGGAGAGTGTCATGTGCCCACCGGAAGCTGCCATCAGAGGCACGCTGGGCTGAGGTGGAGATGCTATGTTTCTGTTAGAGCTGGAGTGGGCCTCCCAACATGAGGCCAGGCCCTAAGCAAGCCTGTGTGTTTGGTGACATTCATTTCCTTTCCCCTCCCAATACCACTCTTCTCAGGAGCATGAGGGTCCCCCCTGAGGGAACTCTCAACTTGAGGCCATTCTCTCACCTGGACCATAAAAGCAGGAGTCTGAGGATCTGGCACCATCAGGCTTCCTCTAGCATTCCCAAGGCTGCTCAGACCCTGTCCGTGGAAAAGACCCAGTGAGCAGCATCAGGCCTGTGGTGGAAGCAATAGGGGTGGGAGGTTGATGCAAATCCCCATGGAGGATGAAGGCAGAACTGTCCAAGGTCCAAGGTCCAAGGTCGTGTTGATACCAGGTGATGCTGCCACCAGCCACTCCCCTGGGCCGCCTGCCCTTGCCTGGCCCTCCCCCTGACAGATGACAAACAATTAGAATGATTGGTTAGGCGATGGTAAATCACATGTGGCTCAGTCTGCTCCTGTCTGGGAAAAGTCACTGGGAGCCACTTGGAAGGGCACTTTGTAGAAGATGAAGAATTAGTTCATGAGAAAGTGTTGAGGTGATAGAGGATGTGCTCTTGTCCTGGAAGCTGGAATTTACTCGGGTTTGTCTTCTGGGCTTTGTCACGGTGCCTGCACATGACACTCAATGTTAGAGGCAGGGTAAATGTGAAGTTAGGCACAGGGGGTTCTCCACTCTGAGTAGGAATGACTGCTCTGCCTGGAAGGGCTTCGAGGGGGACATGACATTGGTTTCCAGGACTGAGCAGATATAGTCCCGGGCTTCTCCACACCGAGGCAAGTTCCTTGATTAGTGTCTGTTCCCAGCCTTCACCAAGGTTCCATGCTCAGCCCTCTCACCCTTTCCAGGTCCTAAGGACATGTCAGGACTTCATTTGAGGGTCTTTAACTAGTGGGGCCGACTTCCTCTCCCCATAGGAACCAGGCCACCCTGGTTCACTCTTTTATAATCTCATGGCTTTCTGTTCCAGACAATAATCACAACTTGAAATACATTATTGTGGTAATTTTAGGGATTATGAGTGTTCCTGAAATAACCTATATCCTCACAGTAAGAGAGCCCAGGGCACTCCCCCACGTGGCATCTCAGACTAGAAGGCAAAGATTTAAGAAAATGGTCCCCAAATCCCTTGGGACATGCTTGAGCTACATTTAGAAATTTCTGGTGACCCAAAGTCCCACAGGGTGTTCTGAGAGCAAGGGTCCCCTTTGGGCACAACCTGAAGCTCTTCTGAGCAGTTTTGCATGTTGTGTCATTAGACAAAACCAGAGGCTGCTCTCAGCAACCCTAAAGACAGTTGGTCTGGGCCCTGGAGTAGCAGCCTCTGGTCCAGCTCTCTGAGATGGCGTGCAGGGCTCCCCTGCTGTGGATCCTGCTCCAGGTGAGAGGGGGGCACATGGAGAAATGGTGGACAAACGCACTGTGGCCACAATGATTTTGGTGTCTCTGGGTTCTTGGTGGCTGGAATTCAAGCATTTGGTGTGGAGTTCCGTTAACCAGTTACCTTCTGTTTTCTGGTTCCTCAGAGTGTTGTCCATGACTTTGACTACAAGGTCATCAGTGCTGTGAGCCTCCACTGGGATGCTCTCAGTACCTCTGTCAAATTTGTTGTGTTTCTCATTCTAGGCTGCACTGGGGACATTGTGCTGACCCAGTCTCCAGCCTCTTTGATAGTGTCTCCAGGGCAGAGGGCCACCATCTCTTGCAAGACCAGTCAGAAAGTCAGTGACATTTTGGGCATTACCCACTTTATTATATGGTATCAACAAAAATCAGGACAGCATCCAAGAATCCTGATTTAGAAAGCATCCAGTTGAGTGTCTGGGGTCCTGGCCCGGTTCAGTGGTGGTGGGTCTGGGACTGAATTCAGTCTCACGCTTGATTCCGTGAAGGATGGGGATGCTGCCAGTTATTACTGCCAGCAGAGTAAGGAGAATCCTCCCATGGTGCTCTGGGTGTAAACAAAACCCTCCCCAGGTGGCTGCTCAGTGAGGCTCCATCCCTCAGGTGTTCCTCCTCATGACTCAGGGTCTCTAGATGGTATGGGTAAAAGGGTCAGAGTATGAGAAAGGAAGATCACAGACTGACATGGATCTCTGTTTGTGTTTTCCATGTAACCTGTTTTATAATTTAATGATCCTATGACTACAGGGGTTACATAGTCACCTTCCCATGTTGTTTAGAAACTAAGAACTGGATGTAGTTGTCTGTGCTCCTTTGATTCAGGTTTTTCCATCTCTGTGTCTTTCTCAAAAATGACTTCTTCTGTCCTAGATATATTTGCTTCTCCTTTTCTCCTTGTCCAATTTTTATGTCCTTTTTCTATGATACCCATCATGTATCTGGCCAAGGTTTTCTCTTGTCTTCTTTTTCCGCCTTCTAGAACATTACAGGTAGAGTGAACTCCAGAAGATGCCTTAGTATGCACAGTGACAAGGATGAAAGTGTCAGTTTTCACATCTGACTCCACCCCTACCCTGGCCTCCCTTGGGCTTCTGTATCCTCCCCAGGGGGAACTGGGGAAACTGACAAATAGTGACCTGTAACATGTCAGTGTCCTCAGATTCCCATTAGTTTCTAAGCTTGTAACAGTGTGTCACCATTAAGGAATTTTACTGTCCTATTCCTTTTATATTGCCCCGCAAAAATTTAGCACAAAGTAGTGGCTAAAACACACATTGATCATCACATAGTTTCTAGGAGTCAGGCTTCTGTGGTAGGGTTTAGTTGGGTTCTCTTCTTGGGGTCTTCCAGGATGAGACAAGGTGTTGGCCTGACTCTCTTCTCATCCAGAGGCTTGGAGAATCTGTTTCCAAGGTCATTTCAAGGTGTGGGAAGGATTCTTTTCTTTGTGACTATCTGACTAAAGGTCCTGAACTTTGCAGCCAGTGGTCACGTCAATGTCCTAGAGGCCACTCAAAGTTCCTGACATGTGAGATCCTTACTAATCATAGCAGCAAGGGGAAATTCATCCACAAGGGAGAGATCTTAGTTCCTTCTTTAAGGGCTTCATCTTGATTTAGTGAGGTCCAGCCAGCATAAACTCCATTTTAATTATCTCAGAATCAACTCATTTGGGATGGTAGTTACATCTGCCAATTCTCTTCTCCTCTGCAATATTGCATGGACTAGGAGGAAGTCACAGACTCTGCCCACACTGAATGGGAGGGCATGTAGTTGTCATGCCCGACCCCCCAACCCCGGTCTGTCTGCTACAACTGTGGCAGTTACATAAGGCTATTTTGTTTGTTTATTTCCAAATTCTTTCTCCCAAGAGTCTCCAGTGCTGAGGACATCAAATACAAAATCTCCCCAGGTAATGGATCATGAATTGCATCAGACCCACCCCTCAGGACCATGTTTCCCTTCTAGCTTCTCATATTTCTCCTGTTGCTTCTCAACTGAAGAAATAGCTAATGTTTCTCATGGCTTTGTGTTAAATTTGTAATAAATTAATAAACAAATAATATTGCATGGAGCACTGGGGGTGGTGCAAAAATAATGAATACTGTTACGCTGAAAAAATAAAAAATTAAAAAAAAAACAAATAATATTAGACATCTAACTTGAAAAATGCCTGAATTAGGAAAGAAAGAACCATCTCATAGGAATGGCTTAAACTCCTTCCCCAGGAACCTAGAAAATAAAGAGCAAACAAAATCCAAGCAGGTAGAATGAAGGAAATATAAAAACTAGAGTGGAAATCAATGGAATATATATTCTAGCCCCTCAAAACTTAGGATCCTTTTAAAACCAGCATGGAGTAGAGAGCTAAATGCATTGTCGTGCTAATGAGCCAAGGGCTGTGTATCATTCAGTTTCAGAGAGAAAGGTAAATGTTTTGGCTCAGTTTTGTAGGTGGGTGGGGGAGGGTTCTCTTCTCTAGAGGGAGCCAGGGCCTGTCATTTCTGGTACATCCTTGCATATATCTAGGCTCCCGATCACACACTGGGGTTCTAGATTCCCTATGCTTTGGGGGTTCAGAGGTCTTTACAAAGACCTTAATGTATGGATAAGTGCTCAGTTCAGTGCGGCCAGGGAAGGAGGAAGTGCACCTGGAGGAATGGGATTTGCTGATGGAAATTATGTACAGCAGATTCTTACCAGAGGAAATTCACCTCCCACACTGCCCCTTCCTTTGGTAATAGGGTTGAATTAAGCTGTCTGGACAGGGATGTATAAGTGATGCCCTGGTCCAGAGGTCCACACAACTCCCAAAAGCCCTGAGAACCTTCCCTCTCCTCTGCCCGCCTAGCTTCTAAGATGGAAGGACCACACGGACTTCTAAGCCAGGACCTCCTCACCCACTGGCTGCTGATTTGCTTCTTCCTCTGAAACCACAAAACCCTGGGATTTGGATGTGGGTGGGAACCCTTAACTGTCTCACCATCAGAGGCTCTGGAGACTAAGGTGCAGCCCGTTACTATTGGCAGCAGGTGGCAGCCACCCTCCTAAAGTGTTAGAGACAGCAACAAAAACTCCAGCTGTGGGCCCAGATGCTCCAAGGGATACCCTGAAGGTCATGGTTTCTGCTTCTGAGGCTGGGAGACCTCACCGTGGCCTTCTGTGGTGTCTGGGCTTGGCTGACTGTAGAAGATGCTTGGCTTTCAGAGGGAAGGAGAGGAACAGCATCTGGGGAAGGAGTCGGTTCTCAGTGGGCTCCGTTTTGGTGGCAGTCTGGGTCGTGAAGGGAAAGGTGCAGCTGTGATGCCATTCCTCCAGAGCATTACTCTTGTTTTGTTTTTGTTTGTTTGTTTAAGATTTTTTATTTATTTATCTATCAGAGAGAGAGAGCACAAGTAGGCATAGGGGCAGGCAGAGGGAGATGCAGGCTCCCCACTGAGCAGAGAGCCAGTCATGGGGCTTGATCCTAGGACCCTGGGATCATGATCTAAGTTGAAAGCGAACACTTAACTGACTGAACCACCCAGGTGCCCACCCCCCTCTTAGGTCATTCTTAAAACAAAGTTACTTTCTGCACTGCCCCGTAAGGCTTTCTTTGCTAATGGGATTGAATTAAACCTGTTTGGACAGGAACCCATAAATAATACCCCGGACCAGATGTACACACACCTCACAAAAGCACTGAGAACCTTCCCTCTCCTATGCCCGCCTGCCTTACACAAATGGAAGGACCGCAGAGACTTATAAGCCAGGACCTCCTCACTCACACCCTGCTGATTTGTATCTTCCTCTGGAATAAATAATCCTAAAATTTAAATGGAACCAGAACAGACCCCCAATAGCCAAAGCAATGTTGTAAAAGAAAAGCAAAGCTGGCACCATCACAATTCCAGACTTCAAGTTCTATTACAAAGCTGTCATCATCAAGGCAGTACGGTACTGGCACAAAAACAGACACATAGACCCATGGAACAGAATAGAGAAACCAGAAATGGACCCCTCAACTCTATGGTCAAGTAATCTTCGACAAAGCATGAAAGAATACCCAATGGAAAAAATGAAAATCTCAACAAATGATGTTGGGAAATTGGACAGCCACATGCAGAATAATGAAACTGGACCAGTTTCTTAGGCTGTATACTAAAATAGACTCAAAGTGGATGAAAGACCTCAATGTGAGACAGGAATCCATCAAAATCCTAGAGGAGAACACAGGTAGCAACCTCTGTGACCTTGGCCACAGCAACTTCTTGCTGAATGTCTCTCCAAATGCCAGGGAAACAAAGGCAAAAAATAAACTATTGGGATTTCATTGGGATTAAAAAGCTTTTTGGTAGAAATAGAGTAGTGGTAGAAATAGAAAAAAGGGAACCATGACAAAACAGTGATAGCCTACATTGCACCATTATTGTGCTAGTCAAGGTTGGACAACCAGCTCTCCAGAAAAATGAAAGTTCAGAAAGAGAAAATATTTATTTATTTATTTATTTATTTATTATTTATTTAATATTTTTACAGTATAAGGAATCAAGTCAATGATATTGTAATAGTAGTGTATGGTGACAGATGTGGCCATAGAATAATGTATAAACTTGTTGAATCACTATGTTGTACAGCTGAAAAAGGATAGCCCTATGTGTTCATGATGCTAAAACAAAATCGAGGAAATTTTTAAAATCCTTGATCCAAACATCTTCCATAGGAATCCAAAGAAAAAGAAGTTCTGGTTCAGTGTCGATGTTCCAGGAGGCTTCTGAATTCACCTCCTCCCATGGACACGTGGAACCTATAGCTACACATGGGACAACTCCCACTGTGAGACATCCAGAAACTAGCTGAGGGACTCCTACACATTGGGTTAAAGAGGTCATACCCCCATTGAAACACGTGCACACAGCTGGGACACATTCTTGCCATGAACTCCACCTCCAACAGAACCATATACCATTGGAAGGGATCTTGTAACTCCCGGCTTCTCCCTGAAGAGCAAAGGGTTTGGACCCAACTTCTTGAGCCCCTACTTGCAAAACTTCCACCTGAGGAACCAGCCCCAAAACATGTCAATCTGGAAGCCAGCGGGGCAGTGTATGGAGACCCCCTAAGACAACAGTAAACAAAGAAGCAGGGAGCAGTCGAAACCGCCCACCTCCCAGTCTTAAGTTCAAAGAAGCCTATTTTCAGATCTTAAAGGCTGACAGTTAGGCTTCCAATTCAGAACACCTCTACGGGCTGACTGCATTCCTCCCTGGAAATCAGGGAAGCCTGTGTTTGCGCTCTGCATTCTCTGTCTGCCCAGCTCCAGGTCCCTGGTTCTTCCCGGAAAGAGCTTGTGCACTTGTCTGGTGCCCCGGCAGCCCTTGACCACCTGGCTCTGTTGGCCAGCAGGGATGAAGTTCTCGGACCCACAGGGCTAGAGCAAATAGAGACAAATAAGTATTTGCAGATTAATACTTGTGTGTTAGAACTGGCAAAATAATAGTGGCAATAAACTTGCAAATATTACCATAGGCTTGCGATAAACTTCCAGACAGATGAACTTGCAAGAATAATATTTGTGTATTATAATTTTAAATAATACAATAAATATGTATAATATATGGTGAGATTTTATTAATTTGATATTTTGACTGAGTATAAGATTTTTCTGGATTGTTTTTCTGCAATTCCATTTATTATGGCATCAAAATTTGTACTTTTAGCAAACTCAGTTTCCTTATATAATTGCAAATAACACTGTCTTTTGTCAAATACAAGACCTGAAATTTTTTTCGATAATTTTTAATTTTGAAAAGGTTTTTTCTGGTGCAAAAGAAAAAAGACCCTGAGTTGTTTGGAATCCTGGAGAAACTGAAGGAATATAATTTGTACTTCTGTTAGATCTCAGGTAAATCAAATCCAAGGTCAGACTGATTTGAAGAGTTACTGAATACATGCAAATCCAGGCAAGATTACACAACAAATCTCAGTCTGAATATCTTCTAGGAAATCCTCCTAGAGTGCAATTTTGTACCATAGTTGGAAGAATTATTATGTAACAATGGTACTGAAAGTAAACCCTGAACTCTGTGGAGGGACTTGGGTGCTGAGGACAACTGTGATAGAACTAGGACTAATAGCCCATGTCCCGTATGTTACCAGCTGTCATGTCATTTTATTTACTCTTTCCTGTGTTTTCTCCCTTGACCTTTTCTTAGAGTGCTAGCCATGCAGTCCTGAATCTCACTCTTGAAGATGCCAGCCCTCCTAATGAATCCTGCTGCAGAATGATTCAGAAAGCTAAACCACTGAAAATGAAAAAAATCAAGAAAAAAACAAAAAGAAAAATATACGATAATATTACGAATTTAAGATGAGATTGAAAACTGTTCATTACACATGTTAAATTAAGAATCACAATATCTAACACTATGTGTTAAATATACTAAAAAAAATCAGAATCACATTACCCATTATCACATGTGAAACCTCAATGTGTGGAAATTTGGCTGGAAATTATTCATCCATCATGTTTATTTACTGTGTATCAGTTTTGAAACTATTTTTTATATAATGTATTCCTAAGAATGCTTGAACTTCAAAAATATTACTATTTCCTACAAAGCTTAACATGAAAACTTAAAAAGTCTCCTTCTGTGTTTGGTTGTTTATCTCATAATTTCTTGCCCCGAAATACCTAAAAAATGCAAAAACCTTCTACAGCTTCTTTCTTGACACAGAAGGCTTTGAAATTTTCCTCTGCTACCTGTAGACTGAAGAAAGACTGTTCCTAATTCCTAAGAGGAGTCATTATCTCCTGTGTATGTAGGAACATTGTTGTACCCTGGACAAAAAAAGTGACTTCATCACCGTTGGTCACTGTACACTACACGGAAATCATCGGCATCTGTAAGGGATGTAAGAAGAACCTCCATGAGGTCCAGGTGGGGACCAGGACTCTAAGAGTCTCTAATCTTGACCACTGTCACCTCAATGAGCAAGGACTTATGCAGGCGGGTTTTGTTGCACTTTTGTCTCTTTGCCAGGGGACGTCCCTTTGGAATCCATAAAACTGGAAGCCAGTGTGTGATTTGTGTCCCTTGGGGTGGTTCTCTTTCTGTTTTGGTTATGTGAGTCCATTATTCTGGGTTCAGGGTGTGTGGGTGAGAGTGTGATGCTGTTATACATTCTGTAGGACTTGATCTATACATTTTCTCAAGCCAAACAGCACAAACTTATATTGCTTTGTCCAAGTTGATAGACAACTGAGTTGTGTCCAGACTGAACTCCAAACGGAGGCTCTCTCTGCCACCCAGCAGAGGGAGTGTCCCCAACAGGATGTTTTGGGTAGATTCTTGGGACCTGTGACTGAAATGGGTCACCTTTTCTAAAGAACTGCAAATATTCACCCACTAGCAGAAGAACTCACAGAGAGTAGTTTTGGCTCCAGGCGACTCCCATATTTATGTGAATGTGTTGATCTTCTGACTTCATAAGTTATTTGAAAGCCCTGATCTCTGTATACGTAATCTGAATTCCTTCCCAATATTGTTATTTCTTTTCTTTGCACTTTTTAGAATAAGTAAATACATAAATAAATTTTCTAGAGCTGAGATTCATGTGAGTCCTGTGAAGAAATGGGAGCATTGTTATTTTGGCTGCAAAGGGTATTGCTGTATTGATGCTAATCTTTGGGCAGGGCCCCCAGTCACCACACTCTAATTGGGGAAGGAGAGACAGAAGTTCAGAAGTTCCCTCTGAACACAGGCCACCTCATAATCCCTCTATTTAATAAACTCTTAATTCTGTGTAGCAGTTTGTATCCCCAACTCCAAAGTGTCTCCTGTGAGGGATGGAACTTCTGTCCTGAGGAGTTCTCATGAACTCCTACAGCTTTCTCATCAGTTAACAAATATTCTTCCACTGCTTCAATTTAAAATGGATTGTTTGTTTGTGTGTTTGCTTTTTCTCTGTGGACAGCTTGTTCCTTGTCTCCTCCACTAGAGCACGGCCTTCGCCCATGTGTCCTTCTAACAGAAAGCTTTCTTATCAGGGCAGAGAGGACACATTCTGAGCTCAAGCCTTAAGCCTCGAGTTCCTTAGGGAAAATAAAAAGCAAGATTTTCTCCATACATCTATGGCAAAACCTTAAGGTCTTTCCTTTGAGACCCAGCCTTCCCATGAGTCAATGTGCTTGAGAGTAGGAACTGACTTAGGTCTAAGAACTGAGTCAGAAACTGTGACTTTAGGCTTGAGGAACCCTGAGCTAGAGTTTTCCAATTAGAGAGACAAAATACTCTGAGGGTCAGCACATTGACTTAATTTCTCATAACATGTGCTCAACTGTCTACTGCCACATTCTCTCTTTCTGACATCATTCTGTCCCTGTCCATTTTGGAAAATGGACAGCTTCTGCCTATGCAGATTATTCTGACCATGTGGTCTGTGCTATTCTCTGAAGTCACTGGTCAGAGGCATTTCTTTCCAGAAAGCAGACTCACATGGAGTTTAGCATGTCTGACACTGGCTGGGGAATATTCTTGACATCACTATCTGTGGAAGGAGAATGCAGGATTGGGCAAAGGGGGAGTGGAGCTGGAATGCAGTAGAACAAAAGTCTAAGCCAGCCCCCCGGGGGATGCAGCTCTGTGGTTGCCCTCCAGAGTGGACTTGACTGGGGACACAGGGTTCAGATTCTTACCCAGGATATCATTGCTTCCTCTCCTGCTGTACCTTCATGCACACGTGATGCACCTGCCAGAGGCACAGGCCTTTTCATAGTGGTTCCTCCTTTCTCCTCAGATTCCCTCACTTTCACTTTTATTTTTGTCCTTTATGGAATGTATGGAGAGTCTATCACATTATTTTTGTCATCGCTCTGGGACTTTGGATTTTTATTGAAGGAATTTTTTAAATTTGTGACAGGAAAGAAAAAGGACTTTAGCTTTGTTCAGGGAAGACCTCAAATCTGGGTCTATATCCATCCCATGTGTATGTTTTGGGAGGAGACTGATGTCCCCGCACATTGTGGAGAAGGTATCTCCACTCTCCCAGACCCCTGGGCACAAGGACCCACCCAGGGGTGGAGAAGCTCCAGTGCACAGAATCCAGGTGGCGGTCCCTGACCAGCTGTGTGGAGGACACCAAGCACTTTCAAGAGGGTCTTTACTCAGGGCACAGCCTCTTGGCTCTGGGTCTGCTCTCAGTGGCTTCGTGTCCACACTTCATCCTCCAGAGCAGCTGCTCGTGGTTCTGCAGGGTGGCATAGAGACCCCCCAATTGAGAAGGACTAGCCCATTGGGAGTGTCATCCTCTAATGGGAGTGAAGAAGGGTCCTCTGTCTCTGACCAGCTGTAGACATGGGGTTCCATGATTCCCTCCTCAGATGTGATTAGTTAGTGAGGGTAGCTCACATCACTTCGCGATACACCTACTTATGTTTCCCAGGTTATTAAAAAATAATATAAAGATCCAGATGAAGAGCTAGATGGAGAGATACACAGGGGGATTGGGAGGATCCTGAATGCAGCAGCTTTTGTCCCCATGTAGCTGGGATGTGTCACCCTCCCAGTGTGGATGTGTTCACCAGCCTGGGAGCTCTCTGAACCCTGCTCTAATGAGACCTTAGGGAGGCTGTGCCAAAGAAAGAAGTAGGCTTTGTTTATATTCAAATAATGACCGTCACACTTCTTCACTCAGCCTTTACATTCTAATTCCTTTGTGATAAGGAATAACAGCAGGAGATTGAAATCTTATATTTTGGCACCTCTTTAAATACATTTCTGGTTTGCAGTATTCTCATGCCTCTAGGATTTTCCCAGCCTTCCTTCTAAGATGGCCCCAGCTTCATGCCCAGCCACTCAAATGGTGTGGGGAGGGACCATCCTGTCCGTGTCCCGCTCAGCTTGGCTGAGGTTGTCACTGCTCAGGACATGACTACATGTGTCTTCAGCATATCCAATCTTATGGCTGACATGGAAGAAGGAGGAAGAACACGTTTGTGTCTGGACCATGCAGTCTCTGCTCTAAGTGAATCTGCTTTGGTCCTTACCTTGCTGAGCGACTTTTCATGCCTCCCAGCCAGAGCGGACTGGTGAGGTGGCCCAGGTTGGGTCTCAGAGCAAGTTGGGATCTCTGTCTCTGCTGTTGTGCCTTCTGCTGCTCTGTGCCCTGCCTGAAAAAAGGAAGGTGGAAGGGAAATGATACTCTGAGTGTCCTTGCCATGGAAGCTGGGATTGGGAGTCACAGAGGGTCTCATGATGTTAGACATGTGCCTGAGAGAATCTTTCTCCAAGAAACTGATCCTTCATCCCGAAGTACTTCCTCTGAAAATCCAAATACATACATCATGCTCAACCTTCCCAAGAATTCCCTGCACACATGCCAAGCTCTCTTAACTATTTCCATATGATTTTAAATCAGACAAAATGAAAACCACCATTTTATTCATATGAACTTCCTAATGTTGAAGTATTTTTACGTTCTTTCTAATTCCTAATATTCTTGAAATTTACTATATCTTGTCACCATATTTTTATAATATAAGGGGAAGAAAATATTAAAATTTTATCTACATTTATGCATTTATGTTTATAGATGACATTGATCTACTTGTTCTTTTTCATATTATCTTTTCATATCTTCATATCAACATTAACTTTTTATAAAAAATGTTGAAAGATTTTTCTCTATAGGATCGAATCTAAAAGAAATAGTTCGTTGGATTCAAACACATTTGTAAAGCCAATGTATACCATACAGAAACATTTTTATTCATACTGTGATGCACTTACAGGGAAAAAATGGTTTCAAAGAATAGGTAATACTTCCCGTTCTAAAATAAATAAGTCATGGGGATGTACGGTACAGCATAGAGAATATAGCCAATGATATTTCATAACTTTGGATGGCGACAGATGGTAACTCTTACCATGGTGAGCTTTGCATAAGGTATAGAAATGTTCAATCACTACATTGTATACCTGAAACTAACGTTGTGTGTTAACCATAAATAAATAATAAATAAATAAAATAGGTAATAGATTTTTCGTTCATTCTCTGGCTGTTGTAGTTCTACCACTTTGTTCTTAAATGTTGTCTTTATTTTTATTTGTTCATTAAACTTCCATAAAAGTTTTAAAATCGACTTGTTCCTAATAGGTTAAGAAAATTAAAAAATGAATGACCAAAGTATGTCTCCATCAAAGACAGTGTTTTGTCTTTCTCTTTGCTTTCTATGATACTGAAAACCTATGGATTTGTACAGGAGTTTAGGAACCAAGGAGCTAAACCAGGCCCCCTTCCTACTAGATGTCATACAATGGTCGATTCATATCCCTGACCAGGGCCCTAGAGAGGTTGCTTTACTTATGTGTTGACATTAAAAATCAGCAGTGATGAGACACCTGGGTGTCTCAGTCAGTTCAGCATCAGACTCTTAATTTCAGCTCAGGTCACGATCTCAGGGACATGACATCAAGCTCTGCATTGGGCTCTGTGTGGAGTGTGGACACTGCTTAAGATTCTCTCTCCCCATCTCCTTCTGCCCTTCTCCCTGGCCCCCTACTACAAACATTTAATTTTATCATATTCTGAAATGATAATTCTATTAGTGCACTTGTCATCCTTAAACAACAAGTAGCCAGTTATTTTACTAGCAAAAGAATCTTACTTCAGAAAAGAAGAAGCATTGCAATTTGGATCAAAGCAAACTATGGCAAACTGCTGCTGAGTCTGAAGAGGGAAAAGGAAGGTCCACTTTTATTATGCATTAGGAGGAGATTGGGGAGGATTGTTTTGAAAAAATGCTCACTGGAGAAGGACAGTTGGAGGTTGTGGTGGTTTCTCATTGGCTGCAAGCAGTGGTTGCTGCTTGCAGGGAGAGATCATCCTTCTTTTTCTTACAAGCAGGAAGTGAATTCCTACATGAAAAATGTCCTCCCTTGTCGAGATAATTCTTACATTTCTTCTTACCGTTGGTTACACAGACTCTAACCATGGAATGGTATGTGTAGGAGAACTTCCCAGCTTAGATGAGGTTTCCTTTACTCTTTTTTATGCAACAAAGTCAGTATTGTTTGTCAAGGAGAATAATGACAGGGCAGGTGCATCTATGACTACTCTTGGTAGCACCCTCCTGTTAACAAACATGTAATAGCTGTGTTCTTCTCAATGACAGCAGGGCATTACCGTTCTCATTGCTCTGGCTTGTTGCCATGTCACCTCTTTACAGAGTCACGTGGAAAACCTGAATATAAAGTATCTTCTTTGTCATGATTAGGAGATACCATATTTCTTCCTCCCTTTTTTTGTTTGAAGCTATTCTTCAATGGAGGTCATGAGCAGAGCTCCTATTTGAGGGCGCTGAATAATAGGGATGAAATCAAGAGATACTTGTTTAGAAGCAGAGGCTGGGGACTCAGGAGTGCTCTGTAGAGGAGCACAGTTTGTGCACTGCAGAAATGTGCCCAGCTAAAGGGAATTAATAGGGCTGAAATGTAGCTCTGCACATTTTTGCTGAGCCATGTGAATAGAATTTTGTTAGTAGGATATGCGTCCATATGGTTCATTAGTACATGGACAGTTCTTCTCTTGATGAGCTTGTGGAATCGGACAGATGTCATCCTCAAAACACTGAGTCATTCTCTTGTGATAGCATATTCACTATAGCTCGGCACCATTCTCCCCTCAGGCTTATAAAACTCAAGACAAGATTTGAGGGGGACAATGGACAGAAGGAAGCCCATTAGCCTTCAAACTCTGTCTTTAAAACAGAAAGAAGCAGCTCATTGTTCTATCACAGTAGCAGGAAACTCGACATTTAGAAGCAGGGCATCTGAATTCTAGTTGGAGAATCACATACAGCGTATCAGATAGGAAGTCCCAGTATTGTGTTTGTTCTGAATCTCTGATTGTCTCATAGCTGAGAATCTGAATTCAGCCTCCGTAGAAAAGCAAGATCAGGAATCGGCAAACTATGGTTCATGGACTCCATCAGGCCCACTGCCCGCTTTTGAGGGACTTGTATGTTAAAAATTGCTTTTTCATTTAAATGGTTGAGAAAAGTGAAAAGCAGATTAATATTATGTGACAAAAGAAAAGCAGGTGAAATTCAAATTCAGGGCCTTATGGGTAGAAACAGTTATTCTCTTTCACATTAGTATTGACTAAGACTACTTTTGTAATACAAAGGTGCATTGACTCTCAGACACCAGGTTCTAAAGTGTGGAAAGTACCTTAAGGAGAAGACAGGGACGTGGGCATTGCCATCTAGCTGCTAGTCACATTTGCCAATTCTCAAAAGTTAAAGCAGGAATTGAGATCTTATTCTCCCATAAATTTGCAGGGAATATATAGTCTGTTGGAACTTGAGGCAAATGAGAACAAATTTGCCATTTTCCAAAATTCTGGACAATTGAGGAGCTTCCACATAAGAGTCAATGGAAATGAATTAATTCTCAATGTAATAATAAGCTAAAAGAGTCTTCCTTCGGCTCACTTCATGAACCCTGGGTCCTGGGATAGAGCCCCATTAGGCTCCCTGCTCAGTGGGGAGCCTGCTTCTCCCTCTCTCCCCTGCTGGTGCTCTCTTTTGCTCTTTTTGTCTCTAATAAATAAATAAAGCCTTAACAAAATAATAAGCTAAAATACACATCTCAGCAAGACTTTCCCAAATTCTATATATGAGGCCCTGGAGTGGCTTAGTTGGTTAAGTGTCTGCCTTAAGCTCAGATCATGATCCCAGAGTCCTGTGATCAAGCCTTGCATCCAGCTTCCTGCTTGGTGGAGAGCCTGCTTCTCCCTCTTCCTCTGCCTGCCACTCTACCTGTTTGTGCTCTATTGCTGTCAAATAAATAAAATCTTTAAAAAAAGATTCTGTACATGACTTCCAAGTGATGCATGTGCTCAAGTACCATCATGTGAACTGGTATCAGTATTTGGCAGTACCTATCTGTGTCAAAAGATATTTACAAAGATATTTGGAAGGCAGAGAGAGAGCAGAAAAAAGAAAAGTATTAGCAAAGAACTCATTGTTTTAGGGAAATTTGCCCTCCGAAAAGGAATGAAAGGGGTCTATCAGTAGATTGGCTACTAGTTTTGACCGGGAAATTCCAGTTCGGCTGGTTAACGATTGCATTCCTGGGGGTGAAATTGCATTTAGTTGAGGTGTTAAATCTTGGTTTTCTAACACAGAGCCTTAACATAAGTGACACCATTTTGATCTTATGGGGTTGTTTTGTTTTGTTTTTGTTTTGCTTAACAATTTTTTTAAAAAGAAGGATTAGAGAAAGGGAAATTATTTAAGAGATATAAATGGACGCCTGACTTGTGTACTTATTGTGAAAAAGCTTCCTTAGTATTTCTGTCCTCAGGGTTCCCTCAGGTCTTTTTGTGTGGAAGGTTCTGGAAAGGCTAAACCATATTGCCTTGGTACTCTTCACTGCAGGTGCCATTAAGACTCTGATTATCCAATGCATTCCTGTAGAATGGTTCTCACAGAAAGAGGGGAGGAGAAACATATGGCCAGAGGGGCTCACTTCTCTGCAGTGGGGACCAGGCAGCACAGTCTGAAGCACATAGCTTTCTGATTTGCCAGATGGCCTTTGCCAGAGCCATAGCTTCTCTGATCATAGAAAATACTAGGGTATTTTAGGGACTGAAAGAGGGAGTTGCCTGAGCCTGCTCATCTGGTCTCTCTACACATTTTTTTTTTAAAGATTTTATTTATTTATTTGACAGAGATCACAAATAGGCAGAGAGGCAGGCAGAGAGGGAGGGAGGAAGCAGGCTCCCCGCTGAGCAGAGAGCCCAATGTGGGGCCAGATCCCAGGACCTGGGATCATGACCTGAGCCGAAGGCAGAGGCTTTAACCCACTGAGCCACCCAGGCGCCCCTACACATTTTTGATTTACCCAATTCATGATAATAAATACCTTTCTGCTTGAATTAGCCCTAATGTCTTCTTTTATGAAATGGCTCAATCACAGAACATGTGCTAGTAATCCCGCCACCTTCAGTTAGATGAATCCATATCCTTGAGCCTACACATGGACTTCCATCTATGATGTCATGATGTTTGTTCATTAGGCTTCCTGGGAAAGCTGGGAAGGGTGACTCTCCTAGTCTGTTTGGGTTGTTACACCAGAAAGAACCTTAGCCTGGGCAGCTCGTAAACAACAGAAATATATTTCTCACAGTTCTGGAGGCTGTGGAGTCCAAGATCAAGTTGCTGGCTAATTTAGTAATGGTGAGGACTCACATTCTGCTTCCCAGATTGTGCCTTCCTGCTGTGTCTGGACATGGTTGAATGAACCAAGGAGCTCAGTGGGGTCTCTTTTTAAGGCACTAGTCCCATCATGTATGCTCCATCCTCATGACCTAATCACCTACCAAAGGTCCAATTGCATAATATGATCACCTTGTAGTTTAAGATTTCAACATATGAATCTGTGGGGAACAGATCATCACACCATACCAGGATCCAACATCGACCTATAGGATCATGTAATTATTGACAGCCTTCTCTTTGATAATGGCCCTTTGATCAGCATTCACTGGGAAGCTATTATTTTCAATCTTGGCCCATTTTTCAGCTCTTTCCAAAATGACTTTGACTCCAATCTTTTGATCTTATTTTTTTCCAGGTCTGATAATTTGTCAAAACCAGTAGTCTATGTCAGTGAATTGACTATTTCTGCTGTCACCATATATAACCTTTGAATTTAATGTACTGTTGTGATTTCCTTTTCTCAAAATCATCCTTGGGAAGAGCAGCAAAGTGGCATCATAGCAGCAAAATTCTCTGACAAACCTCTGGCATAAATTTGTCCCCAATTCCAGAAACAATTCATAAAAAAAAGGAAATATCTGGGTTCATCTGGAACTGAAAGCTCTTGTTTTTGTATCTCTAGTAACTGACTAGTCAGTATTTCACTCCTGGTAATAAATGTTTCATTCTGTCTCCATGTCTCTTTCCTTACTTGGGAAAGTGGGAAATGAGGTAGTTCATATATGCCCCGATGGTCTGTGCACTGGGGTTCTCTGTTAAAAGTTCTTAGGACATAGGTTGACTTGTTTCCCCCTTGTTTTCTTCTGGCTACAGAACAACCTGTTAAATTGTTCCAATTTCATCCAAGTTTCTTCAGTGTTAATTATGTATAAAATAAAGGGGGATCATTACCTAAGGAACAGTCTAAAATTTTTAACACATTGACTATGCATCTCTAAATTGTAATTTTATCCTCAAATTCACCAACAAGGCCAGAGAAATCATTCAACTGATATTTTAGAGACATGCCAACTGTTGATAAAACAAATATTAATATTTGTAGGATGAAATTGAGATGGTAACACATATTGTTAAAGAATCAAACTTGATAACTTCCCTTTCCCAAGATTCTGATATGCTTCCTCTCCGAAGGCTGAGTTCTGTCCCTTATGCCCCACTTGAGGACAAGTGATATTACCCATGAATTCATTTTTCAGTCAGTCTGTTTAATGTTTAATGTTGGTAGTTTCATTTAGTCGTTATTTTCTCTGTAAATTGCAAGAGCTGTGACATATGTTATGAGAGTGTTAATAGATTTCACCATAAAATGAAAAAAAAAGATTGGATAATATCTCATACCTGGAATTCATCACATGAATGTGGACATAGAGATAATAGGGCTTTCATGGGCTATAATGGTTTGTAGGAAGAAATAACTCCATTCAAACCATTAGGACCTCCATTGAGTGAGAAAACGTATATTCAGATAAGTATACTAATTGGTACATGATTTAGAAACAAAGATATTAAGGAAAATTCCTCAAGCCAGGTTAGTACTATATCTGGTCCTGGACACCAGTTAGTTATTTATGGGTAGTTACTGGACTCATATTAATCCATTTAATGTATAAGATAATTGTATAAACATCAAAAAATGTATCTACATGTACATATATTATACATACATGCATATATATATGCCTATGGACATACCTTCACGTATACAATTTTATTTAGGTACTTTAGATTTAATCACACTTAATAAGTCAGAATGATCTACAGAATTTGTCATCATTAATCAAAGTAATCTTAGATGTTTCTACAATGGGGTGAATTTTACACTTCTAATTCAAATATTTTTCTTAACATTTCTTTGTTTTATATCTTCTTATGAATGGATTCCCAAGCATTCCTTTTTTTATGCCATCATGTTTAATAAAACCTGTCAATTTCTATGGGAAGATGTGTAAAATCTGTATTAGTCAGATTTTACACACTATTTTAACAAACCAGTCAAAAACTCTGTGGCTTGTCATACTAAGCATTTGTTTCTATATTCATGGATATTCAGGTTGACAATAATTTGGATAATGCACACAGGACTCAGCTGTGTGGTTCTTTTGCAGGGAATTGAATGGTTCTCCAGTCTAGGGATTATTTTTGATCTGGGGCCAAGACAGAGTGTGGTGACTCCCCATGGCACATCATTCTCATGGCAAGCTGTAGGAGTGCAGAGAAACCACAAAACAAGCAAATCTAAGTCCAGTTATTCTAACAGAATTACATATAATTTTGTTTTATTCTTACCGTGGTCTTCATAATTCTTTAAATTTCTACAAATCATTATTCTTTTTAATGTTTAAGATACATGATCATGTTATTCCTGAATAATTATATTTTTCCATATTTACAGTCTAAAAAGAATTTTTATGAATTTGTATGAATTAGAATGTAAAATTGGAAGCGTTTTCGACCTGTGGCTTTAATTCAACAGATGGCTTTCAATTGAAATGTGTTCAATGAAAATAGAAAATTAAAGAAAGGCTACTTTAGGGGAAGTAAATATGCTCTACAATAGAGTATCTTAACTCTTACACAGCTCCTGCTGTCTTGTTAAAATGGCGAGCCATGTGAGTAGGTATCAGGTGGAGACAGCTATTTCACATTTGGCACAAGATTTCAGGGCTGTTGATGATGCTCTGGCTTACAGAGAATTTTAAGAAGAAGGATTTTTTATTTTAAGAAAAATTGCTTCATCCACATTTACTTTTTTTTTAATCATGAAAGTCCTTCATTGTCTAGTTATTTCTATATACATGACACAATTACCTCATTCTTCTATTCCCTCAATCGCTTAACAAAATCTCCTTGTTATGACCTAATGATGGGTCATATTCAAACATGTTCTGGGGCCTTCTCCTAACTGGCCAACTTCTGAGATGTGTAAAAACAGTGACCATCACAGGCTGTCTTCTGTCAGCTCCCCGTCACCACCATCACTTCTGGAAGCACATTTCCCAGAGCCCCCTTTCCTCTATGGCTCCCTAGGGAGTTGCTCACGAGGCACCTTATCCTAGATCTGGAGGTCAGAAGACGAGGATTCAAGGCCTTCCATCAGCACCTGCAGGCAGGTGAGTGGTAACTGGGGGACTAGAGAATCACCTGGGGAGAGGCTGCAGCAGCTAGAGCATCAGCACCTCCATCCCTGGCCCTCCTAGACAGGCCTGTGGACCATGTGGTTAGGCAGCCTGTATCTCCAATGGTATAAATTCTCTGACTTATGGTGGATCATGAAGGAATCACTGTTTCTAGTGTCTGCTTCCCTTATTATATCCCCAGGACTTTGAAAGGGTGATGTTTAATCATTACTTCCTTATAGGAAGCAATTTCAGCTTGGAATACCTAGAGTGGCTTCTCTTTTGCTGTACAAAACCTGGCGGATGCCATCACCCAGACTCCTCAGGTGTAATGATCTGGGGGAAAGGGAGTCAGTCAGGGGCCAAGGAGCCTCCTTGCCCTTCTCCCAAAGTCCCCATGACCTCCAAAGTGGGGCTGCCTCTGAGAAACTGTCTGAGCAGGTGCAGGCATCAGAGCAGCAGCGGGGGCAGCCCAGCCCCTCACTTCTGCTTCCTTGGTGGTTTATGCTCTGACGTCTACCATGAACGGGTAGCTGTTAGACGTTCGCAGTAGTAGGTCCCAGCATTTTCAGGCTCCAGGCTGCTGATCGTGAGGGTGATGTCTATCCCAGACCCACTGCTGCTGAACGGCGACAGGACCCCAGTTTGCAACTTGGATGCTTCATAGATCAGGAGTTTAGGAGCTCTTCCTGGCTCCTGCTGATACCAGGCTAACCACTTGGTAATGTTCTGACTGTCCGGGCAGGTGAGGCTGACTCCTTTTGGAGTCATGGACAGGACGGCAGGAGACTGGGTCAGCACAATCTCTCCATGGGAGGCTGAAACCACACAGGAAACATCAGCAGAGTCTCAGGATATGTATATGGAAGTCACCAGTATCTAGTTAGGTAGGACAGAGAATACTACTCACTTTTAAAAAAAGCAAAATTCATCTGTGGATGTATTCCCAATGAGGAAAGAAAATCAGGGATGGAAAATCATATCCCCATTTTAACCTGCTTTGTCCAAATATTCTCACCTGGAACCCAGAGGAGCAGAAGGCCAAGAACTGTGATGGAGTCACTGTCTTGCTTCTTTTGATGGGTCCAGTGTGTTCATGCCACACACCCAGAGACTCTGGTATAAGACTCTGAGAGGCAGAAACACTTCAGATCTAAGAGGAAGATGATATGCAAATTATGGGGCATTCCTATTGCTTAAGTACTCAAAAATTAAGTTTGTCAAAAGAATCCCCCCAACGGGCCCCATTCTTTGCTGGGTGTGTTAATTTTCCCTCTTCTGGCCTTGTGGAGGTTTTGAAAGTGCTTACCCCATGCTGGGCCAACTACAAAATCTACCAGCAGGGGGCATGGCATATGATGTAATGCAGTCCTCTGGTGGAGTTCACTTTCACTGGCAGTGAAGAGCAGGGCACATCCTCAGTCATGGCCCAGGGCTATGTTATCTCCCTGTTCTCTGCTCCAGTGTGTTGTATAAATATCCCCCAGAGCATCCGGCCAGGCCATATTCCATCAATTACATCCTGTTAATTGCACACGACGAGCAAGAAATATTGAGTACTTCGCTAACTTGCAATAATACATGTGCTCCAACAGTGGGATGCAAACCCTACAAAAATTCATGCGGCCCCCCACCCTGGTGGCTATGTAGGGGGTCCAGATATCTGAGGAATGCAGGCACATCCTCTCTGAGGTAAAGGACAAGTGTTTGCATCTTGTACCTCCAACCACTGAGGTTGAAGCACAGTATCTTGTTGAGTGTCGAGTGTTGAGTGTTGAGACAACACATTCCACACCTGGATAAGCTACACCATTCCATTTATCAGCTAAGTTTGAAGTCACCAGTGTAGAGTGGATGCAGAGTCACGAGGGATTCTGTATCAGGCTTAGGTCTCGATGCAAGTGGCCCTATCATGTGGGCCCTATGACCTCTCTTATCATTTGGTGGTACGTGCATCTGTGTCCAGGAAGGACGTTGTGGACACTCTGGTAAGCCCAGATGAAAACTCATAGCACAGACTTCCTGGTTCTTCAGCAAGACTTGGCCCTTCTCACAAACAACCTATTCACTGTTCAGCAAGTATTTCCCAGCATAGCACAGGCCCCGGTAGACCTGTGCACGGAACATCAATTAACTGTGTGACAGAGCTGTTTGTCCTAAATCAGAAATGTCAGACACACCAGATTTTAAGATTGGGTGGAGCCCAGCAGCAGACAATAGCAGAAAGGAGAAAGTGTTTTCTTTAGTATTGGACCCAAGCAGATTCAGCGGGCACACAATTTATGGGACAAGAGATTCAGATCACCACAATACTCACCACCCTTGCCCAAACACCCCTGCATGAGCTCCTATTTTCAGCCTCATGAGGCTTTATACTTAATCCATTTTCTTATTTCTGCATTCTTGCTGCCCCAGCCATGAAGGGACCTCCTCTCCCAAAGCTAACTAATTCCCAAGGCAGTAAAAGGCTTGCACAAGGGCATACATTTGATACGCAAGCCAGACAATCCTGAGTCCAAATCCTACTCTTTTCCTTTCAAAGAGAGGTGCAATCTGTGAGATCTCCCTCTACCCAAATCCCCCTGGGTACCAGAGGACAAGGGGCACACCTATAGTCTGCAGTCTGCTGAAATTTTCAAATTCTCCAATCTTATGTTGAGTAGCTTGTTGACTTTGCTTCTCCATTACTTCTCATGAAATATGCAGTAAAAAATACAGGCCAGCAGTACTTCTCTCTGCCTGTGCGTCTCACCTCAGTACTGCCTGTGTCACTGTGGGGCTTGCTGTGTGTTCTGTTCCCAGGGGACTATGCATATAATAAAAACTTTTTACTGCATTGTAATAGCTCTCCTGTCTTTGTTTCTTAGCACAACTCATTAAAGACACAGGACCTGCCAACCAGCCAATAGCAGAGAAAGGACTCCAGGATCAGCCCTGGCTCAAATCATATGTTGATGTAAGTTAAACTGAACAGCTCCCATACCATCCCAAAAATAAGATGTTTTTTTAGTAGGCGCTCAAATAGCACAAATGGTCATTGACTTAATGTGGCTGGGGAAGTGGCCTGAAGTAAGGCACGGATGCCCTACAGAGTGGCTGGCTAGGAAATGTCTGGAAGGAAGAGAGTGGAAGGATAAAGAAGGAAAGATCAGAGGCAAGAAATTATCCACTCCATATCCTCTTTCTCCATATCCTTTATAAGTTTTGATATTTCTTTTTTTTTTAAAGATTTTATTTATTTATTTGACAGAGAGATCACAAGCAGGCAGAGAGGCAGGCAGAGAGAGAGGAGGAAGCAGGCTCCCTGCGAGCAGAGAGCCCGATGCGGGGCTTGATCCCAGGACTCTGAGATCATGACCTGAGCCGAAGGCAGCGGTTTAACTCACTGAGCCACCCAGGCGCCCCAACATTTGATATTTCTTGTTTTTTTTTTTTTTTTTGATAAATAGATACTGAATTTTATCAAATACTTTTTCTGCTTCTGTTGAGACAATTCTATGATTTTTACCCTTAAGTTTGTTAATGTGACATTCATGCTGATTGATTTATGAATATTGAAGGATCCTTGCATCTCTGGAATAAATCCTACTTGATCATGGTGTATGATCCTTTTAATGTATTGTTGAATTTGGTTTGCTAATATTTGGTGGAGAATTTTTGCATCTATGTTCATCAGGGATTTCAGCCTCCAGATACAGCCTTTCTGTTCTGCATGCCAAGAGCTACAGCCTTGTCTCTCATCCCCTCCTGCTCCAGGCAGGGCTGGCCCCCCAGAATGGGATCTGGGAGGGGAGGCAGACGCATATATCTCGGGCTCCTTGAAAATACAGACACATGACAATGTGGACATACAGTTTGTTCCAAACTGCACGTAGGAGAACAAATGTTTCATTTCAAACCCTGTTATTTGCCCTATAAATATAGCCCTTGTGGGGATGGTCCATTGGAAGTGTCCCCTGAGGGGAGGACACTCTTCCCAGGCCTCTCAGTCGGGACTCCAGCCTGGCTGTCTCCATGGGGCTTCCCCAGCTGGTGAGGTGGGGTGTTGTAAGTACCCGATATGAGGTACAGTGGCCTTCTTCTCATTTCTTGCCAACTATTCCCTTCCTGTATGTGCATATTCCTTTCCTCTTCTGTTTCTATTAGTTTTTCTATAATAATAATAATAATAATAATAATAAAGTTTTCTTTCCTTTTTGAAGTCAAAACAGGGCTGTGGTGAATCTTTTGTGCAGCACGGGAGATAAGGGCTATTGATGTAGATGTTCATCGCACTAAAAAATACCTTGGCAGCAACATCTAAACTGGCATTGACCACCACACTAGACGCGTGAGCCTACTTCCCTTGACACATAAAATTAACCATCACCTAGAGCAAATTCAGGAGCAGAGCGATGGGAGAATCGACCCTTTGTGAGGGTGAGGTGTGGATGACCAGGCAGGGTCTACTTGATACAGGTTTTGTCTGGGTTTAGGAAATGACTCATGTCACGAAGCAGTGCAGCAGCTACGGGGACCCATGGACAGCCAGGGTGCCACCTGCCAGAGGAAGACTCAGGCATCTGCCCCACTCAGAGGAAAGACAGCAGAAATGTTGTGGTTGGACTTGCGGTGTGCCCAAAGCTTCTACAGCCTCTGCCCTCCACACTGGCACTGCATGCTCGTTGTCTTAAGTGAACCCCAACCCTGCCCCCTTCCCTCTGTTTAAGAAGGAACAGCAGAATGAGGAACAGGTGCAGGAAGTTTATATGGTGCCCAAGCAACCCTGCCCTGACTTCTCAAACCCCTGGAGGGAACTGAATTTTCTTGAAGGCACCTAGATTTCATTCATTGGTTAATTCAACACAAGACAGAAATATTGAGCTGAAAAGATAGAATAACTGAAAATCAGGATTCAGACTTCCCCTGGGTCCAAGGAGGGACCCACATATCTCCCCGTGTGAGGAAATTCTGGGCCTATCTTCCATCTCTTCCATCTCTCTGGCCCTTGCACAGCTCCGGGACCCAAGCTCAAGTTTTTACCTCATCCTAACCAATCTGCAGGAGAAAAATGGCTTCAGAGCTTGATGTTTTCCAGTCAGAGGTTTTATAAAAAGTTGGGCCAAAAGTTCTCCAATTTCTTTTTGTGACTTCCAATTCTTTTGCCCTTCCCTGCCTCTCATTATTTTTTTCCCAGCATGTTTTGTTATTTTACCAGGGTTATTGATATGAAGAGCCAAGATCATAATTTCTGGACACTGAACCCATTTAAAGACATTTTTAATTTGAAAATGGAAGCTCTTCATTCGATCTTGTAGCAGTTTGTCATTTTAGAACTTCTAAGTTGTTCTCAGAGCTTCTAAGTTGACTTTTGTGTGTTCCTGTCATACAACCCTATTTTGGAGTTTTTTTTTGGCTCCTTACATTTCCACTGGGTAATTTCACAACCCACTGCTTATGAGATTTGCTTCTGTTCTCCCTGACTGCTTTGCATAAGCCCCTCCAGTCCCACACCAGCGGCTCAGGCTGTACAAAAGGGAAATTTGCTATGTGAGGTGAGCTACGTCGGGCAGGCAGGGGCAGCAAGATGGCGTCACGGTGGCAGGTCCTCCTATCCTTGTTGCTGTGGGTCTCAGGTGAGAAGCTGAAAGTGCCATAGTCCTTCTGGAGTAGTGTCATTTTAAACAACTTTTTAAGATATATGATGAGAAACACTGGTTATTTCCAAAATAGACCCAATGATGTACTGCCATGTGGTACCATTAGGAAGCATGTTTGCAATGACATATTTCAGCGTGACTGGGATAAAGTGTGTCTGTATCACCATTTTTCTGATTGCAGGTGTCCATGGGGACATCACGATGACTCAATCTCCAGGCTCTTTGGCTGTGTCTCCAGGTCAACGGGTCACCATGAACTGCAGAGCCAGTCAGAGTGTTAGCAACTATGTAGCCTGGTACCAGCAGAAACCTGGGCAGGCTCCCAGGCTCCTCATCTATTATGCATCCAGCAGGGCCACGGGCATCCCAGACCGGTTCAGTGGCAGTGGGTCTGGGACAGACTTCACTCTCACCATCAGCAACCTCCAGGCCGAAGATGTGGGAAGCTATTACTGTCAGTGGTATTATAGCTATACGCCCACAGTGCTTCAGCCTTGAACAAAAACCTGTTCACCGGGGCTGAGAGGCTTTGCTGCACCAGCTGCTTCCTCTTCGGTCAGCCCTGAACGTGTGTGTTCCCCTATCTGCCTGAGAGGTCACTTCTCCTGACTTACTCCTTGAAGGGCTTGTAAGGCTCAGCAGAAAATGAAGGGATCGGACTTTTCCTGCATCCACCACCCCTTTTTTAAAAAAGATTTTATTTATTCATTTGCCAGAGTGAGAGAGAGAGAGAGAGAGTGCACAAGCAGGGGGACCAGGAGGCAGAGGGAGAAGCAGGCTCCCTTCTGAGCAGGGAGCCCAATGCGAGACTCCATCAAGATGCTGGGATCATGACCTGAGCTGATGGCAGCCATTTAACTGACTGAGCCACACAAGCATCCCTCCTGCATCCCTTTTTGTGGCAGGTTAATGAAGACAAATGCTGTGAAGATGTCTTAGGGATGCTATTGGGAGTTTTTGTGCCCCAAGAAGCTGCGTGATTCCCAGGGTCCCATGACAGGAGTGAGCCAGGAAGGTCTGTCTTTAGCCTATGACAAAGGGCCATGAACTTTCCACCCTGCGGATCAGTTCTCCCTTTCTGCTCCTCTTGGACTCTGGTACATTTCTCTTTTATTTCCTTATTCCCTTTTCTTCACCCTCCATCACCCTCCCACTCTGAACCTTCCCAGGATGAAACCGTTGAGCTCTCCTATTCAGAATCTCCTACGTGGAAAGTAGTGTCCCTCTCGCTTTTTCCTTCCATGGGCTCTGTTTCCCAGCCTTCCTGGGCAGTGTCCTGCACATTCATTTCTGCTCCAGCTCCTTTCCTACCTCCCTTCTCTCTCTTCTCCATTTCTCCCAGGAGTACTCATTCTCACAAAGGCAATTCTTTCATTCTTTTTTTTTTTTTTTAAGATTTTATCTATCTATTTATTGCTGGGGGTAGTGGCCGAGGGAGATGGCGAGACTCTCAGGCAGACACCCTGTTGATTGGGGACCTGTGGGTGGGAACTATCTCACCATCAGTGGCCTGGAGGCCAAAGGTGTGGCCCATTACTGTCGCCAACAGGGGGCAGCCACCCACATACAGTATTAGAGACAGCAACAAAAACTCCAGCTGTGGGCCCAGCTGTGCTCCCTAGGATACCCGGAAGGTCATGGGCTCTTCTTCTGAATCTGGGAGACGTCACCATGGCCCTCTGTGGTGCCTGGGCTTGGCTGACTGTTGAAGACGCTTGGCTTTCAGAGGGAAGAGGAGGAACAGGGTCTGGAGAATGAGTCGGTTCTCAATGGGCTCCGTTTTGGCGGCAGCCTGGGTCATGCAGGGAAAGGTGCACGTGTGATGCCATTCTTTTGTTTTTTTTAATTTAATTTAATTTAATCTTTTATAAACATATAATATATTTTTATCCCCAGGTCTGTGAATCGCCAGGTTTACACACGTCACAGCACTCACCATAGCACATACCCTCCCCAATGTCCATAACCTCACCCTCTCTCTCCCTCCCCCCTCCCCCCATCAACCCTCAGTTTGTTTTGTGAGATTAAGAGTCACTTATGGTTTGTCTCCCTCCCAATCCCATCTTGTTTCATTTACTCTTCTCCTACCCCCTCAGCCCCCCATGTTGCATCTCTTCTCCCTCATATCAGGGAGATCCTATGATAGTTGTCTTTCTCCGATTGACTTATTTCGCTAAGCATGATACCCTCTAGTTCCATCCACGTCGTCGCCAATGGCAAAATTTCATTTCTTTGGATGGCTGCATAGTATTCCATTGTGTATATATACCACCTCTTCTTTATCCATTCGTCTGTTGATGGACATCTAGGTTCTTTCCATAGTTTGGCTATTGTAGACATTGCTGCTATAAGCATTCGGGTGCACGTGCCCCTTCGGATCACTACGTTTGTATCTTTAGGGTAAATACCCAGCAGTGCAATTGCTGGGTCATAGGGTAGTTCTATTTTCAACATTTTGAGGAACCTCCATGCTGTTTTCCAGAGTGGTTGCACCAGCTTGCATTCCCACCAACAGTGTAGGAGGGTTCCCCTTTCTCCGCATCCTCGCCAGCATCTGTCATTTCCTGACTTGTTAATTTTAGCCATTCTGACTGGTGTGAGGTGATATCTCATGGTGGTTTTGATTTGTATTTCCCTGATGCCGAGTGATATGAAGCATTTTTTCATGTGTCTGTTGGCCATCTGGATGTCTTCTTTGCAGAAATATCTGTTCATGTCTTCTGCCCATTTCTTGATTGGATTATTTGTTCTTTGGGTGTTGAGTTTGCTAAGTTCTTTATAGATTTTGGATACTAGCCCTATCTGATATGTCGTTTGCAAATCTCTTCTCCCATTCTGTCAGTTGTCTTTTGGTTTTGTTAACTGTTTCCTTTGCTGTGCAAAAGCTTTTGATCTTGATAAAATCCCAAAAGTTCATTTTTGCCCTTGCTTCCCTTGCTTTTGGCGATGTTCCTAGGAAGATGTTGCTGTGGCTGAGTTTGAAGAGGTTACTTCCTGTGTTCTCCTCAAGGAATTTGATGTATTCCTTTCTCACACTGAGGTCCTTCATCCATGTTGAGTCTATTTTCGTGTGTGGTGTAAGGAAATGATCCAATTTCATTTTTCTGCATGTGGCTGTCCAATTTTCCCAACACCATTTATTGAAGAGGCTGTCTTTTTTCCATTGGACATTCTTTCCTGCTTTGTCAAAGATTAGTTGACCAGAGAGTTGAGGGTCTCTTTCTCGGTTCTCTATTCTGTTCCACTGATCTATGTGTGTGTTTTTGTGCCAGTACCATGCTGTCTTGATGATGACAGCTTTGTAATAGAGCTTGAAGTCCGGAATTGTGATGCCACCAACTTTGGCTTTCTTTCTCAATATTCCTTTGGCTATTCGAGGTCTTTTCTGGTTCCATATAAATTTCAGGATTATTTGTTCCATTTCTTTGAAAAAAAATGGATGGTACTTTGATAGGAATTGCATTAAATGTGTAGATTGCTTTAGGTAGCATAGACATTTTCACAATATTTATTCTTCCAATCCAGGAGCATGGAATATTTTTCCATTTCTTTGTGTCTTCCTCAATTTCTTTCATGAGTACTTTATAGTTTTCTGAGTATAGATTCTTAGTCTCTTTGGTTAGGTTTATTCCCAGGTATCTTATAGTTTTGGGTGCAATTGTAAATGGGATTGACTCCTTAATTTCTCTTACTTCTGTCTTGTTGTTGGTGTAGAGAAATGCAACTGATTTCTGTGCATTGATTTTATATCCTGACACTTTACTGAATTCCTGTACAAGTTCTAGCAGTTTTGGAGTGGAGTCTTTTGGGTTTTCCACATAGAGTATCATATCATCTGCAAAGAGTGATAGTTTGACTTCTTCTTTGCCGATTTGGATGCCTTTAATTTCCTTTTGTTGTCTGATTGCTGAGGCTAGGACTTCTAGTACTATGTTGAATAGCAGTGGTGATAACGGACATCCCTGCCGTGTTCCTGACCTTAGCGGAAAAGCTTTCAGTTTTTCTCCATTGAGAATGATATTTGCGGTGGGTTTTTCATAGATGGCTTTGATAATATTGAGGTATGTGCCCTCTATCCCTACACTTTGAAGAGGTTTGATCAGGAAGGGATGCTGTACTTTGTCAAATGCTTTTTCAGCAACTATTGAGAGTATCATATGGTTCTTGTTCTTTCTTTTATTAATGTGTTGTATCACATTGATTGTTTTGCGGATGTTGAACCAACCTCGCAGCCCTGGAATAAATCCCACTTGGTCGTGGTGAATAATCCTTTTAATGTACTGTTGAATCCTATTGGCTAGTATTTTGGTGAGAATTTTTGCATCTGTGTTCATCAAGGATATTGGTCTGTAGTTCTCTTTTTTGATGGGATCCTTGTCTGGTTTTGGGATCAAGGTGATGCTGACCTCATAAAATGAGTTTGGAAGTTTTCCTTCCATTTCTGTTTTTTGGAACAGTTTCAGGAGAATAGGAAATAGTTCTTCTTTAAATGTTTGATAGAATTCCCCCGGGAAGCCGTCTGGCCCTGGGCTTTTGTTTGTTTGGAGATTTTTGATGACTGTTTCAATCTCCTTACTGGTTATGGGTCTGTTCAGGCTTTCTATTTCTTCCTGGTTCAGTTGTGGTAGTTTATATGTCTCTAGGAATGCATCCATTTCTTCCAGATTGTCAAATTTGTTGGCGTAGGGTTGCTCATCGTATGTCTTATAATTGTCTGTATTTCTTTGGTGTTCGTTGTGATCTCTCCTCTTTCATTCATGATTTTCTTTATTTGGGTCCTTTCTCTTTTCTTTTTGAAAAGTCTGGCCAGGGTTTATCAATCTTATTAATTCTTTCAAAGAACCAGCTCCTAGTTTCATTGATTTGTTCTACTGTTTTTTTGGTTTCTATTTCATTGATTTCTGCTCTGATATTTATGATTTCTCTTCTCCTGCTGGGTTTAGCGTTTCTTTCTTGTTCTTTCTCCAGCTCCTTTAGGTGTAGGGTGAGGTTGTGTACTTGAGACATTTCTTGTTTCTTGAGAAAGGCTTGTACCGCTATATATTTTCCTCTCAGGACTGCCTTTGTTGTGTCCCACAGATTTTGAACTATTGTGTTTTCATTTTCATTCGTTTCCATGAATTTTTTCAATTCTTCTTTAATTTCCTGGTTGACCCATTCATTCTTTAGAAGGATGCTGTTTAGTCCCCATGTGCCGCACCCGCACCAGCGACTGTGCAGCATGGCAAGCAAATCGCTTCAATGGCTGCTAGTCCAGGGGTACGTGCCTGAAGTGGCTAAGCCCTCTGGTATTGGGTTGCAGAAGCTCCCAAGAAGCTGTGTTCCACTCCTGGGGACCTGCTGGGCCGCATTTAGCACCTGGGTGTTTCTTATCACCATTGCTTTAGGCTTATTGTTTCTTGGCAATCGCTCTCAAACAACAGAACTGTTACAAATAAAGACTCTGATCTAGGTCAAGCTTTAATCATTATGCTTAAGAATTCTTCGGGGTCTTTTGGGAAAATTTTAGACGCCTTACAAAAGTTAGAACTAGGAAGACGTACAAGAAATAGGAATAAAAGATCCACACAAAGTGAGACTAAAAGTAAACACGATAAGGATGAAGATTATTATAAACATTTAGGATTAAAAGTACGTCGGGGAAATCACACATTGCAAGTAGAGATTGGGGGAAAATGGTGGACGCCTGGCACGTATACAGGTCCTTATAAATTGCAACCCACTAATGCACTAATTCCTTACACAGGAATATATGATTCAAGCCTCACGCGGTGGGTTACTCATAAGGGAAGGAAAGTAAAATATAGTTCCCTAAATAGATGGACAAAGGTACAATTAATCAATATCCGTTAGGTCGGTTCGCCCCGCTGAAGGGACTAAATAGGCAATAGGAAACTAGTCAAAACCGCATGTCCAGCAAGTATAACCTCAGGCTGAATAGCTATTGTTTAGGCTAACTTTAGGCTAATACGTAACCAAATGTTAGGCTATTCTGAGTACGAAACATCATATTTGATCCTGTGCCAATGTTCCATGTACAATGCATATAAAAATTGATATTCACCGCAATAAATCGCAGCAGCTGATACATGCCTTGAGTGTGCCTCTCTGTCTGTCACGCCGAATCCACCCCATACCTGCTTATCCAAGGATCCCCCCGCAGACTCACCGCTGACAGTCCGCGGCACCCATGTATTTGGGTTCTTTCCCAATTTCCTCTTGTGATTGAGTTCTAGCTTCAGAGCATTGTGGTCTGAAAATATACAGGGAATGATCCCAATCTTTTGATACCAGTTCAGACCTGATTTGTGACCCAGAATGTGATCTATTCTGGAGAATGTTCCATGTGCACTAGAGAAGAATGTGTATTCTGTTGCTTTGGGATGAAATGTTCTGAATATATCTGTGATGTCCATCTGGTCCAGTGTGTCATTTAAGGCCTTTATTTCCTTGTTGATCTTTTGCTTGGATGATCTGTCCATTTCAGTGAGGGGAGTGTTAAAGTCCCCTACTATTATTGTATTATTGACGACATGTTTCTTTGATTTTGTTATTAATTGGTTTATATAGTTGGCTGCTCCCACGTTAGGGGCATAGATATTTAAAATTGTTAGATCTACTTGTTGGACAGACCCTTTGAGTATGATATAGTGTCCTTCCTCATCTCTTAGTATATTCTTTGGCTTAAGATCTAATTGATCAGATATAAGGATTGCCACTCCTGCTTTCTTCTGATTTCCATTAGCATGGTAAATTCTTTTCCACTCCCTCACTTTAAATCTGGAGGTGTCTTCGGGTCTAAAATGAGTTTCTTGTAGGCAACATATGGATGTTTTTTTTTTTTTTAATCCATTCTGATACCCTGTTTCCTTTGATTGGGGCATTTAGCCCATTAACATTCAGGGTAACTATTGAGAGATATGAATTTAGTGCCATTGTATTGCCTGTAAGGTGACTGTTACTGTATATTGTCTCTGTTCCTTTCTGATCTACTACTTTTAGGTCTCTCTTTGCTTAGAGGACCCCTTTCAATATTTCCTGTAGAGCTGGTTTGGTGTTTGAAATTCTTTCAGCTTTTGTTTGTCCTGTAAGCTTTTTATCTCTCCTTCTATTTTCAATGATAGCCTAGCCGGATATAGTATTCTTGGCTGCATGTTTTTCTCGTTTAGTGCTCTGAATATATCATGCCAGTTCTCTCTGGCCTGCCAGGTCTCTGTGGATAAGTCCACTGCCGATCAAATATTTTACCATTGTATGTTACATACTTCTTGTCCCAGGCTGCTTTCAGAATTTTCTCTTTGTCGCTAAGACTTGTAAATTTTACTCTTATGTGACGGGGTGTGGGCCTATTCTTATTGATTTTGAGGTGGCTTCTCTGCACCTCCTGGATTTTAATGCTTGTTCTCTTTGCCATATTAGGGAAATTCTCTATATTAATTCTCTTCAATATGCCTTCTGAGCCTCTCTCTCTTCGTTCTTCTGGAATCCCAATTATTCTAATGTTGTTTCATCTTATGGTGTCACTTATCTCTCAAATTCTCCCCTCGTGGTCCAGTATTTGTCTCTCTTTTGCTCAGCTTCTTTATTCTCTGGTCTTCTGTATCACTAATTCTTTCTTCTGTCTCATTTATCCTAGCAGTAAGAGCCTCCATTTTTTAATGCACTCCATGAATAGCTTTTTTGATTTCAACTTGGTTAGATATTGGTTCTTTTATTTCTCCAGAAACGGCTCTTATTTCTCCAGAGAGGCTTTCTCTAATATCTTCTCATATCTCTAATATCTCCCATGCCTTTTTTGAGCCCAGCTAGAAACTTGAGAGTCATCATTCTGAGCTCTAGATCTGACATGTTACCAATATCTGTATTGATTAGGTCTCTAGCCTTTGGTACTGCCACTTGTTCTTTTTTTTTTTTTTTTTTTTTTTTTTTTTTTTTTTTTGTGGTGAGTTTTTCCACCTTGTCATTTCGTCTGGATAAGAATATATGAGGGAGCAAATAAAATACTAAAAGGGTGGCAAAGACCCCAGGAAAATGTGCTTTAACCAAATTAGAAGCGACCCCCAAGTTGTGGGGGGGAGAAAGGGGATTAAAAGAAGTTTCCAACTTGGATACTGCAAAGATCAGGAGCTTGGGATCTCTCTCTGGCTCCTGCTGATACCAGGTTAACCACTTGGTAATGTTCTGACTGGCCCAGCAGGGGATGGTGACTCCTTCTTTTGGAGCCATGGACAGGATGGCAGGAGACTGGCTCAGCACAATCTCACCATGGGAGGCTGAAACCACACAGGAAACATTAACAGTGTCTTAAGATATGTACATGGAAGCCACCAGTATCTAGTTAGGTAGGACAGAGAATACTACTTACTTTTAAAATAAGCCAAATTCATCTGTGGAAAGATTCCCAATGAAGAAAGAAAATCAGGGGTGGAAAATCATACCCCCACTTTAACCTACTTTGTCCAAGTATTCTCACCTGGAACCCAGGGGAGCAGAAGGCCAAGAAGCTGTGATGGAGTCACCATCTTGCTGCTTTCGATGGGTCCAGTGTGTTCATGCCACACACTAGAAACTCTGTTATTAGATTCTGAGAGGCAGAAACACTTCAGATCTAAAAGGAAGAAGATATGAAAATTATGGGGCATTCCTATTGCTTAAGTACTCAAAAATTAAGTTTGTCAAAAGAATCTCCCCACCAGGATATTCTTTTCTGGGTGTGTTAAGTCTCCCCCTTTGGCCATGTGGAGGTTTTGAAAGTGCTTACCCCATGCTTGGCCAAATACAAGGTCTACCATCAGGGGACATGGCATATGATCTACTGCAGTACTCTGGTGGACATTGCTTTCACCTGCAATGAGGAGCAGGTCACATCTTTAGTCTCAGCGGAGGGATATGCTGATTCCTTCCTACAGTGCATTGTATAAACTTCTCCCAGAGCATCCTGCCAAGCCATAATCTATCAATTACATCTGTTAATTGCACACAATGAGCGAGAAATGGTGAGGACTTCGCTAACTTGCAAAAACACGTGTGCTCCAACAGTGGAATGCAAACCCTACAAAAATTCATGTGGCCCCCCACCCTGGTGGCTATGTTGGGGGTCTAGATATCTGAGTAATGCGGCCACATTCTCTCCGAGATAAAGGACAAGAATTTGCATCTTGTACCTCCTTGTACCTCCAACTACGGAGGTTGAAGCACAGTATCTTGTTGAGTGTCGAGTGTTGAGTGTTGAGACAACACATTCCACACTTGGATAAACTACACCATTCCATTTATCAGCTAATTTTGAAGTCACTATTGTAGAGTGGACGCAGAGCCAGGAGGGACTCTGTGTTAGGTTTAGGTCTCCATGCAAGTGGCCCTATCATGTGGGCCCTACGACTTCTCCTATCATTTGGTGGTACATGCATCTGTGTCCAGGAAGGACGTTGTGAACACTCTGGCAAGTCCAGATGAAGACTCATAGCACAGACTTCCTGGTTCTTCAACAAGACTTGGCCCTTCTCAAGAACAACCTATTCACTGTTCAACAAGTAGTTCCCAGCATAGTACAGGCCTGGGTATACCTGTCCACGGCACATCAATTAACTGTGTGACAGAGCTATTCATCCTAAACCAGACATGTCAGACACATCAGTCTGTAAGATTGGGTGGAGCCCACCAGCAGACAATATCAGAAAGGACATAGTATTATCGTTAGTATTGGACCCAAGCAGATTCAGTGGACACACAATTTATGGGACAAGAGTTTCAGATCACCACAATACTCACCACTCTTGCCCAAATACCCCTGCATGAACTCCTATTTTCAGCCTCATGAGATTTTATATTTAATGCATTTTCTTATTTCTGTATTCCTGCTGCACCAGCCAGGAAGGGACCTCCTCTCCCAAAATTAGCTAATTCTCAGAGGCAGTAAAAGACTTGCCCAAAAGCATACGTTTGATATGCAAGACAGAGAATCCTGAGTCCAAATCCTTACTCTCTTCCTGTCAATGAGAGGTGCAATCTGTGACATTTCCCTCTATCCAAATCCCCCTGGGTACCAGAGGACATGGGGCACAGCTATAGTCTGCAGCCTGCTGTAATTTTCAAACTCTCCAATCTTATGTCTAAGTAGTTTATTGACTTTGCTTCTCCATTACTCCTCATGAAATACACAGTAAAAAATACAGGCCAGCAGTACCTCTCTCTGCCTGTGTCTCTCACCTCGGTACAGCCTGTGTCATCGCATGGCATGCTGTGTTTCTGTTTTTAGGGGACTATGCATACAATAAAAACTTCTTACTGCATTGTAATAGCTTTCCTGTCTTTGTTTATTACCACATCTGATTAAAGACACAGGGCCTCCCAACCAGCTTATAGCATAGAGAGGACTCCAGGGTCTGCCCAGTTTCACATCATATGTTGATGTAACTTAAACTGGACAGCTCCCATACCATTCCATAATGAAATAAGATGTTTTTTCAGTAGACACTCAAAGAACACAAATGGTCATTGACTCAATGTGGCTGGGAAAGTGGTCTGAAGTAAGGATATGGATGCCCTATGGGGTGGCTGGCTAGGAAGGGACTGGAAGGAAGAGAGTGAAAGGATAAAGGAGGAAAGATCAGAAGCAAGAAATTGCCCAATCAATCTAAACCAAAATGATAAACTAAGCTAAAAACAAATCCAAGCAAAACAAAACCCCCAGACCAAAACCAACAACAATAAAATCCCACAGTATCTGGGATACATGGGACCAAACAAAAGATCTAACATTTGTGCCACTGGAATCCTAGAAAGAGTGGGGAGAGAGGATGGAGATGAAAAATATTTTGAACAATTAATTGCTCAAAAATTTACACATTTAACAGAACCCCAACAGCATAATCCTGAAGAAATATATGTCAAGACACATCAAATTATCATTTCTGAGCACTAAAGAAAAGGGAAGAATATCATAGGATGAAAGAGAAAAATCACACCTACTCAGAGAGGAAAACATCTCTAACGACAGAGGATTTCTATTCAGAAACCATGGGGGCCAGAAGGAAATGATGTCAACATTTTGTTTTTTCTAGTTAGAATTGACATATAACATTGTGTAAGTTTAAGTTTTATCCAATGTGATAATTTGATCTATGTTTATATTGTGAAATGGTTACCAACATAAGGATAGTAAATGCAACCTCCACTTCACATAATTATCCTTTTCCTTTTACTTATTTACTATTTTTTTGTGGTGAGAACATTGAAGGTCTAGTCTCTTAGTAACCTTCCAGTACAATATAATACTGTTAACTACAGTCACCTTGCTGTACATGAGACCATCAGAAATTATTTTATATACAGAAATTTGTACCCTGTGATCAATATCTCCCCTATTTATCTCACTACCCAGCCCCTGGCAACCACCAATCTACTCTCTGTTTCCATGTGTTTGGCATTTTTAGATTGCCATGTAAGTGATATTATACATAATATCTTTCTCTTTCTTCCTTATTTCACTTAGCATATTACTTTCAAGTTTCATCCTTGTCATCCCAAATGGCAAGATTACCTTCCCTCTCATGGCTGAGTAGTATTTCCTTGTGTGCGTACACATGTATAACACCTCTTTTCTTTTCTTTTTTTTTTTAATAAACATTTTTTTAATTTATTTTGAGCATAACAGTATTCATTGTTTTTGTGCTCCATGCAAACCGTGCCCTCTCTAATACCCACCACCTGGTTCCCCCAACCTCCCACCCCCCACCTCTTCAAACCCTTCAGAATGTTTTTCAGAGTCCACAGTCTCTCATTGTTCACTCCCCCTCCAATTTCCCCCAACTCCCTTCTCCTAACTCCCCATGTCCTCCATGCTATTTGTTATGCTCCACAAATAAGTGAAACCATATGATAATTGACTCTCTCTGCTTGACTTATTTCACTCAGCATAATCTCATCCAGTCCCGTCCATGTTGCTACAAAAGTTGGGTATTCATCCTTTCTGATGGAGGCATAATACTCCATAGTGTATATGGACCACATCTTCCTTATCCATTCGTCCATTGAAGGGCATCTTGGTTCTTTCCACAGTTTGGCAACCGTGGTCATTGCTGCTATAAACATTGGGGTACAGATGGCCCTTCTTTCCACTACATCTGTATCTTCGGGGTAAATACCCAGTAGTGCAATTGCAGGGTCATAGGGAAGCTCTATTTTTAATTTCTTAAGGAATCTCCACACTGTTCTCCAAAGTGGCTGCACCAACTTGCATTCCCACCAACAGTGTAAGAGGGTTCCCCATTCTCCACATCTTCTCCAACACATGTTGTTTACTGTCTTGTTAATTTTGGCCATTCTAACTGGTGTAAGGTGGTATCTCAATGTGTTTTTGATTTGAATCTCCCTGATGGCTAGTGATGAACATTTTTTCATGTCTGGTAGCTATTTGTATGTCTTCATTGGAGAAGTGTCTGTTCATATCTTCTGCCCATTTTTTGACATGATTATCTGTTTTATGTGTGTTGGATTTGATAAATTGTTTATACATCATGGATATCAGCGCTTTCTTTGTAGTGTCATTTGCAAATATCTTCTCCCATTCAGTGGGTTGCCTCTTTGTTTTGTTGACTGTTTCTTTTGCTGTGCAGAAGCTTTTTATCTTGATGAAGCTCCAAAAATTCATTTTCACTCTTGTGTCCTTTGCCTTTGGAGACATATCTTGAAAGAAGTTGCTGTGGCTGATATCGTAGAGGTTACTGCCTATGTTCTCCTCTAGGATTCTGATGGATTCCTATCTCACACCGAGGTCTTTTATCCATTTTGAGTTTATCTTTGTGTATGGTGTAAGAGAATGGTTGAGTTTCACTCTTCTACATATAGCTGTCCAATTTTCTCAGCACCATTTATTGAAGAGACTGTCTTTTTTCCACTGTATATTTTTTCCTGTTTTGTTGAAGATTATTTGCCCATAGAGTTGAGGGTCCATATCTGGGCTCCCTACTCTGTTCCACTGGTCTATGTGTCTGTTTTTATGCCAGTACCATGCTGTCTTGGTGATCACAGCTTTGTAGTAAAGCTTGAAATCAGGTGACATGATGCCACTAGTTTTGTTTTTCTTTTTCAACATTTCCTTAGCAATTCAGGGTCTCTTCTGATTCCATACAAATTTTAGGATTGTTTGCTCCAGCTCTTTGAAAAATGCTGGTGGAATTTTGATTGGAGTGGCCATGAAAGTATAGATTACTCTAGGCAGTATAGACATTTAAACAATGTTTTTCTTCTGACCCAGGAGCATGGAATGATCTTCCATATTTTTGTGTCTTCTTTGATTTCTTTCATGAGTATAGCACATCTTCTTTATACATTTATCCATCAGTGGACACTTAGGTTGTTTCCATATCATGGCTGTTTAAATAATGCTGCTTGACCCAGTGGTGCATATGAATTTTCAAATACCCAGAGGTGGAATAATAGGGTAGTTCTATTTTTAAGTTTTTGAGGAAACTCCATAATGCTTTCCATAGTGGTTGCACCAGTTTTCATCCCCAACAACAATACCTGAGGATGTTTCTCTATATCCTCTCCATATCCTCTTTTGCCATATCTTCTATAACCGTTGGTATTTCTTGCCTTTTTTTTTTTTTTGATAAATAGTTACTGAATTTTATCAAATATTTTTTCTGCATCTGTTGAGACAATCTTATGATTTTTACACTTAATTTTGCTAATGCAATATATCATGCTGATTGATTTATGGATATTGAACTGTCCTTGCATCTCTGGAATAAAACTTACTTGATTGTGGTGTATGATCCTTTTAATGTATTGTTGAATTTGGTTTGCTAATATTTTGTGGAGGATTTTTGCATCTGTGTTCATCAAGAATATTGGCTTCCAGGTCTGGCCCTTCTGTTCTGGATGCCAAGAGCTAGAACCTTAAGTCCCATCCCCTCCTGCTCCAGGCAGGGCTGGCCCCCTAGAATGGGATCCAGGAGGGGAGGCAGATGCACATAGCTTGGGCTCCTTGAAAATACAGAAACATGACAATGTGGACATGCAGCTTGCTCTAAACTGCACGCATGTGAACAAATGTTTAATTTCAAACCCTATTATTTGCCCTATAAATATGGCCCTTGTGGGGATGGTCCAATGGAGGTGTCCGCTGAGGGGAGGATGCTCCACCCTTGCCTCTTAGGACTCTGGTCTGGCTGTCTCCATGGGGCTTTCCCTGCTGGTGAGGCGGGGTGTTGTAAGTACTTGATATGAGGTAAAGTGGCCTTATTCTCATTTCTTGCCTACTATTCCCTTCCTGTATGTATAGATTCCTTTCCTCTTCTGTTTTTATTAGTTTTCTTATCATAATAACAAAGTTTTCTTTCCTTTTTGAAGCTTAAACAGGGCTGTGGTGAATCTTTTGTGTAGTATGGGAGGGGACTCTGTGTTGTTATAAGTTCTACTTCTACTGATGTAGAAGTTCCACACTAAAAAATACCTTGGCAGCAACATCTAGACAGGCATGGACCACTCCGCTGAACACCCTAGCCAACTTAAGTTGACACAGAAAATTAACCACCATCAGGGGCAAATTGAGGGGATGAGTGATAGGAGAATTGACCCTTTGTCACGGTGAGGTGTGGATCCCAGGTAGGGTCTGCTTGACACAGGCTCTGTCTGGGTCTCAGGAAATGGCTCATGTCAAGAAGTGGTGCAGCAGCCACGGGGACCCATGGAACTATCAGGGTGCCACCTGACAGAGGAAGCCTCGTGCATCTGCCCTACTCAGAGGAAAGATGGCGGAAGTGTTGTGGTTGGACTTGCAGTGCACCCGAAGCCTCCACAACCTCTGCCCTCCTCACTGGACTGCCTGCTTGGCATCTTAAGGGAATCCCACCCTTGCTCCCTTCTCTCTGCTGAAGAAGAAACAGCAGGATGAGGAACAGTTGCAGGGAGTTTATATCATACCCAGGCAATCCTGCCCTGATTTCTCAAACCACTGGAGGGAACAGAATTTTCTTGAAGGCACCTAGATTTCATTCATTGGTTAATTCAACACAAAACAGAAATATTTAGCAGAAAAGATAGAAAAACTAAAATTCAGGATTCAGAGTTCACCTAGGTCCAATGAGGGTCCCACATGTCTCCCCGAGTGAGGAAATTCTTGGCCTGTCTTCCATCTCTTCCATCTCTCTGGCCCTTGTACAATTCCAGGACCTGAGGTCAAGTGTTCACCACATCCTTACCCATCTGCAGGAAGAAATTGCTTCAGAGCTCAATGACAACCAGTCAGAGGTTTTATAAAAAGTTGGGACCAAAGTTCACCACTTTCTTTTTGTGCCTTCCAATTCTTTTGCCCCTCCATGCCTCTCATTATTTGTTTCCTGGCATGTTTTGTTATTTTACCAGGGTTATTGATATGAAGAGCCAAGATCATCATTTCTGGACACTGAACCCATTTAAAGACATTGTTAAATTGAAAATGGAAGCTCTTCATTCGATCTTGTAGCAGTTTGTCATTTTAGAACTTCTAAGTTGTTCTCAGAGCTTCTAAGTTGACTTTTGTGTGTTCCTGTCATACAACTCTATTTTGGATTTATTTTTGGCTCCTTACATTTCCACTGGGTACTTTCACAACCCACTGCTTATGAGATTTGCTTCTGTTCCCCCTGACTGCTTTGCATAACCCCCTCCAGGTCCTGACCAGAGTCTCAGGCTGTATAAAAGGGGCCTTTGCTACATGAGCTGAGCTGTGTCGGGCCGGCAGGGGCAGCAAGATGGCATCACAGAGGCAGGTCCTCCTATCCTTGTTGCTGTGGGTCTCAGGTGAGAAGCTGAAAAGTGCCATAGTCCTTCTAGAGTAGTGTCATTTTAAACAACTTTTTACATTATATACTGAGAAACACTGATATTTCCAAAATAGACCCAATGATGTACTGCCATGTGGTACCATTAGGAAGCACGTTTGCAATGACATATTTCAGCGTGACTGGGATAAAGTGTGTCTGTATCACCGTTTTTCTGATTGCAGGTGCCCATGGGGACGTCACGATGACTCCGTCTCCAGGCTCCCTGGCTGGGTCTCCAGGTCATCAGGTCACCATGAACTGCAGAGCCAGTCAGAGTGTTAGCAATGACATAGCCTGGTACCAGCAGAAACCTGGGCAGTCTCCCAGGCTCCTCATCTATGGTGCATCGAACAGGGCCACAGGCATCCCAGACCGGTTCAGTGGCAGTGGGTCTGGGACAGACTTCACCCTCAACATCAGCAACCTCCAGGCCGAAGATGTGGGAAGCTATTACTGTCAGCAGTATGGTAGCTATCCACCCACAGTGCTTCAGCCTCGAACACAAACCTGCTCCCCTGGGCAAGGGGTCAGGGAGGCTTTGCTGCAGCAGCTGCTTCCTCTTCGGTCAGCCCTGAACATGTGTGTTCCCCTAACTGCCTGAGAAGTCACTTCTCCTGACTTATTCCTTGCAGGGCTTGTAAGGCCCAGCAGAAAACGAAGGGGTTGGACTTTTCCTGCACCCCCCACCCCTTTTTAAAAAAAAGATTTTATTTATTAATTTGCCAGAGAGAGAGAGAGAGAGAGAGAGCACAAGGAGGGGGAGCAGGAGGCAGAGGGAGAAGCAGGCTCCCCACTGAGAAGGGAGCCGGATGAGGAACTCGATCCCAGGATGCTGGGATCATGACCTGAGCTGAAGGCAGCCATTTAATCGACTGAGCCACCCAGGCATCCTTCCTGTATCCCTTTTTGCGGGAGGTTAATGAAGACAAATGCTGTGAAGATGTCTTAGGGATGCTGCTGGGAGTTTTTGTGCCCCAGGAAGCTGCGTGTTTCCCAGGGTCCCACGACAGAAGTGAGCCAGGAAGGTCTGGCTTTAGCCCTTGACAAAGGGCTGTGAACGTTACACCCTGCGGGTCAGTTCTCCCTTCCTGCTCCTCTTGGACTCTGGGACATTTCTCTTTTATTTCCTTATTCTCTTTTCTTCACCCTCTTTCACCCTCCCACTCTGAACCTTCCCAGGATGAAACCTTTGAGCTCTCCTATTCAGAATCTCCCATGTGGAAGGTAGTGTCCCTCTCGCTTTTTCCTTCCATGGGACCTGTTTCCCAGCCTTCCTGGGCAGTGTCCTGGACATTCATTTCTGCTCCAGCTCCTTTCCTACCTCCCTTCTCTCTCTTCTCCATTTCTCCCAGGCTTACTCCTTCTCACAAAGGCTATTCTCTCATTCTATTTTTTTTTTTTAAGATTTAGCTATCTATTTATTGCTGGGGGGGAGGGGCCGCGGGATATCGCGAGACTTTCAGGCAGACAGCCTGTTGAGTGGGGACCTGATGCCCATTCCATTTCACATGCTTGAGACCGTGACCTGAGCAGAAACCAAGAGTCAGACGCTCAACCAACTGAGCCACGCAGGTGCTCTGATTCCCTCACTCATTTTAACCCCGTCACTTTAGGAACACGGGATACTGTGCCTCAGCATCTTTTTTCACCACTTGTCACCTTTTTCTTTAAAGTCATGCCTTGGGCATTCAGGACCAGGAATCCAGGAGCATGTCCTGACCTGAAGGCAGAGGCTGAATTGACTGAGCCACCCAGGCATCCCTGAGGTACTCTGCATTTTAATGATGGAGAACTTGTCATAATTTTCTGTAGGCACACCTAAGTCGTGGCTATGAGAGTGACTGATCGAGATTGGGTGGGAAAGAGACAATTGGAGGAGGGTCAGACAAACAACTGAGAGAGCAGGTAATGGAAGGTCATATACTGAATACACTGAAACCACCAGGAATTGTGACAGGCTGTGAGAGGCTCTAGGAGGTGGGAGCTAAAATATTCCAGAAACCAGGAGAGACTTTGGGGCTGGTATTGGCAATAAGGAATGATCCTAGAGTGGGGTAGTCTACGTATCTTGATTTCAAATTAACATTGTTCTTCCACTTTTAGGCAGGTCTAGAAGTCTAGAAGTGGCTGAAGGGGGCGATAGATGCTCAGTGAGCAGGCTGCTGGGGAAACACATTAGCTCAGGGCGCTTTCAGAAGAGAGGTGAGCTACTGCGCAATTCAGTGGTTTGGTGGGGAGCATTGGGGGAGAAAGTGTTCAGGTGGTGAGTCCTTTATCTCTCCTGTCTTCCATATTTTTTGTTTGCCACCTCGTATAATCTGCTTTGCTGTTCTTTCCAAATTTAAAACATTTTTTAGTGAGAAAAAGAGCTTGCTCTTTGCTCCCGGTTTTGTACTAGAAGTCTTTTTTTTTTTTTTAATTTTAAAAATATGTTGGGAAAAGAATAATGTGCATTGGTTCCAGCACAAGGATAGACCAAGATCTAGTGTTTTCTCCTTCGTGAGATGTTTTCTCTGGATTAAAATTTGAATGGCAAAGTCAGGAAATAGGAATGCCAGCAGAGAGGAGTTTCTGTGTGTGTGGGTGGCTGTTGGAGGCAATGGGAAGCGAGGTAGGGACGTGAGTGGAGAGAGCCAGACTGGGGCTGTCATGACTAGCAGGAGACCCAGAGAGAGGGCTGAAGTCTGATGTGGGGTCCTGTAACTATGACAGTACATCCTGATATTGTAAGACTAAAGTCAGCCATATTGTCATTAGCTTGTAGGCTGCGGATGGTATGAGTCAAGTCTGCCCTAGAGCCGCTGTGTCTGAATGGGTGAGCACCCCATTAACTCAGGTGGAAGGGAGGTAAATGAGGGCCTTCAGTCCATGCTGGTGCAGGCTAAGCAGTGCTTCCTGGCCATGTGGAGGGGCCTCTCACTGGCCCTGCAGCTGATGGAGACTCTCTCCTGGGGAATGGCCAGGGTTGCAAAATCACAGAAGAGTGTCATGTGCCCACCAGAAACTGCCATCAGTGGCACACTGGGCTGATGCAGAGGTGCTGAATTTCTGTTAGGGCCAAAGTGGGCCTCCCAACATGAGGCCAGGCCCTAAGCAAGCTTGTGCGGTTGGTGACATTCATTTCCTTTCCCCTCCCAATACCACTCTTCTCAGGAAGCATGAGGGCCGCCCCTGAGAGAACTCTCAACTTGGGAACATTCTCTCACCTGGACCATAAGAGCAGGAGCCTGAGGATTTGCACCATCAGGCTGCCTCTCGCCCTCTCAAGGCTGCTCAGACCCTGTCCATGGAAAAGACCCAGTGAGCAGCATCAGGCCTAGGGTGGAGGCAATAAGGGTGGAATTTTGATGCAAATCCCCATGGAGGACAAAGGCAGAGCTGGCAGACTCCACAGTCATGGTGGTACCTGGTGGTGCTGCATGCCGACCACTCTCCTGGGCCGCCTACTCTTGCCTTGTCCTCCCCCTGACAGATGACAAACAACTAGAATGATTGTTTAGGTGATGATAGGTCACATGTGGCTCAGCCTGCTCCTGTCTGAGAAAAGTCTCTGGGAGCCACTTGGGAGGGCATTTTGTAGAAGATGAAGAATTAGTTCATGAGAAAGTGTTGAGGTGATAGAGGATGTGCTCTTGCCCTGTGAGCTGGGATTCACACGGGTTTGTCTTCTGGGTTTTATATGGTGCCTATACACCACACGTCAATGTTAGAGGCAGGGTGAAGGTGAAGTTGGGCACAGGGGGTTCTCCACTCTGAGCAGGAGTGACTGCTCTGCCTGGGAGGGCTTCAGGAAGACAGGACATTGGTTTCTAGGATGGAGCTGTCGGAGAATCCTGGGCTTATCCACACTGAGGCAGGTTCCTTGATTGGAGGCATTTTGACCTGTGGCTTTAATTCAACAGGTGGATTTCAATAGAAATGTCTTAAATGAAAATAGAAAATTAAAGAAAGACTACTTTAGAGGAAGTAAAAATGCTCTACAACAGAGCATCTTATCTTAAACAGCTCTCCTGCTATCTTGTTAAAATGGAGAGTGTTGTGAGTAGGTATAAGGTGGAGACAGCTATTTAGCATTTGGACAAGCTTTCAGGGTTGTTGGTGATGCTCTGGTGTATAGAGAATTTTAAGCAACAAGATATTTTTATATTAAGAAAAAAGTGCTTCATCCACATTTAGTTTTTTTTTTTAATCACAAAAGTCCTTCATTGTCTAGTTATTTCTATATACATGACACAATTTCCTCATTCTTCTCTTCTCTCAGTCACTTAAGAAAATATCCTTGTTATGACCTAATGATGATAGCTAGAAGTATATTCAAACATGTTCTGGGGCCTTCCCCTAACTGGCCAACTTCTTAGAAATGTAAAAACAGTGACCATCACAGGCTGTCTTCTGTCAGCTCCCCATCACCACCATCACTTCTGGAAGCACATATCACAGAGCCCCCTTTCCTCTACAGTTCTCTACAGAGTTGCTCATGAGGCACCTCGTGGAGGTCAGAAGAGGAGGATTCAATGCCTTCCATCAGCACCTACAGGCAGGTGAGTGGTAAGCCGGGGACCAGAGAATCACCTAGGGAGGGTCTGCGGTGGCTAGAGCATCAGCACCTCCATCCCTGACCCTCCTAGACAGGCCTGAGGACCACATGGTTAGGCAGCCTGTTTCTCCAACGGTATAAATTCTCTGACTTATAAGGACTCACCGAAGAATCAGTGTTTCTAGAGTTTATTTTCCTTATTATATCCCCAGGCCTTTGAAAGAGTGATGTTCAGACATTACTTCCCTATAGGAAGCAATTGCTGCTTGGAATACCTAGAGTGGCTTCTCTTTTTCTGTATAAACCCCACAAGGCCATCACCCACACTCATCAGGTGTAA